>NC_049176.1:15646446-16340446 GCF_009769625.2 Cygnus olor | reverse complement strand
GAATTCTTCACTTGTTACCTCTTCAGAGCTAAACCCTTGGCTTGGTAAAGCTGTTCTGTACCATCTTCTTTACAAAGAATCACAGAATCACAGAAATGTAAAATCATCTAGGTTGGAAGAGACCTCTAAGATCACCTAGTCCAACCTCTGACCTAACACTAACAAGTCCTCCACTAAACCACATCACTAAGTGCTACGTTTAAACGTCTTTTAAAGACCTCCAGGGATGGTAACTCAACCACTTCCCTGGGCAGCCCATTCCAATGCCTAACAACTCTTTCGGTAAAGAAGTTCTTCCTAATATCCAACCTAAACCTCCCCTGGCGCAACTTTAGCCCATTCTCCCTTGTCCTGTCACCAGGCACATGGGAGAACAGACCAACCCCCACCTCGCTACAGCCTCCTTTAAGGTACCTGTAGAGTGCGATAAGGTTGCCCCTGAGCCTTCTCTTCTCCAGGCTGAACAATCCCAGCTCCCTCAGCCGCTCCTCATAAGACTTGTTTAGTCTTACGACTCAGTAAGAAATTACTGAATGAAGCATCTTACCATGTGGCATTATATTTAGTTTTATTTTTATGAGATATGATTGAATTACCATGAAAGAGTGGTAATCTCAGCCAAATCATAATCAGTTCAGGTATAAGTCCTATGCCTATGCTACCGGCTGAGTATGAATGTGGGCTATGGTGATGCAGGGACTGCTGCATAATCCAGATCTCTGTCTGGCTGAAGTCACCAGCTTGTCCTGAAGCCCAGCTGCATGCCAAGGTCAGCCCTGTTTGACCGTGGCTTGGGAGGACTACTGGGGAGCCATCGTCCTCTTCAACCTCAAATGCTTCTAGAGTGTTCCCTTTCCACCATTTTTCATACACTTTGTGCCATGAAGATTTTGTTATGAAGCTTACAGGTTTAAACATTTTGGTCTGCTGTTTTATGGTGCTGTATATTTTGTCACTGTACGTACCCATATCTGATGTTTCCTGGATATATAGGCCTTCTTTTTTCAGTCTTCCATAACTTTTTGTTGGAGGAGGGAGTAATAATTTTTATTAGTTCTCTGTAGGCATTGGAGTTGATTCTGGTCACAAGACAATGTAAATTGGGAGAAATGGAATTGACATCAGGAGAATTATCCACAGTCAATTTTGTACTTGTGCAATGTCTTTTTATATGATTAAAATATTTCTTCGCAGAAAGTTTTAAAATTGTTCAAATGTAGCCCTTGGACTCTGCTCAAAGGTGAATTTTTTTGGAAAGTTTGAGTGAAAACATTTCATCCATGTGTAAGTATGAGGAAAGTGGAAAACTATTTTTCCCTTCCATAAAGACTTTTTGCTGCTTTCTTTTGAACAGCTCTGCAGTAAGTGTGGCTGAGGCCCATATGCCGAAATTTGGCATTGAAATAGCCATAGCTGTGAAGTGTCTTAGTTTTGGCTTTGATTTGACTGAGTTATGGGCTTTAGAAAATCATGTACTCAGCATGAAAATCAGGGTTTTGTTTCTTCCTGCAAAAGTGGTGAAGGGTGCAGTCAAGAGGATTTGCTGTGAAGAAGCACCTGAGTGGCTACACAGCACAAAGCCAGGGAAAGATAGCGCTTTGGAGCAGCAGGGACATGCAGGACCTAAGAGAGGAGCAGAAGGACTCATAAAGTGTTTACAGCCAAAAGTAAAGTTTTGGTGCGCTTTGTGATGTGTGTTACTGAGATTTGAGTGTTCCTGCTCCTACAGGTCATTTCCAAAGAACCAGATAGGTTTCTGTATGCTCAGTAGGGGGCAGGTTTGAGATCAGACTCAGAGACGCTGCAGCACTACTTACGCTCCTCTTGAGTCAAAAAGTTCAGGGTATGTGGAATAAAATATGCCAGTGTTTCTCCATTTGGTGTTGCAAGTGGTGTTTACTGGTGACGTGACCACAGTTTTGCAAGCAACATTGCTTTGAGTCTTAACAAATAGAACTCTATGCACTTGCTCCTCTTGAGTGGAACAGACATGCCACCAAGATCTAAGATTATACAAAAACATCCCATACCCTATTGGGCAGCATAGTTTGTGAAACAGTGCATGCTTATCTAATTGCAATCACATGTGAAATGAGAGGTCAATGGAAGGCTGTGTGTGCTTCCTTAACTACATAATTTTTTGACTTAGCATTGTTAATTAGGCAGCCTTATGAAACATTAATGTAGTTTTATATGGGAGCTCTGCTGCACTTCCTCTGGCATTTTACAATGAAGCTGGTTAATATTTCCAATTACTTGAAGGCCTCTGTTTAGTTCTAGTGTCAATGAAGATGGAGCATGATGAACTTGTATATCTGGTTCTTTACTGAGCTGCTACTACATTGTCACATCTTTTAACACTGTGCAGGGCGAGTGTGGAACATTTTTTTTCCCTTTTTGCAGAGGAGTATGGATCACAAAGGTTGCAGACAGTGGAAGATCAGGCATTTGGTGTGTAATATAACGTTTCTTTGATTAGTCAGTGGTTTGAAATTAGAATTTAATTTTTGATCCCAATAATTTTTCTTCCTGGTTGACACATTGTAACAGTGCATCTCATTCATTTAAATAATATGAATATGCAAGTTAATTTATTTTCAAATGAGGAAGACAGAGGACCTGACTTACCTCTATTACCCTTTACATCAGCACACAGTATGCGCAAAGTACTGCTGCTGTACTGATGGAAATGACTGCGTGAGATGTACGGCAGAGAGCTGCTTTGTGATGTAAAGGACCTTTAGTGTAGGTAGGATTGTAGCACATGGGATGTTAAGTGGATCCAAAGGATTCCCTGGCAGACTGTAATTGACAGGAAAGCAGGAACTCAGGTGTGCACAGTGTAAAGGAATATTATCAGGTGATTTTCATATGGAAGCTGTAGTAAAGAGCTCTCTGCAGCCAAGCTACAGGTCAGAGACCGCAGTCATTAAAACACAATATGAGACTGGTTTGTGTTCACATTTCTGTAGTCTCTGCATTGTGTAGCTTTTGTGGCTCACTTGCATGTGAATTTTCTTAACTTTTAAAATGGCTTCAATCTTAAGAACTGTAGTCTGCAGCACCTATTAGTTATCAAATTGAGGGTATGTGCCATAAACAGAAAGCATGGACTAAATGTGGTTATAAAGAAACTAGACCACTAATAATTAATGAAACAGCATTAACAGTATTAATAGAAGCAGTGTTTATTTCCTTTTGTAGGCATGCACTTCTAATGCACAATCCATCACAGGGGTGTCTCTTTGTACGTGCTTTATTCTATATCATAGACTCCGATAGTTTCTATAGGATGAATGCAAAGATTGTCTTGTGAAATCCTCTCCTCTGATTAACAGTTGCACATGTTTAGGTAGTGCCCTTGAAGTGGTAGCCATTGCTGCCTTTTTTTAAGGTAATATCCGAACAATGTTTAAAGGAAATATCTAGCATATCCAACGTACAAACAGTTTTAGCCCTGGCACAATCAAGCACCCGGGAGTGCAAACTGCTTGAGCTGGCAGTGCTACTGACAGGAACATAGTGAAACTTATGGTTTTGTAATGCAAGGGGTGTTTGCCCTTTTTTGGATGATAATTTTCCAGTGCCACTAATTTGCATGTGGTGCTCTGGTACCTGGCTTCTTTCCTTTTAGGCTACACGATGCATAGCTTTTCACGCAGAAGCTGCCTAGTGCGATTCTTACAGCACCTGGTTACTTTGTCCTTTTCCTTTGTTCTCCTGAATGTTTTCCTTTTTTGGGGATCTCTGACTTCTGTTTCCTCTTCTCCTTCTGCTAGGCCCCTAGTAAAAGCAGTAAGACTAGCTGTTCTTTATTTCCAGCTGGTTTATAGGTCTTTTGCTTTGTCTACTCATGAAAGCGCCTGCGTGCCAGCTGTAGCAACAGCTGAAAACAAGGAAAAATCATCACTCTGTGTGACTAACTTATTTCTCTGTGGACAGTCAGCAAGTTCTGGGCTGTAAGTGGTCAATGATCTGCAGTTTGAGAATTTTCCAAACCCCAAAGTATTTCCTTATATAACATTTCACTGTGAGAAGCGTAAGGTTGTGTTTACAAGTGGGTTTGTATTTCTTTCTTGTTGCGAGGGGGAAGGAATACATGCTCAGATCTTTGAGAGAAACGACTCTGATTCAGTAGAAAAGGCAGACACAGGGCTTGATTATGACAGGAATGTAGCTATTGCATGCAAACATGATTTGGAAAGAACCAACTATTTAACACAATGTTGACCATGAGTGTTTTTCGTGGGTATAGATCAGTTTCAAGATTAAAGTCTGCTGAAAGAACAAAGCAGCAGTTCTAGTAACCCAAGTTGCAGGCTGTTCTTCGACTTTTTCATGCGTCCTTCTGTCCTTGAAACCTTTACAGAACATCTTTTAGATTAATCAGATCCTGCTTTGTCTTCATGTTTTCCTGTGCTTTCTGATCCCATCTCCTCGTCTAAAATAAGCTGTTGAACACTACATAATGGCCTTAGAATGCAACTAAATGAAAGTAAAGTACAATGTATGCTTTCCCCCCCTTTTTAGCATTGAATAATCAGTCTTTGGATGTAAGGTACATTTTTAGGAGTCTAGACTGAGCATACTCATTACTCTCTACAAGACCAAAATAAATACATATATATGCATACACAGACATGCATGTTTTGGTAAAAGCTAATGACAAAAGCTTCCTAGAGTATGGAGTTAAAATGGGCCCTTCCAAATTTATAGTCAGCCAGCACAGTATGCCTCATTTACTTTGAAAGACTACCAGTCTGAGAGAACTTTCTTATATACTTCACATAAAAACATAGTTGAATCTATGAGAGCTGATGATATAACTATGGACAAGGTCTGTAGAAGATATACTATATTATATATACATATAATTAAAACATTATATATAATATGTAAAATATACATTAACTTGGCCTCTTTGTTTAGCTGGAAGGTAAGTAAATGCTGTGGCATAAGAAAGGTACACCATGTTGGAAAACATTGTCCTATACCCTGTCAGTTGCTTTAATGAAGATACCACCCAAACCTACAAATATCCTTTTACCGAATGAGACAGTTATCAATAAAATCCAGACTTCCAAGGAACTAGAAAACTGCAAATATTACAGTTGGCGGATGATTTGGATAACCAGTTTTTCACTGAAAATCTGCTGAAAATGTGATTTATGGGCTTTCTGCAGTGAAATGTTTGATGTAATTCTTGTGGGGAGAAGATTCAGTCCCATGGTGGATTGAACCTACAGCTCTTTTTGAGTTCAGGGTCTAGGCTCCAGTTCATCAAAGAATCTTAAAACTTTAGTTCCTTTGATGCAAATGTTTCAGCTTATGCTAAGGTAAAGCCAGCACTGACATGCTTTTCTGAGCTGGTATATGCGATAGGGACTAAAGTAAGATGAAATGAATTTGTCAGGCTAAGTCGTGCTGTGTGATGTTCTGGTCCTCTTGCTTGCAGTTTTCCACTCCGAAATAAAGCAGTTAATGCAAACAGTTTCTAGACGCTTAATCATGCAAACTGACTTAAGGCGATAAGTAAACAAACAAACAAAAAAAACTAGATTCAGATTTCTATCAAGCAAATACTGACAGCAGTTTCCACAAAAGGCACACGATTTAAATACCAGTGTGGTTTTTTTTTTTTGCTTTGCCTCTTCCTCAAAGAGCAGTGACTCTTAGTGTAGACAATCATTTTTTCCTCCAAGCCAATTCTGATATTTCCCTCCCTGATCAGCTGTCTGAGGACACGACAGAACCAAATATCCCATTGTATATGTATCATCTTAAAGGCTCACTCTGAAATCTGTTGAGCTGGGAAATAGCTGCTTCTAAGATGTTTCCACTTTTATGCATCAGTTTACTGTCCATGACAGCAAAGGGTGGATGATGCTGGAAAGACCCAGATAACACTCTGCCTTTATTCATTTATTAGAAAGGTGTGTCTGTGCTTAATGTTACAGAGTCCGGGTTGCTAAAACTTATTTGTTGCTAAAAATTATTTAGAAAATAGTCAACTCTAAGCATGACTAATGACAAGTCTAGTTAATAAAAAAGGGTAGCTTTTTAGCTACTTGCTAAACTAGATGAGTTAATCTGGTACTCCTTGCTAAAAGAGTCTCTGTTTGTCACTTGACAGTGACCAAGAGGATTTGGAAACATCATCCGTGAGAGGGCTTATGCCCTACCTCAAATTAAAAGTGCTGAGCTTGTCTCTCCATAAGAAGGTGTTCCATAAGGACCCAGTCTGAAATTTTTAGTTTAGCAGAAGCTAAATTGGGTCAAATATGTGGGCTTCTTCCCAGTGTATTAACTTGCTGCCATTTTCTTGCTTTTAGAGAAATAGTTAGAAATAGTAGCTGGTTTTTTTTTTTATTGCCATCCAAAGTTATGGTTTTGGCACTAGTGCACTTACTGTGGCACCCGAACATCATACTGTGAAAGAACTTTCCTTTCAGTACTGGGTAATTATTTGGCTTTGCTGTTATATTCCTTGTAGCTGGATATCCATTTTCATATGCTAACATATACTTGTCCTATTCAATTGCAATTTGTTCTGAAACAGCTTGCATGCCTGCTGGGCTAGCTATATGAATTCAATGCAGACTCCTTTTTTGCACCTAAAAATTATTATGTGGAAAACCATATGCAAAATCTAAAGCATTCTGAAGGCTGTGTACAGTTTTACAGAAGCCAAGGGACTTTGGAAAATCTAGACTTTAATTTGTGTGCTACAGTAAATTTTAGATTAATAAGTTTGTATCTTCCTCAGCACATTCTGGATCACTTCAGTATTAGACAAATAAACTAAATGCACAGCCTGTAAAATCAGATCTGTTCACCCATAACAACACAGCTCAAGCTTAGTTTCATAGCTTAAAATACTGTTTCTTACTTTCATATGCTTCCTCATGTTAGCAGCTGCAAGTCTCTCTGAACCAGCATAGCTCCTGACATAACTGGTAATAACACTTATGTATAAATACGTTAATATGCTGCTTGTTAGAGCTCAGGTTGAGGAAATCTGAACTCTCTGGTTCAATTCTTACCTCTTTCACTGACTTGTACAATAATTTGTGCACTTAACTTTTCTTTACTTTCATTTCAAACAAACAAACAACAACAGCAACAAAAAAAAACAAAAAAAGATGCCAGCTCAAGAGGCATCTTAAATTAGTATTTTTAAGGTGTTTTGAGATCCTTGTGTTACCATGCTGATGTCTGCAGCTATTGCTTGTACAGGGAAGACAGTCATGGTATATGCAGGCTTGCCTGTGAACAAGGGATGCCCCATTAGAAAAATAAGGATGTTTTGGTTTTAGCCTTTATCAAGATGGGAGGTGGGAAATAAATAGACAGTAGTCTGTTGATTACAGAATCAAGATGAGAAGTTTTTCTTGTTGGGTAGCTGACAGGTACCTCGGAGGGAGGCTGAATTGAAAGAATTGTTTTAGGTAGCTCTCTCTTCCTTGCACTAGTAGATGATAGAAGCACCCAGGTATGGGTCTCATGGGGCAGCACAACAATCAGTGCCTTCTGTTGTGCACATTCAAGCTTAACGTTGCGCTGGTGTCCAGTGGACTTAGAGAAGGTCCAGCCAGCAGCCTCTTGGAGGGCTGTGGCTGCTGCTGTGATGGTAGGCCTCATGGCTGAGCAACGAGGAGAGGCTGCTACTGTGTTATTACTTTGCAGGGGCAGGAGTAGGAAGGGGTTTTTGTTTTGGTTTGGGTTTGTTGGTTTTTATTTTTTTGAGGTGAGACAGGTGGAAAGAGCCAGGATTTGTTTCCTGATGTACAGGTCAAACGGGTAGGAATTCCTTCCCCCATCTCCTGTTTCCCAGCACCCTAAAACTTATCTCCTCTGACCAGTCCCATTCCCCTACATCGCTGCCCACGCAGCCCTCATCTGCTCCACGTTCCTCACGACCCCGCTGTTTATCGCAGTTTTCTTATCTTCTGTTATGCCCCTCCTGCATGTCCCCCGGCCCCTCTCCTTCGGCCTCCCTGGCGCGGGGGAGCGGCTGCAGGATGGGGGGTTGCGGAGGGCTGCACGGGCCTGCGGCTAACACTGGAGCAGCTCGAAAATCCCCCTGGGGGACTGAGGCATGGCGCCGGGCCCGACCTCAGCCCTCTTCGTCTCCCACCTGCCGCCCTGTGGCCCGGACTGCCACCCCGTGTCCCCCGCCGACGGTCCCCGGTGTCCTCCCCCCCGGGCCGCCGCCTTTGTCCGTCCCGGCCCCGCTCCTGTCAGGCGGCGACCGGCGGGCAGCGGCCGCCCCGCTCGGTTCCGACGCGGCTCCCGGCCCGGGAAAGCCAAGCGGCGTCAACTTTCGGGCCGGGGCTGCCCGCGATAAACAGGAAGCCCCTCGGCGGGGCCGGGGCCGGGCTGAGGCGGGGCCTGGCGCTGCCGCCTCCCGCCCGCCTCCCTCCCGCGCCGCGGAGCCGAGGGGCCGCACGGCTCGGCCCGGCCCGCGGCGGCGGCCGCTGACAGGGCGGAGCGGGGTTGGCGCCCAGCGGCGGCAGCAGCAGCAGCAGCATGCCCCGTCGAGGCGCCCGGCGAGAAACTGAGGATGAGATTTCTGTGGAGAGCTAAAATGGTAACCGGGTGCCGTTCCAGCCCCC
Organism: Cygnus olor; assembly: GCF_009769625.2. Classification (NCBI taxonomy): domain Eukaryota; kingdom Metazoa; phylum Chordata; class Aves; order Anseriformes; family Anatidae; genus Cygnus; species Cygnus olor. Next base: position 16,331,831 of record NC_049176.1, on the reverse strand, counting down.
CCCTACCCGCGGGGTGCCGGTGTCAGGCGGGGGCGGCGGGGCTTGGGGGAGCGGGGGCCGGCCGGGCCGTGTGGCTGCGGGCGAGGGCGAGCCCCGAGTGGGGGACGGGAGGGAGCGGCCGCGGCGGGGCCCCGCCGGACACCCAGCGCCGCGCGCTTCTTTGTACGGCTGCTAACCCGGGAGGCGAGCAGTCACCCCAGCACATGTTAAACTTTGGAAGACGTTGGGCTCTTTTTTTATATTTCTTTCTCTGTTTTTTTTTTTTTTTGGTGAGTTTTAAAGCCTCGGCTCTGTAAAGTTTTTGTAACTTGAAATAATAGGTTTCGGGAAAGCAAACCGCAAGCGCTTTAGATCCCTCCTGTCAGAAGAAATAAAGGGTTGCTGTATTTTAGGTGCTTCTTAGCTTCGAAGTTTAAAGGCTGTCTGCATAAGTAATTCAACAGTTTTAAAAAGTGCAATTCCTTCCGTAAATGAAAGGCCAAAGAGATTAATTGCTTTAGAAAAGAGGGGGTGGGAGGGAGAGGGAAGAGAGACTGCTAATCAAAACCAAACTATTTCCTTAGAAAAGACTTTATACAACTACTTAAAATATGTGCTAGTCTAGGAAAAATAGCTAAATGGAAAGTCAGGGTATCTTGATACCACAGGAAAGGACAGCTTGCCAAGAATATCTATAGTGTTCCCTCAGTCTAAAAGTATCCTGTGTTGCTTTGATTGTTGTACATACTTTGTGCAGCCCATCTTCTGCTCTGAGCTCTGTGTGAAGCAATGGAGCACCTGGTATAGATTGTGGTTAGCAGAAGAGGGGAAAATGTTCCTTTCTCTCTCTCTCTCTCTCTTCCTGGCAGAGCTCAATTCAGGACTGGGGTGAAGAAGTAGAAGAGGGAGCTGTTTACCATGTCACCCTGAAAAGAGTGCAGATTCAGCAGGCTGCCAACAAAGGAGCAAGATGGCTAGGGGTAAGTAATGCTGGCGCAGTGGCATTTTGGCGTCGTGGACTTTGGAGCCTGCTCCAGGGAGCTGAATTCCACGTGAATTGCTATGATTTTAACTTTTAGCACTGACTGCTCTCACCATTTAAAATAAAAAACAACACTGAGGAAGTTGTCCATCAGGGTCATCTGAAGGAACTCTCTCCTTGTGTTGGCTCTTCCTTTTTTACTAGTGTGTATAAAAACGATTTGACCAGTTGTGGCCGTGGATCAGATGATACTTAATGCAGAAATAAGGATCTTAGCTTATGGTTTGATCTTAACAGTTACCTCAGAGTGGGCTATGGCTCATTTCTGCTGCCAGAAGTCTGGTTTGAGTACCCCAAACAGTCATGGTATTTTAAATAATGAGAGTCTCTCAAAAATTAGCAGAAACTTCTTCAAAATTTAAGTGAATGTGTGTTTGGGTCTTATTTCAGTGTTGTTTCTTCAGTCAGATGAGATTGTTTGTATTCCCTTTTACTGGTCAGCATTTCTGCAAGAAGTACGGATATGTGCTGTTTTTCAAAGGTATATTTTAAAGCATGAAGGTTTTGTGGTGAGTGAAATAAGCTTAAACTCACACGCAATTAATTTGGCATGCTGCTGAGTGCCTTCACCTTGTCAGGCCAAGTTCCTGTCTGATATAAAATGTCCTCACTTCATTGGAATCAGTGCGGCTGCGGCAGTTTGAGCCAGATCCTCGGGAGGTGGCTATAACTTTGGTACTATTTTATGTTAATAGATTTTCAGCAGGGTCAAAGGCAGTAACGTAAGAGCTTGGTTTGTGCTAGCATCCAGGTTGGTATTGTAAAGACTTTTAAAACTACCCAGAGATTTATATCAAATAGTTTTCCCGTGAAGTTCCATGACATAAAGTGATACAGAAATGCTGAAACCACAGTCAAGAAAGATAAGCAAATTTTGTCCTGCATACAGATAGTGCTTAGAATTTCCCCCTTCCATGTTTGCAAGAAGTACACAGAGTTCTAATCAGAACAGATAATTTCAAATCTGCTTCCTTTGAGTGGCAGATTCCCCATCTCTGCCTCCTGTTTTACCAGGAGGTGGGGGAAAATATTAGAGAGTATTTTTGAATTCCTGTAAATTTCCCAGCTAGTGGTTTTGAAAGAATTGGAAATCATTGTGAGTAAACTTGTGTCCCATAAGCATACTTCAGAAAAATAGTACTTTTTTCCTGTTTCAGAGGTGGTGTTTCTTCTGTGTAGCAGGAGGTTGCGAAGTCTTGGTCATACTTGCAAAGTGAGAGTGTGTATGTGTTCCTCAGACCACCAACACAGCTGATGGTGCTCATCTTCCTAAGAGGACAAGGGACTGCAAGGTCATGGAGATGACTTTTGACTTTCTGTGTGTAGTGCTAGGTTCTTCAGGTCAGAATTGAGCCCTCTTTGTGGGGAATGGGCAGTGTGCAAGAAGTCTGCACCTGTTCTGGGCATAAATGGGTGACTTCAGCTTCTGAGCTGGCGTCTTTCATGAGCAATAATCTCATGCTCATTATTTAAAAATATGTTTAAACATATGGGCTTCTTGTTTCTCTTAAGCTCTTCAGAACATAAAATATTTTAAGCTATTTTAGTGATCTTGTTTTATTACTGGCTTTACTGTGGTCCTAAGGTCAATAAATAGCCTATAACCCAGAACGTTATTTATGAATAGGCTTTCCTGCCTCCAGCAGTTTTGCCTTGAAAAGCATAATTGTCTCTTTTATAATTGTCATCAGGTGAGTTTTTTTGATCTGGAGCTTACAGGGTTTTATGATGTTAATTTTTTTCAATGGTTTGGAATTCATAGCACTAAATTAAAAAGCTGTTGGATTTATCAATGCTGGTCTTTTTTGATGTTGCTGTAAGTCAAGCTAAGGTTGAAGATTCAAGGTCAGCTGAAGAATATGGGAATAGTGTATTTGTAGATCAGCGAGTATGGAGCCTTAATGGTAGTGAATATAGTAACTCTGTTACTGATTATGTGTATGTGTGGATTAACTTTAAAAAACAGTGACTTACTCGGTGTCAGTTTGTATCCTGTAAAGGCCTACCTAGTTTGACCTTCTTGAGTTACTGAGGTTCTGGTGGTTTACCGTAGCAGGTCAAGTGCCCTGTGACTTGAAAAGCTCAAGTTCTTGAGAAACCTCAGTGTTGAGTGCAGATATTAAATATTGTGTGGTATCAGAGCAGGGGTTTGATCCAGTGATTCCAGAGTGGATTGATCTTAGTGGTGCTGCATTTGTAAAGTGCTTGCGAGAGTTTTCAGCTGAAAAGCATTAGATGGTAAATTACCTTACATGTCTGAAAATTTCATATAATCTGTGTTAAAGGGAATATAAAAAGTCCGATTTGTTCCAAGCGTGTTGGTGCTTATTTCCAATCTTTAATTGCATAAAGTCTTGAAATCTTCCGTAAATACATTCTTGTAGAAGCTCCAGTAAGTGAGTGACCCTAATTTTCTTACATTTCAAGAGGTCTAATAAACTTTTCATAAAATTCTCCATCCTAACAAACCATCCAGGGTTCTTGAAGGACAGGCCCTGTTTTGAGGGAATGGTCCATTTAAAAGCCAATCGTAAGGTTACAGTTTAAGCGCTGTGAACACTTGCCTATTTAAATGCAAAAATGTCTATTTTCAAACTTCTATAATTAATAAAAAGAGGAAATGAACAGCTTGTGATTTACACAGTCATCAGCAGTTCCATAACTTTCAAAACTGTGAAGCTTTTGTATAAACACCGAATTTCTTAGCTTTAAATTTAATACTAGACATCAAAGGATGCCAACAGTAACTACTGTTTTTGTCACTAAATACCGAGTCACTAAATATTCAGTGAAGGTTAGGATTTTAGGCACTACAGTATTAAAAGAGGTTGGAAGCCCTAGTAATAGCTCAGGACTGTGATAGATGCTGCCCAAAAGTGCTAACCTGACCAAAAAGAACTTACTTACTAAATATCAAATGAGGCTTGTCTGTACACATATGTTATGTCATCTGGTGGTTGGTATCCAAGGCAGAGCTATGAATTTCCCAGCAGTGTGACGATGGTTCTCAAGTTATTTGTAAACGTCCAGGCAACACAGAGCCATAAGAAAATTTCCAAAGCCATGTGTGGAGATGTTTAAAGAGAATCCCTCCCAAGCATGAACAGTTCAACAAGAGAAAGGACGAAGACATTTTTTTGAAAATGAAGCGGGTGTAGGTGTCTCCAGAATAGACCTGTGGTAGGAGGCAGGGTCTTCAGCAAGATGGTGTGGAGATTGGGAGCAGTGCATGAAGGCTGTGGAATCAGATTGATTTTTTTTTTTGTGCGAGAGAAGGAAGTAGAAGAGGAAAGGGAAGAGGAGGGGAAGTAGAGGGTTACATAGATGGACGGCATGGTCAGGGCAGGATGCGAATGCTTCCTGCAGCAGCCTTTTGAGTTGACATTCAGCATCATTTTGAATGGGATTACATCAGACTAGAGAAAAAGGCGTATCAGTAACTGGATTAGAAGGTTTGAGAGTGCAGTAAAGAATCTTAATGATATGGCTAGAAAGAGAAGGTTGTATTTTAAAACCATGACCCAGAAAGAACCCAAAGAATGAGATCCAGCTTATGTCTGAGGTTGTAAAGACAGCTCATAGGGAGGCTGGCACTGTGCATGTCAAACAGGATGGTGCTCTTGTCCGTGAAGAAAAGGCAACAAAGCAGAAAAGACAGGTGAAAAGTTTAGAATTGTGTGGGGCTTTTTGATCTTGAACTGGCAGCGATGTACCCGTGAAACAAGTCTCAGAGACCAGCTGAGTCATACTGTAGCCAGAAGCAGATAAGAGGAGTAGAGCAGTGGCTCTACTGATCAGAGCCCTGGCTCTTCAGCGGTCTAAAAGTAGATCAGCTGCTGAACACCTGAATTTCTGTTGCCAAGTGCAGTATGCTGAGTATGAACGGTGTTGGAAGAGGTGAACTCCAGTCAATGAGTTACTGTAAATCACAAACAGAAATGTAAACAGGGAGTTAAAAAGAAAGGAAAAAGCAGCAGGGAAAGAAGTAAGTGGAGAGAGTGAGAGGGAATTTTTAAGAGGTGAGAGTCTAAGAAATTTTGACTGGAAGAGGAGAGTGGGGGGAATATGGGAGGCAAAAGGTATGAGAGAAAGAGGTACAAGGGAGTGGGATGGGATCTGTCAGAAAAGTGACAGGATCAGAGGAGGAGCACAGGCAAGAAACTTCCATGCTTTTCACACAGCAGAAATGAGTCGTTCAAGTGGTCCTTTGCAAAGAGTAACAAGGGCTGGAGAATTTGAGGCGCCAGGACTGCAGGTACTGCAGATGAGATTGAAATCTTGAAGTTGCTTGACTATGGAGTGGACAAAATTGAAGAAAGGGGAGGGGAAAAAAGGCTTTTCTAGTGAAGTTAATAGGCCTGGTGGTTGTGTTTGTGCCAGAGGCAAGTGGATGCACACACTGAAGATGCACCAGGGCTAAGCGAGAGCACGACGGACCTTACAGTGATGGAAAGAGAAAGGAATGAGCGAGGTAAGACAGTAAGGCAGGAAGAAAAGGAATGACTGTGTAAATAACAAAGACAGGGTGATTTAAGGCTACCTCAGTGCATGAACATTCTTGGCACCTGACAAGAATTGAACCAAAGCAGTAGAAATTATTGCTACCTGATTCCTTCATGAAATATGAGTGATCCAATAAGAGATGATGCTGTGTCAAGGGGGTTACCTTACGTCAGTTTTCAGGTAATTCTTAGATTCAGTAGGAAGGTACGTAGAGGAGGTAGGTCTGTGAGATGCTTGGTTTTACAGTGGCATGCTTAGAAACTAGGGGAAGTGTTCAGTGAAATCAGGTAGGAAGTTCAGGGAACTGAATGTGTGAGCTTGGAAGTTTCACAGTCAAAATTGCAAATGCTACACTGACCCTGAGTTTAAATGGCAGGGGGAAGCCTTTCAGAGAAATGCCTTTCAGAGAAATGTGTAAAAATAATCATCTAAAAGGTTTTTTTTTTTGTTTGTTTGTTTTTTTTTTAACGGATTAGGTTTTGACAAACTGAGAAAAGCTCGTAAGCTGAGAAAGTTTTATTTAAGGGTTAAAATCAGAGTTGCCAAAGTCAAGCCTTGCAAGGCAAATGAAAACAAGCAGTCAAAGGTTTGTCAGGCATATAAAACCAGCAGCAATAAAGTCATCTTCACAGAGGGAATGAGATAGGAATTACAAGTAATCTACATATAACTCAAAAAACTAAAGTTTTTTTTGCATATTTTCTGCAAATATGATAAAGGTGACCCTGAAGGTTGATGGTAATGATGGCACACGAGCCTTTTACATGTCTTTAAGTTTTCTCTTTGCCTAAGAGCTTGATATGCCTGCACTGGGCAGCTGCTGGTTTCCAGCCCAGAACTAGAAAGGAACTGACACACAAAATAATAGTTGAGCAGCAAGGAGTTTGAATTCATTTGTCAAGTCATAAATAACATTGTATGACTGGAGAACAGGAAATGTGATAGCTGTATTTGGGGTGGGATGGGGGGAGATGTGATGCGTAGGCAGAAGATATTTGTCTCACAAAGATAACTGATCTTCTGGATTCAGAAAAGGCTCTGGGTTTAATCTGTTTTTGCTTGAAAATCTAGTATTGAAATCGCTCAAAAAAAAGTCTCAGGAGAGACTAAGGAATCATAAGGTCAGTAAAGGAGCTGTTGAAGAGCAGGTGCTGCAGCTCAAGCTGAAAGAGGAACTGCTGGTCTGCAGACAGGTGCCTACAGCAGTTCTGCGAGTCAGTCCTGTGACTGAACTGTTGTGTGTTCATTAAGGTCAGTGACATAAAAGCAGAAGCATGCTGATGAAATCTGGTGGTCTGGCAGAGGAAGAAAACACCTGGAGGATGGAAATGTCCTACAAGGCTGACATTTGGGATTAGTGCAACAGAAGTGGGTTGAAATTAAGCAGCACAGAATGCAAAGGCATATTTGTGAAAGAATTCAAATAACTTCTGTCATAGGCTGATACTTTTGTCTTCTTTTATCCCTTCCAACTTGGGGTGTTTTAATCAATCAAAGGACATATGACCCGCCAGCGTAATGTAAAACAGAAAAGGCAAATGAGATGCTTAAATGTTTTAGATTATTGCCAGTAGAGATGGGAAATGCAAGCCCCTTTGTATGGTGTTATGGGTCACTGTGTAATTCTGGTCGTTTTCGAGAAAAGTTGGTTTAAACTGGGAGACAGTAGAGAACTTTTGGGACCATCAAGAAAATGATGTGTGTCTGGTTATTATTTGAGCAGTACAGCATTGTTAGCTTAACAAAATGAAGACAGTGATTAATACCTATAAAAAATCATGAAATATGCACAAGGGAGGGAAAAGAACCATTCGCACCAGGTATAAATTTACACTGGCGTAGACCTTGCTAGAAATTAGAAGAAAGTTTCAAATCATCATAGCAATGAGATAATGGAGTGGCACTCCAGGAAGAGTGAAGGAAGTAAAGAACCCAGCAGCATCAACATTGGGTTTGGATTAGTTGGTGAAAAGGATTATAAGGTAATTTCCTTTGGTAGCAGAACACGACATCCTCCAATTGTATGTTTCTAAGTGGAAATATAAGAGCAAGAAGGTGTGCAGCTAGGGGGAAGATTAGGGTAGATCATTGCTATGGAAATTTTAGGGGCAAAAGTGTGGGAGTTCGTGAAAAGAGAAGAAAGGAGATCCAGGTTATGTGTAGAAGATGAAGGCGAGAGGAGAGTCCAGAGAAGAGAGACTGCAGAGGAGAAAAATTGGTACAGCTGCCTTGCAGTCGAAGTCCCCGTTGTCTTATTCAGGCTGGTGAAGAAAAGCCAGGGTTGTAAGGCCTTCCTTGATTCAAGGTAGGCAGCGGTGCTAGTCTGTCCTGGTGCTGGAGGGACTGAGATGAGAAGAGGAAATTTTATATTTACAAAACACCAACACAATTTTACTTTGGAAGTTGTTCTAGAAGCAGTGTGAGAGGACTACTTGTGGGGAAGGCAGGAGGGGACAGCAGCGAGACGGATGAGGAGTGCCTTGCTGGTGCAGATGTCTGAATATACCCTGGCAAGCAGAATATGGGGAAGCAGATGCAGAAAAGTATCAGAGGAATGATAGAAAATGTTGGAAAATACTGGTGTGGAACTGGAGGAGTGGGAATGGTGGCATAAGAAGAATAGAGTGGATGCACTGCTGCAGAAAATGAGCAGTGAAAGGCATGGGTGCGGCGTGGGCAGATGGACAAGATTACAAAATGAAAAACAGTTTTTGCAGTCCTGTGAACTCACTTTTGTAGACCTCCCTGTCAGGCAGCTGGAGTGCTTTATCTCACCCTTCCAGAGGTTAGGGAGGGGTGGGGAAACTGTGTCCAGCACTCAAGGAATCTGAGGGGAGCAGAGCGGAATGAGTCTTTGAGACAGGAGGGGCTCCCTAATGCTTGCAAGTGTTTTTCCTGTTGGAGTGCTTTACTGTGGAAGGAGAGAGGAGGAGACCTGCACTCTGCCTCTGGAGTTTTTACTGGGGCAGGTCACAGGAAATGCAGCCAGGAACCGGAGTTCCCCTGAGCCTCTGTGTGCTGGAGGAGCCTTACAGAGCCTGTATCTCCACATCTTAAATGGCTGCTGAGCTTTGTGAGCCAGTCCTCAAGTCTTAAGTTACTTGCTGTGCTAATGGATGCCACAGACTGCTCTTCCTTTGTGTCTTAAATATCCAGATAATGGTGAAATAATAAGCTCCCTCATGCCAGTGCTGCCTGATTTAGTTAGCCCCTCATTATATCTCTAGAGCAGATATTAGATATGCGTTTATTTATTTATTTATTTATTTATTTTCTGCTTACTTTTTTGGCCACAGCTGGAGTTCTGGCTCTGGGGTTTATTCAGTCAGAGATTGATTCAAAAGATTACTTGTCTCAAGGTGTCTTTAATGCTACAGCATTGGGTGTACAGCTGAACATGTTCTTCAAAAACTATAAATGAACTTCTGTGAAAGGGTGCTTTAATTGTTTTCACAATTCTGAGATGGGGAAAAGGTGAGAAGTACCGATTCTATCATTAAATATTTTAATGTTTTCTTTGCAGTGATAGTATTGGATAATAACCTTTTCTGAGAACTGCATGTTGTTTCAAAACTGACTTTTGAATAATTGTCTTGTGTAGCACACTGCATATGACCACATGTTTGGCTTCTAAACACCTCTACAGTCACATACATTGGCAGGAAGCTGGTTTTGGAGAGTTCAGTCAGAAACAGTTCAAGAACTTCTAACTAATACGTATCCCAGTTAGGACCTAGGACATATTTTTCTAGTCAAAGACAAGGCTATGTCAGAAAAGAACTTTTAGCTTGGATTTCTTTTCTTTCCAACACTGACCTCCTAAATACAGGTTGCGATTTAAATGGTGCCTTGAACCATCAACATTTTAGGAACATGCAAAGCCTCAAATTTTCTCTGAGCCTGCTCCTGCCCTCCTGTATGCCCTTCTGAGCCAGCTCAGTGATTTTCTTTTTATCTTACCCTTAGGTCCCAGATGTTCTTGTCATGTGTAGTTTCCTGTGCAACCAGTAGGCAAGGACTTACCGATCTTTGTCCTTGCTGCAGCTTGCTGTTTTGTCTCTTGATTTATAGCATATGTTGGTCCCTTTTGTCTAAATCAGACTCTTTCTAACCAGGTTCCTGCAGCCTGTCCTGACTACCCAGACCAAGGCCAAGGTACAGTTCTGGCCATATGCTTGGTGGAGGCAGAAGAGCAGTTCCCAAGGAGCTGACAGGCACCCTGCAGAAACGAGATTGCACTATTGTCCCACTCCAAATGCTGTATTCTGAGGAACTATCTTGGAGATGGCGAATGAAGAAAAATGGGCACTACTCGTGTTGATTTGGTGGTGTAAGATACCTGCCAACTGCTGGAGACCCGCAGGGAAGACGTATAGTAGATTTCAGAATCGAATGATTTTACCTGTAGGCAGGTACATAGTTTTCAAAAGAAAACCCTGGAGTCTTCTTCAGCTTGCCTTTTGGTTCTGAGTTGGCTCTTTCCTCCTGCCCTTTCCTTCAGTTGTGGGCATAATCATACCATAGCATCATGGCCCTTATTAATGACTACTTACGGATTTTTTATTCCTTACTTCCTGGTTTGGGCACACTTCTGTGCTGTAGGGATATTCCAGGTAGCATTCTTAGATGCAGTCATCAGCTGGGTAATAGATGCTGTCTTTGGAACAGACAATTGAAAATGAAACCTGAGCTGTTTATGAGTTTTAAAATTGAAGTCTGAAAAATTACCGTCTTTTACTTTCCCAGTCCCAAATACAAAATGCATGAATTAGAAGGGTAACTAGCTTTGCAGCATGATGTCATGCTCTCGGTTGAGTTTAAAACCTCACATTCCAAACTGTCAAAGGGTGACAGGTTTGCAGTGCTTTAATCTTGCATGTTATTAACACTGAGTGAGGCTACAGGACACTTGCTTGGCCACGGAGAACTAGGGAGAGACACACAGGAAGCCTCTCTTCCTACAGGACTATGCAGAGTGCATCTCCTGCTAATGATTGTTCTATTAAGTGGAATAATGAGAGGTAAGGGAGGTCTCAGAAGAGCAGATGTTGCTGTGGACTGTACTGTTCTGGCTTTTTTGCACTGATTGTGTGTGACTGCGTTTTGGAAATCTTTCAGCCAGTCTACTTATGTATGAAAATCTGCTTTTGGCATGTTTCAGTTTACTGTGACATGTAGAATATAACAACGCCCCGTACTATTATTCCTCTCCACTGGGAATTCCTTTGATAGCCAGGATCCGTGTCTTTTTAAACTGTGCTTCTTGGATGGTAAAGATTCTCCCTTAAATATAGGATCTTAACTGTCCTGCTGTTGACTTCATTGAATTTTACTTTCCTTGCTTCTCCAAGAAGAAATAAGTGAAAGGAATAACGAAAATCAGCTTGCTCTGAAAAGAAACTGGCATTTTCTTTCTGAATGTTGGAAGATCTAGGTCACTAGTTGGGTTGAAGAAGTGTTGGCAATGAATGTGGCTATGTGTCATCGGAAAGCCTGGGAGAAGTAGCATATGAGCTGGACTGAGATGCTGTAAAGAGAATAGCCCTGGAGAAACCATTAGTTTTACAGTTTGGGTTTTGATGTTTTCATTTAAGAAACAGGCTGAAGCATTGCAAGCATGTTAGTCACGCTTGGATTTAAATTTAGCCTTGGTAAAGCTAATTAAAAATATGTTAAGTGACAGTGTGTATATGCATGCTTTGAACTTGCATCTTTTACTACTGCTGTAGGAATCTATTTTCTAAATATGTAACTTTCTGTAAGCCAGTGTTGTAAGGGGGTACAGCTGTGTGCAGAAATGATCACAAAGCAATCAGCTCATGGCCTAGCTCCTAAAAGAAAAATGGGCTTACCTGGTGGGAAATGGGTAAGCGAATGCTAATGCGGTGGGATTCATGTTCTTGCTTGGCTTTGTATAGCTGGTGTGTAGTATCTTGCAGACCAGAGGCAAAGTAAGTGTGATGTCTTAGTGTTGTTTATTACCCCAGTAAGATAGTATCAGAGCTTGTAAAACATCTTTATGCATAAATTTTGGTGTTGTGGTTTGTTTACACCAGAAAAACAGAATGTACGTCTTGCACTGACATGGTACGTCCTTTGTGGGTTGCTCAGCCAGCAGTAAAGCTGCTCTTGCCCAGTGGATGTTGGCCAGGCTGACAGAGCATTCCTTGTACGATGGAATGGTACTTCCATACGTGCTACTTACAAGTTTTTCTGTACACTTAGCATGGATGTGCCTAGACCTCATCCGTAAAGGACCTAGTGGCTGAACGGTAGTTATCTCCAGGGAGTTGTCAGTATTCTCACCTGCATTCTATCAGAACTTCTTCTGCCTTGATTCTCACCAAAATTCAGTTTTTTTTCACGCTCAAGTGGCCATACGAGCTCTTGAGATGTGACCTGTAGTTTTCCACCAGCAGGTAGCACTACATTTAGGGCTGAAATATAAAGTCTGTTATCTTTTTTTCCAGGTTTTTACACTTGGAATAAGAATTTTCTTGAAATGTGTGAGTGGATTTTTTTTATGGAAATCACTCTGTTTTGGACCAAAATGAATTCTTGCTAGTGCCTGAATACAGCTGCTTTGGAGTTCAGTACCATGCCACTGATAATTCACCAGAAAGAAAGTAAAAACACATCCTAATGAAACGATAATGATGCATTCTTACAGCATCTTTCATCCAAATGACTTTCAAAGCACAGCCACAAATTTTCACCAGACAGGCTATGTGAAGTATGTTGTAGTGTAACGCAGTACAAAACTGTGTGTTTGGGTGGGACTTACAACTCAGCAGCAGTGCTGTTGTTTGGATTTGGTATAGTTCTCCTTTATTTTGGGAGGTGGGGAAGAGAGGAGAAAAAAAGCGTTACTGGGATGATCTGACTTTTAAAAGGCTTTTTTTTTTTTTAAGGTTGTTGAAGAGTTTGAAGCATTAGCTGTCAAAGTTGCACAGTAATATTTATTTAGTGGCTTCGTAGCTTTATCAGTTGGATATCTTCTCCACATGTGGCATATATGCAGCAAGGAGCAGCTGGCTAACAACGCACAGCAGCACGTTGAAACAATTTAGGACCAGAAGTGAATTGATTAGAACCACTTGGGGAGAAGACCTGGCCATCTGAGAGTCCAGAGTTCTGTGGAAGCGTTCGCTCACCACCAGTTGTGAAAGCAACCTCAAATCTTAGGCTGTAGCAGGCAAGGAGGGAATGGAGTGGAGCTTAGGAATTACTGCTAGAAGAGATTACAGTAGTATCTCTGCTGTCCTTTATTCTTGTTCCCTTATCTCTGAGCTGTGGGAACTAGAAAAGGGATCCACAGATGGGATACGACTGTAGGCATTTGGAAACACTGGAAAGGTGAGGGCTGTTAAATTTGAGTCTTGGTGCAACTCGGGCTGACATGCAGGTTTAACAGTAAGTGTGTTTGTCCAATGTTTACAGGCTCAGGGCCTGATACTGGAAATGAATAGGAGGGTATAGCAAAGGCATTTCAAATAGTGAGTGGAGTAGGAACGCTTCGACTCCAGGGAGTGTTTGGTGGGATAGGAAAGCAGTGCGTTGAAAATGAGGGGGAAAACGAAACTTCCTTTTAATTGTATGTAATTAACCTGAAGGACACTCTGCTGGTAGTAGCCAAGTCCAGTGAGTCCATTCAGAAAGGATTTGACATTTATGTAAATAATGAGAACAAATACATGAATACTACATGAAATTTAAAATAGAAGACATGTAATTTGTTGCGATTTAGGTTTAAAACAAACACTTCCAGCAGTTGAGCAGAGTCTTCCATTTTAGATTGGTTGTTCTTTATGTTATGGGTGTTATTTCTTCACCTTTCTCTATGGCATCCGGCCATTGTCAGAAGGAATATACCCTAGTTTAGTTTAAAATGACAATTAGTATGTGTTGCTGTTTATAAAGTTCTGTTTTCAATTTGTTTGCAGCAAATATTTAACGAGGCAGAATAAAATTGAACACAGGCACTCATAAAAAGAATCATGAGAACTTTAATGTCCAGAAGATGTCAGGGCCATATTGCAACATAATCTGTGCCTGTTTTCCAGCAGTCCTACAATTTCATTCCGGTCAACAAGAACTTCGGGTGCTCAGATCCTGCCTTTTTTTGTGTGCATAAAACAAGTGTCCGCATCCTCACTGTTTTAAACTCTGTGAAGGTAGGAATCGTGTGGGTTGCCCTTTGCTTTACCCCATTCAACTTCATAATAGCTGCCTTAAAAATAAGGTATTAAGCTATTAAAAATAAGGCAGCTAGAACAGAGCATAGTACTCTACATGTGGTCTCATCAGACCTTTTATGCAGTGGAGGAATAATGTCCCTCGACTTGGTTCAGTACCCTTAATTTATACTTTGCAGAATTGTTTGCTTTTTGTTGCTGCTTCCAAGTGCTGTGCTGAAAGATTTAATGTTCTGCCTACTCTAGCCCTTCAGATCTTTTCTCTGATCTGGGTGTCACAGTGTGACCTTTGAGGGTAGTATTTTCAAAAGACTTTTTGCTGGCTTCTTACGTTTCTCTGTGTTTAGTTGCATAAGCCATCTGTTGCCCATCGGAGCGTAGCTGCCCTTAGACAGTTCTGGCAATCAAAATGAAATCTGGCAGCCTCCACCTTAGGTGTGAAGCTTTCTGCCCCTTTGTATGGTAGCAGTTTCCAGCCTTTTCCTCTGTCACACTACTGGCTTGCAGCCTGATGGAGTTTTGACTTGTTCCTGTGTGCCACCAACCTATGTCCAACTACCGACTTGTGTCTGGATTTTTGCAACCTTCTTTGTGTAGCTGAGTCCTGCATTAGTGCAGAAATTGTTGTGTTCTTCAAACACCAGTGAAATTCATGGTGTTCCCATAACTGCCCTTGCTTCACTTGGCTCCCATTACTTAAGAGTAACAAGAAATCTTCACAGAATAAACTCACTGCTGCCTATTATATTGAGCACATTAATTATTATTAAGTTATCTGCATCATACCTATTTAAGGACAAGTGTGATACTGGATTTAAAAAGATACGGCAGGTCCAGAGTCCCGTTCTCAGTATTCACTAGCTAATGCCTCACCCTGTAATTTGAACTGACCAATTCATCTTTTGGGGGGTCAATTTTCTCTCCTGTAGGCATACTTACTGCTCATTTTGGGATCTAATGATCTGAAGACTGTAGAGGCAAACTGCTGTGCTTTTATTTGACTGGATCGTATTCGAACCTGTGAGAGAGAAAACTGTGACATTGTGCTGGAGATGTGAGAGCTCTCTAGTCCCGCATGGTCCTCCTGATGTGCGCTCTGACCCCGCCGTGCCGCTTCTCCCTTGAAATGTGGAGAGCTGTACTCTGCTGCTTACAGACTCGGAGGCCTGGCTCTTCGGCCCTTTCTGTGCAGACGAGGGGTGTTGGCTGAGCCACCAGTGCTTCTCCTCCTCCCTGAAGCCTTCCTGTAGGACCCCAGCAGTGCAGCACGTGGAGGGGTGGGCTGCTCGTCGCTGTTTGCAGGAGCTTTCAGTGCTGCACAGGTCCCCAGCTTGTGCCCATGGGCTACAGCTGGCAGTGCTGCCACGGGGCGGCAAGAACGCTAATAAGGTGTAGGCATTTAAACTGCTTTGTCTGAGTGATCCTGTTACTATATTCTGTTCTTTCATCTGTTTTCCTCTTATGTTCTTCCCACCTTTTTTGTTCTGAACGCAATTTAAAGGGTTGTTTTCTTTTCCCCTCCCACCCCTTCAGCTGCTTTTTACAGTTGCCTTGCTCCTTGCAGAGATTCAAGCTTTCTCCCACTCAAGAGCTGTTTCTTGGGGAGTCCATGGGGTCTTTGTGCAAGTAGACCAACATATTTTTTATTATAAAGTGGCATTTTTCTATTCAAAGGTCTTGGAATGGTTAAACGATAGGAAGGGCTGAATGCGTTGAGACATGTTCAAATTGTCATAGCTTCAAACTGGAGACCTGTTGTATATTTTATGTATTAGCTTAGGCTTCCTGACCTCAGTAGCTTCTTCTGACACTTAAGAAATCAATGGCTTAAACTTCCAAGTATCTATATATCCAAAAGCAGAAATAGACCATCCCATATTAAAGACTGGTGGAAGGGGTTATTTACCCCTAAACACAGGGGAAAACAGTTTATGCCCCACATCTTGGCTTGTGTGCATTGAATCATACTGAGTTGCTGTTTTGACTCAAATCTTTAAGTGCAGAATGTCCTTCAGCTGTTTACAGTACTCATGTGGATTGAATTTATTAGATGAGGTTGGTAACATTTCAAAGCTTCAGTGGTGTTGGATGCAAATGGCAAGGCACTACACCCTTCAGGATTAACCATAGTCTTCAGTGCAAAAGAGATTAGTTAACCAAATGTTCCTGAGGTGCATTTGGAAGCCAGCTCATATATTACAAGCAAACAGAACAAGAAAATGATTAGAAAGATATATCTACACATCTTTTTTTTTTTTTTTTTCCTGTTTGGTTGGTTTATAGTAATCTCTGGCCTTACCTGCAGTGCATTTTGTATTTTTTGGAGTCGAGTCCCTTTAGGGCAGGAATGGTGACTTACATTTTGACGTGGCAGCCATTGTGGTGCTGTTGGAAATGTTTCATAAGTAACATTAATGTACTTCATTTGGAGGTCAGGTCTTAGACTTCTGCGTTCCTCCCGTTGAGTGCCACAGATTGATCCTGGCTGTGCGATCAGCCTGCTGGCTGCTCCCTGTAGCATATGAAACGTAAATGAACTCTTGCACACTTACTTGAACCACGAAGCTTGCATTCTTCTTCATGGAAAAACAGTCTTCTTGTTCAGAAAACTTGAGGTGGTCATAGAGTTAGAATAGGACGGGCAAGAAGAGAGAGATGCTATTAACTCCTGATGCGTAATTAAACAACACACACACACAAAAGACAGACAATAATGTGGAGGACTTCTGTTTTATCTTACAGCCTGATGTTTTTTGCTTGCTCTTTCTCCTTTACTTGTAAGCTATGCTTATTTGGGTCTGACTCAATACTTCCACATAATTATGTGCGTGTTGATTTGTGTCCGTTGCCCAAGGATTTAAGTTCAACTGCAACAGCATTCTACAAACAAAGTACAAACGGCTGCAGCAGGTTCAGCGCCAGCTCACGCAACCAGTGCTGCTTTCTGCTATGTCAGAAGAGGTGGGTTAAGAGACAGATGTTGTAGTTACAAGAATGCAGTCATTTATACATAATATGCTTCTTTACCATAAGCTTATGCTGTTTATCTACAAAGTGCAGAATTTGTCATAGAGAATAGAGCTATAGAAATGGCTCAAGGATGTTGCTGTCACAGGTGTGGTACAAACACATATCAGTACTCATAAACGTGTGCGTGCAAGAGAAGAATCTTAACAGACTCCATAATCACATCCCCTGGGATATCTAGATAACATAGTAAAAATGCAGTTTGGCCTGAACTACTGATTGAACTAATATTTTTGGACTCTGTTAGTACTTCAATAAAAGTTGAAGCTAGTAACTTTCAATATTAGGTAATGTTATCTTACTATTACTGCTTTTTCTGCTCAGGCCCCACCCTGAAGAGATCCCTTAGTTTCAAAACAAAGGGTAGTAAAAAGCACAGCCATTGAAATGAAGTTTGTAATACAGTTTAGGTATGTATTCATGCTGTGGCCATAAAAATGGTTTACTGCTAACCTATTTCTGTTTTAAAATATTAAAAAAGCTTGGCAATAGAGATTGCACATAGTAATTATTATGAAACATGTAACAACATTTCCTTGATTTTTTTTCTTACACAAAAATACTGTATGCTTCCAGTTCAATTTATATTAAAATCTGAATCACTCTTCTGCTAAATGCTTTCTCCTCTGTCAGAATGCACATAATCTCCCCACACCTACAGTTTTATTTTCCACCATACTGTTAAAATCTATCAGTCTTGCCTTGTTTTTTATACTGAGTGCAGTAGCAGTTTACACTTATTTCCTGAGTCAGTATAATTTTAATTTCTGCATACTGTTTGAGCAAGCTTTATAGTGTGAAAGGAAAGCCAATGATACAATCAGGATGAATAAAACCATTTGGGGTTATGTAATGTTCATTCATGTTATTATTATGCAACAGAATTATTACTTCTGGCATCCTTAAATCCATTTTGAGTTCAGCAGTGTTGCCTGCTGTCTCACACAAGACTTTCTTTGTTTCTACTGAGTCAGCAGAAAGCAATGATGAGCTCCACAATTAAATTAAATTACATTCCTGGATGAGAAAAAAATGGTGTGACTTTTCACAGGAAAAGCATCACAGTCTTTGACTACCAACAATGTAGGCACTGATGAAAAATGAGCTTTACATTTCTGAGTGGTCAAAATTCATTTTTTTTCATGTTGACCTATAATTTTCATCAAATGGCGTGACTTTTGCCATATTAAATGTCTGACTATGTAAGCGGCAATGTCAAACATTCCTTCTCTTTGCTATACTTGGTGTTTATTAAAAAATCACAGCATGAAAGAATTGTGGCAAATTGCTTCACTGAGCAGTATTTCACAAACAGAATTCATATAATAGATTTTCTTAGGGTAAATTTATAGTTGTTGTCATCTTTAACATCCAGGCAGTGTATAAATAAGAGGATAATTGAGAATTTTCAGTTGATGTTGGTGGTGATGTACTTGGGCTGATTCTGTAGCAACATTAAGTGGCGTCAAAATGCAGTTGTACTGGAAATAATACTGTGCTGTCTAGCCCTGTGTCAAAGTAGTCAGGGGTCATAAAACAATAAAATAGGGAACTGGGGAGCTGGGAGGGGACACAGCTTTGACAGTGCAGTTACGCAGTAGAGCACAGGCATTGAGCTGGACAAGACCAGGAGCCAAGTTTGTGGAGACAGGGTTATGTACACAGACTGGAAGGACACACAAAGCTCTCAATCTCAAGGCAGGCTATAAGCTATTTACGGGCTTGGAAGATGATGTTAGCAGCAGTACCTTTTTTTTAATATATATATATGGAAGGATGTTGGTGTGGGTGGTATGGGGAGAAAGATCCAATGTTGTAGGCCTTTTAAATCTAGATTAGTTTAAACTAGCAGAAAGTATTTTGTGTAGAGGCCATGTTGTTGTGGCATGTCACTGAATAATGCAACCTGACTTCTAGTTTATGCAGCCTGCCACATATGAAATTCGCAATAGTTGCAACCAAAAGGGACTAAGATGTGCTTTTAGCTTGGAAATTCAGCCTAAGCTGCTAAACTTGTTAAATTAAAGGTGTGTTATTATCTGTGCATGGTTGTTAGAAATGCTCTTAGAGTTGGGAAGTTGACATAGTCATTCGTAGCCATCTATGGAACACTTTTGCAGTTGGACTAGATCTTTGAAAAGACATTTCAGAGTTTGTTTAGCTCCTCTGTAGGAGATTTACCCACTAAGAAATGACTGTCCTTGCCACATGCTGCAATGTGTATTTGACCTGACAGCTTATAACGTGTATCGGTGTGTCATGTAGTTTAATAGAAGCATCGCCATTTTTTTTACAGTGTTCTTTTTTCAAAGTGTTTGCCCATACCTGGCTTTGTGCTGTTCCTTGCTTGCTGTGCCCTTAGTTGCTGGCTTGGGACGGTATTCTGCAATCGCTCTGTAACAGTGCAAGAGCTACGGCCTTATAAAGGTCTCTTTGATTGAACACTTGGGTGTCTCAGCCCTACATTAAGATCCAGACCGACTGGCATTGCATGGCACTGGCAGGAGATTCCTCCAAAGACAGGAAAATGGCTGAGGAGGTACTGGGGAGTAGTTTTCCTTACGGTAGGAGTCTGTTTGCTCTCAAGGAAACCTTACGAAGAACTGAGCTGGAATCCGGTCTGTTGAGTTGAGTGTATTGGTCTGTCACGTTTTCAGTTGTTGTTCCTAGCTTCCGCCATCTGCTTGTTGCAACAATGTGAGGTTGGATTGGTGGTCTTCTACACCGGTTGTGTGGCCTCTGCTTAGAAACGATACCACTTAGCTCCACAGAGTATGCCCCCTATGGGCTCCAAAGTACATCCCAGAGCAGGTCAGTGTTCATGTGCCCGTCTGTGGCTGGAAGGACTGCGGCATCTGGCAGGTACCAGCACCCCTGAGGTGGAAGGCATGGTGTACCTAGCATTGCAGTCTGTAGCCAGGATTACTGGAAGCCATTTCCGAGTCAGAGTCAGGTGAAGTATCTGAGCTGGCTGCCACCTCTTGTACTTTTTTTCCCTGCTCAACGTCCCTTCCTTTCTCTTTTATTCACGCTGGTAAGCAACTCAGCCTGGCATCTGTAAGCGGGCTTTGGCACCTACAGACTTCCAGGACAGGTTGGAAGCAGTGTGCGTGGAGAGAGAAGGGGAGGAAGAGGAGTTAAGATGAGGGATGTTAGCAGAAAAAAGAATTACTACTTATTGCTCCTGGGGCACAGGGGAACTGCCCCAGCTGCCTGTTTCCCTCTGTCATGGACTCCCTGTAATTCATGCCTGTGAAAACTTTTATTAGTTCAGACAATTTTACACAATTCCAAAGACTGTGTAGAGTTCTTCCTTTGTGGAGACACTATGTAGCATTTCCTTCATCTACAGAAGTCAAAATATTTTACAGAATGGCCTGAGTTTACTGCCAAAATGAGTAGTAAATCCTAGTTCCTCGCCTTCGTTCTGGTGCCCTATTCACTTAGCCATCCGTTATTTCTAGTATTAATTTATTGCTCAGTTTGGTGACTGGACATTTCGGTGTTCCTATGCACTGAAGAGAGGAGGATGCCAGGTTTTACAGAAGTAATTCTCCTCATAATATGGGACAGATTTGTTTGTTGGGTTAGAAAAATATTTCTAGCAAATGTCACTTGATGACAGCTACATCTCAAACAGTATGAAACGCACATGACTAAGAGTGCTACCTGACTTACTGGTTTCTTTTTCTTGGTTTCCTATTTTAAAGTAGGAACTTGCTCAATTTCTATGTCCAATCAAAACCATCACAAGGAATACTTGTGCATCCTAACATATTATGAAAATAATGTCACTGGCCTGATGCTTGTGCAGTTCGCCACAGCCAGGTTCTCTCACGTCTGTGAAATGTGTCAAAAGAAAAAAAATAAAATAAAATAAAGAGTTGAACTAATCTGATATATCAGCTTCATTTAACTCAGTGAAGACAGATAAGAGGGTGGGAGGGCTTTTCTTGATTTTGTTAAAAGGCTTAGTAAGATGGATGAGAGCCAGAATGAGAAGGAGCTTTTTGAGTGTAGGAAGCAATGCGAAGGTAAGTGTGTAAATCATACAAGATAGCTGGAGATGAAGATTGGGACCACCATTGGGGCAATTTTTAGACTCTTTAAAAAGCACGTGTACCACATAGTGAACCTGCCAGAGGACTTGATTCTCATTGAATAATGAAGCCACATTCCTTGGTGTAAGTGCCTCTAAGAAGTGGACCAAATCGAGAGGAGGAATTTATATCTTCCTTTGGCAGGGATTTTTTTTACACTGTTGTTGGACAATACCGTTTTAATATAGATCTCTTTGAAGATTCAACTGCTTTATGGGCTCGCTTAAATTCCTTTATATGCATGCAGCAAGAGGTGATATGTAAATTAGGTTTCTTTACTTTTGCTTTGATTTATTTAGAGCTAGTTCCACATCATTCTTGATAACCAAATGAGTCTGAATTTGCATAACTTCAGAAGGTGTGAGAAGCACTGCTCAGTGCCTTGGTACACACATTGTTTATTATTTTCCCCTGAGTGGCTTTAAGTAGCTGCAAGGTGCTTGAGTGAAAGGGTTCTAACTGAGCAACAGCATTTGTGTAAGGCTTTTTTTTTTTTAGCCTCTGAATATGACCCACAGCTTTTGTTACTGTTCGCCAGATCTTCAGACAGATACGTGCCAGACTGTGAGCTTTAAGGATATGAGAAAATGAGAATGCCTTTTGAACAATGATCATGGAATTAACTGGTCCTGGAAACTTGGGGTTGCTGCCAAGAAAGGTTATTTATGTGGTAAGAAAGGAAGGGAAGAGGGTGGAGCTTTGGAAATCCAGGAATACCCCTAGCTGTCAGATCATAGGAAGGAGCTCAAAGTTATTTTGGCTTCTGACTTTGGTGCAGTCAACACACAGAATTCTGATTTTCAGCAGCATCTGCAATGAGGAAACGGGCGTAAGCAAAGGGAGAAAGCTCTGCAGAGAGCTCTGAATTCATTTTATTTCCAACTGTGCAGCATGATAAAAGCAGCCACTCGAGCGAAGGAAAGCACCATGCTGCCTGGAGCCTGCAGGCTGCAGGAGATCCTACCTCTGGCCTCCCCACTCCTGTGTTCCCAGCCATGGTTTCCTAGAGTGGAAATTCAGCTTCAAATTCAGAGTCTTATCTCATGTGATCTATTTTCCAGGCTGACAGTTCTGCAGCGCAGAGGACAAGGACAAAGAGGACAGTGGTGGGATACAAGGCTCCTACATACTGCCCGAACCACAAAATTGATCACAGGAGGAAGCACAGATGTATACACCCAGGGGCCTATCCTGACAATGCTTGAAGCCTCGGGCTTCATTTGATAAACTTAGTCCAGTCACTGATCTTTGTAATGTACACTGCTATGTGGTATTGTTAGTGCAAAAATACCATTTTTCATAGTATTTTTGAATGATCATGTGCTCTGGACAGGGGCAGTAAGCATAATGTGCACAAGTTTGAGTCAGTTCAGCATGATTGTCAGCTGCTGTGGATTTTATGTCAATACACACATGGGAGAGTCTTGCTCCCTTCCTTTTAAGGGGAGCAGGTCCAATTATAAAGTTCATTAGAACCAAATAAGTTCAAATAAGTTGTTAATATCTTCGAAGTTGTCTTTTACAAAAATACTTGACCAAAGTGAATAGAAGTTTTACATAGCATCTTGAAGCCTTATTGCTGCTTAAGTTCTGTGAGTTTTTTTTTTGTTGTTTTTTGTTTTTTTCCAAGGAATACGGTTGTTCTTCAAACAACTCTGTTTTAGCTACTTTAAGTGATATGTGATTGCCTGTTAAAGGAAGGATGCCTCAGTATTTTCTTCTGTCAGACTAGTGTTATGGATGATTGTATTTCTGGAACTTTTGAAGCTTAATCATTCCATGATTTAAAAAAATAAAATTAAGGATGAGTATGGATATTGTAGGCTTAGGCTGGAGAGTCTGTGTGTAAGAAGCGTTATCAAAAAATTAAGGTTAAAATTACAAAAAGCATTTTATTCCTCCTTTCAGAAGGTTAAAGCTGATTGATATTTAGGCAAACACTGAAATGAAACAGTCATTCTTTAGATTAAAGAGACTTATTTTTGCCTAACATATAAATGACTGCAATTTTGGGCAGTTTTAGTCCAGTGTAGGGTGTCTGTCCAGTAAGTTAATAAAAATAACTAGAATGGAAAACTACCCATCTGAAAAAGCTGTAAGCTTCATACGAAGTCAAAAGCATTTAGAAATCTAACTGTCAAAATCAATAAAAATGGAATTCAGGAGGCAGTAGTTAGTTATGTGCTCTTGAAAATCATTTTTTGCAGAATTTTTAAATAAAACAAGTCTTTAGTAAAGTGGTAATGTTTTAAATGACTAAACCGCTAGTATTTGATATCTGATGTACTTACTGTTCATGCCATTTGTTTTCTTCAGTATTTGTTTTAGTCTGTTTAATGAAAAGTGATTACATTGATTTCATTCTGTGATTCTCACTTTCAGAATCGTAACAGACAGCATTTTCATTGAAGAAAGCTGCAGATCAGTGGGTTTTGGGTAAAAGAGATTGTTTCCAATGACACTTCTGAAATCACGACTAGCAGTCTCTATGTCTATTTGGGTCGCAGCTTATTTTTGCACTGTTCAGATTTTTAACTGTTCTTTACCTTGAAGAGCCTGTTGTTCTTATTGATAGGAAGTTTTACTAACTGAGGAGTTGGTGGAATTTAATTTATAATGCCATTGAAGATTAACAGATAGCATTTGTACCTCTGACACACAAGGCTGTGGCACCAAGAGCTGCATTTTGTCTGTTAAGCTGAATGAAATACCTGGTGACTTTGGGGCATGTGGAGGTGTTGCTTTATTTTTCTCTCCTCAGTAGACAAAATGGCAAGAAATTGGTGTATCATAGTCGGTCCTTGCAAAGGAGGCCTGATGGGAAAGAGAGGCGGCGGTTGGAAAGGCTGCTCACGGTGTGTCACCGTGTTCAGAAAGGCCCCTTGTTTGTACACACCTGGTCGTTAGCCTTCTTGATTACAGGATGTCATAACCTCGGACCTGCTTAATCAAGCCCTGTGTTGGGGCCTGCTACAGAGAGACCACATCTGTTGGCTGTTAAGATGCTATGCGTCTCTTCCTCATCCTGCAACGGTGTGTGCAGCTGCCTTGCACTTTCACAAAGCCTTGGTGAGTAGGACTGAGGGCGGGTTCAGGAGCCAGCCTGAAGGGGCAAGGGCAGGGCTGGAACTGCAGCCAGCTTGGAACCAAGAGACAGCTCCTTCGGCACCAGGCATCTGCAGCTGCGTTTGGAGGACCTTTTTAGCCTAAAGTGGCTTTCAGTTTGCGCGGAGCTCTCCTGTTTCAGCAGGAACTGTAAGCATGGATAATGTTTCCTGCCCTACAGCTGTAGGACAATGCCCTTAGCAGAGAGCTTCAAAACCCTCTGAAGGCACAGTGTTGCAGAGGGTCAGTGGAGGTGTTGCGGTGATGCTAGGTCAGTACCCACACAGTCTGAAGAATAAGGAGTTGAAAGGACATACCTTAGTTCAACCTCTCTGTGCTTGCTCTTGAAAGATGTCCTCTGTGTGGTAGGAAGTTTTTTGCTCATCAACTACTCTTGCAGATTATCCAGGCTGTAATTCTTTGCCTGAAAAGTCAAAGTGAGACTATTTAAATATATATATGGCATTTTATATTTGTTTGTTGATTTTCAGCCAAGAAAACTTGCTGAATCTGTGAGATGTTGGGGTCTAGGACCTTTGTTAGGCTGCTGGATGTGTTGTTGATGGAGACAAAAGGAAGGAGAGGGAAACAGAGCAAACCTTCTGGTGGCTTCAATTGGTACCACATAACAGTGGTCACCGTGTGCCACTGTCAAAACTTGCAAAGAGCTTTAGGAAAATCTTTTAATAGCAATAGTTACAGTATGCCTCTGCGCAGGCAGTCAATGCAAAAGCAAACACAAAAACTCTTGCCTTTGGGTAGCCTGCTTATGTCAGTGAAGAGATGGCCTCTTGATTAAATCCAGACTGAGCAGTTTCCTGTTAGCATGCTAGCTCAGCCCACAATGTCTTATTCTGAAAGTCTGCCAAGTCCTTTTTCCTTTTAAACTTACAGGCAAGCTTACTAAAGTAATACAAATACAAACAATCCCTAAAAGTGTCTTAAAATGATTTCTAGCAGTTTCATGTCTTGCTGACAAACTTAGTTTTAGATTTTCAGGATTTGGAGGTTTTTTTGTTGTTCGTTGTTTGTGTGTAGGGTTTTTTTTTGTTGTTTTATTTTTTTTATTTAAGTATAAAAAAAAACAAGCTTCTCATAACATGATGTGTTGGGAAAGTTGCAGTGTTGCAATTAAAGGAGAATTTAAAGGAGCGTGTATCAATCTTGGAAGCAGATTCTGTCCTTGCTTGGTACACGTTCACGTCAGTGAATGAGAGGGGAGGAGAAGACAGCCTTCGTTCAGCCTGTCATGGAGCGGGGAAATCTGCCGGGTGAAAGACTAATGGCTAAGTGCTGTGGTGCAGACTTTATTCTGTGTTTGAAAGAGGTTATGTTGTGTAACTAGTTATTTTCAAAAGTATGTTTTAATCATAAGATGAAAGGTCAGCAATATATTTTTTTCTAAGCAATTTTTGCTTAGTGGAAATTTGAATGGAGGTGTATAGTGATAGTAACAACATATCCTTTTAGGTGTTTCTGTAATGGTGGGGTTAGATATGATAATATACATACCTTTAAATGAGATATATAACGCTATATACCTTTAAAACAGCCACAGGACCTGTGGAACAGAATTTTGCAAGTTACTCTGGTGTAGTTTCAATCATTCCCTGTGGGGCTGTGTTGACGTGGCTGTGGGTTTTGGTGCAGCAGGCCTGTGCATTGCCCTGTCTAGTTATAAAATGCATGAATCAGTTCATGACACGAGACTGTTACCCAGCCTGTAATTTTGTTGTTACAGAGGTAAACCTGCAGTGCTTCCAGGAATTGTCTTACTCCTTGAACCCAAGCTCATTTTCACTATGCTGGCCTATGTGATCCTGCAGCCATGGGTAAAAAAGGTTGGGCAACTGGTCTGGGTTACGCTTGACCCCACCAAGTGCCATGAAAGGCTCAGCTTTATCTGGAACACTTTTGTAGCCCAGTTCATTGCGTGGCTGCACGAAAACCAGCTCAAAAGCATGGCAGCAGGTGGGCAGAAGAGGGCCCCTGGAACGGCTGTGTTTGGTGTTACAGACCCTCTGTGAAATGGTGCCACCTTACTGCTGAGATATGGCTGCCTTTCCTGGGACCTCAGCTTGCCAGCCGAACCAGTGGTCTTTACGCTCTGTTGAGAGGTCCTGGTGGCTCGGTCCTACAAGATGCTCCTGTATCGTCCACTACTTCCTACACACACACAGGCACTTTTCTACTAAAACCTAGTGCCTGGAACCATTTCTTGCTAGAAGGTCTGGAACATTGTGGGGTACTGCTAGAAATAAATAATTATCTGTAGTATTTAGAGATGCTGAAGCTATTATTCCCATTTTTTCTTCCATTTTCTACTCTGTTTTAGTAGGTTGTATTTTAATGTTATACCGAGAAATTGCTGGACCTTCTAAGCTGGGAAATGAGATGTCCTAGTGCAGGAGCAGCAGAGCTTTAGACTCATTAAGGATGTCTATATTGCTGAAGAGAAGAAGGGTTATCTGTGATAAACAATTGAAAAGGAATGGAAGTTAGTGCTCTTAATGTGAAATAGACAGGCTATCCGTTCCAAATTACTTCATAAATAGCTTATTTTTTTTCCTTTTTGTTTTGCCAGTATACCAATCCAGAGTCTTTAACACCTGTAAGTCATTAATGTGGTATCCTCAAATCTTTAGTCTAGTACCAAGGTGTTGTTCTAACATTTAGCCTCGTTTCTAACTCATCCCTTATCAGATAATTTCTGAAGCACAATCTCTGGTCAAAATGGCCTTGTGCCTGAACCTCATACTTAGTCCAGGAGGCGATTCTTCAGGGTGAATTTGAGACGTGTTGTCAAGGAGCCATGCAGAAATCCAAAATATGGCTTAAATTGTTACTTGGGGGAGTATGTGGCATTGATCATTCTGCTCCCATTTGAACACGGACTCAATATTCAAAACCCAGAAGAGCTGTTAAATTGTAAAATGTTGCTGTAAAGCTTCTCTGGGAAATCTGGCATGATGATATGGATCATCATCATCTTCAGGATGCAGAAGGAGCTGTTAGCTAGGTAAGGATGGCAGTGATTCAGAAGAGCATCATCACAGCAGTCCCAGCTGAAAGCTTGCTGTGAGTGCATATATGAGAAGGAAATCTGCAGAGCAATAATGCTACGCTGAAAATGGGTTGAACTCCTTGGTTTTTGTTTTGAGACTGAAGGAGAATTGATGACACAAAGACTAAGCTTGGTTCTTGTCTGTTCTTGCCAAGTAAAAGTTTATGTCTTGTAGTATTTTTCAACTGATATAATTAATCTAACCTAAACAGATTTAAGAATCGGTTTTCACAATCTTAAAATATTTCATGATGACATGATTTTTCCTTTGTATAATCGGGTTAATCCTAGATACATACGTATTTGCTTTGAACAGCACATTTTCTGAGCTCAGTGAATGTGAACAAGTTCATGTACAAAAATCATGGTGATGTCTGGGGATCTTTGACAGGGTTTTTCTTTTTGTTTGTGATTGCAAACCCTCGGGTAGGATGAGGCCATCTTTCTCTCAAGGGAAACAGCTTTTTTTTGTTACAGTATTGGTGCTGTGTGATTACAGTGATTAAATAGTCATTATGCATGTAATTGCGATCAAGGTAGTGGAGCAGGTGCGTCACAGCATGTTCTCAAACTGAGGACAGTTTGGTTCCTGTTAAATAACAGCAGCAGAAGGGAAGCTGTGCTATTCCTGATGCTGCCTCTGTAGGGCTCAGCCATTTCTATATCAGTGGTCTTGTTGAACATTCCACAGATAGCCTATTCAACCGGTAAAGAGAAATTTCCTCGTTTTTTTTTTTTTTTTTGTGTGTGTGTGGGTTTTTTTTTTGCTTGTATAATTTATAATCCTGCTTTTAAGGCTTTTCATCACAGATAAGTATTTAAATCAGTCACAAACATAATTTTTTGAATTGTCCTCTAAGTAGGAATTTTAAGGGAATGTTTCTTGTTCTTTCAGATGTGAAGCAGGCTATAAGCAGTAAAAGCAAATGCTGACAACAAAAAAAAACATCCACCCACCCCCCGCAACAAACAACCAAGCCAAAAAGCCCAAACGTGTGATTAGTTGACAAGTACTGTGACAACCAAGAACTGTAGGAGATAACTGAAGTGTTATAATGGCACGTTTGCAAGATGTCTTTGATACTTTCTTTGCTGTCGTGAAAGGCTTTGTGTCCGAATGTGCTCATGACCTTAGGTTTTGTATCAGCCCCAAGCTGGTATTTGCAGCAAAGGAATCACAAGTTCTGACGCTAGTTTAACTGTGGTCAGTTTTAGTGCTCATTCAGAAGTTAAGTGAGACTGTGAATCACCGCTATCGTTTCCTCTAGCAACAAAGCAAAAAAACGATTAATCAAAGATTAACAAATCTTTGTGGGATAATGAACTTTCTTTTACATAATATATATGGTGGGATCACAAGATAACTTGATAGCAGTCAAAATATTAAATATTCTGTGGAACATGTCAGAGAAATCAACTTACTAAATAACCTCTGTTATTTGATACAGTGTTTGGTGAGCCCAAATCTACAAAATATAGTAATTAAATCTACAAAAAATAGTAACTAAAGATGGGCTACCAAATAACTGTCCCTGTGAAAAGATGAAATTTAATCTGTTTTAGTGTGATGGCTGTGTGAGTGATTTGGCTTCTGCCTGATTTTTGTGTTTTGTCTTTGCTTTAACTTTGTAGGTTGAAGGGGACCAGTTACCTCCAGGACATACTGTCAGCCAGTATGAAACATGTAAGATCAGGACAATAAAAGCTGGAACTTTGGAGAAACTTGTGGAGAACCTTCTGACAGCTTTTGGGGATAATGATTTTACCTACATCAGTATCTTTCTCTCAACATACAGGGGCTTTGCTTCTACTAAGGAAGTACTAGAGCTTCTCCTTGACAGGTAAGAGCCAGTAAGAGCCAGTGGATGGTGGAATCTGAGCTGTCATTTATGTGACAGGGAGACGTCATAAATTTCTTCCATTACTTTCATTGGACGTGAACTGAATAACCCAATGGACAGATGGCAAGAATACTGCAAGATTCAGAATTCCAGTGTAGATATAAAATGTGTAAATGTATGCTGCTTATATTCTAATTCTCATCAAAGCCTGGTAGGAAAATATTCCCATGTCGGGAAAATGTGCCATGTCTGGCTGCTAGGGAACCAAACTGGGACCAGCACAAGAAAATTAACCTAGATTTAACCCCCCCCCCCCCCCCCCCCCCCCCCAAAAAAAAAAGTGTGCTGCAAAGTCATACCTAGCATAGATTCATATGTTTTGCTGAGCACTAGCGTTTTCATAATTAGCTCTCGTTTTTTTGAGGCCTAATGATTTGAAACAGGGATTGTACAAACGTAGGCAAAAATGCACCATCCACTTCTGCTACTTCATATGAACATGCAGTCATGATTTTTTGGAACTCCTTGTTCCAAAAAGGAACTCCTTGATGCCTCGATAGCTTTTATGGCAAGGCTTTTAAATCATGTCTGCTATATCTGTATAAAAGCTTAGAACATTTAACATTATTTTTCTCACCTGAAATTGTAATTGAGACGTGGCTAGGTCCAAGGTGATTTTTTTAAATTTTTTTTTATTTTTTGGAAGTATCATATTTATTTCATTTTCAAAACTGAATGATGTACAGAAACAGTTATTTTGGCATATAGCAGTTGGAGGACTGGCATTAGAACTCCTAGGTTTTAATTTTCTCTCTCCCACTAGGTAGATAAGGAACAAGGCATGGATAAGTTATCTGTCCTTTTCCTTTATGTCTGAAAAGGAGCATAATACCACTTGTTTCATAGGAATGTTATGTGGCTCAATTAATAATGTTATTGAAGTGCCTAACTGCCAGGCCTGCTGTGATTGTAATAATAACTGTGTTTGCTCAAATGCAGCAACTTCACAGCCAGGTAAGAAGTCAGATGAGGAAAGAGAAGCCATCCATGGAAGGAGACTGTACAGTTAGATGTACTACAGTGAGCTTTACTTCTCAGTCCATACAAATTGTGATGTAGGGCATAAAAAGCAACAAAAATCGATTGTGCATATAACTAGGAATAAAAAGATGCTGAGGGATTCCTTCTTTTGAATGCGTAATTCTTTCTATACCCTCAGTTTTGGGTTTTATGTTTTGGACATATGCATCTTTTGAAGAATAGCGTGTGAAAGGCACTGAGGTTGTGCAATTCTAGTAACATTAAAGCAGAGCTGGATGGCTGAATGACAATGTGTCATGAGAATCTCTGACTCCATAAGAATGTTAATTACCAAGGAGTCTCAAATTTGTCAGAGAAACCAATAGTTGTATGCATCTACACTGTCACTTTCAACCAGTAATGTTTCCTATATAATTTAATTGAATTATTTTTTTAAAGATACGTTTTTGACAGAAGAAACTTTTAAAATTTTGAATAAATAAAATAATAGCCTTTGCAATTATGTGTTGCCCAAAATGGCTATTTTAAATACTATTCCCCTAACAATGCTTTTTTTTTTCTCTGTGTTGGTGGATTGCCATACAGCTCTTTTAGGGTTCTTACAGATTGATTGATACGCATCTGGGGAAATTTTCTTTCTGTAATCAATGAGAATTTGCAACTAGCTTATATAATGTGAATTAGTCAGCAAAGGTGGCTTTAAACCTGAAGCTACACACTTATCTTTTCAATTAAAGGCTCTTGCGTAAAACTCAAGTAACTTATTTTGTCTCTAGAAGTGTGTTCATATATTATGTTTAAGTGCTCAGAAAACATCTTTATGTGTGTTTGCCATCCAGTTCAACAGAAGTATGGTGGTTTTTTTTTTGTTTGTTTTGTTTTTTTAGTGATTTCTTTTCTTACTTGTCTGTTAGTGAGGTATTTTGGTAAGGCAAATAAATATCCCACCTGAGACTGTGACTTCATTTTCCAAATCACTCTACAAACACGCCTAAAAGTGTTTGCAACAGCCCCCGCCCTGAAGCCCCTCTGCTGTCAAAAGATTATAGAGACAAAGAGGGAGAGGAGTAGACTGTTAGGCAGATGTTTAGGAGTGTACTGAGGCAAAGAGAGAAGAAGGGTTTTACCCCACACGACAGTTTTGGAGTTTGAGCTTGGTTTTTACATGTCCATGTCTGGATATTTTTCACTCTGTTCAGGAGGCAGCAGCCTGCTACACAAAGAGCAGTACAAATATGGTTCTTATTTACTTGGCATAAATTATAAAAGGCCCCAAGTATCTGACAAGCAAATTCAGAATCTTTCATCAAGTCTATTAAGCTGGGTGACCACTGAAGTGATGGATTCAGGGAAATGTTCTTGGTCTGCGGAGGCTGCCTGGGCATTGATGGAGGGCTGGCTCTTCGGTGTGCGTGAAGCCCCTGCGCACGAGTAGGAAAGGGCTCTCATGGTGCCGGCCCCGCTTGGTGTGCTGCTTGGCAGAGGACTTGGTGTAGGTAGCACTCTTATGGGACAGGTGATTGTTTCGTGCACAAGTGTTGTTTCTCTGCTGGAGGCCTGACCCTGCTAGGGTCGGTGGGCCCTCTGGGTGGCTCTGCCAAAGGCCAAGCTGCTGGAGGGCTGGGATAAGGGGTCGGTGTTGGGGCCCATCCTCTTTAATATCCTTATTGATGACTTGGATGAGGTAATTGAGTGCACCCTCAGTAAGTTTGCAGATGATACCAAGCTGGGGGGAAGTGTCGATCTGCCAGAGGGTAGGAAGGCCCTGCAGAGGGACCTGGCTTGTATCAGGAACAGTGCAGCCAGCATGACGAGGGAGGTGATTGTCCCCCTGTACTCAGCTCTGGTGAGGCCGCACCTCGAGTACTGTGTTCAGCTTTGGGCCCCTCACTACAAGGACATCGAGGCCCTGGAGTGTGTCTAGAGAAGGGCCTGGAACACAAGTCCTGTGAGGAGTGGCTGAGGGAACTGGGGTTGTTTAGTCTGGGGAAGAGGAGGCTCAGGGGAGACCTCATTGCTCTATGCAACTCCCTGAAAGGAAGGTGTGGGGAGCTGGGGGTCGGCTTCTTCTCACAGGTAACTAGCGATAGGACTAGAGGGAATGGCCTCAATTTGTGCCAGGGGAAGTTCAGGTTGGAAATGAGGAGACATTTCTTCTCAGAAGGAGGGAGTGGTCAGGCATTGAAACGGGTTGCCCAGGGAGGTGGTGCAGTCACCGTCCCTGGGGGTGTTTAAGGAAAGGTGGGTGATGGTTGGACCGGATCATCTTGGAGGTCTTTTCCAACCTTAACGATTCTATGATTCCAAGGCAGGGGAAGTGGCTATCAGCTGTGGTGCCGCTCCTCGAGCTTCTCTGCCTTTGATGTTTAATAGGAAGCATCACTCTCCAGAACTGTCGATTCAGCCCTTCAAAGAATACTGAAATAATTAAATAATCTCTCTGTAATTGAGGATTGAAGAATTTTAAACTTGAGATTGGGGACAAGGGGGGGGCACTGAAACAACAGTCCATCCTACAGTCAGTTAGCCTTGTTATGCTTTTGATTGTTTTGTGGTATTTCATCACTAGCCATTAAAATGTTCAAAATCTGCTAGGCTGCACTGCTATAAGGATGATGAAAAGTCTTTTGGGAATCCTGCTTTTGCACTGACATTAGTAAGTCCTCTAGATAAATGGTTCTGTTTTCTTTCTGTATTTTCCCCTAGAGAAAAGGATCATAGCAAACTAAAAATAGAAATGTACAAAATTAGTAAAACACCGAAGCCATAGAATCAGATACTCAAATATCAGGAATTTGAGCAAGGAAAGAAGTCAAGATCGTTATGAAGTTCATGCATCATGTGCTTTAGTTTCTACTTCTATGTAGTTTTTTGTGTTTTTTTTTTTTTTTTTTTTTTTTTAAATGTAGGCGTTAATGATACGATTTTAAAAACAGCCTGGAGAAAGTAATTACTCATTCTCTGAGAATCACTGGTCATGAGACACCTAAACTCTTTGGGCTCCTGTGAAATGTAGTAAAGGTAGCTGTAAATTGTATAGTTGGTGCAATTTAGCTCAGTTAACTCTGCAATTAAGTTCTTAATATTTTCATATCTGGGCATTACATCTGTAACATTACAGTTATATTGCAGCACAAAAGAAGTGGCATGTCTAATTTAAGAGTCTTTCATGTTCTCGGGCAGGTATCAGAGGAGCAAGAAAACCAGCATTGGTTAGGAAAGAAGTTGAGCAGACAGGACTAATTTCTTCGACAGAATTCTTAGCTTTGAAATCTGTGCATGGCTATTCTGTAATGGATGTAATTTGAGCGTTCAAGCAGAGAAACAGGAAAATAGGAGTCGTCTTCTGAAGACAAGGCCTTCGCTATTCATATCCTTCTTGGCTGTTGATTGAGAGGAAAGATCCTGACCCGATGTTGTGCACTGCTGTGTCCTCATGGTGTTCTGGATTTGAAGAGATTGAGCTCCTGTCCCTTCAGAGCTTTTGGTAACACACTGCTGTGGCAGCAGCTCTGCTTTAAGAGAAGAACAACCCTGTGGGGTTGGCTTTGAGTGTATGAAGGGAGAATAGGGGAAGTTCAGATTGTTTGGGCAGTCAGGTTGTTTAGAGCAGCAGCAAGTCAGAAGGATAGGTGTCTGCCCTCCTCTTCCAATGTGGATTTAAAGAGGTGAAAATGTCATAAGGGGGCAAGAAAACACAGGGAAAAAAATTATCCACAGAACAGAACTTACTTTTCTGAGCCCAATTCTGATCTCTCTCTGGCTTATGTACCTCTCAGAGCAAATCATAATGTAGCCATCAGAAGAGGGGCATGTAGGCTGCTTGACCTTGTCAGTGTTATCCCCAGCTTTTTGTAATAAATGAAAGAATCCTCAGGAAATCCTAGGAGGTCACCACTTCCTTCCCCTCTCACAAATCTCAGGAGTATAATGTTTAAGAGTCCATGGATGTTTCTCTTGGTTTTTCAAATATCATGGATAATCCAGACTTTTATGGGTTGGGACAAAAGATAGATTCAATTTAAACTGTAAAAGTTAGAATGATTTACATGCAGCTGTGGAATATGAACCTGCAAAGAAAAACAGATGTTAAAAGGAAAAATAAAAAGAGAAATGGATAGTCATTGAATTTAACCAGCTCGGTTTTTGTCTTTATATTAGTGTAGAATAAATATCAAAGAGTTTACATTTTTGCAACTTTCTTGTTAGTAATACTTCTTAACAACAGTACAGAGACAAAGTTGGGTGTCAGTGCATAATCTTTGTTTATAAATACTTGTATTTTCTTTTCCAGTGAAGTCAAAAGGGATAACAAAGTCTCTCAGCAAAAGCAAGTAATATTTTTGGCATTAGTTGTCAATTCGAGCTTCACGTGGAGAGCTTGAACCCCATTTCTTATTCCTGGTGATAGAGCAGGCTTGTGGTGTAAGGGAACAACTGTGGCTGGCAGTGCTGAGCCCTTGTTGTTTGTTGGCATTAGGAAGAACAGCAACGTGGCCAACTCCAAAAAGGCCCATCCAGCTT
Organism: Cygnus olor; assembly: GCF_009769625.2. Lineage (NCBI taxonomy): Eukaryota > Metazoa > Chordata > Aves > Anseriformes > Anatidae > Cygnus > Cygnus olor. The sequence continues at coordinate 16,297,410 of NC_049176.1, read as the reverse complement.
TCTACAGGGGAGCAGCTCTGTGACACAGCGTGGGAGGGAGCAGCACCCACATCTCCTAGCTGTGGGGTGTACTGTCCATGGGAATATATGCATTGACAGACTTGCCCAGAAATTCCTGTGGAAGCTGGGTAGCTCTCAGTGCAGTCAGTTCCCTTTGGATGTGCTGCAGATGCACCCCTTGCTGCGAGTGCCGCAGGGGTGTCTGCACAAATTCTGATTAAACAAAGAGTCCTGGGGCTCTTGGACAGGTGTCCTGGGAAGGCTGGATGTTTTATACCCTAAGCATGGGGAGAAATACTCATTAACCATTTGATGTGGTCTGCAGAGTATCCTGTCCAAGCAGTGCAAGCATTAACTGAATTTGGGGCATGAAACATTTATTCCGTCCCGTAAAGCTGAAATGCTCTCCTCTGAGTGATAGAGGTGAATAAAAAAACATGCTGTATTTTAGAGAAACTTAAGTATTAGGACAGGAAAAAAAAAGAGAGTTCATTATAGGTGTGAATAATTCAGAATGATGTGCTTTCATTAAATAGGTTTGCACTGTGGTGATGTTTTGTGAAATCTGGGCAAGACCTTTTATCCAACTTGGGCCTTTCTGTGCTAAAGTAAGCAGTGGTCAGCTTGTAAGTATGTGAGGCTCTGCAGCCATTGGTGCTCAGGAGGAGCCTTTCTGGGCTGCACACTGCTGCCTTCGTTTCTGGCCTGGCTGTGGAGGAGTTGGCAGTTATCTCCCTCCCAGCACGGCAGGATGAGGTAAAGGGACACGCACGTTGCTTACAGTGCCTTAATTCCTCTTCACATGACATAGGGGGCCACCAGGAAGCCCTCCCAAAGCCAAAAACACATGGGTTCAGTTAGTGTGCGGCAGAAGTCACACAGTTGCATGGTGCTCCTGCTTGCAGCGTCTTGGGCTCCCACATCCTGTGCTGCTGTTGTCATCACAGAAATGCACAAACCGCCTGGGCAGAGAGAAATGTTTCTAAAGACACCGCATCCAGTGCAGTGAGTAGAGTCGCAGAAAATGTCAAGCAAGGCATATGAAAAGGTTTAAAATTGTTAAGAGAAAGTTCACAGTATTTTTAAGACAGATACAGTTCCCTCTGTATTGCTCAGAAGGGGCTTAATGGATTCTTAGAGCTTGTGGTAGTGGGCTTTAAATTGTGCTCTTTGGTAATTCCTGTTCTTTAATATAACCAGAGATGTGCTATTTGCTCTCTGAGTAACTTCTAGCATTTCTTGGAGACTGTGAATAAATCTGTTCTTTTTTTTTTTCCTCCGCATGGCTTCAAATTAAATTTTTGCTTTTTATTAAATTTGAGACTGGAGCTCTACTCATTTTGGCTGCATTCAGTTTATAAAGGTGTGGTTTTTTAACGTAGAATGGAAGTCAAACTAAACAAAATCTTGGTCATTGGCTGGGATGTTGAAAAGTGAGGGGGATGACTTGTATTTTCGGACCTATTTAGGAGTAATTGGACAGCCCCATCCCTTTAGTATGCATGGAAGTTTGGCATCTAAACACACTAGACAGCTTTGAAAACCTGCCAAGTGTTTAACACTATGCATTCTGATATGGTCTCTTTGGTAGGAGTTGGTAGTAAAGTTAAAAAAAAATAATAAAAAAAAAAAATCTTGTCAGCATTTGGATGTGGAAATGCAGGATGGAAGTTCCTGGAAAGAGGCAAAGGGACTGGGAGGCTGAGCCAGGAGAAGATGAGCTGCTCCAGGCACCGGGTGTAGGAATACGGCCGGGTGCCCTTGCCCCAGCCTTCAGTCTCCCCCCTGCTACTGGCTGCACTGTGGAATCCAGTGCTCTCGAGTGCGATGGAAGCCAAAGGGATTTTGCTGTCCAGATGAGAGCAGATGCAAGCCAAGTTCCTCCCTTGTGTATTTTATTTTGTCATGGTAATCCTGTTCCTTGCAGCGGTGCTTAAAAGCAGGGCGACACTGTGCTTGCACAGTAGCATATAAAGTAGCCATTGGTCCCTGTCTCGAGGGGTTGACAGAGAAGGGAATCGAGGCTGTTTGGTGGGGAGCTGGAGCTGGGTAAGCCTAGCAGTATAATGGCAATAAGAAGTTAGTTTTACGTTTTCGGATCATTTCTTTTGCTAGAGGATGGCTTAATAAGAGGGTAAATAGAGAAGAAGGTGAAGGTGGAGAGTGGACATGGAGGAGATGGGCTTGAGGAGGACCTGGTTGGGTAGGACAGAATCAGGAGGCAAGTGTAAACTGAGGGCGCTGCACAAGCTGGGGAGTGTCCTTAGGCCACTCTGCACAAGGAGGGCAGAAATTGTCAGTCAAGAAAGTATGAAAAGGTAAAGAGAACTCTCCCAAAGCACCTGCTTTTGCTGTTTCTGTTTTTCCAGGCTCTGACGTCTCTGGGTGGTTACTTTCCAGTTTGTACCCCCCAGCCCCTGGCCACAGGTAGGGTGAACTGATGCATTGTGCCCAGCTTTCTCTGGGGTGTTTGTGCCATGTCTCCTGCACAATTCTCCTGAGGAGGAACGGTCTGAGCAGCTCGCCTTTCTGTTCCTTCCTCCAGCACAGCAGTCTCTGGCTATGTCCAGAGCTTCTTCCCTCCTCACAGCCACCTCATGTCCACCATGGTTTAGGAGGCATGCAGGAACAGGTCCTTCACCAGCAGATCCAGATATTTTAGTACAGTAGTTTCATATGGCATTAGATTCACTGCTGTTGTAGCTTTTATTCTTTCCTCTGTTGTTTTCCTGTACACCAGGTGGTTTGTACCAGCTGAAGAAGCGACCTCATTTCCATGATTCTGCATGTATAATTCAAAACACTTTACAATTCGTGCTGAATATCTGTGCTTCCGGTTATTTACGGCTTGCTTTGATGCTTACAAGCATTATTTAGAGCTTTGTTGGGCACTTCTGTAGAGAATCACCTTTTCTTCTTATTTCCTAGTCGTTCAGAGTATTTTCCTCCCTCTTGTTCCCTTCCCTTCTTAACAGAGATACAGGGGTGTGCTTTCTACTTTATTTTTCAGTACTTAAATATTCAGTACTGCCCATTACATTCTGGTCTCATTTGCTTAGTCAGTTCTTTTGAGTGGAGACTATAACTTCGCAAACACCAAGCAAGGCTGAAAAGTTCTGTGCGCTACAGGATCCTTTTGTTTCTCATGTCTCTTTTTGTATGCAAAGCATTCATACGAGACTGGGTAGTGAATGGCTCTTTGTCAAGGAGCTGGTGAGAACACAGCGGTGGAAGTCTGCAGAAATACTGTTCTTTGCATCAGATGTATCATTAACTCCTCCTAACCCATATTTGGTGGCCTGTTGTTCATGCAAAGCCCTTTTGGTGAGAGATAGGCAGGGGTTTACATTTGGCAAAGTGACAAAGTGTTATATACTTCTCAGGTTTTGCACAGAAAATTGCATGCTTTCTATTACTGTGTTATAAATTTATGTTGCAAACATCAGCATGGGTATCTCTAGTGGGATTTAGATGCAAATGCCTAATGTTCTGCAAATACATATTTTATATTTGACGCAATATTAGGATGGTGTTACTCTGAGTCATCTCAATAAAGTTTGCTCAAAGAACTGATGACAAGTTTTGAAAAGAGAATATAAAAATGTAATTGTTATTCAAGAACTGGAGCTTTCCTTGCTCAGTGGGGCCGGGGGGGAAATGTCTTTTGTATTGGCTAAGATCTATTTTAGTCATTTTTACCTAGCACGTGGTAGTGGGGAGTGAAATCCTCTTCATTGAGCAACAGGACAAGAGCAACCGCCGCAGCGTGTGATGCACATTGTATCAGCAGCAAGTCTCGGTTCTGTCCTGGGCAGTCATCACTGAGAAGGTGTCAGCAGAGTTCTCTAAATGTCCCCTGCCCCTGAGCCCCCATCTTTTTGCACCTTTTTGTTAAGATAGGTCACCCAGTGCTAAAATATTTGGAAATGCAGGGCAATCTGCAGGCCTACAAGTGCAAATATTGAAGCCAATAGAGTTAAATAAAAATAGGTTGAACTTTACACTTCAGCGTAGTGAATTGATGGGCTTCATGGAGGTGTTTAGCAGCATTGTTCTAAGGCTTCTCTGATTTATTTTGTCCTTGCAGTAAAGCAGTGGTACCTCAAGCAGTGAATTGCATTCACTTTGAATTGGAAAGGGTGTGACTGGGACCTGAGAGAGGCCAGGTATGATTTAGTGGTGAATTCGGGCATAGCAGAGTCAGAAAGAAGAGGTCTGTTCAATTTTACCTCTTCAAGAGTGCTGATCTCAATAAAAGGAGCATTGATAGGGCATGATAATGCTTGGGAAACACAGAAGAAAGCGGAGAGGACATTGATGCACCAAAAAAATTCAGAACAAATTTGACATTTGTTCTTCTACCAAGTAGTGATTCCTCTGTGAATGCTTCTGCTAGGATTCACTGTGATCCTGAGGAGATCAAGGGGTTAGTCAACATGTTTAGAAGTGGATTCTTACCCCATTGTCAGTTTGGCTAAGCATGTTTTTCTTTAGATGTTTGGATTAGATGTGTAAAATCACAATGGTGAAATGGCTTATCCTGTGTGTACCTCCACGGCTAAGGACCCTTTCAATTTTTAGAAGTCCTTAAAGCCTTCTCTCGTGCTGCTGCAGTCCTACAGGATCAGCAGGATTGTTTCTTTATAACTGAGAAGAATTTGTGCCCTTCAAAACCTAAGCTTGCAAGTTTTTATGCACGTAGTATGCTTTTTTACCTGGGCAGAAAAATGCTGTGATATCTGAAGTCTTCGCCTCTGGTCTAGGATCTTGCACTGCATGAGGGACAGTGTAGTGGTCAGAGTAAGCTACTGGAGTCAAGCAGCCATGTTCTTGTTCTCAGCTTTGCTACAGATACACGGTAACAACTCGAGCAAATCCTTTTCTGTTATGGCTACCTGCAGTGTAGCTGGAGATGCAGGGTCTATTTTTAAACGATGCAAGTTGTCTTACCGCAATACTCTCAAGGTTAAGTAAGCCCAAATTGGCCTTCTTACAATTGCGGCCATGCTGCTGCTATCTGAGGGGTTACTTGTTTACGTTCGGTAGTTTGGGTTTACTTTGCAACACGCTGGAATGAGCAGTGTATTCAGACCAGTGATCTCTACCTCAGCTCCGCATCCATAGTGGAATACTCCAACATAAAACCTTTGTCATAAGATTGTTGAAACTTCGCTTATTATTTTAAAGTGTTGTGAAGTTTTGAGATTGAGAGCCATGACAGGGCAGAATATCAGTATGAGGGTGGGGGATGGGGATGCTAAAACATGTTCTTTACAATCTTCCTGTACTGATCTGCAGCTCTTACATATGAAGCCTTAGACTGATACTTTAGAGAGCATAAAACTACCATCTCTTATTTCTATCCTTCAAGACAAAACACCTTGGATGAATTCGTTGCAGTTCTGCCATGAACCTTCCCTATACAAACTAACAGCCCCCTATATTTTCTTTGTCTGATGCTCCTAGAATGTTGTAGCACAGTTAAAGATGCACTTGTTCTCCTAGCTATTCAGATTAATTGCGGGTGCCTGACTAACACAGTTATTCAAGCACAGAATGTGTAAAATCAGCTCGTCTTATTCTGAACTGGGAGTAATTGTGCCTCCGCTAAAGCTGGCTGTAAGGAGTCATTAAATTCTTTATGGTGCTGTGTATCTGAAGCAATAGGTACTCCCATTGAAAATGAAGTGCATAATCCTGCCTGCAAGGCACATGCATTACGTATGTACGTAAGAGATTTTGCTTTATGCTGTTGGAGCTGCACCTCTGTTTTCTTCTTTTCCAGTGGCATTTTCACAGAGCTGTGGACCATTTCCCCTCATGGCAACTGTGTCAAGATTTTTGGCACAAGTAGGCAATTGCCACCTAGAAAAACTTGCGTGAAATCACACCTGGAGTTGGAAGGAATGGCAAATACTAGAGAAACAGAAATTGAGTCAGAAAAAGTGGTTTGTACAGCCTTATTGCACACTGGCATATCACTCTGGGAACTGATGGCATGAAAACTGACAGAGAGGGTCCTGGAGCTTTGAGCAAAGAAATTGTTTTGGTTGCTTCCTCCCATGTGCAGGCTTCTTCATATGAATTAACAAGTTAGGTTTGAAAATATTGGTCGTCTCTTTAGGAACTTTCTGCTTCTTAATGAAGCAAGCTTCAAGCTCCATAGTTTTGCCAACTGTTAGATCCCATGTTTGTAGTTCAAGCTAGAAACACTTTTTAGTTGTGATAATTGTGTAAGAACTATATTACTTGGGCTTTGTTTTTATTCAGTAGAAGTTCCTCTAAACACCTATCTCATTTTTCAGGTATGGAAACCTGGAGACCTTAAGCTGTGAAGAAGTTGGGAGCCAGAATTCCTCCGGATCCAAAACAGTAGTCAGGAAGTAAGTGTGGTTTTGCACAGTACTGCGAGACTCAGTCAGAAGTCAGTATTGGAGGAGGATGTGGGCAGCATAGCTGTTGTTTCATTTGAAAATTCACAGTACTGTTTGCTTGCTTAAACAAGCTTGTTTAAAAGCCAAATATCGACAGTCATATGGAGACATATCCAATGGTATAACCCAGAGATTTGTCAGTCAGGGAAATTGTCTTGTATTTGAACAAGAGAGGAATGCATCCAGGCCAACATTTTGTTGATTAAACAAACAAGGAGTGTTTGTTTTCCCTGCCTTATCTGTAGCAGTAAATGGTTATCGCTTATGACTGATTTTATTGTGCGTTACAACGCAATAGTCTGCATCTGCAGACTAAAGCTGAGGTTGTTTCGGGCAACATGTGTATGCATGCACCTTCTTCATTAGCTCCCCTATGATTCATAGGGTTGCTTTCTGAGTGAAATTTAAATTCTGATGTCACCCTATATTGCAAGAAAAATAGCAAAGCTCTTTTGGAATGTGGTTTAAATGGAAAAAAGTGGCTTGGTTATTATCCTCCTAGCATCATATAAAACTGCATTTTATCTTTAGACATTGGGTGTTAAATTTGTACTTTGACATCTGTATGATGTGTGCTTTGCATGCGCTGTGGCAATAAAAAGTATCTAAGTGGTTATGTTTGATTACAGTATGTGGAGAAGCTTGATTCTTGTCAGCATCGCTCATGATTGTTTTTCTATAATTCTGTCTCATCTTCTATCGGTTTAAAAAAAAACCTTACAATCTTTTCTCAGTGCACTGACTTGGCAAGGAGTAATTGAAGAAGAGGCCTCAGAACTTTAGTTTCTGTTTGTTCTGAAATAGAAGAAAATGTTGATTTATATATTTTTTTTATCACGTGAAATACACAGTCCCGTCAAGACTGAGAAATACAGTACAGTATTTTCATTTCTAGGATTCAGGCAGATTGTTGATTCAAATCACATCCTTTCCTAAAATAATGAGCCTGTCCTTCACACTGCTTACCTCTCTGCATTTCAGATGGCATATGTGTTTTGGACAGGGAGTTTTGAGTCTGGTGTAAAATGGTTCCAATGTCCCCAGTCCAGAAATTTTCCTTTAACATACCCAACACCTTCTTGTCCTTCACTGTCTGAATGTAGTGGTCAGACAGTAGGGTCACTTTGCCTTCTGTCATCCGTGTAGAAATTGTTTTGTTTAACCACCATGAATAAATTGGTAAAAGCCCCCTTGTCTGTGAGCGTTTCAACAACTTTCTCTGAAAACACAAGCAATTATGCTTGATTGACTGCAGAAGAAATGTAGAGCTTAATTAATGTTTATAAACGATAAAGGATTCTCAAAAAAGGCTTTAGTTAGTCTAATGCAAAATATTAGTGCTTGTTACTTTATTTATTTATTTACTTAGTATTTTTAACACTGTAGACACAAAGCTACAAGCTCTAATGGTTTGGGCTGTTCCTCTTGCCCCATGAGACTCAACACCGGAGCCCAGTTCTCTGATTGTTTCCTGGTTGGCATAAGAGAGAGCTGTTAACACTTTCCTCCCATTTTGCCATGAAGAACCCATCAAAGAACAGGTGATAATTAAATCTTGGTCACAAGAACCAAGAAGGCAGAAGAGTGCTGTAGGTGAAGGAAATAATAGCCAGCCAGCAGGTTCCTACACTGTCATCCAAAATAAACTCTTAAGGACTCTTCCTACTTTGGGCAGGCCATTTGACTTCCCCATAAAATATGAGCTAAAGCAGTACCTTTCTTGCAAAATAGATTAAGGATTTATACTGAAGATGTGGAAGATGCTTTCACCAATATAAACCATGTCAGGATTAATCCCCCCACCTTTCCACAGACTTGAAGGAGCTTGATTATGAGATGGAGAGAAAACAGGTGGAAGTAATCATGATATTAGTGTCACTCAGGCTGTGGGCAAAACATCAATTCGATGTTGTGTCTGAAGGTGAGGGTGCAACTGAAATGCCATTTAGTAGGAGCATATTGTCTGTGTTTGTTTGTGCTTTTATATTTTAAAAGCAAAATTGTTTTTCTACTGACATGCACGTAGTCTGTCATTCACCCCGGGCCTAGCTGCTTCCTGCTGCATCCCTGCTGCCTTCCCTTTATCATGCACCATCTTCATGCAGTCAGCAAATGACAAAAGTATGGGGTATGTCTTCCAGTTCTCACAGTAGCACAACTTCTGATGAGTTTATCTGACCCAATTTTCATTAATATATTCAGCACAGCTGATGAATCCTTTGGCCCTCATGAAAAATCTTTATCTTTTATGTCTAAATTAGATACCTGTTACCCAACTACTTGTTTATAGAAAGCTCAATAATGAAGTTATCAACAAAGTAATTTACATGTCATGTGCACATTTTAACAGATCCTGTATAAATGTGAATTCATTTTCCTGACCTAAAAGTCTCCATTACCTGTCAGTTGCTCTGGCTACTTGTCTCTTAGCTATGATTAATGCTATCTGGAAAAGAGGCTGGAAAAGAGTCCTGTTGTGAAACACGTAGTTCAGGTTCTCTCTTGTCTGGGGATAATTCCAATAGAGTTGCATGATATAGGTGTGTTCTCAGTTTTATAGGAGTTGGAGAAATGTTATTTCTTACCTTTAACTCTGCATTTCTCAGAGGAAAAACATCTCTTGGGAAGTCCCACAGTCTGTGGCCAGGGCTCTTCTGCATGCATCAGACTCCCATTGTGACAATTCTGGTGTTTGAATGCTCCATTTGAGGCATTAGAAATCTAAATCATTTCCACTGGTTTGACGCACACATACACACACAAAGCTACAGAAATGAAAAAACAATGCTGAGAAGAGAATTCGTGACTCTAAATATCTCATGGAGCTTTAAAAAACGATAGGGGTTTCTGCAAAATCTTATGTATGAGAGGATTTTTGTCATATTTGGTATACTGTAAGCCCACTGTTTACTACTTTCTGTGTTGAAACTCCCTGTTTGTTTTGTACTTGTGGTATAGAGCTATGATATATTTTGAGAAGGAAAGTGTCTGATGTACGTGAATTTCTTTTACCGTTTTATTATTCCACCTAGTGCTAATATAGCTAAGAACCTGCAAGCCCTACGCTAGGGCTTGAGCACTTGTGGCACAGTACCGTTTGAGAGGCTTGTGGGAGCTATAAACTATCCTTGTGTTTCTAAATTCTGGGTCTGAGCCAGCAGTTACTTCTCACACTTGTTTCAGTGACACAGAGTTGTTACTGACCTGAGATGACTTCTGCTAGGCTCGAAACCTGCCTTCTGAGGATCCTTTCTGCCACGGGGATTTTCTCCTGTGCACATAAGCATCATTCCTATCATTTTTGGGCCACAGGAGTGCTCAAAGATTTATTTTTTTGTTCAACTTGGATCTGACTTAATTATGTTTAACACAAAATGTCTTTCGGGATTTTTATTATTACTGCCATTTTCTTTAAAACTGTATTCAGTAGTATGCAGTTAAAACAAAGGTACGGTAGTTCTGTAACTTTAAAAAGATCTAAACAATGTTAGAATGATGATTAAGCTTTGACCAGTGAAATATTTTGTGACCTTAATAAAACTGCCTTGCATGTATTTTTTTTAGGATCAAGTCCCAGCGTAGGTTTCATGTTCAGTAGCTTGCTTTCCACAGTTCTCACTGCTCTTAGTCAGCCAGAAAGTTTGTGATCTCAGTATGAAACAATACAGTTCAGAAAGGTCACATACTCCAGTGCATTGTCTGAGTTAGACGGACTTCAGCCCGTGTTCCCAGAAATCCGATGCTATGCCTCTCTTAGTTGTCTGATAAGGGAGTCGTGAGGAGTAACTTACTTGACCCTCTGTCTCCTGTTATTAGCAGTCCTTTTTATTATTCTTCCTTGCATCATGTAAACAAAACCTCCAGGGGCTGATTCTCAGGTCAGGGTGCCTTTGTGTCGAGGTAGGACGGAGTGGCTTCCTCGTCTTTGTTGGGTGGTCCTTGTCTTCGGAGTTCTCTGTCTTCGTTGCTTGCTTTTTAGCTGAGGACTCCTGCTGACTTTCAAAAATAAATAGATATAACAAATCAGAACACATAGATCTAATACCTAGATATAACACATTCAGAATAAAACCATACATGTGCTAAATATAAATGAAAATTTATCAGTATGATGATGGGAAATTTAAATGAGATAATCATGTCTGAAAGATTTCAATCCCCTTGACATGTTCTGGGAAGGGAGTCAGCTAGGCAAGCAATTAAGGCTGTTTGAGGACTTCAGTCTTCATGAAACTGTTGTGTGCGTTGCATGTGAGATAGTTAGAAACAATGCTTTTGGTGATATGGCCTGATCACTGTAATCTCTGGTCCCCATAGTAGGAGAGCTCCTCAGTTAACTTTTAACTCACTGCTAAAAGGTTGAGTTTTCTGTGCAAAGTGTTCTATGAAAAACTTGTGCCTTGTTTCCATCCCCATACTAAAAGATGGTGTTAAATTTGATTTCTGGGCAATCGGTGCTGGCAGACAACTAACAATTCAAAGAGTTGATGTACTGCAGGAGCGGAACACTTCTTTCCCATAAGATAGGTACTAATACCTGGCTGGAGCTGGAGGAGGGCAGAGAAAGAACCCTAAAGCCTTTGAAGTACAAAGTATTGTAGCAGCCTGTACCTCTGGGGACTTGCCTGTGCAACGTTATAAAATTTAAAGGGGAGGATTCTTAAAGAACTCAGATCAGCTGACTGGGAAGCAGGAACAGTAAAAGAGATTTAAGCCCTCAACCTCTCTTTCTTCTACAGTCCCAGGCACTGAGGTGGCTGAGTCCTGAGGCTTTTAAATCCTGAATGAGCTCGAGTAACAGTAAAAGTCCTTTCAAGCCTCCTCTTGAAGCATAAGGTTATAGTTTCCGTTTGCTACTGGCTTCACTTGGCTTATCCGGAGTGCATTGGTTGTGAATGACAGGCCACAGAAATGAATCAAAATACTTGGGGCTTTTTTGTTGTCTTGAATGTCATCTCCTAGTTGCATCTGCTTTATTATCAAAATGTGGAATTTATTTGTTATTAAAACTTGGAATGTGGCATGTGATTGGAAACTACAGACAAAGCAACTCAAAGCTAAACTGAAATCTCATTGTTTTATTCCACAGCAATTGGACAAAACAGTTCAAATAAAGACAATTAAGGAACTACTCAGTTACCACATGTTTACCCTTGCATGTTTACCCTTCTGCTTCTTCATTAAAATAGCGAATACCGAAACTTAAAATGTCCTACTGCAGTATTTGGAGTTTGTCAGAGGGATAAACAAACATTGTCCCAGGGCTTCTTGTACATTTAGACTGTTCTGACAGAAAGCTCGTCTTTTGCTTCCAACTGAGGTTAGCAGCCCTGCTGGAAAGCAGAATGCGCAGATGCAGTACTGCAGAAATAAAAATGGGCCTGAAACTTTGTACTCCAGGAGAACAGACACCAAAGGAATGTGAGACAAATGGAATAAAATTCGCTGGAAGTTTCTGATGCCTTGGGAAATCCATGGTGGGAAGCAGTTAAGATTCATTTGGGAGAGCAACAGTCAGCATTCATTCCAGTAAAGCCAATTAAGCTAAAACAACAGCAGAAACCAATGTGGTTACATGAGAAGCAGTCAAATACAGGGCAGTATAAGCAACGGAAGAGGGGGAGAGTTATGAAAACAACCAGAACCAAGCAAAAAGAATAATTAAAAGAGCAAAGAAAAATAACGATTGGCATCTCAGTTAAAACAGAGTAACTACAGAGCTGTTCCCTTAGTGACTTCATGTGTCCCACAGAAAGACCCGCGGTATACTGTTCAGCCAGACATTCTCAGATCAAGAGAAGAGCAGAGCATTTGCTACAAGCCACTAGCAAGTTATTTGTAAACAGGCTGGGTGGGAGAAGCTACCATTACATCAGCCTTTGCATAGAGTTTACATACATTTTATCCCTTTTTCAGGGCTGAAATTTAATTCCCTGTGTTTAACAAGCAAAACTGAGAAAATACAGCTGGCTTAATTTAATTTCTATGAGCAAGCCTGAAAGCCATTGTATGGTGAGGGGAGGAAATCACCCTCTGTGAAGATGATTCCACTGCTGGGCTTCGCTGTGCGTTTGGCAGGTCACGGGAAGTGTTGTCCATGTTCCTGTCTGACTAACTTCATAAGGCACTCATTTAATCTCTTTTGCAGCCGAGGTTCTCTGTGTTCTCCTTAGTCATTGAGGTTCCCTTGTACTCATTCTCTAGAAATAATTGTGGTGGAAAAGAAAACACTGGTGTTCCCTTCTTGCCAAAAAGTGTTCTGTTTAATTCTGATGCAGACCTCTTCAGGCCCAGGGATACAGCTGTCTTCCCATCTGAGAAAGGGCTATGCCCAATTTCCGTGTAACCTATTGCATCCCTTGTGGCTGTGTGATATGAGGGGCTTGTTCTCCACCTCCTCCATGCCCTCCTGGCTCAGCTTAAGAGATGTTAGACCTGGAGCTGCTACAATCTCATCCCATTTCATGGCAGCTTGTGGGCAAATGTAAGTGGGTGAGTAGTTCTGTGTTTCCAGTTCATAAAGCAACAGAATCACATACACATCTTCCAGCTTCAGTAGATAGGTTTTAAAGGCTGAAACGTTCAGAGATGGGTTCTAAGCAAAACTGATATGGAAACTGGAAGATTTGCTGATAGGTGCAAAATTTGAAGGTATCACTGAACAGAGCCCAGAGTCTGTGGTTGGCAGGACAGGAGTTAAACATTAAAAAGTTTTTTCTTATAGGCTGCAAATATTGGAAAGGAAAAACTTATAGGTCATAAATGAACCATGAAAAATGTAGTCTTTTGAAAATGTTTCTTTTCTGTCTGAGATCTTGGAAGGCTCCCATTGTTATCTGTCTCTGGGGCTATTGAGTACAGGGTGTTTCTTCTCAAGGGCAGCAAATGTAAAGCTACTGCAAGATACGGGCAGTTTTCCAGCCTGTTTTCAGAAAGCTTTCCACCCTGACACACCAATTAGGAAGTCAGGCGATAGGAGGTCAGTAGGCCATAGTGTACCTTTTTACTCTTTCCGATTTCCCCTCTTGACTGAAATTATTTTGCTGGCAAAAATCAGCGTCTGTAACGGCTGTGAACTCTTCACCCTGCTCTGAGAGACTGGATCTGTGTTAAACTCTGTTTATTCTTCAGCTTCAGAAAGTGGCCATCAACCAAGCCTCTGGAAATTGAGCTTAGTATGTGAACAATATCAGTACAACAAAGTGTCCTGTGGAGAGGCTTCTCCTGTGAAATCATTGCTGAACTGGTAAATGCTCATAAGAAAAGAATACCCAACATATTTTTGGCAGTGGAGCCAGTATGGATGATAGTGAGTTTGTGATGTGGGGAAAAGCGGTATACAGCAGGTTAATACACACAGTTAGGGCCTGGAATGAGGTAGAGTGTTTCCCTGCCCGGGGCAGAAAAGAAATGAAATTACTGCAGGTATAGGGCAGTGGTGTTTGTGATGGGCTTGTGCAGGGCTGGAGGGGACAATGGAAAAGTGTGGGCAGACAGGAGAGTGGAGCGAGGGCTTGGGAGTGTCGTGCGGATGTCTCTGTCGTGGCCGTGCTCCCACCTTGGGAACTGGAGCGTGACACCAGTCCCAGCTGAGGGGAGGGGACCTAGAGCCCCCCAGGTAAAAAGTTTCGCACCCACTGGCCTAAACAGCAAAGCCCTGACCGGTTGCATGCGCAGTGGAAGCTTGTCTGAGCGGAGTCGTGAAAACCCAGTCCAAAATGGCTTTCAAATGTGAAGAGTCTTCCTTGCTGCACCATCTGTTCCATGTTTGCAGTGAAACCTGAAACCCAGACTGTGTTTGCATGTTAATTTTTGGTTGTAAGTACTCTTCGTAGCTCTAAAATTGTAATTGCAGAGTTTCTCCTGTCAGCTAGCCTAACCAAACAGTATTACTGACAGCTTTCCAAATACTCTCAATAATTATAAGTTTGAAGTTGCCACAATATCAGAGAAGGAAATAGAAAAAACAACAGACTAAACTGGATGGGACTTGGAAAATGACATCTCTATGATTAAAAGTTAAACTGAGTTTTGAGGAAGAAACAATATGCTTGAGCTGAGACCAAGCGAGCGGGAGAGGCGATCTCTACTCTTTCTTAACTATTAGCTTGTTCTGAGTGTCACTGAGCAGCTGACTTAACCTGCAGAACAAATTTGTTCTGCAGAACAAATGTAACAGCATCTGTGTGCGGCTCTGCTGCAACAGCTTTCTTGGCTGGCTTTTGGGTTCTTCATTGCACAGGAGTGTGAATGCGAAATCCATGTTCGTACTGAACTCTTCTCACAGGTTCATAAATTGAGGAGAAATTGGTCCTCCTGGCAGGCTTGTCCCTGGGTATTTTGCAGCTGTTAACATGATAGACCCAGAGCCACTGCTTCGGTGTTCTGTGTGTTTGAGAATTTGAACTTTAGAAGCCAAGTGCCTGACTGTCGTGAGCCCAGAGCCCAGGTGCTCGCTGGGCTGACACGGTGCTGTCTCAGACTGGATACCCAAAGATAAGGGGTTTTGCTGAAAGCATAGCCCAGTGGAGCTCATGAGAGCTGCTTCCCTAAAAAATAGCATTTCTTCTCTCCTAAACATCTTCACCCAATTTCGATGAAAGCAGGAACTGTAGCTCACCTCTCTTCCCTGCTGCAGCCCTTATGACTGCTGGCTAGAAGAGCTTTGAAATACAGGGATGGTTTCAGTGTCCTCGAGAAAATCTCCAGGGCTTTTTTTTCTCTGGAAGCTTGATGTTAATTGCACGTTTTCTTCTGGAACGTGGTATTTTTCTCTCGTGTTACATCCTGTTCTCAGTACCACAGTAGGTGATCATAAAACAGTGGCCTTGGCTGGTGTGTCGAGTTATGTGACTGTACCCAACGGTTATGGTCCCTTAATCCCTCTGTCAGCTCAGGTAAACTAAATTCTCTGTAAGAAGTATTTTAATATGCCATCTGTGACTCCCCAGCTTGTGATCTGTGCTGTGGTCAGTTCTAATTGGTGCAGCAAAATATACATGCTGATTTATTGACACATTTCTATGAAGAATCAAAGATCTCGTAGTCTTATCTTTCTTAAACCGCTCCTATAACTTTCAAGCATTCTTTCCTTGCACAAGAGAGATATACAGTCTTGTGTGGTATAATCTGGCGGCACCTCCTTGTCTTTGGGCTAAGGGTAAAATCCAAATTCTGCTAATGTGGTTTTTTTTTGCAGTTCATACAGTTCATACAAAAACAATCTGTCTCCTGGGTTCAGCTCTCTCTGCTCTTCAAGCCTGGCACGGAGCACTGGCAACATAGCGCTGCCCAGGCTGCACTCGCCATGATTAGAGTTTTATCTTCACAGGCATGGTAACCTCGCTAACAGTCTGTGCCCTTGGGGCTTAGGATCAGGCTTAGGCAACTTTTTTGCAGCATACATAAGCCCCAAGACTCGATCAGTGGGCAGTCTCTCTACTAAGAGAGCAGACACGTCTGAGTAATGTGGGGTGTGGGACTACACAGTTTAGGATTGAGTTCCCAGGCTGGGCGGTGGTGATAGATGAGAGGAAGGGCACTGGAGGAAGTATTTGATTTAGCACTTCCACTGGGAAGCTGATGCCCTGAAGGAACCACGAATACCTTGCTTCCTCCCTTGTATTTTTTCACAGCATCCCAGGGAGCAGTAACTGAGCAAACATTGCAGCCGCACCAGGCCACAGCTTTTCCCATTGGCACAACAGCGAATTAAGGAATTATGTTCTGCTTTTGATTGTGTGCATGATGTCTAGTATTAGTCAAACATGGACATAGTACAGCTAAGCAAGGACACTTCAGCTATTCAAAAAAAGCATAACTCCAAGGTAATTTGCAAGTCTTGCCTTGCTCGCTTGACAAAGGCAAATAATGAATGCCAGTGATAGAAAATTACTTTGTTTTATTCAAGGTACTGACTTTACATGCTTGGTAGAGAGTTATTTCTATTAGTTATCTTAATTGCTTTATCTATCATTACTTCGTATCCTGAATTTAATAGAAGGGACTCCATGTAGCTTAAGTGGATTTGATTCTTCGTTGCTATGCATTTTGGGGCTGTAATTGGATCACTTGTAGTAGTGTGAATCAGCAGCAACTTCACTGAGGTCACTGGCAAAATCTGAGTGGTATCTTCATAAGACTGCATGCATAATAAAAGAACGAATGCAATTCCATGCTCATAAGCTTCTTCATAGTGCCTTGACGAGGGGTGCGAATGTCTCGGTGTTTTTATTTTAAGGATACGTGCAGTTGTGTTGATACAAACTGTATGCAACCAGCGTGTTCTCTGTGTATTTGTTTTCAGTGCGATAGCATCAATCTTACGAGCGTGGCTCGATCAGTGCTCTGAGGATTTCAGAGAGTCGCCCAACTACCCGTGCTTGCTGAAGTTGCTGGATTACCTGAAGAGGAGCATGCCTGGCTCTGACCCGGAGAGGAGGGCGCAGAACCTTTTGGAGCAGTTCCAGAAGCAAGAAGTGGAAAACGATAGTGAGCTTCCTTTCCTTCTTTCTTTCTGTTTTCCCAGGCTGTGTGGTACCACAGGGATTTATGTGGAGTGCATTCATTAACACTCATCCTAATTGTAAGCAATATTATGAGGCTTACCGATTATTATTTTTTTAATCTCTGAATGAGACTGCAGGTTCTGTGTGAATAGTACAGTGCAGTGTAGGTGCCTTTTCCTGCTCATTCAGAGGAAGACTGGGAGTTCCAGGACTTCTAATATTCAGCCTAAGTCTCAAGATTGTTACAGCAGTCAAGTAGCTAACTGTCAGCATATTCCCCGTGTCACTGACTTAAAACACACAGCTGCCCCTCAGGTTTTCTCACTTAAAACCCATCCCCAAAACAAACAAACAAATCAATTAAAAAAAATAAAATGAAAAAGCTCATCCTACTGGGCTGCAACAAAATAAATCTTGAGTCACAAGCTGTGTTGCCATGAAGCTTTTCTTCCTAGTTACCATCATGTCAAAGGAAGTGTCTGTGGCTGTTTTTTCCTATTTGAGTGGCTGGCTGCTGGTATCCAAGGACAGAGGAAAAGCTTACGTTATTGGGGGTCACAATCTACTGAAACAATAGTGAACTGTAGTAACACAAATACGCTGTGTGCAGTGTCAAGCCTGACACATAGCCTTATCCTGGTCAGAAAGTTTCCTGTGGCATAAGCTGAAAAGTCCTAGGAACTCACACAGTGTGTGAATGAGAACTAAAAACAACTTCCAGGTTTGGCAGAGGGGCAAGAGGGAGTAATTCATGAAATAAAGGATAAAGGAAATGACAGAAAAGAAACATTTCATCCCTGGCATAAAATCTTGTCTGCCGGATGTTCCAGAAATACCGTGTCAATGCATAATTATGGTGAATTGCCAAATTAACACTGCCATCAAAACAAACATAAAAAGGAGTACTGCACAGAGCTCAAGTGGTCTCCTTGCTGAACACAGGTAAGTGAACAGGGTTGCTGATGTGTGCCTATTGATGTTCTTTCCTGGGTTTGGTTCCCACATGTCAAACAAAGAGAGCCTAAAAGAGCTATATTTAGATTCATCTGTTGTTCAAAGCGAGCACAAGTTCCCAGCAGCCCGGCTTCTGCACTTGTTTCCAGAAGTAACAGTTGAAAAGGCTCTTTTCTGAGTTATGGACAGGTCAATTTGAATGATAACATTTTCCAATTTGTGGCAGAACAGAGGCTGTTATTTAGAATAAAAGAAGAGGAGGGGAATGCAATTAACCTGAAGGTTCTACAGAGAAGAGTTTTAGAGTAGTCACTTATTTTATTGATGCTCCATCTTTGTTCATTTCAGAGATTTCTTGCAAAACTCCTTATGTGTTGCCTGCAATCGGATTTGAAGATTAGCTGATAATTATTGTTCTAAAGCATTCATATTGTACTGTAATCTTACAAATGTGGTCCTAATCCTACAGTTTGGTTTGTGTAATCAAATAATCAAACCTCCATTCAATGCTGCTATCATCCATCCCAGTAGATTAGATTGCAGTCCCAGATGCATAGATAAAAGCTATTCCCAGCCTCAGTGCTTCCAGCCTGAGCAATACAAAGCAAGGTGAGCCAGAGACTGCAGTTCTGACAGGGTGCATCGTCCCTCTCTGTGAAGTCAAGAGTGCAGCGGGCCTTTGAGAGGGCTGACTGGATCAGAGAGATCTGAAGAAGTGGAGATACTCTGGTACATGAGGGGTCCCAGCTTCCTAGGAAGTAGGGAGAAGACTGGTTACACGTTTATGAACGTGAAAGTGAAAGGAGAAACAGGCGTGAAAAAAACAAAAGGAAAATCTTGGATTGCACTCAAGGACCTAATTTTAAGGCAACAGTGAATTTTTGAGTAGGATTGCAACTCAGTGGTGAGGATTTTCAGATGAATTTCATGAGCTGAAAGGAGAATGAGGAGTTTCATGGCCAAAATGTGTAACTCTTGTAACAGCTGAGTAGAAGTCCATTTAACTATTCATATTGTTATGAAACACCCCCAGAAAAATAAGGCTGAAACAGAGGTCTCCGTTTATCACATTTAGCTCTGTCAATAAAATGTACAGTTGGAATGGACAGATGGAAATCTGGATACAGCCAGTAGTTATAACTTGCTGTATCAGAACTGTAGCAGGTTTTGATGCTCAGGTTTTGCAAATGAATTAAGAAAGGAAGAACAAGTATTTTGAAAAACAATGATGAAGAACCACTATCTACTTTTATTGCTTTAATGTTTGTTCTGCTTTAATTGGATATGAAGTATTGCATAACATACTCTGACATGCACTGCTTGTTCTCGTTAATGGAATTTCACTGGTAGTAAACTCAGTACTTTTGTTGTTCATCTTCAACAAGAGGGAAAGTCCCATTTTTTTCATTCTTTGGTGCTTACTGTTGCCCTCCAGTAAAAGGCATTAAGAAGAGGATTTATTTTAAGGATTTTCTGTTTGACTTCCTCCTGTCCCATGGGAAATAAGGGCATATTTATTTATTTTTTTAATGTAGCTTTGTTCCATGTGGGAGCCAAAAGGTAACATGGGAACATCTGTGAAATCCCTTCCCTTCGGCACAGGATCTGGTCCCTTGGTGAGGAGAGCTGTCCTCTTGCACCTTTTTGCTGCTGCTCAGTGCAAACTGAAAGAAACATTCAGCTAAATGCTGTAGATGCTCAGTGTATTCCCTTTGGTGGGAAAAATTCCCAGAGAGGGACGATGTCCAATGCTGGAACAGCCTCTCTTTAATATTGTCTGTGTAGTCCTGTGAAAGTGTAAATGGTGCCAGTAAAATCTGGTGTCTCCTTTTCCTTCTGTGTATGGGAGAAGTAATCTGAATATAAGAACATTCCTAATGTAATATTTTGAGTATATAATCAAGCTCTAGTCCCTTTGCCAATTGATTTTTTTCATATTATTAAAAATCCGCATAAATACTGAAAAAGAATAACAAAATTCTACAATCTTAATAAGATTTTTTTTTCCAAGAATGGGGTCAGGGGGTTGGAGGAGTTGTTTTGTTGGGTGGTTGTTTGTTTTTTCAAAAGAATGGTGGGCTGAGCCACTTCGCAGCTAACAGACCTTGGGCAGATCATTTCTTCCTAACTTTATTTCTTTTTCTTCCACCTTTTTTTTTTTTGCTTAACTTACTCTTCTGGTCATCATTTTTCTTGCTAAAATATGTAGCGTAGTGGGACATTACATCATACAGAACCTTCTGGGGGTTCTACTATTATATATACTGTGAAGTTTGATGTTTTGAAATAAGTTAACAGTTGCTTTGATTTACTGTTTGCTTTGTAAATTTGCTAAGCCATATTTTCCATCCTGAACAGATGGATTCCATAGCACTTCCCCCTGTAACCTCTATGATGAAGAGGAAATGGAGATTAGCAGTCCAGAAGAATTCTCTTTTTTCCGAGAAGACCTTGTGGCAGAGCAGCTGACTTACATGGATGCAGTATGTAGAGTATATGTACTACTTGAAATACTAGGGGAAATAGTGCTGGGCTTCTACATTTTTTAAAAATGATCTCAATATAAGTATAGTGTTCCAGAACAGGTCTGTTTTTGGGCCAGAGAACACAGCTCTGCTTGGTTATCCAAACTTGCGTTATTCACAGGGTTTTTTCCTTCAGTCATTCTGCAGGTTTAAAAAATTAAAAAAAAAAAAAAAAGTTTTAATGTATACTATGTAGTCTTTTTTTCAAATTTCAACATTTGACACCAAAAAATACCACATTTTGACTATATTGCTGCCTGGCCTAAAGATGTAGAAGTACTCTAATTGTAGTACTCTGATTTGGTTTGTCTGTATCATTTTGCTTCAAAATATCACTATATAATTTTTTTCCCCCTTTGTCATGCAACTTGTATAAAGACGTCTCTTATTTTCCCAGGACTACTAAGCTGGCAATTCTTCTAGGGCATCAAGCCTATGAAGAGTATGCCAAAGTGTATATTTTAATCTAAGAGAAAACAAATATTTACATTGTAATACAATATTAGATCTAATTTGTACTGTGAACATGTGTTTCTTGTGGACAACAGAGATCTAGGAGAATCCTGCTGACTTAGACACCTCTATTTCACTCTAGAAACTCTTCAAGAAAGTTGTGCCCCACCACTGTTTGGGATGCATCTGGTCTCGAAGGGATAAGAAAGAAAACAAACACCTGGCACCTACCATCAGAGCCACCATTGCTCAGTTCAATGCAGTTACCAAATGTGTTGTCAGCACGATCCTGAAGAGCAAGGAACTCAAAACACAGCAGAGAGCCAAGATCATTGAGAAGTGGATTCATATTGCACATGTAAAGCATTTATTCTAGACTGTTGATGTTCCTTGTGCAAGTGCTTTGGAGTAAGAAAATTTGTTGGGAGGGGAGGAAGGGGTTGTATGCGTTGGCCCCAGGCCAGGGAACATCTTAGCTCCAATTCTTTCTGGTTTGGACCAGCTTTCTTGGTAATAGGAGATGAAATATCGCCACCCCTTTCCCTAGTTCCTCCCCCTCTGTGGAAATGGGATTGATGCTGGTCTCTGTGCGGTTGGGAGTGCTAATTAATTGATGAGACAGATACTGTGCCCTGCAGATGGAGAGTGCCATATACTTGATAATATAACATTGATGGTAAGACAGGTATAAATTCAACCTGTTCAATTCCCTAGGAAGAAAATACTGCTTGTATTAGTGAAAGAAGTGATGTGGTGTTTGATCCCTGTTACACTCACTTTTTCAGACAGTGTAGTGACAGGACAAGAGGTAACGGTTTTAAACCATTGTTTAAATGGGATTGTTCAGCCTGGAGAAGAGATGGCTCCAGGGAGACTTTTAGTGGCCTTCCAGTGCCTAAAGGGAGCTACAGGTGAGCTGAGGAGGGACTCTTTGCCAGGGAGTGAAGTGATAGGACAAGCAGTGATGGCTTTAAATTAAAAGAGAGTAGATTTAGATTAGATATTGGGAAGATATTCTTTACTGTGAGGGAAGTGAGGCACTGGCACAGGTTGCCCAGAGAAGCTGTGCATGCCCCATCCCTGGAAGTGTAAAAGGCCAGGCTGGATGGGGCTGTGCGCAGCGTGGGCTGGTGGGAGGTGTCCCTGCCCATGGCAGGGTGTTGGAACCAGATGGTCTTTAAAGTCCCTTCTAACCCAAACCAGTCTGTGATTCTGTGATATCACCCAAATGTTAAAGGAAGGTTGGACAAGAATGAAGAACTGGCAGTGGTGCAGGCAGTAGGCAGTCAGAATGAGCTTTGCACTTTATTCAGCCTTTGGCCATTAATACTCAGTGAGTGAGCATCATGCTCCCTCCCCTGCATCTGTGAGCCCTGTTGGAGCTGAAGTCGGAATGGTGGGAGATAGCACAACTGTTTGTGTTTTCATACATACACATTTATATACGTGTGTATGTTTATATGAAAGTCAAATAAATACTAGATTTTAAGTAAGTGCAGACAAAACTAACTTCGAAGAAATAGTAACCTTTTTAACATGGGAAAAATTAAATATTGTTTGGACTGAACAAGTTTCCAGAACAAAAAAGTTCAAAAAGTCATTTACTTACTGACTTACTGTTTACATTGTATATACAAACGAATGGGGGGGGGGGGTGGATGGAAGGAAGGGAGGGCACAGAAAGAGGTAGAAACAGTGACCAGAAGGAACAAGTAGAGGTATACTATGGCACCAGTCTCATCTTCTTGCTTTTCTGCTTTGTCATTGTCTTGTATTTCTCTTTAACAAGTTATTACTTTTTGCTTCAATTCCTTTGTTTTATAAGAGATTCAGTGTTTCATAATCTTTGCACAAAAGAGTTTAGCACACCTTTACATAACTCTAGTTTGCTAAGTTTGCTAATTTCTTAGATTTTATCTCTTACATTTCACTGTAACCTTTTTAACTCCCCTTCAAAGCACTGGGCAGCTGGCACTAAACTAGGTCTCCTTTATGAAAAGAACATTAAAGCACTTTAATATGGATGTGTGTTGACTTTGTTTTAAGAATCACATGGATTCTTTCAAAGCTATACAAAATAAGCAGTCATAAAAAGCTCAAGCCAGACAGAGGCCTTCCAACCTTGACAATGCACTTCTATCCTTCCAGAGGCAGCATTGTTAGTACTGGCACCTAAGCTCTGGCAACTGCATGGTTCAGGAAACTGGTATGGGGAAGTAGTCTTTCACCTCTGTTTTGGCACTCATGCTGACTCGTTTTTGTTATCATCTGATGCCTGCTTTATAGTCCGTGTGAATGGATTAGGGAGTTTGGTTCCTATTTTCTGTGCAGATCTCCGGCTTGCAGAGGTACCAGCTACAGGGGTCTTCTGGGGGCATGCTGGGCTGCAGTCTGGGTGAGCAAGCATGGGGCAGCTTCTTGCTCATCATGGGACATCAGGAAGGCCCAGGGAAGCCAGGCCAGGCATCACGCTCATGATCCTTGTTCTGTGAATGGAGAACCTTGTTCTCCACCTCTGTTAAGCCAATACTTCTCCCTTCACTTAGTTCACACGCATAATTAAATTCTCCATCTTAGCTAAGCACATGAAAAATGCATGTGCATGCTATACAAAATAATTACATATGTATAATAGCTACTTGCAGATATACTTAGCTGCCCAATTCTGAAGAAAGTTGCTTGCTTTGTGCATGCAAATGAGTGTTTTGAATAGTTAGATGCCCAAATTAGAAAATAATCCACTCATTAAAGTGCAGTTATTCACTGACAACTGACTGTAACTTAGCAGTATGGAGTTCTACATTACTTATCTGTGACTTCTGGATTGAGTTTCTTAGATTACAAGGAAAATTGAATAAACTGCTAGCTCTCCCTGTTCCACCTACCTCTAAGGTTCCTGAGCAGAAGCAGCCAATTTTATGCACGCAATATTTTCTTTAAAAATAAAAAGTAAAAATCATTAATATCCTGTTATGCTTAACTTTTAAACTCAAAGTTCTTTTTGAGCACTGTGTAGGATTCTTTCTGGTTTTCCCCTTGTGAAAGACGCAGCATGAAACAAAGTTGTTCAAAGCAGTTAAAAAAAACATATATACGAGTGGAAGTGTGGTGAAGTTTAGCAGTCAGTTAAAACTTTGAGAACACAAAGTCCAATATTGAATTCCTAATGAGGTTTTAATTATACATGCGTTTTAAGTCACAATGGATCCAACTTGGAGCTTTTAGTCCAAACTCCTGTCATACTTTAAAAAAGGAAAAAAAAAGAATTTGTCTCTGAATCCATTATTCTCCCCAGCCTGAATTTCAAGTTGAACATGAAAAAACAAGGGTCTCCTTCTCGAATGTGTCTGTCACCCAGCAAGAAGAACTGTTATGTGGCTTTTTTGGCTCCAGACCATGCAAGAACAGCTTTCAGGTCTTGGGTGTCCTGCCACATGCTCTTTAAGTTGGTCTTTATCTAGCCTAACTGCCAACCTGCTTCAAGTAAAGTCTGCCTAGTCAGTCGTCTTCTAAGCTGTATTTTGTTAAATGTAACCTCGTAAGTTGCACAGAGTTTTAGATATATATATGTATTAAGTAAATATATGAGAGTAAAAATACTTCCCTTAGTTGTTCTGTCAATTTTAATGTGACTCATGAGCAGAGTTACTGGTATATTAAGGTCTGACTTCAGTTTATATAAAGTTTGCTCTACATTTTTTCAGTCCTGTGCAGAAATTGCTCTAAAGGGAATAAATTATGTCTATTTTCACTGTAAGGACACTTGACATAATTAGTCTTATTAGTGCAAATAATCAGGCCCGTAAAAATTTGCAAAATCAGAACTGTAGTTTGAATACAGTCGTTTACGTGCAGCAGGCAAGTTGGCATGTGTTTTGTCTGCTTAATTTGCATGCACAGACACCTGTTTGTGAGAGCTTATATTTACAAGAGTTGTCTTATATCTGTGGCACCCATGCTGTGGTTCGTGAACCACCGAAGGATTTACAGGAGTCCCTTGAAGAGTCACAGGCCAGACTTTCCCCCTCCTTGCTTCCATCTGTTTCAATGGGAAGCTGTGCTCTTCTTTTGGAGGACGAGGTTTTTCTGTGTCTTTTTCCACAGGAACTTTTGCCATAGAGAAGCTCTATAAGAAATGTCTATGAACCAATCTCTGTCAGGATTTGAAACTCTGGAAAAACTTGGAAGGTTTTCTCTTTAACAAGGTGCACATACTTGAATAACAGGTTATTCCTTTGCATGTCTTTTTTTTTTTAATTGACATTTAGATGATTGAAGGTTTATATTTTAAATGCAGCAAACAAAGAGGCAAAGCTTGTTTTTTCTCCCTGAAGGGTAAAAGGGATTGGTAATTATAAAGGGCTTTTTGAGAAGTGTAACATTTGTGCTCAACATTTGTGCTCTTTAGCCTGGCTTCATGGGCTCATTTCAAATTTTATTTTTTATAGAACTGGAACCCGTAACACTGCAACATCACCACAAATATGTGAAAGTGAGGAAAACAAGAAATAAGTGTCAAAGCCCATAAAGTGTTCAGTGAATGGAAGGGGGGTGACATTTTTGATGCTCAGTATTTGTGCAGCTGCCTGCTTTGGAGTAAGAATATGTAGGAAGCATGACACTGGTCAAACAGAAGAGCACTAACCTAGCCGTAATACTGATATTTAACACTCCTGTACTTCTAACCACTCCTTTCACAGGAATGTAGGATCCTGAAGAATTTTTCCTCCTTGAGGGCCATTGTTTCAGCACTGCAGTCCAACTCCATCTATCGGCTAAAGAAGACCTGGGCGTCTGTTCCAAAGTAAGCCTCCCCCTCTCCCCTTGCTGTCTGCTCCTGTGGCTAGCCCCAGACAAAGACAAAAAGTTCAGGGCTCTTTCTTTTCATCATGTTCTTCTCGGTCTTCCCACTCTCCTTCGTGAACATCTGTTCTCTTTCAGAAGAACCTGTCATTCCTGTGAGGCTCAGAACCCTTTTTTGGGTCTGAATGCTGTGAGCTCCTCTTTGATGTTGAGAGAACAGCCTGCCTTCAGGGACAGTGGCATATAGCCACTTTATAGCATTTTGGATCTTCCACAGCCTATTTTGAAAAATATGGGACTAGCTGCTTTCCCAGCTACTGCTCTCAGGTCAGCAGAACGGCACCACGATAGCTGCCTGTTGTTTTCTCTCCCATGAAGTTGGAGGAGGTCTGGGTTCCTACAAACTCTCTCCTTATCCTGAGATTTCCTTAAAATATATCCCCAAACTACAAAATTCAGATCTGTATTTAAAATAATATTTCTTACAGTGGAATACCTTTTGGTGCAATTGGAGTATTTACTGCATGCTACCAGAAATCTCTGTGTAAGAAAAATGTTGTTCTGCTTATTCTGTTGGGAAGAATAGATTTCTCTCCTTTTCCTTCAATAAACAAAGAAAACTGTCACCCTGCCATGAAGTGTGCTTCTGCATTTACCCGAAAGAGAGCTGTTTTTTTCCTTCCACTGGATGTTCAAAATGTTCCACTGAAATGTTCAAAATAGTGCTGTCTTGAGTTTGCAGTGTTGGGCAATAGAAAGGGACTTATATATTAAATTCTTATAGCTTTACTGAGAGCATGAAACAAGGCAAAAATGAAGTATTTGGAATACAGATCTCAGCTAGTATTCTGTTCCTTTGTGTATCTATTTATCCACTTTCTTACAAGAATTTTGTATCTTAGCGTGATTGAAAATCCTGCTCAGAGTTTGGGTACCTATAGGTTTTATGACACTGTCAAATAGAGCTCAGGCTTTACTGAGAGCACCAGGTCTCAGAAAGGTTCCTAGGAGATGTGCAGCATCTCCTTGAATGCATCATGGTGTTGTTATATTTTCCATGCTTTGCTGTTACCAGTTCATGAAGAAAAAGAGCTGCACAGTAATATGATCTGATTTAAAATACTAATAATCTGAATGATTCAACTCTTTTCCTGTACAGGGACAGAATGCTGATGTTCGAAGAGCTGTCTGATATCTTCTCAGATCATGACAATTATTTGACAAGTAGGGAGCTGCTAATGAAGGTGAGAATTAGCTTGATTTGCAAGGTTTGTAATCTCAAAGCTGAAGTTAGTCACTTTTCCAGCCAGCTGCCGAAGCTCATCTCTTCCTAAGCTACTGTATGCAGTGCTTCAGGGAAGATTGGTCTGTAGCTTGTAAGTTTGGGGTTTTCTGCTTGGATGAGAAGTGATTTCATTGTCCCTGAAATAATGCTATACCAGCATTAGCCTGTTGAACTTGGATACTCACAAACAGCAGGCTGCAGCTGCACAGATCCTGTATTGATTTGTTCACAATAAAATGGGTCAGGACTGTCATCACTCTTGGAGCCCCCCAGATTGAATGTCAGGCTGCTGTGGTTCAGTGGTGGGTCATGATCCCTTGGGCACAGCAACGTCTAGCTCAAGGACAGCTGTGTGTGCCACATTGTACCTGTGGATAGCACTGGAGCCACAATCAGAATTAACAGGTGCTGCACAGTGTAATTTTATTGACATGAGCTACAAATTAGCATGTTGGCTTTGTAGTGCTCTGTACAGAGAGACGAGCTGCTAGCTTATGCACCCTCTGAGCAGTTCTGGAAAGGCTCAAGTCTGCACTGATGAGTAGAAAGCAGCTCCAAACAACTCAACTGGGTTGCACCACTGTAGTGCCTTTTACTTCACTGGAACAATGCCACTGAGGAATTATGCTAAGATGTTTATCCAACTATCCCGTACCTTTCTTGGAACTAGAAAACAGGGCTGGGAATCTCGAAGGAACAGGCTTCCTGCTCTGTGTGTGGCCAGATGGCCAACAAAGCAGGCTCTGTCTGAAACAGTGTGACTTGTCTGCTACCCAGGGCAAACCCCAACAAGTTCAGGAGCTTGAAAGGAGTGAGAAATAATAGCAAGGAATGGTTATATTATCTGGAAACTAGGGAATGTGTCAGTGGCAAAGTTTTCTTTTTACATAAAAAGTTTCTATAAACCAGTTAATTAGTTTACTTTTTGGCAGTTCTGTCCAGTCTATTTGGCATTTGTACCTTACCCCATTGCCTTGATATCTGAAACACTGTATTTTGCTCAGGAATGGTGGGTGAGCGCATTCAAACCTGTCAGTCTGTTGTTTATCATCCGCTTATGATCGACCTGTAGCTCAATTTTAGAAATGTGTGTTTGGAACAGCTTATAGAACTAAATATTAAAAAGAGAGAATAACAGCCCAATCCAAGCCCAGACCTTCTGACTCCCACCAAATCACTCTCTTCAGCTGCTGTAAGTAGATTTGCCAAACATTTTGAAAGCAGAGGAGGAAAATTCCAAGGAATTAGCTCGCACCCCTCTCCTAGTTCTCATCTTGGACCAATTTATAATGATTGGAGGATTAATGTCCACTGTATCCTTAAAGTCTTTGTTTTGTTTCACTATAAATAGTCTCTGCAGGGAAGCTGTATTTGATCTTGCCTATCCAACCTGCAAATTAAAGTGCAGAGCAGACAAAGCGCCATATGAAATGGGTTGTCCGGCACAGAGGGAGAGCTCTGTTCTCTTCTCCCCAAACAACGTCTCTGCTGCGAGCTGCAGCTGCTTCTGGGCCTGCCTGCCATTTGCTGCTGCTAGAGAATCTCATTTACCTGTCAGTATCTTCAGGACATTGATATTCCTTCTTCATTTGCTTCTGTTTTTCAGCCGAGGAAGGAAAGGCAGAGTTTAATTGATCTGTTCATTAACTGTGACTGAGAGAAGTAAGCGTAATGAGAGGCTCTTTACAAGTGCAGGCTGTTGTTTTTTGCAAGCTTAAATAGACATTGATGATTCATGCCACATCTATCTGGCCACTGGAAAAAAATAACAGTAACTCGCAGCATCCCATATGGATCCAGGGAAATAAAGGGTACAGATCTATTGTGAAATAGCTCATCCATTCATAGGAATTGTGGAGATCAAAACCTATTACTTCAATGTCCTGCATGTTTTTGGATTAGTCAATAAGCCACAGAGGTTAGTTGCTGGATCTCTGTGTTGCGGCATAAGAAAAACAACAAAGCATTACGTAAGATAGAGATGTTTACTTGTACCAGTCCTGATTAGGAAATTAAACAGAAATCTTGAGCTTGAGTGTCAGGATGGAGTACAGAGAAGCATCTGGACACCTGAAGTATACCTAAGCTTCTCTGATTTAAACTCTTAGGAGATTTGCAATAGCATTTAGATTTGGTCAGAGTAGAAGTATTTTGAAGAAAAGTTCCCCTATGGTCATCCTGTGGGATTTTTTCAAAATTCCCAAGCAGTGCTCAAGACACAGAAAATCATCACGTGCACATATATACACATTTACTTGCATAGCAAATAGTTTTGCTAATCTAGCTTGCCTGGTTAAATGTATTTCCAGTTATTTTACACAAATGCAGTTGCCAGCTTACCACTTTGCTCCTCCATTAATTGCCTTTTACTTCCCTTACAGGAAGGAACATCCAAATTTGCAAATTTGGACAGCAGTGTGAAAGAAAATCAGAAAAGAACTCAGAGGCGGCTTCAACTTCAAAAAGATATGGTGCGTCTGGTGTCCTTTTCCTCCCCTTTCTGAACTGGTAATGTGATTAACCCTAGAATTGGTGATATGAGAGAAGCAAAATCTAGGTAGATATGAGAGAAGCGAAAATCTAGATATATGAGAAGCAAAATCTAAAAAGGTGTTTAAGAAAGCGAGTGGCAATAGGTAATGCTCTTGAATATGCCTTCTGTTGTGCAAAACAATTGCTAAAACATCAGTACTGTTGATTAACTGATACTAAGCAAGTGAACTGAAAAGTTTAGACTGAAAATGCAGTCAAAATGTTTGTCCCTACAGATATATGCCCAAAGCTGTATTTCCCTTATGCCATGGATCATAGTAAGCAAGTAGTATGTACTATGTTGTGTGTGTGAGGTGTGAGCGGGTGGGCGACCTGCTCAGCCTGGTGGCAGAGCTCAAGGAGGAGGTGGAGAGGTTGAGGGCGAGCGGGAGATAGACAGGTGGAGCAACTCCCTGCAAGGCTTGAAGGAGAGGTACTGGGGTGAGACACCCCAAACAGTGGTGGACCCCCTGACCTGTTGAGCAGAGGGAGGGGACCTAGGAGATGAGGAAGAATGGAAACAGGTCCCTGCTCGACGTCGCAGGCAGCCCCCCTCCCTACCGGCCCTGCCTTCCCAGGTGCCCTTACACAACAGGTTTGAGGCCCTGGAGCTTGAGAGATGCGTGGGTGAGGATGAGGTGAAAAGTTTACCCTGGAGGATGCCTAGGGCGAGGAAGTTGACTCCACGCCTCAGGACTGCTTCCACTAAGAAAGAAAGAAGGGTGATCACTGTAGGCGACTCTCTTCTTAGGGGAACAGAGAACCCTATTTGTTGACCTGACCCTACCCGTAGGGAAGTTTGCTGCCTCCCTGGGGCCAGGGTCAGGGACATTGCCAGAAAGCTTCCTAACTTGGTTCGCCCCTCTGACTACTGTCCTCTTTTGATAGTCCAGGCTGGCAGAGATGATATTGAAGAGAGAAGCCTGAAGGCTATCAAACGGGACTTTAGGGGACTGGGACGATTAGTAGATGGAGCAGGAGCACAGGTCGTGCTTTCCTCCATCCCTACAGTGGCAGGGAAGGGTACAGAGAGGACCTGGAAAGCCCACCTGATAAACACGTGGCTCAGAGGCTGGTGCCAACACAGAAATTTTGTTTTTTTTTTTTTTGACCACGGGGCGCTTTACTCAGCACCTGGCCTGCTAACTGCAGATGGGTCCCACCTGTCTCTAAGGGGAAAATGGATACTAGTGCAGGAGCTGACAGGGCCCATTGAGAGTGCTTTAAACTAGGTAGGATAGGGGACAGGGAGAGAATAAGGCTTGTTAGAGGTGTGCCAGGGGGAACAATGTCAGGGTCTGGGGAGCAGGCAATGGCCCAACTGAAGTGCATCTACACTAATGCACGCAGCATGGACAACAAACAGGAGGAGCTGGAAGCCACCGTGCAGCAGGAAGGCTATGACTTGGTTGCCATCACGGAAACGTGGTGGGACCACTCCCATGACTGGAGTGCTGCAATGACTGGCTATAGGCTCTTCAGAAAGGACAGGCAGCACAGAAGGGGTGGTGCTGTGGCTCTCTATATTGGAGAGTGTTTTGATGTTGTGGAACTCGAGACTGAGTCTGGGAATGATAAGGTTGAGTCTCTATGGGTTAGGATTGGCAGGAAGGCCAACAAGGCAAACATCCTGGTGAGGGTCTGTTACAGACTGCCAAACCAGGATGAGGACACAGATGGGGAATTCTACAGGCAGCTGGCAAAAGTTGTGAAATCGTCGGCTCTTGTCCTTGTGGGGGACTTCAACTTCCCAGACATATCCTGGAAATCTGAGCAGTACAGCTCAGAGGAAGCAGTCTAGGAGGTTTCTGGAGAGCGTGGAAGATAGCTTCCTGACGCAGCTGGTTAGTGAGCCTACCAGGGGAGGTGCCCCGCTGGACCTTCTGTTCACAAACAGAGAAGGACTGGTGGGAGATGTGGTGGTCAGGAGCTGTCTTGGGCAGAGTGACCACGAAATGGTAGAGTTCTCTATTCTTGGCGAAGTCAGGAACGGGATCAGTAAAACCGCTGTCTTGGACTTCCGGAGGGCTGACTTTGAGCTGTTCGGGAGACTGGTTGGCAGAGTCCCTTGGGAGGAGGTTCTGAAGGGCAGAGGAGTCCAGGAAGACTGGGCACTCCTCAAGAAGGAAATCTTAAAGGCTCAGGAGCGGTCTGTCCCCATGTGCCCAAAGATGAGCTGGCGTGGAAGACCGGCCTGGCTGAACAGAGAGTTGTGGCTAGAGCTTAGGAAAAAAAAAATGGTTTATGATCTTTGGAAAAGAGGGCAGGCCACTCAGAAGGATTATAAGGATGTTGTAAGGATGTGTAGGGACAAAATTAGAAAGGCCAAAGCTCATCTGGAGCTCAGTCTGGCTACTGCTGTTAAAGACAACAGAAAATGTTTTTATAAATACATTAACACGAAAAGGAGGACTAAGGAGAATCTCCATCCTTTACTGGATGTGGGGGGAAACTTAGTGACGAGAGATGAGGAAAAGGCTGAGGTGCTTAATGCCTTCTTTGCCTCAGTCTTTAGCAGCAAGATGAGTTGTCCTCTGGATACCCAGTACCCTGAGCTGGTGGAAGGGGATGGGGAGCAGGATGTGGCCTTCACTATCCACGAGGAAATGGCTGGCGACCTGCTACAGCACTTGGATGTATGCAAGTCGATGGGGCTGGATGGGATCCACCCGAGGGTACTGAGAGAACTGGCGGAGGAGCTGGCCAAGCCGCTTTCCATCATTTATCGACAGTCCTGGCTGTCAGGGGAGGTCCCAGTCGACTGGCGGCTAGCAAATCTACAAGAAGGGCCGGAGGGTAGACCCGGGAAACTATAGGCCTGTTAGTTTGACCTCAGTGCCAGGGAAGCTCATGGAGCAGATTATCTTGAGTGTCATCACGTGGCACTTGCAGGGCAACCAGGAGATCAGGCCCAGTCAGCATGGGGTTATGAAAGGCAGGTCCTGCTTAACGAACCTAAGGATCTATGACAAAGTGACGCGCTTGGTGGATGAGGGAAAGGCTGTGGATGTGGTCTACCTAGACTTCAGTAAGGCTTTTGACACCATTTCCCACAAAATTCTCCTCAGGAAACTGGCTGCTTGTGGCTTGGACCGGCGTACACTTCGTTGGGTTAGAAACTGGCTGGCTAGCCGGGCCCAAAGAGTCATGGTGAATGGAGTTAAATCCAGTTGGAGGCCGGTCACTAGTGGAGTTCCCCAGGGCTCAGTAGTGGGGCCAGTTCTCTTCAATATCTTTATCAATGATCTGGATGAGGGGATCGAGTGCACCCTCAGTAAGTTTGCAGACGACACCAAGTTAGGTGCGTGTGTCGATCTGCCCGAGGGTAGGAAGGCTCTGCAGGAGGATCTGGATAGGCTGGACCGATGGGCTGAGGCCAACTGTATGAAGTTCAACAAGGCCAAGTGCCGGGTCCTGCACCTGGGGCGCAACAACCCCAAGCAGCGCTACAGGCTGGGAGATGAGTGGTTGGAAAGCTGCCTGGCAGAGAAGGACCTGGGAGTATTGGTTGATAGTCGGCTGAATATGAGCCAGCTGTGTGCTCAGGTGGCCAAGAAGGCCAACAGCATCCTGGCTTGTATAAGAAACAGTGTGGCCAGCAGGGCTAGGGAGGTGATTGTCCCCCTGCACTCGGCTCTGGTGAGGCTGCACCTTGAGTGTTGTGTTCAGTTTTGGGCCTCTCGCTACAAGAAGGACATCGAGGTGCTGGAGCGAGTCCAGAGAAGTGCAACGAAGCTGGTGTGGGGTCTGGAGAACAAGTCTTACGGGGAGCAGCTGAGGGAGCTGGGATTGTTCAGCCTGGAGAAGAGGAGGCTCAGGGGCGGTCTCATCGCACCCTATAGGTACCTTAAAGGAGGCTGTAGCGAGGTGGGGGTTGGTCTGTTCTCCCACGTGCCTGGTGGCAGGATGAAGGGGAATGGGCTAAAGTTGCGCCGGGGGACGTTTAGGTTGGATATTAGGAAAAACTTCTTTACTGAAAGGGTTGTTAGGCATTGGAATAGGCTGCCCAGGGAAGTGGTTGAGTCACCATCCCTGGAGGTCTTAAAAGACATTTAGATTTAGAGCTTAGTGATATGGTTTAGTGGAGGACTTGTCAGTGTTAGGTCAGAGGTTGGACTAGGTGATCTTGGAGGTCTCTTCCAACCTAGATGATTCTGTGATTCTGTGATATATACATAAGTGTGTGTGTGTGCATATGTATATGTATAGGCCACCTCACACATGCAAACATCTGTATGTATAAACAATTACAGAATTGCATTGGTGGTACACTGCTGCGTCCAGCACATGCTGCGTGGCCTGTGCCATGCTGCCAAGCTGTGTCAGCTGTGGGTTGCAGTGCAACCCAGCTCTCCTTTTACTCCAGTAGTGCCTGCCTGGTATTGAAGTGCTGAAGGAAATGGCTGTGCAAAGCATCAGCAGGTCCAGTGTGTTCAGTAATCTCATACTGAGAAAACTCCAAAATTTCAGGATTTGTTGGATGTATGTGGGCACCACAGTATGATCCCTGGCACCAAGCTTCTCCTGTTCCCTGACAAGGGATAAACGGGTGCTACTCCTGTCCCGCTTGCATTTGTTTCACATCCAAACCAGCTGTTCAGGATGGATGCCGAGCCAAGGGTTGGCTTAGTTTCAGGTCGCCCTGAGATTTACTAACCTTGTCATATAAAAGAGTAACAAATGATTGATGAATATAAACATGTACTCATCACTTTCAACTGTCTTGTTTCTCTCCTACAAGCCTATCAACCACTCCTGTTATCCTTTAGAGAGTAACGGGGGAAAGCTACAGTTTTCATTTAGTAGAAGTTGTAATGTAAATAATGGGATCCTTGCGATAAAGAGAATCAGCTCTGGCTAGAGCAGAAATCTTGTTTACTTTTAAACACACTCATGAAGCTTCTGACATGATAGTTTGAAAATTATATGGACTTTTACGGAGATTGCTTTGTAAAATCTGGTTTCCAGTCTGCTGGTGAAAATGGCTTTTGTCTCAAAGTTGGCAAAGATTTTAAAGGACAGGGAAGAGAAATCTGGGATAGGGAGGCAAAACTGCTGAATATGATTTTTTATTTGCCTTTTAGTTTGACTGGAAAAAATACAGATTCTTTTGGATGGTAGAAACAAGCATTCGCTTCACAAGTGTAGAAACAGCCTGAACTCTACAACTGGTAGCAGACTAGAAAGTTAAAATGTGAATGCTAAGTAATTAAAATGCAGGGAACGGCAGGGGAAGAAGTTCATTTTTCTTGGACTAAAAAAAAATCTGTGACTCCATGTGACTGGACTGTCATATGCTAAAGCAACATCATTAAAAACCCACTGGATGAAGCAAAAAGAGAAACCCTACACACAAGCTAGCCAGGACCATTCCCCATCCCTCTCTCTTGTAGCAGGTAACTGAGGAACGCTTCTACCAGTGCTCAATGCTCCTTCCACAAGCCGGGTTTCCTCGTGATCATTAAAAATCAATGTATGGTGACAATATTGCAATAGAAAGGCACTAATGAGAGCATCCTGCTTCTCATTAGGATTTCATTTAAATTCTAGGTTTGATACCAAGGGAATTACAATGAAAGAAAACTTCATTTATAAGACCACTGTTTTATTACGCAAACTACTTTTATTTATTTATTTTTTTTTATACAGTAATATTCTAGCATTCTAATTATTACCATTTCTCAGTCAATCTAACATTGCTCTGATCATTTCCAGGGAGTAATGCAAGGCACAGTGCCGTACCTGGGTACCTTTCTCACTGATCTCACCATGCTGGACACAGCCCTTCAGGACTATATTGAGGTATTTTGAGGCAATTTTTTGAATCCTAACTATTCTCCCTGCCTGCTTGGCACTGACTGCATGTATTTGCGTATCTTCTACGGTGCTGTCTGCATGTGTTCCTGTATCTTTTACTGTGTTCTTGTGTGGTTCTCAAAACTGGAAGAATCTGGTTCCAAAAAGAGGAGGGAATATGCATTTTTATTAGCACCAAGAACCTTGCGTGAATTTAAGAATGCCATTTAATTCAACAGAGAAGCTCAGCATTGCATTTTGTCTTATCATCTTAGGTTAGAAAATTTGAAGAAAGAAAGAAGGTGGCATTCCATTATTCTATTTTATTTTTCTAAAACAAGGTTTTAGGTGTAAAAATGTCTGTGAAGAATTGGTAAAGCACACAGAATCACAAATTTGGTGCTTCAGAGGGATCGCTGAGGCGCTTCAGTATTTACTCAGATGTATTTGAGCCCTAAAGTGGTTAAAGACTTTTCTCATTTCTCTTTAGCTGAACAAGCAGGGGGACACCAACTGAGCACAGGAAGGGAAAAAGGATTGCGAGGGATTCTGGTCGTTTAACAGAGGATTTAACTTAGGATGGGGCCAATTTTCAAGTGTTTGTTTCAAAGGTTTTTAGATACCTTTGAAAATTGGGCCCCAATTAATGCAGATACTTGAGGAGCCATGTTGCAGGCACTCAGCCTTCATTTTGCTGGTGCTGGTAGTTATGAAAGGAATGAGCAAATACACTTCAGTCTGAGCTGGTAACTGTTGATTTGTTTGTTTGCAGTTTGTTTTGCAAAACTGCAGTAAGGCAGGCCTGAGTAGAGTTGCTATATATCCATTTTCTTTTTGGCAATTTCCCATTTGTCCGTGCTTTGTGTTGAGCCGGTGTTCCTCAAGCTCACTGGAACACTGCTGAACTTACAGTATAGGCAAAAGCCCAGTTCATTTCTTGCATGCATTTTAGGCACGAGGACAGATATTGTTTGGAGACTCATATATATATATATATATATATGAGTGCTGTGGTTTTTACCTGATTGGGAAACAGGTATTTTTAGAAGGTCCTTGCTCAGGGCAGGTCTGTGCTTTATGTTAGTGTAGCTACTTCATCCTGTTTGTGATTAAATTCAACCGAGCACGTGCTCTTCTACTCTGATCCTTCCTCTTTGCTTCCAACAGGGTGGCCTGATTAATTTTGAGAAGAGACGAAGGGTAAGTTGAATGTTCTGTGATTTTTAGTTTACTGATGCCCTCATCTAGAGAATTCTTTTGGTGAGGCGTGTTATCTTTGCTCAGGTATATACAACAGCTACTAATTTTAATGGAAGTTACTTGTATGTGAGGAAAGAATAGATCCCTGAAATGCTGTGAGCCCACACCAAGCTGTGACAGGTGGTGCAGAAAGAGAACCTTGTTTTCAGATGTGTACAGTAAAAGGAAGAAGAGCTGCAGGCCACTTCCATGGTTTTAGATCTGGGGCATACACATTCCCTCAGTTTGATGTTCATGGGATTATGTTCTACGTGTATGCCTGCGCCCTATGTGTCGCGAATGAATCAGACCTGGTAGCATGAGACCTTTGCTTTTCAGAAAATACACTTTGTAAACATCTTCTGTTTACTGCAATAAACTGTTTTGTAGGTAGAAGGCTGCAGAGAGTGAACTAGGTACATGGGACTGGGAAATACATGGTATTAGTCTTTTCTTTCAGCCCGATCCCTGTTGGTCAGAGATAAGTAATGCTATGTGGGAGTAGAGGTACTAGGGTCACATCTGTCTGAATAAAGTTGTGCCAAATCTCCGTTCTGGGGCCTGAAAGCAGACTTGGATTTGGCTACGATGGAGTTATTTCCTTCCTTAAAGGATTCCCAGATGTTTAGACCACTTCTTGGACTTGTCTTTTACGTATAACTGCACAGCTCAGGATATCAATGGTGAGATACATGAGCTTCTCTTTGGTCATCGGTTCAGCTTCGTACAAACCAGCAGCAAAGCTGCCCTCTGAACCATGCTGAGTGCTCAGCTCCATTGCTGTATCCTGATCCTATAATCCACTCTGACATGAGAAGTTTTTAAGAATTATTTTGGCAAAGCGTGTGTACAAATGGAGTTACGTAAGAGTGACACATTCCATTTGCACACCATCAAGGGTAGCATTGTATCTTTACGTGGTGCAAGTGTGAGTGCTCAAGTTCAAAGCCAAGGAGAGTCGGACTCGACTTTCATCACAGGCACCCTAATTGTTACCCCTGCTCCCTGGCTGAGAACCACCCAAGTACAGAGCTCTTCTCTCAGCCCTGGTCCAGCCACTGCAGGGCTGAGATGAGCAGGTGGGGTAATTTGAAGAACTTGTGACCTGTGCTACCCTTGCTCCTGGAGGACAAACTGCAGTGCTGCTGTTTGGCCGGTTTGCGCTGATGCTGCACTTGGGTTAGTACTTGGGAAAAGCTCTGTGGTGAAGTATGATTCCTTGTGTTTGTCTTCTAATTTGTGTGTCTTTGATAAAATGTTCATATTTCAATGCATGTTAAGGATGCTGGGAAAAAAAAAGGCAGATTTCATTGTTTGTAAACTGATTGTTGAAATAGTTACTCAACTGAAACTGAACCTGGTCACACTAAGTTTCTCCTGGATCTGTTGTTGCATATGTTTAGTATATGAATGAGTCTGTTTTTATCTTGTTTTCTAAATAGCATTCTTGTTTGTTTATTTCTTAGGAATTTGAAGTAATTGCCCAAATTAAGCTCTTGCAATCTGCATGTAACAGTTATTGCATGACACCAGACCAAAAATTCATACAGTGGTTCAGGAGACAGCAGCTTTTAACCGAGGAGGAGAGGTAAGGTTCCCAATCCAGCTGGCGAAGCAGGCTTTTCTTACCCCATGTCCACCTCGATGAGTTATGTCAGCTTTTAGCTATCCTCTTACAGGAACTTAAATATACTGCTGCTCCCAGATAGTGGAAATATGGAAATACATCTGCTTGCTGCTAAACAGTTGTAGAAAACCTGTCCAACACTTAGCAGGGTTTAGTTTTGAGATTGGAAATGTGGTTTCTGACTTTGAAATATGAGAGTCTGTTGTGTCTGGCCTGTCTGTACACCCAGACGCACACTCAGAAGATGATCCCAAGGGATGTCGAGATGCAGTCCCCAAGCGCTGGGCTGGCGGATGCAGATAGCAGGTAGCCACGGCAACACAGACCTCACTGAGCACTCACCACAGACATGGATAATGGATCCTGGGCATTTGGGCTCGCTTTTGCAGCCCTGCTGAGTTCTGTGCTATTGTACGCACTGCTAGACGAACCTAATACAACTTACTTACAGCATTTTAATACCTCCATCAGATATTTGAATACCATGCCGCTGCACTGTCTTAGAGAATAAGCACAGTCTTATGCATACTGTATTGTACTAAGAGTTGTGGTCAAAAACCAGGTCAGCTTGTCCTAGATTCATGTTAAATATTTGTTTGTTTGTAAGTTTTGTTTTTTTGTGTGTTTTTTTTTTTTTAATAAAATGATGAGCGTCACTCAAAAAAATAGATTTTTAGTTTTTAAAACTATTTTAACGGATTGAAATAGCCCCTTTACTGTGGTAAAATGTGGACAGAGCTATGTTCCTCTTTGAGGGGTTGCAACCTTCTGTGAAGTGGAAACAACTGAAGCCTTCTCAAATGTCTTGAATATTGCTACTTTGATATACATAACTAATGGTATTAGCTGTAAAAATTAACCCAGTGGCCTCTGTTCTGCAGCTACAGCCTTTCATGCGAGATTGAAGCAGCTGTTGACACCAGCACCACGTCACCAAAACCTCGGAAAAGCATGGTGAAGAGGCTCAGCCTGTGAGTATGACTGGGCTATAGTGGCCTTTGGTGTGTTAATACAAACCAGAATAAATTAAACAAGCAGTACTCATTTCGCCAGCTGAAAAACCTGGTCACTGCATTACTTTAAGGAGACACCATCAGCTATAAACTCATAGTTCTGTCTGAAGTTGTCCTTTTCTATTGCTATAACTAATCATAAGGCTTATGAATGATGAAAGAGATTAGAAACAAATAAGCCTTTTTAAAGTGTCAAAAGAAGGAACAGTTTTAGTGGTGGATTATAAATTCAGTATCTATTGTGTCATGACTTCTCTGAATGCAGTAGCAAAACAGAGTAAATGAGGATGAAGTTTGGCCTATCATTAGTCTAATTTACTGCACATGCAAAAACTTCTTGCAGGATTTTAATGTGATAATTAAGGTTGGCAAAAAGGCATTGATAATAGAAACAATCACCTAACTGCCTTCAGGTTGGAGAAGGAAATAATCATAGGGCCATGGTCCAATTTAGTCTAATACCTTAAAGATTCAGACAGGAGGTGGGTGAAGGACAGGGGCATGCAGCTAAGCAGACACAGGAAACAACGGACTAGCAGGAATTTAGGCAAAGCTACAGGCAATGAAAGCAGAGATCAAGAGCCAAAGGGAAAATATCTTAAAGGCGAGAATTTTGAACCTGATGTGAGAGGAAGTATGAAGAGACTCCCATGTATCAGTGGCATCATCAAAATGAGGGGGAAAATGAATTTAAGAGCACTTGGTTCTTGTACCTGGCTTCCTCATAAGAACGAGCAGCCATTCATTTCAGAGCAGCACTACTGCAGGTTAGGCTCTGAAAGAAAAAAAGCTTTTTCGATCAAGAGTGTTGTGTTCTGATCTGCAAAACAATAAAAATGAAACGTGGGCAGCTGTTTGGAAAGTGTTTTGTTTAGTCCATGCAAGTTGGTTGTGATAAAGACCATGAGCTTTGAAAGCAGTGCCTCAACTCTCAGTGGCCTTGCACAAGTCTCTCTTTTGGTGCATGCCTAAATTGTGCGTAACAATCATCCCTGCTGATTAGGCTCTCATTTCTGACTGTGTTTCAGGGCTCTAGTATTTTAATTTACTGTACTATCAACTTTGTTTGCACTGTGCAGTCTTTGTTTAAAGAACTGTTTCATCTGCAGTCTGAATGTATTTTGCAAATAAATAGTGCAGAAAAGACTGACATAATTTATCCTGGAACTACCAAGTGACACCACTCTAAAGCGTTTTAAATAATTAACTGCTTGCTGACATAATATCCAAGTCACCTTGTTTCTCTACCTTATATATTATACAAACTTGTTTCCTTTGACACTCCTTTAAAATTACTTGACCCGCATTTAGAAATGAGTTTCAGAGAGGGCAAGCCTGTAATTTACACTTTCTTGTGATCTCATTGTGTACATGTCCGTTTAGACTCCTAGAGAGAAACTGGTATCTGTGGCACCTTAACTGAGTGAAAAAAAATTGCAGCAGAGATGAACCTGCCTTTTGAAGACCTTTCTCCAGTATATGGCCTACATTACCTGTCACACGCTTTTTCAGTTACTTGCAGCATTGAGTACGTCTAGAGCTGACCTGTGTCAGAGGAACAGGGCTGTGACAGCAGCATGCACAAGTCAGTAAGGCAGAGCGAGCTGCCAAGCCTCTTAACTAGGTTTGTAAATGTACGATTTACAATCAATCATTTTCTGGCAAGCGAGTCCAAAATTTAAAAAGACTGAAAAGAAGCCTCACTTACGATATTAAGGCATTAGCTCTGATTTTGGTCTTGCAGCTGGAACTTATGGTCAAGAAAGTATTGTGTTAAACAAACTCTCTTGACAAATCATATAAACAATGTGGAGGAAATGAAAACAATAGGCCACTCAAGACAGAAAAACAAAATGGTACAAAAGCTTGTGAACCAAAGGACAGCTTTGTTCAGCCCAGCTCTGTTCCACTTTTACTCACTGACTGTTATGCTTTGTTTTCTATTCTAGACTGTTCCTAGGATCCGAGGTGATCACCAATAGTACACCCACCAAAGAGCAACCCAAATCTACTCCAAGTGGGAGCTCTGGTGAAAGCATGGACTCGGTCAGTGTTTCGTCGTGCGAGTCTAATCACTCGGAGTCTGAGGAAGTTTGCATCACACCCATAGACACCCCTGATGAGCCTCAGAAAAAGGTACAGTCTGGGATTCATTGCTGGCATAAATTACACCAAGACAGACTGTCCATACTGCGGGCAGGAACTAGATGTCTTCCCAGGCCTGTTAGTCCTGACTAGAGTGCTGCTTTTAGTGGAATGGAGAGAGTCTAAAAATGGAAGCAGTCCAGTCAGTTTTTGCATGATCCCTTTTGTGTTGCCAGGATACAAGGCAGACTACAGTTTTCCTTCCCTAAAACCATATTTTCTTGTGGTGCCTGATGATGTTTTTTTGTTTTAGATGAGGCCCTGGAAGAGCATGAGGTTAATTTTTCTCTTAGTCCCCCACCACACTGTTTGAGAGGGATGGGGGCAGACTAGCAGCATTTCTACCTTGGAGCCCCCAGGAATTGGGGTGAGGAGCCTGAGCATCACGCTTGCAGATGGCAGCACTTTTTGCCAGCACACAGCAGTGTGACATTAGCAGTGATAGGGACAGGAGGCTTTATAAGCTCAAATAAAAACAAAGGAAACACGAGATGGAATCATCTGAATATGAGTTAAGAGCAGCAGCTGCTCATTTTCTCCTAGGATAGCTCAAGTTTGATGATTTGCACTGTGGCTATCAGCCTGCTGCCACATTCATCATGCTGAAGCAGCTGAAGCGGTTGTATCTGGGTAAGCCCACGTGATTTTAGCAGCTGTGTGCTCCCTGAGGAAAGCCTGCCTGCAGTACAGATCTGCCTGTGCTCTGGCAAAGGTGGTGTCTCCAGGTGGGGAGCTGGTGTGTGTCAGTGACAGCCCTGTAACCCTGGGGCAGTAGCGCAGGTGCGCTTGGCCACGTGATTGGTAGAGAGGTCACAGCTCACCAGCCTTTTTAGTGTTTTTTTTTGGCGGGGGGAGGTTGGCAGAGCCCCACACCCTGCACACTGGCAGCCAGGACATCCCCCAGCAACACGTGTGTAATGATGAAGCTGTGTGGGTCCATGCTGACAGCGGCTGGGCCAGGCATGCTCTATTACCTTCCAGAGAGGCAAATTATAAAGGCAGGAAAACAGCAGACAGGATCTGATGGGGGTGAGCCACAAGGTCTTTCCTACCAGCAGATACTTCCTTTTTTGTACTAAAATGCTTTGAAGACCTTTTTAGGGATGTTTTGGTAAAGAGTGGTATATTGGGTTTTAGCTGATGGATATTTTAAATTAAATTGCACTTAATGTTCTTAAACCAAATGGAAGATGAGGTTCCAGACATTGGCATACATGTAAACTATTCAAACAGTTTAGCTGATTAGTTGTTACGGTGGATTTGATGATCAAGTTGGAGAGGCACCATTCTGTCAGCAGGTTTTGAGCAAGGCAGATGAAGGGAAAGGTGGGGGTTGGGACAGGGAGGTGGGCCAGTGTTTCATACCAGTTTTGAGTCCAGTTCCCCATGTAAAGGCTGGGACTCGCTGCAAAGCAGCGGTGGCAGGGCACTCTGCTCTTCCCACATCTGTCCCCAGCTGGGAGCCCACAACTTCATTTCATTCGTTGTTTCTGCTGCCACCTCCTGGCCTGCTCTTCCTGAAAGCGGTGGGAAAGCAAGCAGCACACAGTGTGTCCAGTGCACAGACCTGGAAGCGAGTTTGCATTAAAACAGTGAAATTAATCAAGTTAATTTTTTGGAGGTGTTGAATACCCCTGCCAGCCTGGACAAAGTGCAGATCACTGAGGTTTTGTACGCACCTCCTGCTTTCTCAGCTTCTTCCTCCAGAATGACGCCCTGCACACACACAATGTCAAGTTTCTGTGTTTTTTCTTTCTTTCTGTTGGACAGCTCTCAGAATCCTCCTCTTCCTGTTCCTCCATCCACTCCATGGACACATCTTCCTCAGGGGTGTCATCTTTAACCAACGTAATTTCATCCCCTCCCGTCTTGTCCTCCAACCCCAAGATCCACAAGCGCTCTATCTCTGTGACATCCATTACCTCAACAGTACTGCCTCCTGTTTACAACCAGCAGAACGAAGACACGTGCATCATCCGAATCAGTGTAGAAGACAACAATGGCAATATGTACAAGAGCATCATGGTGAGCAGTGTGGAACAGCAAACTACTCTTATCATTCATTAAGTTTTTCATTCTGGGTGACTGCTAAAACACAAAGTGTTTTTTTTTTAGTTTTGAAAACACCTGTTTGCTGAACCAACTACTCAGAACTGGCTTGATAGTAAAAATGACAAATGTTAAAATTCAAAATACGTGGAGCATGGTACAAACAAGAGGTTTGAATATAATAGAGTATCGTGGCACTTTCTAATCTTTAAATTAGGACTCTTCCTGGCCCGGGATGCCCCTCTGCCCCTCTGCTGTGAGACGGAGGCAGTGCTGCCTGCAGCTGTAAGGAGCGGCTGAAAGGCTACAGCTGTGGGCACACAATGCACCAGCTCCCACCTTTCCCTCGATGTGGTTCCACGGATGGACACCGCCAGGGCTGGGCCAAGAGCAGAGAGAGTGCAGGGCCTGGGGTGACGTGACTTGCCCACTGCTGATCTCTCCAGACAGAGATTCAGCTGCTGAGCAAATTCTCTTGGGTCCCTCAGGCCTTTGGGGAAAAA
The DNA here is from genome assembly GCF_009769625.2 of Cygnus olor. Lineage (NCBI taxonomy): Eukaryota > Metazoa > Chordata > Aves > Anseriformes > Anatidae > Cygnus > Cygnus olor. The sequence continues at coordinate 16,253,544 of NC_049176.1, read as the reverse complement.
AAAAAAAACACAACTTTTTTTTCCCAAATACAGCTATTTCACAATTTTAATGGTCTGACCTCTCCAAATGGCAAAGAGCAGTTCCCTGGGGGCTTGACATATTCTGCCACCAAGAGCCAAATCTTCCCTTTCTGGAGCAAGCCTTGTGTCTGCTCTGGACACAATGCACCTCCACAGCAGACAGTACACTAAGTTACAAGGCCAAAATTCTTTGCAGAATGTCAAAGAAGGTATTTAGCACATGACACTCCAGATTAATTGATGTCTGCAAACAACAGATGGGACAGTTATTTATGTGGAAATTTACGGCTAGTAAGAAAAAACATCTCTCAAGAGTGGTTGCTCCGAGGAGCAGACACTGTGATTTAGTGCTGTGCCTGCTAGTACAGTATCTGTCGTCTTGAATTAGAAAAAACACCACCACCAAATGTCCCACATGTCACGTCTTACATATCACATCTCCTTCGTTACTGATCCATTGTAATTTCTCAGTTCCCTAAAATCTTTTGCAAGACCAAGTGGGCTACAAAAAGACAGGCCTTTACTAATCATTAAATCATTATATAATAAGTGAGTAAGCAGAATTTCTCATTACAAATCTATCTTTCCAGCTAACTAGCCAAGACAAAACTCCTGCTGTCATCCAGAGAGCTATGTCGAAGCACAACCTGGAATCTGATGCAGCTGAGGAGTATGAGCTTGTACAGGTCATCTCCGAGGATAAAGGTAGGGAAGCAGAACTCTGATGCTGCTTGAAAAGTTGTGCTTCATTTTGAAGGAAGGGGTAAAACGTGAAGCAACTGTGGAAATGCCACAGACGTGTTATTATAGCTGCCAGTGAGAATAACCCCCTAGATAACTGATGCGTGGGGGTGGTTTAGCACAGCCCGTGTCAGCGCACCACTTGCTACAGGCAGGCCTGTGTGTGTGTGCCGTGGTGGCAGAGCGACCTACTGACGCGCAGCTGCTCGTGTTCCCTGAGCAGTGTGGCCAAAGGGGCTGCTGGCAGAGTCAGGGCAGGCCCAGATCCCTGCTGCGCTGTCAGGCCATATAAACTGGTAGTTTTTGGCACAGCCTCCTCTGGGAGTGGCTGCCCGGGCCTCTGCCCAGCTGGACTTGGTCTGGCCTCTGTCTCTTGTCCTCCGTAACTCTTCACCTGCTTTTTTTGTGGCACAGCTGAAGAGGGGCAGCAGAATAAGGAGGGGAACAGCACTGCCCCAGCTGTCTGGGTGCGCATCTACTCACCGGCTTCCCTTTCTTCCCTGCCTTTCCTTCTGCAGTTTGCAATACCACAAATTCACACTTGCTCTTGTCCCTTTTTTGCAGAGCTGGTGATACCAGACAGCGCCAACGTGTTCTATGCCATGAACAGCCAGGTGAACTTCGATTTCATCCTGCGGAAAAAAGCTTCAGTTGATGAGCAGGTGAAAATGAGGAGTCGGTCAAGCCTGACCCTCCCCAGAACTGCCAAACGGGGGTGCTGGAGTAACAGGAACAGCAAAATTACGCTTTGAGGGGGAGCAAGGCCACACTGAGGCAAACTGAATGAGGACTGTACCTTTGCTACCATCCAGTATTACAGAATTGCAGCAGATGAATGTGTCAGTATTCAACTTTGAAGATATTTGAGACAAATGCAAAGTGAGCATTTGGTAGACCTACAGCCAGAGATGTGTCTCCTCCCCTGGAGCTGGACAGACATGGATTTCTGAGACAGTCCGGACTCAGATTTTTGTTTTGTTTTGCACATTAGCCTAGGAAGGTGAGAGCCCCATTTAGAGGGGAAAACAGGACTGCAACATTTGTCTTCAGAACACCACATACACCTAACTTTTCTTGTGAAAAAAACATTTTTGTTGTGCCAGTATTACACAGAACAAGAACGCCTACATTTATTTTTGTAAAACTGGAGAAAAAAAGCCACGATGCAGTTCTGCCAGAACCAAGCAGGAGGTCCCAGCCAGCCTCCAGCTGCCGGAGGGGAGCACTGGTTTGCGGAATGTGTGGGTGAACTGGGTGCCACTAGCCACTGCTGCCTCCGGAGGCACTTGCATTCATGAAAAAGCAATGTGGGTATGTCCCCAAAATACTCATCTCTGGAGAAGGAAGAAGTAACTGCAAGTGCGCATATTGCTGTCACACTGCTGGCACCCTTCTTTTTTGCACTTGTTCAAAGCCAGAAAATTAGCCCCCTTTTTCTTCCCCCCCCCCAAAGAACATTAAGAGAATGGACCGCACTTGCTTTCAGATGAATGTCATGATTTGTTAATGAACAAGGCAACAAACACTACTTGTATGGATTTTGGGCTTGTCTTAATGCCACTACTGTGCGGTTTTCCTTTTGCTTTGCTAACCCATTCAACAGAAACCGATGCCTTTTGCATGTACTCTGAAATGACAGATGTACCTCTTTGTAATGTGCAATCACTCTTCAGGAGCAAAATTTTGCCTGCATTAATCCAAGTTTCATTCCACGAGAAGCAACTACAAACCTTTTATTTTAAAAGTGGCTATTGAGAGAAAATAGCCAGGTTTTTAGCATTACCCCAACCAACCAGAGATTTTATATAGTTGTAGCATTATTATGCATAATCTCCAGCCACCTCTCTTGCTCTTTATATACATCTATTAAATGAATTTCCTGACATGGTACATTCTTTCAGCTGGAATAAAGAATTTAAGCATCTGCTCTCTGTGAAACTTTAAGTAACATCTTCCTAGAGTCTCTTCCCAGAATACAGGCTTCCTTGAAAGGACAGAGGTTTGATTTTAAAAAGCCATAAATGAGACATTGGATTGTAAACAGCCCTTACAGAACAGGCTGTCTTTGAGATACATTAGTATGAGTTAAAATAAACTCAAATACTGAATTTTACACATGCCTGAGGCTTTTTTTCCACCAGTTCTGTAGTTGCCATTTTCAAAACTGGGCTCAGATTACTTTAACAATCAGTGATAAACTCATGATACAAGCAGCAGTTGGTTGTGCCGTGTTCTGCACTACACGAAGATGTGACTACACGATTGTGACCTCTAGTCACAAGCAGCACTGTACAGGTCATAGCCTGAGTAGTTCAAAAACACAAACTATTTCTGGTGAGAGGGTGAAGATGTTGAGTTTATAACTGAGCCTTAACCTTTGCCCAGAGTTAGCACAAGTTTACAAAAGAAGTTGTTTTCCTCGCATTATTGTATAAGCGTGCATTGATGCCTGTACCGTATCCTTTGTAAATTACAGCGTTGCTAACTCTGAGGTTGTGTGCCCATATTAAGCTGAAAGTGATTTTTAAATGACAGCCCCCCTAAAAAAAAGTTATATATTTTTTAAAAAAATTAACTGCTTATCTGTAATCTTTATACAGTAAGTATATAAACATTTTTTCACTAATAGTTGTCTGAAGTTAATCTACTTTCTTAGATTTTATGACTCATGCATTTTTTTTTAATTTTTTTTTTTTACGTTTCACACCACCTTCTGTCACATCTTCAACATCATCACATTTATTGTTTTAACTGTTCTCAGCTTCTTCCAGCTCCCACAACCCATCTGAAACCCTCTCTTTCCAGGGCTGCGAATGGCAGCTTATTCTTACCTTTAGCTGTAACTTTTTAGCTACAATCTTCCTTCAGCATTGTTCCACTCTTGACATCCCCCTAAGTAGCAGTTCTATATTGTTTGTGACCACCACCAGAATCACAGCAGTGCTTCAAAAAAAAACACCTTACAATGACAGCTTCTGAGTCACCTCCCTCTCACCTGCATTGCCCATTGAGTGGCAGCAGCTGCACAGGCCCTCCACAGTCACACTGCAGGAATGCAAGGAACTTGCTGAGGGCTAAAAGTAAATGTCAGCAAAGCAAAAGCCATCCCAGCACATCCATCACAAACACACCAATCTGTTGCTTTCTATGGAATATTTTATACTGTTTCCTGAGCTTTCTGTTTAATGTTTCTGTTGCAGCTAACTGGGGAACACCGACTATGCACAAATTTTACTTTTTCATGACCGCATTCTCTTTTGGGTCACCGAATGATTTCTGCAGCAAGTTAATACAAAAAAAAAAGAATGCTTTGAGTGGTCCATCTTTGCCCCTTTTTACCACCATGTCATGTTTTCTCCTGGCCTCACAACCCTTTGTTGTTGCTGCCTGCACAACAGTACAAAAATGGGGCATTTGCATCACAGCTGCTTTGCCTCTTCCCCTCGTGGCTCCCCCGCAGCTGACCTGCCATTCCTCATCAGGCAAGACGCGTAAAACTACCGGCAGTCATCTGCCACAGGCTATGAGGTGGGGAAGTTGTCTTTGTCACTAAAGAGCCACTCAGATGTTGCAAAGCCAAGGCAAAAGAAGGAATACTCTGAATTTATGCTGCAGCTTTTTTCTTTTTCTCATTAAACTACCTAGGGGTGGGGGGAGAGGGGAGATGGACACAGGGTTAGGAACCAACAACAGCAAAGCCTGTTCGGCTTCCTTCAGGACATACACAATGTATTTGTCAACTACGAATTTCGTATTGCCCTATTTTTCACTATAAACAGCACTTCTTAAACAAAAGCAAAGACAGAGTTGTTAGGTTATAAGCAGTCTTATTGCAGATAATCATTTTTAGGGCCTGTCATTGTAACCTTTCTTGCAAACAAGCTGCTTTTTTTCAGCTGTCATGCTACCTGTTCTTTGTCAAACTTGTTTCTAGCTTCCTCTGGTCTGTCGCCAGCCTCAGCACGGTAGGCACTTGCTGGGTGGTTTTCATCAGCTGGCGCCTCCTGGGGCTTAGCACAGATGTTCCACAGCAGAGCAAAAACCTGAGGTGAGGAAGGGAGAGAAGAAAAAAAAAAAAAAAAAAAAGCCTTCCTTGCTTCCCCAAGCTGCCTGGCAAATTCCTACCACTTAAGTTCTGCTAACACAAACCCAGTTTCAAGATGCATAACTGGCATACAGACAACAGGGGCTGCGCTCTCCTCACCCTGCAACTTCATATGCTGCATCCCAAGTCCGACCACATCCGCCTGCCTGCTCTGAGCCAGGCCTCCCAAGCCCAGGGCTGCACCACAAGGCACCCCCTTGCCCATGCAAGACGCAGCAGGGACACCCCTTTCATGCTTGCGCCGTGCCGCGCCCCAGTGTCCTGCACTGCCCATAGCAAACTAGGGTCTCAGCCAGAGCCAGGAGGCTGCTTCAAGCTGGCTCCTGCTTCCACTCGTTTTGAAGCTCATGACATTAGGCAAAAAAATAAGTACGTGAAAAGTGGAAAAACAGCAGAAGTGTTTTGACTGGCTCCTACGTCTCCAAAACACAGCTCATTCTGAGTAGGGCAAAGCCTGAGCACCACCTGCCAAGGAACTGAGGCAAGGAAAAACAGCACCTGTCATAGCAGGTAGAACCACTGCCATCTACCACATCTGGCACATAGAAATAAAACATTGTCCATGTACACACACACATGCAGATGTCTATAGGTAAAATAATAATGAGCTAGAGTGAGACCAGGTCTGCTCTGAAATGGATGCATTCAATTAATTCATTAATTATAACTTCCATTCTTAATTTGTTTCACTCCCCCCCCAAAAATACCAAACTCCTGTACATGCACTTCCAGAGTCGACTAAAAGAAAACACACACAAGAAATACAAAAACAAACCCAACCCAGCTGTCGTTTTTTAATAAACTGCTACTGCTTGGCTCCAGGAAATCAAAGCTAAATAAAACTAAGCTTACCTGAGCTTCCAAAGCACCTCCACCAACAGCACCACCTCCAGACAGCACCAGCCACGCTTGCCAGCTCAGTCGCTGAGAGGCAGCCATGCCCAAGCGGCCGCGCAGCACCTACCGCTGACCAGAGCCAGCCTCACCCAGTCGCACGTCCTTTCCCTCTGCACATCAGCGGGGCTTGCTGTGAAGCTGGGGAAGCCCAGTGCTCCAACACAAAAGGCTGTAGTGGTGATGCAGAGAGACTTTTTTTTTTTTTAATCATTTGAATGAGCTACAGTAAGGTTAAAAAAAAGCAGAGGGACCCAACCTCCATTTTTTTTAGTCCATGATACATATCCTGCCTGGCCAGTGCAGCAATGGCTTCACTAGCTGCCTGCTTGTGCAGACCTTCCTCAGACAAAACTCCCCCTCACTATGAGCTACAGGATCAAGCCCCCACGGAGGCAAGAAACCATCCTCTCTCCCCAACACACAGTGATGCTCCTGCTGCGCGGCCCTGAGCCTGGCACCCAGGGAAGGGGCGGAAGGAAGGAGTGCTGCCAGGCTCTGCTGTCCACCCACCCTCGAGCACAGCAGGACCCCAGCCCAGCGAGTGGGTCTGGGAGTTGGGATGATGCACGTGCACCCATTGCCAGCCCTCTCCAGCCCCCACCACGAAGCGGAGAGTACCGTGAGCAGCACAAGGTATGTTTTCAGCCAAGACGTTCATGGAGGAACTGCTTCAATATGGTCATGAAAGGTCAGGAGAAGAAGGGCTGGCCAAAGCAGTGCTCACATGGGTAAGTCATTCCCATGGCTAGGGGAAGACGGGCCTCGCTCAGACACAGATGGGTCCAACACTGACCAAAAAAGCACACGAGGCTGGAGGAGATATGCAGCATAATTGTAACAAACCTTTGAGGCAGCCACAGTTAGATTAGGAAACGGCACCAAGACAAAGGCACTCACCCATCCCACACTGGCTCATCCCCACTGTTCTGCCAGTCTCAGATATGCACGCACATTAGTTAGCAAGGCTGCAAGCCCACAGGGAGTGACACCAAGCTGGGGCCCTCTCCTCTCGTGCATCCTTCCCAACACGGCTCCAGCAGCTACCCAGCTCTCAAAAAGCACTACCAAAGGCCTGAAGAAATCAGCCCCAGTCCCAAGGGAAGCATGACGTAACTGAAAAACTTCATAACGCTGTACTCTTACACATCGCGACATGTGACAATACGCTGGGTGCTCACCAGCTCAGAGATCTACTTCTGAAGGCCACATTAAGCTTCTTACCAGTGTCTCTGGGATCGCCCTGGTCAACAACACTTGAAATGGGTCAGAGTTGCTGCTGGTAAAGCAAGGCCTAAGGAAGAGGCAGGAGGTCTTGTCAAAGAGGAACAGTCCAGGCTATGCATGGTGGCACATGGCAGACCTGCCCTCCATACTCACCATGCCGCAGGGCCACCTGCTCCATCCTGAACAGCAGAAGGAACATGGCTTCAAGGCAATAGCTGCAGTACAAACAAATGGCCAACAACTCCATGGTACAGTAACATAGCTGAAAACACTCTTGACTTCACTAGCTTGGACTTCAATGTCTTCCCAGAGCCAGAGCAGGCTTGTTGGAAACCACTTTACTTCAACACAGCTGAGCGTGAGCCAGCCCAGAGGCAGAGAACTGGCCTCCCCAGCTGGGGCCTGCTCCCACCCAATGAAGAGTACACACAGCGGCTTGTCTTGCACCAGGTTCTATGTATTATCAGACCCGCTGACAGGTAATAATAACATGTCTTCTTTAGCAGAAAGCACAACTTTGATCAGTAATTATTAAAAACAAACAACAATAAAAAACAAACAACCACACATACTCAACTGTACAGAATAGCCAGCAGGTGAGTCTCCAGTTTGCTAGTGCAGGAGAACATTGTCCCCTGCAACAAGAGCCTGCAGGTTGAGACCTGTGCCAGCTAAACCTAAGCAGTGTAGTCCACAATCACCTGGCCTCTAAGAAACCTTTAAAAAAAAAAAAAAATCACACTCTGCTGACATGCTAGCCAACAGCAAGTCAGTTTGCTCCTCACGTGAAAAAATATCAAGACAAGTTGCCTTTCCGTCCTGTAACACAATTCTATCAAGGCTGTTGAGAACAGTACAGTTGACAGCACTAACATTTTGGTCAGTTGTTCTATTAGGATAGTATAAGAAGTTTGTAACCAGAACTATAAAAATCAAATGTCCTAGAAGTCCTATGCTTGTTTTTGTAGCCTACTTAAACAGGCCTGCAAAAAGGTTGTCAGGCTTTCTTTTCCCGAAGGAATAAATTGAGGCAGGGAGAAAGCAAGGCATGTTCCCTTCAGACAGTGCAGAGAAAAACAGAAGGGGCAACCACCACTTTATCTGCTAGTTTCCAAGATTCTAGACATGCCAAGGTATCAGTTCCAGACTGGCAGACCTACCTGGATGGGATCTAGGAAGTCTTTAAATTTAGAGGGGAGTCAGAAATGTTATTCTGCAGAAGTGCGATGAAGGAGAAGACACTACACTGGAGCACCGCTCCAGTGCACTGAACATTTTTGGAAACCATGTTGATTCTGACAGGGATTCCTTTGAAAAACAAAACCAAATAACCCAAACACTTGCCTGCAGCTTCTCTCAGCAAACAGGGTTATAAAAGCCTACAAACCTACAAGAAGTAACAGTTACACAGCAGCCCAGTTACAGCTATCCAGAAAGGTATTAACACTTGTACACCTCTATATATTAATCTTTATAAATACAGTATTCTACACAATGTACTGTAGAAAGACGTCGTTCAAGGTTTTTGTTTTGTTTGTTTGTTTACAAAAGCTTGCAAAGGCTTTTGTTCAGATCTCTGCCTTTTTTCAGCCAGTTTGGAACACTTTTTCCTCCTTCCTCTCCCCGCAGTCCTGGAAAAGCAGCCTGGTAAGTTGTAACACAACCAGGTCCAACCACCCTGCTTTGCCATTCCAGGTAGCAGGAAGGAGACCACATGAACAGCTGCTCTACAACTTTCAAGGGTGCAAAGCAGGTGTGAGGCAGGTTCAGCTGCCAACAGAGCCCAGGGGAAGCAGGCAGTCATAGCTCATCCCTGGAGGATGGCGTGTTGAGAGATGACTGAGGAGGCAGGGCATCCTTGTTCTGGGCATCGCTATGGATCTTGCCCTGCTGCCGGGACTTCCAGGAGTGTGTTCGGTCCCAGTCAGTTGACACGGTCTCATTGTCCCAGATAGTAGAGGTCTCTGTGTCGCTGAGGTAGCCTGGCTGCCCTGTGTAGTGGGTGGGGTAAACAAGCAGTGGTTCTGCTGAAAAGGCTTTCAAGTCTCTGGACTCATAGTATTCCATGTACTTTGCTCTAAAGGGGGGAGAAAAGTCATCAGAAACAGAGTGAATGTTCATCAGTGCCACTGGTTATAACTTGAGATGCAAGTCAATCCACTGAGCAAACAGGTCCTGGGGCAGGGAGGTAGTTGCTGGGGTGGGTCTAAAGCAGGTCTGACACTCTACAGCCGTACAACCACAGGTCTGACACTCTACAGCCTTACAACCACAGACAACCTACAAAAAGCCTCTCTTGCAGACAGTCACATGTCTCAGAACCAGCCTGCAAGCCCTGCACCGGGTGGGCAAAATAACCCCTCTGCAGCAGGTCTGTCACCTCTTTTGACCTGCGTCAGCTCTGCTGCAAACAACCAAAAAGTACAAGGATTAGCCCTGTTCCCCACCACCCAGACTACAGAAGTGAGACACATTATCAACTGGTTTGAGATCATTCAGCAAGACCCAGCTCGTGTCAACCTGAGCAACAAAGGCATCCTACTTACACAGGGTGCTTGTTGTACATGACCGGCAGAAATTCATCTACAGGCAGCATCTTGCTGAAAGGCTCAGCTCCAATTAGTTTCTGAGCACCTTGGAAAGAGATTGCATACCCCAGGGTCCAATAAGAATAATCAGCTTCCACGAGGTTCATGACATTGGGAACTGCTTTCTCAGGCTGCTGCACCTGCATCCTTTTCCGTCCAATGTATCTGAAAGTGTGAAAAGAACACAGAATTTTGAGCTGAAGTGAATCTGCAGCAATTACAACCACACAACTGTTTATTTTGACCAGGACAGGGCAGAGAGTCAATTCCAAGAAGTAATCCCCGCTCACAGATTTCTGTCCAACATCACTGTCAGACTGGGTTGCTGTGGTTGTGCTAGTTGGTAGCTCGTGGTGCAGCATCAGATGGAGGGTTTCTCTAGGGGCACCACGTTACAGGTGCTCAGCCTGAAGGATATTTTCAGGCCTGTTCTCACTGGCTTTTGCAGTCTCTCCCAGCTGAGCTGTGAATTTGAGAGTGAATTTGAAAGACTCCCTGAATCTTTCACAGCTGTGCCTTAACCCAGTCGGCAGCACAGCTGTGAAAGACTCAGGGAGTTAGGCTGCCACTGCCCAAACTCCAGGACAGGGCTATGGCAGCTCCCCTGTCACAGCAGCATCTCCGGACTGCCCACAGAGGGCAGTACGGTACCCATTACAGTTCGGTCACTCCAGCAGTAGCCTGCCCCAGGAGGCAAATCTCTCCTTATGGGAAGAGCCCACTGAGAAGCAACTCTGGCTGGCACTAACGTGCATCTCTACCATGACACAGTATGTGTGCCCAGGAGTTCCCAGGTGGCTGAGGGCCAGTTACTTACATAAGCTCCCAATCTAGCTGTGCTTCTTCAATGTCATCCATCAGCTTCATGAGCTTCCTTTTAAACTGGTGTTCAAAGCGCACATCGTCCTCGATAACAAGCGTCTTCTCCAGTTCTCTGTTCACCACCTGAAACAAGAGGGTACTGAAGTGATCACAGCAACCCATTTGGGCCACTCCTTGCACCCTGAACTTGCTGGGGTCATCTTGACCTGACAGTACCTTCTAGACCTTGCCGACAGGGAGGCAGGAGAACCACTCTCAAATTCATAGCTCAGCTGGGAGAGACTGCAAGAGCCAGTGAGAACAGGCCTGAAAATATCCTTCAGGCTGAGCACCTGTAACGTGGTGCCCCTAGAGAAACCCTCCATCTGATGCTGCACCACGAGCTACCAACTAGCACAACCACAGCCACCACCTCCTGCTGCCTGGGAAGGGGGACAATCCAGCATATCCTAAGTCTGACCCTGACCAGTTAGAGAATATACATGCAATGCATCCTGCATACAAGCTCCCGTTATTATCTGACTGTTAGTGATTTGGAAGTCTCAAGCCCAAAAGCTCAGCCTGCCTTGACTGAGGTCAAGGCAGAATGACTCCTGCTGGCCCTAGGCTTTTCAGATCAATGCCCTGCCCTGTGGAGATGTGCTATAACTAAAACCTCTGTGTGCAGAGGGTTGTCTCCTTATACATCCATATAGGACCCTGCACCAGCAGGTGCAATCCTCACTGTCAGATCTGGACAACCACTGCCACTGCCCATTCTTCTTTTATTATCAAGTCTTTCTTCCTGCCTCCACCACATCTCATTGACACAGCGTCCCCTGTTGATGTCAGGACATGTAATTGCAGCATCTCTGACCAGTGCGGCCTGGATTTTCTCGCACATCACTCCCCAGGTGACCAGGGACAGCCAGAAGACACAGCTTTTACTACCCAAAGAAGATTCTCCTAGCTCAAGTAACAGAGGTCCCTGCTGGTAAGAATAATTATAACACATCAACTTGAAAAAGTCAATCAGCAGAGTCATTGGAACTTGCTTCAGCACAGATGTAGAAACAAAGACAACAACAACAACAACAAAGATAGAGAGGAGTTTTTTAGTATCATTTGTTCTTCAAAACCTTCCAGCCTTTCTCCTAAACAAATTTGCTTCAAGTATGCTATTGGATGGTCTGCAAAAACAGTTATGAAAGCATTTTGATAAAATCCTTCAAAGCCGTTGGCAAATAGAATACAGAGAAGGGAAAGCTGAACACTGCATTCAAGAAAAACTTTGTGTATGATCCTCTATAAACTGAGGAAAACATTTCCATGCTATGCTTCCAGAAACCTATACCGTATTTGATGCTCTGCCTTAAGACTAGCTGTGTACTTTCCTATTACGTCCTGCAGGAACCCTGAGCACCCAAAAACTTCTTACCTCCTTCCAGATGTAATAGTGACTAAGGAAGCAGCCGATCTCTCCCCTGGTTAGTGGCCGGGAGGAATACGGGTCACGGTAACCCGGAAGCATATCAATGCTGAGAGCTTTGAGCTGACTCGCGTTCAGTGCTCTGGGAAAGAGAGTATCTATCACCATTTAAAAAAAAAAATCAATTACAAGTCAGACACAGAAGCAACACAGGAAATGCTGCTGATGTTCAGGGAAAAGTCGTATGTTGTGGAATTCTTGTATTTGTTTTGCTCAAAAACCTGAAGAAAAAAAATCTTAATTTACATTTCTAAATCTAACTGAACACTGGAAATGTCTGAAGACAAATATCTACAGAAAGCTGCAGCCTTCCAGCAGCATTCCCCTTCAAGCATGCCTACCACCATGAAAACCTTCACCCCAAACAGCCACCCTCACTTTCTGTGACCTGACTGCTTTGAGACTACCAGTGCTGAAGCTGAAATCAGATCAGTCACAACCACTTTTGCTTACAAACTGTTTCCCTAATATACCATGTTAGAGAAATCCACAAGGCAGAGCACGACCTAAGGACAGACAAGTCATACCCTTAATGTTGCCAGTAACTTCTTGTGGGACCATTTACTTGTTAGTTGCTTGGCTTAGAATATTTTTCTAAGAGGTCTTGATGGGTACCCAAAGACTCAAGACCAGTAGATGGTTCCTAACCGCACCTGAACCACACTGTCGTGGTTCTCTCATGTAGAATGACTGATTTCAAGAGAAGGAAGAAACAGCAGAACTGCCTCACTTAGACCATTAGACCCATGAATAGAAGTGACATTCACCTCTCCCCTCAGCCCACCCTTCCTCACCAGAAGGAAGGTCAGGGCATCCAAGGAGATGGTGCAAAGCACTTAAGCACAATCCACGTTTTGCAAACTTCAGCAACCCCAGCTGAAACTCACTTTCCATCCACAGCCTCCACTATCTTGACTGCAATCTCCTGTTCATAGAGAGTCCGCAGCATCCGATCCCGTCTGTCTTTCCGACGCTTCAGATTGATCATGAAAATCTAGGTTGAAGAGAAAGACATTAGCATCCGGGTATGGGAGGGAGTAAGAACAGGAAGTCCTGATCCACTATTTTCTAGCAGCCGCATAAGAAAAGCAGATGTTATGAAAATACCAGGTGTGTTTTCATTCGAGATTATTTAGAATTTGTCAAAAAGTTAGGACTGGTTTTGAGCTGAAAGGTTAGAGGCTTGTTCTTTGTCCAACAACTACCTTTTATGGAACAAGGGAAAGTTGCTCTTCAATGATGAATAAAGATGAGAGGACAGCTAGAGCCAAGCCTGTATTTTCCACAGATAAAGGAGGGTCAGGGATATTTTTCAGTCACAGACAGACAAGTACAATCGAAGCCTTGTAGGTTGTGGAGCAAAACCTCATCCCAGTAAGAAGCAGATCAAATTCCAGCCCAGTACAAATGCAAAAATAATACATTGGATAAATAAAGTGCAGCCACAAAGGACAACATGGAAAAAAACTATGCCAGCTGTGTTCTAAACACAGACACTCAAACACACATAGCCAAATCAGGTTCAGACTTTACTATACAAGTTGTATAAACAGATGTAGCAAAATAAGCAACGAAAAAACAAAGGCTCCCCTGATCACCACAATTCCCTCAGTCACGGTGCCACTGCAACCCTGGCAGCTGTATACACAAGGGGGTTACGGCTCTGAAAAACACGGACACTAGCTAATCACTAGCACAGCAGATCCCTCTCCAGCCCTCTCCCCTCAATGCCTACTCTCTCCACAATGTGAGAAAGAGATGTGAGAGGAATTTCTGCAAGGTCTTGGGGCACTACCAGCATCAGCAACGATCTTTCTAGATATTTTTTACTTAAGGCTGTAGCAGAAAAATGTGGCAATTAAACACAACAGGGGGACAGATGCCACAGTAAGGTGGCCACATGAGTGATCTTCATCTCTCATGGACATACCCAGCTTGGGCTAGAGCCTAGCTCAAGGCCTGTCTCCCTCAGCTGCTCTGGGCTCTATAATGTCTCTCTCAGGTTACAGAAATCATTCTCCTCTGTCACTTCAGAGCAGGAGAGCTTTCCTAAAAGACCATTTTCTATCACAGAATGAAGGGACTGCGAAGCTGCTCTGTAGAGTCAGATTTAGAAGAAACAGGACAAGAAATGTGGAGGTAGTAACCTGCTTTTCACCCTCGGTTCTGCCATCTCCTTTTGTCTGGATTTAAACATCCACACCATTAACAGACATGAATCCCAAAGATTTGCTGGGCACTGCCCTTGCACACAAACCAGCACTTTTAATCAGAAGCCATGCAGCGGGTGGTAAGTGCTCACAGACCTGGCTGGCCTCATGTGTGCTCAACAGAACTTCTCCCCCAGATAAGAATAGCTAAGGATAGCTTTCTCCTTGCATTAAGTTTAACTCCAAAAATGAATAATTGGGAAAGAACTAATTGTGTGAAAAGATAATATACTCCAAGAGAAACATCTGGAAGCTCAGCTACCTGGAGAACCCGGGTCCTCTAAGTAATGAATGGGAAGACAAGGACAGCAAATTAAGTTTCTTACTTCATCAAATCCCATCTTGTCAGGGTGCTTTGGAGGAACAGAGACATACTGAGAAGGTTCAATGGGAGGACGGTCAACTGTAAGAGAGGAGAAATCCCAACCATCACTTTGATGTATACGCTTAATTGATATAATGTATCTGCATATGTCTTCATCACTGGGCCTAAAGCCCCGGGAGCTGGGATGTGCAGTCAGGGCAGCAGTGGGTGCAGCAGAAAGCATCCACACTGCACAGCAGAAGGGAGCACCCATGTGCCAAACAGACCTCATGATAAAGACGAGGTTCTGCAGCATCCTTTCCCCATTAAAGATGCAATTTTACAATTGATCTGGGGAAGTTGAGGGGTTTTGTGAACAGAGTTGACCCAGCCATGATTACACCTTTACGTAGAAAAGCTGTGGAAATCGGAAAACCTGCATATCAAAACTGTGTGAGAACAGATCAGGATGCAAATTCTCTCAGACTCCCAAGGGGAAGAGCTGGGCCACTGGCAGGAGAGCTCTACCATCAATAACTAGGGAGCTCCATCACAGCAGGGCACAGCGACTTACTCATAGCTTCAATTAACGTGTGCACAAAGTTCTCAGTTTCTTCTTGCAGCGTCTGATGTGATTTCAGGGGCATGGGAAGGAAACCATAGTGCTCACGGTTGCAGATGTACATCTGAATTCCTGAGGATCACAGAAAAACAGAAAATAGAGTCAAGTCTTTTGTCAGCAGATTTCACTGCTCTGTTGATATATAACCAAACCTATGCCTGGACCTCAATCTCAACAGGTTCTGCTTCATCAGCAAACAATTCAAAAACATTCTGCACCTGGGATGGAGCAACCCCAGCTGTACGTACAGATGGGGGACGAGAGGCAGGAGAGCAGCCCTACAGAAAGGGATCTGGGGGGTTCTGGTCGATGTCAAGCTGATCATGAGCCAGCAGCGGGCCCTGGCAGCCAAAGGGCCAACCGTGCCCTGGAGTGCCTCAGGCACGGCCCTGCCATCTGGCCGAGGGAGGGATGCTCTGCTCTGCTCTGCCTGGGGCGGCCTCACCTCGAGCACTGGGTGCAGCTTTGGGCACCACAACATAAAAAGGACATAGAGCTATGAGTGTCCAAAGGAGCAGAGCAGGCTGAGGGCAGGCCTCATGGTGGCCTGCAGCTCCCTCATGAGGGGAGCGGAGGGGCAGGCGCTGAGCTCTGCTCTCTGGGGACAGCGACAGGACCCGAGGGAACGGCATGGAGCTGGGACAGGGGAGGGTCAGGCTGGGTGTTAGGGAAAGGTTCTGCACCCAGAGGTGGTCAGGCACTGGAACAGGCTCCCCAGGGCAGTGGTCATGGCACTGAGCCTGCTGGAGTTCAATGAGTGTTTGGACAATGCTCTCAGACACAGCATCTGGTTTTTGGGTGGTCCTGCATGGAGGCAGGAGTTGGACTCAACAACCCTTATGGGTCCCTTCCAACTTGGGATATTTCATGAGTCAATAAAAATCACTGTGCCATTTTCTGTTGTACTGTATGACAGCAACTGGCCTCTCCTATGTAAACAATTTCTACTTGCTCCCTAACAGCAAGGGTTTTTAACTGCAATCAGTTTTCTCCTAGGAGAGACTGGGAACCCACATCTTAGACCAGAGAAAGGGTCTCTTCTGGCCGTCGCCTTCACAGTATAAAAGCAATCCTACAGCAGAGGGCAGAACTGGCCTTTAGCAAAAGCAGTGACTGATAAACTGTAGGACTACTGTAGAAAGTTGGAGAGTACCACAGAAACCCCCATCCCCAAAACCACAACTGCACTGCTCACACCCGGTACCCCACCTATCACAATCCCCTCACAGACCCAGAGCCAGAAGCAGGGTACTGGAACTGGCTATCAACCTCTGAGTAAGCCAGCCTCAAGTGATAAAATGGCTGGCACAGAAGTCAAATGGGCTTCCGACTGCAGATGTGCTAAAGGAGAAGCAACAGTGAACACATGGCATGGAGCCTCTCTCCCTGCACAGATCCAGGGCTCAGCAACAGCCTCCAAACCAGGAGTGGGAAAATAGGTCTCAAAGACAGGAAAAGCATGCAGGATTCAAAGCTCAGGATGAAGGCATTTCCACTCATGAGTGGGCAGGACTCCCCCTTGAAACACAGGAGGGCTGCATTTGTTACAAACCTGCACAGGGTGAAGGGGTTCAGGTGAAAGGGAAGTAGTCCTATTGGACACCCCATCTCTCTGTGGTGAGAGGAGGCCCTGCCTGGAATCATACAGGATGAAGTTGCAAAGCCCAAGGTATCAGTATAGCTACAGGGTTTGTTACTAGCTTAGCAAGGAATTCAGTCTGAGTTTTGCAGTCATATATCTTCCAGCTTCTGCTTGCTTCGGCTAGAACATAAAAACAAGATACTTTCACCCGTGTTGGCAAAGAACTCTGAGGACTATGTTTGATAACCATCTTGGAAATGTCAAGTCTGCCACCATAGTACTCTCCTCTCTAGGAATACTTTTTAGAGTGGCCTGAAGATGAGAGGAAAATCATACAGAGAGGTACCAGTGAGGAGGAAAGATACTTTCAAAAAAAGTGATAACGTCATTTCCTTCTACCTGAAAGCTTTCACAACTGCTTGCTCAAGGAGCTGAATCTGAAGATATCCAACAAAGAGAGTGAAATCCAGCTGACGACCGGTCACAAGTGGTGTTCCTCAGGTGTCGGTGTTGGGGCGCATCCTCTTTAATATACTTATTGATGACTTGGATGAGGGAATTGAGTGCACCCTCAGTAAGTTTGCAGATGACACCAAGTTGAGGGGAAGCATCGATCTGCTGGAGGGTAGGAAGGACCTGCACAGGGACCTGGACAGGTTGGATCAATGGGCAGAGGCCAATGGGATGAGGTTCAACATGGCTAAGTGCTGGGTCCTGCACTTTGGCCAGAACCACCCCATGCAGCAGTGCTACAGGCTTGGGGGAGAGTGGCTGGAAAGCTGTGCAGAGGAAAAGGATCTGGGGGTGCTGATTGATGCTCGCCTGAACATGAGCTGGCAGTGTGCCCAGGTGGCCAAGAAGGCCAGCGGCATCCTGGCTGGTATCAGGAACAGTGCAGCCAGCAGGGCTAGGGAGGTGATTGTTCCCCTGTACTCAGCTCTGGTGAGGCCGCACCTCGAGTACTGTGTTCAGTTTTGGGCCCCTCACTACAAGGACATCGAGGCCCTGGAGTGTGTCTAGAGAAGGGCCTGGAACACAAGTCCTGTGAGGAGTGGCTGAGGGAACTGGGGTTGTTTAGTCTGGGGAAGAGGAGGCTCGGGGAAGACCTCATTGCTCTATGCAACTCCCTGAAAGGAAGGTGTGGGGAGCTGGGGGTTGGCTTCTTCTCACAGGTAACTAGTGATAGGACTAGAGGGAATGGCCTCAAGTTGTGCCAGGGGAAGTTCAGGTTGGAAATGAGGAGACATTTCTTCTCAGAAAGAGTGGTCAGGCATTGGAACGGGTTGCCCAGGGAGGTGGTGGAGTCACCGTCCCTGGGGGTGTTTAAGGAAAGGTGGGTGATAGTGGTAGGGTGATGGTTGGACCAGATCATCTTGGAGGTCTTTTCCAACCTTAATGATTCTATGATTCTCAGAGCAGAGCCCTTTGCAAGGGAGAGACCCACCCACTGCTAAGCTTCTTCATCGGGAATGTCCCAGCAACGCATGATCAGCACCGAGCTCTGGCAAGGTCCTTTATTAATTAACCACCATCTTAAAGCTGCTAAAGCCCATTCAACTGGCCAAGCAGATTTAAAATAAATAAATAAATTCAAACCTGGAAGCTTTTCTGCATTTTCTCCCCTATTTAATGAAGCAAGCACAACCACTCCCCTCTCTGTAGAAAATAAATGAAAAGCAGACACTACCTGGTGTATTGATGCTTTCATGTATTGGTCCCCTTAATCCCTGGTATTTTTAGCAGAGCAGAACTGTCTGCATTACAACTCTAATGTTTACACCATTTTAAGTTCTGCAAGTAAATTGCTGGCTGCACTACTTGCCAAAACACATTCAGCTGTCAGCTGTAGTTTAGGTAAATGGCAGAATAAAAAAGTATGACCTGCTGACATTAATGGATTTGGCACTGATCTAATCAACTCATCTTATCTGGCTCACTGATCTCTGTTCTTATCTTCCGCTGGCTTAAACACAGTTAATCTGTGTAGACTCATACCAATATTTCTGTTCCTTCTGGGATAAAGGCTACTTCAAAATAGTAAAACTGCCTTAAAACAGGGAGGGGGACTCACTCTCCAGCTCTGTTTTTCTAATAAAAACAACTACTGCTACAAGGGACAGAAAAGCCATAGATACTTGTATTAGCCTATGTGAGGCAGTGACCAAACCCACAGCCATACTCAGGCAACCTAAATTTCCCCCCCACCCCTGTAACTGGACCTTCCTGCTGGCTGGCTTTAGGTCTTCAGAGCCTGAAAGGAAGCTCAGGAGATATGGCTGACAAAATGATATCTTGCAAGTGCAAGCAGCTCTACAATGTCAACCTCCCTCTGTTCTCAGCTGTGCCCCTCACACCTTTGCAGGAAGAAGAAAGCAAGAAGAGAAAGATCTCTTATTGTCTCTTATTCTCAGTATGCAGGCCCATCACTCAACAAAACACCTGCACTGAGCTTTGTTGCAAGTCAGTAGTCTCATTAAGGGCCACGTCCTCCCAGCAAAAGTGGGACAGTCTCTCTGGAGCATCATGGAACAGCTGTGTCAAGCAATAGATTCACTGCTGAAAACTGCTGGTTTGATATGTGGTGTTAAGTGTAGTAGTTGGGCTGGACAAAACCCAACATCACTGTGACTTTAGTCAAGTAAGTGAAATTCCTCCAAAGAGAAATTTGCCTCAAAGTCCATACATTTTGCACATTTCTGAACTTGGATGTTATCCTTTTATCCAGGGTTCAAAACTCAGCCCAGGACAAAAGCCAACAATCTGAACAGACTGACGGGCCAGAATACCAAAGCACTGGCTTTCATGTCATGGGTCAGTACTGGAAAAAATTAAAATGTTCTAGAATCAAAGGAAAAAATGATGGGTTTGAATCCCTGAAATATTTCTTAAACAGCTGGAGCTACTGCAATGCAGTTACCACTCTCATTGGATGGTGCATCTCTGGGAAACCTGTCAGAGGGAACAAGTAGGGCAGGTAGATCTGAAGGAGCCCGCTTTGCTATTCAGACTTCTCTGGAGCCAAGGTACTGAAGTCCTGACTCTCAACATCAGGGCTCCAAAGGCCCTGCAGGTTTAACTCTCACCTCCCCTATCTTCTTCTGTCTCCCAAGGGTTGTAATTTCAGCTCTTGCTGCCACTCCTCTATCATTTGCCTTTCTCACTTTAAGCCCCTCATACCCTTTTAGCTAAGTTTTAAAAAACCCTGCTTAGTCTGCCAAGACAACACCATCTTTTGCAGTGCTGTCAAGAGCTTCAAACCAAAAGGATCACTAAAAGAAAAGCTGTAAACAGCTGGTGGATGCTGTGCTGGTGGGAAAAGTGGCCTGCTCACCCTGTCTGTTCTTCAGAGGTCACTACCAACAACACGCTATTCTTCTTCACTCTCTCCACTTGTCTGTCCCACAAGAACAGCCCTTCCTCCTCACCGTAACTTTGCCTCTTTTGCAAAATAAATAAATAAACAAAGGTAACACCAACTGCATGCCCATCACTCAGAGGACCCACAAACAACTTTTCTCCTTTTTAAAGCCCCATGCTGTGATGAGGGAGAGGACTGACAATACTATTTCACCTCAGCAAGCCAGCAAAACTAGTCATGAAGCTCTGGATAGAAGTGCATTTCACTGGTGCTGCTGAAGTTTCTTCAGTCCCTTTTATCTTATAAAGCCTTAAACTTTCTCCTTCCAACACAACAGGGCAAAGAAAAATACAAATAGCCTTTAAAGACATAGGCTTTCCAGGAGCAACCCTCAGATCTGACACTGCTACATATAGGCCTGCTGCTACCCAGGATATTGCTGGAGGCAGAATACTCATCAGATCCATTCTCCGAGAATAAATGGGACTTAACATCCTCACCACAAGTACAAGCAGCAGTAGCATCTTGCATTTTAGAGACACAACATTTCCTCTGAGACACTTGGAGCTCTTTGCTAACACCAACAGCCATTCCTGAACAGGGATGAGGACACCAAGGTTGTGGCTTAGCCTAAAAGGACTCCTGTATTTCAGGTCCAGCTGACATCCTCCCACCATCAAAGACCCCAGTATCAGCCAGAGTGGTGCACACTCTCTCTCCACTGTGCTCCAAGGGTTTCAAGACAGCTCAGCGCTTGACTGGTTCTCCTCATATACCAAAGGAACAGTGCCAACTATGCAAAGATTTTACTACTGACGAATCAGCTCCAACCCACCCTTGCCTGGCTATGATTTCCTCTCAACACAGCCTGAAAGTTGCACTGGCTTTGCTTTAAGACAAAAAAATCCAACAACTCATGTACAACTGCTGAGCTGCCATGAACCAAGGCCTCATGAGCACTGTGGGTAAGCAACTTGGTTTTTTTGTTTGTTTTCCACAATGACTGCTACATCTAGAGAGTCTCTTGCCAAGTCTCCCTTCCTCAGGAGTCTCCTGAAGTGGTGACTTTAGATACCTTACCAACAGACTTCCACTTTCACAGCATTCACCTGTGTTCTCTACCGCCTTGCTGCAACACAAATCAAGGACAGATGCCACATATTTAGACTCCGAAACACTTCCCCCATCCCAAGAGTTGCTCCCATGGCCTTTGAAACTAGCTGTGGTTTGACACTGCATTGCCAATCACTTGTTGGTTATCCTTGAGTAGATTCAAAAGAGCAAAGGAACAGGGTACAGACTCACCACTGAAGTCAACACATGGCTTTTGGCCTCTAAACTCCAAGCAGAGATCTGCATGTCTACTAGTGAATCCTCCCCAGCAAAGGTTCCAGACATACCTGCTTGGCGACTGGAGAAGGCAAAGACCATGATATCATCAAAGCTCCAGGTGTAGTCCTGGTGGGGCGGGTAGAACATCAGCTTGGTAGAGGCCTCTTTCCTCAAGTCAATGAGGAATGTGGAATGAATCATTGGGACAGCAAAACAGCCTGTCCTCTTCCATTCCCGAATCAGGGGATAATCCAGGGTCCTTTTGTAATAGCCCTGCAAACACAATGAGCAGGCTGCTTGTTACAAGGGATTTGTTTCATAGATGCTCCCTAGCAAAAGCTCTCACCGTTAGCCCTCCCCAGCAGGGATGAATCAGTGCCCAATTCTCAGATTTTGAAGTATACCCCATTTGAAAAGGGCTCTCAGTCAAGTATTTATAAAGAATTCCCATCTCAGAAGGTAAAGCTTGACCCTGTCTTTTAGTAGTTAACGGAAATCCGAGCCTTTCCACTGCAAAATCACCTTGCAATAGAGCTTCAAACCTGGGACTATTTTACCCCAGCTCTCCAAAAACATTTTTTGTACTCAGACTCTCAGGTCTGATCCTGGAGGCTGCTGAGCATGTGTGGCATCCCCCATGTTCAACACACACAAAGGGCATTCATAGTCTCTCAAAACAGGACCTACAAATTATTTCTGACCATGACTTCAAAAAACATTTACTTGACTTCTGGGAAGAAAACATCTGTGTCTCCATCAGCTGTGTAATAATCCCTGCTTCCTCCATCCCAAGGCAAACAGGTTTAATACCAACTCCTGAGCTCTCCCCACAGAGTCATTCTGGGGGAGGCACTTCAGTCAGCTCCTTTCTCTGTACCCACAAGCTTTGCTAGCCTTCCAGCCCTGTGGGTGCATCACCCATAGCATGCAGCTCACAGCTGGTTTTGCAGGTGCAATACATCTAAAGCTATCAGTTTTGGAAATAAATACACAGAATTCCTTCAGAAAGAAAGTCCTAAGGCACCAGTCAGACATCTGAACACGTCTGACAGTTGAATCCAGAGTAGACACTGGTCTTTACAGAAATGATGAGTCACTAAAATAAGTTGATGTTATTTCTACGTTACATTTTCCATGAGGATTCTAGAAACAGCAGCCAAGCAGATTGCTGCAAAACCACTTTACCCTGGTATTGTGTAGGAGAGTGGTGCATCTGTTTGTTTATGCATCTGTGGTCCCCCGTCTCCCATTCAAATACCTTCTGACCACATTGTGAGGACCAGATATCTCAAACACAGCCAGCCTGATTTGAAAAGTGAGCAGGTACAGACCTTACTAGCATTCTCACCGAAGGAAAGATTAAGACACTGAACCTTTAACAGACATTGGAGACTGTCCACTGGTAAAAGATGCTGGAAACTGACCTTTCTTCCTCCAATCACTGACTACAGGGTTTTAGGGCTTTTAGGGCTTTTTACTGATTGTAAATCATGTGTAATCAAGAAAGACTCCAACTTGTCAGCACTGTTGCCCTGCTTTCTTAAGGTTAGCTTCATGACAACTAAACATCAAGCTGTCTGGAGCTGGGTTTGGCTTGTTGTTGCTCAGTGCTGCAGGCCATGTTGCAGGGCGTGTTCCAGCTGTTATTCCCTCCACAGCTCTCCAGGGACAGCAAGGCTGAGAGAGAAGAGCGAAGATGTGGGACTGCAAGCACAGAAGCAAGCCAGCAGCAACTAAGAATAAGAATAAGAATAAAAGGGGGAACTTTCTTTTTCATTTGAGCAGCTTTTTCTCCTCAAATTCTGCAAGATGCTTTTGTTGCTACTTTTTTTCCCCTTCTTCTCTTTGCAGCTAATTCAATTAGCTAATGCTAATTGATGGAAACTTACTACTGAACAGGTGACACTAGGGGCCAGGGCTGAGGCTGGTGTACACAGGCAGGGATCCACTTCAGTCTGTGAAGCAAAGCTGATTTACATATTGTACAAGCAACGCAAGCAACCCATTTTCTGATTTACAGAACAGTTGCTATGTTTTCACTTTGCTTGTAACACCAGAAACAATTATGTTTTACATCAGGTAAATGCAAGAGGGGAGTGTGCTTCATTCCAGCAATAATGACAATTAGTATCCAACTAGCTCTCCAGAATAAAGCAAGAGGAAAGGGAAGGTTAGGACTGTGGAGCCCCTCTGAAGTACTCATATTCACATGCCCCAGGGTTGTTTAAAGATATATCTGCAGCTCAGGCTTAAGCACATTTGTCTATTGTATTTACAATGAAGGAAAGACAAAATTTGGGGATGGAAGGAAAATGCAAATCCTGAAACTTTCCAGGGCAAACATGAGCAGAAAAAAATCTCACTAGGTTAGGAGATACACAGATCCCATCTCCCCAAAACATGACAAAATATATGATGGCAGCCGACTGGAGAACAGATCAAAGAAATCATCTCATTATTGAGGTTTACCTGTGGCCTGGGAGAAAAAAATCACTAACTGCATTCCTTATCTCAGCTTCAATGTCTTGGAAAGCCCATCTAGAGCTTAGTCAAAAACATTGCAAAAGAAAACAGTAGGAAAAAAAAAATTAAAATGACTGTGGTGATAGATCTGCCCCTCTATATAACTGATTCTCTTACTAAAATCCTTTTATAAACAAGGTGACTGTACTGGGTTTGACTGGGATGCAGATTATTTTCTTCACAGAAGCCCATATGCTGCTATGTTTTAAACTGGTGACCAAACCAACGTTGACAGCGCACCAACGTTGACAGCGCACTGATGTGTGCTTTGGAAAAAATCTCCCAGGGGGGAGATTTTCCGAAGTTTATCCAAAATTGCTCAGGGACCGGCTGGGCACTGTTTTGCTGGTGGTGAGTTACTGTTTGTGTATCGTTTGTTTTATTTCCTTCGCCACTTATAAAACTGTCTGTATCTCAACCCATGTTTTATTCCCCCCACTTTTGCCCCTCCAGTTCTCTTCTCCACCCTGACCTGGGGGGAGTGACTGGAGGGGGACTTTCCTGCCAGCTGTAGTCAGCCCACCACAATACTGCACAAGCAACTTACAGGTGACAGCTTTACCTCATTCTGTCTCTAAAGAAAGAATGCTATTTCTACTAACACATTTTTGTATCTTATTCTTCATGTAGTACATGTGATTTGAAAAGGTAACACAAAACTCTAATTTCTAGGCTAGGCACTTCTGTCCTTTACATATGCACTTCAGCACATACATACTCCATTCAAAGCAAAGGGTGTTGGTCCACCACATAAATCTTGTTCACATGTGAGAAAAATAACCTATATAAAAAAGGGAGCTGTAGTAAGAAAAGCATATTCCTCTCAGATTAGCATCAATATACAGGAAAGCTGGTCTAAAATTATGTACCAAGAGTTTTAAGGCCATTACACAAACATATGGAACCACCTCATATAAATACTGGTGCGATTGTGGGTATCATGGCTTTTTTCTTTTCTTTTTTTTTTTTTTTAAACATAATTAGTGTGATTGTATCACATCCCCAGACTTTTGGTTAGGAACAACATCACTCAGATCAAGCTCAGCTTCCTCCAGATACGGCTTTTTAAAAGTGAGGAATCTCAGAGGAGGAGGCAAGCTTGTCTGCACACCCAATGCAGAACATGTATTGCTTTGCTCATACATACAGCTCAGTTAGAAAACAAAGCGTGAAAAACAGTTATAGACTGCAGTGTCCCCTCTACCTGTATTCCCAGACCCCCCATAAACGTACGGTCCTTTCCCAAAGATACCCACACCCAAGGTTTGGATCCCACCACTGAGAGAGGTGCAAGCTTAGATGACTGTGTGACACCACTATCCTCATGACATGCCTCATAGCAACAGCAGCTGCTTTTCAGAAGAGGGAGCAGTCTATATTACAAACACAGGTGGTAAATTCTACAAAACAGAAACTATGCCCACTGCTTCACAGACACAGCACAGGAGCCTCTGAAAGCACAGCTTACACCGTCACCTATCACCATTCACGAGGTCACTTGCCTGGGGGGTGATGCCACACCAGAAGTTAGAATAGAGAGAGCGAGACTCGAGCATTGGTGCCACCAATGTCTTGTTCTCTGCTATCATCAGGTTCAGGGTTTGTGGGTTGGTCAGTAAATTATCTGTATCAACAAACTAAAGAAGAAGAGGGGAAGAGAAAAAGAAATTTGTTATTAGATGAAACAATATGCTTCCCATGACATTTTCTTGGGAATTAGGTGACCAGAGGCATGAGGTATTGGCAAAAACCACTGAGCTGGTGGTTTTTATACCACAGTACGTCTGTTATAGGTAAACACAGGAGTAGCTGCCCCTGTGACAGAAATATGGGATGGGAAAAGATGTGGAGCTCTCAGAGGACTCCACAGAACTACTCCAGCAGAGGGCACGGGAGATGCAAGGGAAAATAACAATGCTGAAAAGTCAGCTCAGTCTATTCTGTGAAGAGGATCAGGAAGAACTCTTGAAAAAACAGGCCCCACACCCTCACCTTCTTCAGAGGCTGCAGAAACACCACCATTAACTGCTGCTGTTGTGACCAAAAGGCACACATCTTTCCACAGCTGTTCTGCTCATCTATTCCCCCTACATTTCACCAGAAGCAGGCAATGTTTCAGTCTGTGGGACTCTTTGCAGGTACTTACCCACCACGCAGACTATATTCAATCCTGACAAACACAGCTTAGCCTGCACCCCTAACCCTGTGGATAAAGCCTTTGGCTTACCCAGGGACTTGTCCCTCTAACTGCAAACTCTTGCTCATCAGAACATGAAATGATACAAGGCATCTCACTGCATAGAGCTTTTACTTTACGTGGAGAGGAAACCTTCAGACAGCCCCAAGTATCAGAGTGACTGACTACCTGAAAAGCTTTTGCCTGAGGACAGTTAATAAATCAAACACTGTATTTACCAGGATGTAGTCTGACCACTTCTCTCGCGCAGCACGCAGGGCAGCCTGTCGGAGTTTCATCACATGGGTGAACCGGGAGCTTGGCCAATGCTTTGGCCCAATTTCTTCTGGGTAAGACCTAGCAGAGAAAGCAATCAAAAAAGTCTAGTTCCCTTGCTGCCTTCTGTGAAAAAGAAAAGCAGCATCAGAGTCACCTCAGGCAACTCAGGAGAGGTAAAAACAAAACAAAACAAACAAACAAAAAGTGGTTCTGAGGGAAAATGATTCCAAGTTTCACGCTGGCATGTGTACACAAGACAGCAGAAAACAAGCAGCATTACAGCATTTCCTGCTGACCAAGTGGCCACAAGCAAAATTGCACTATCAACACCAGCAGTTTCTCCTGCAGCAGGCACACCCTCACCTGAGGTAAGCAGAGGTTACCCTCCTAAAATGAACTGAAGCTAATTTACCTCATCTGACCCTCTGGTAGAAAGTCTCGCTCCTCTGCTAGGCTTTAAGTCTATAAAGACAGCAGAATCAACACAGCTGAGGATGTGAATATGAAGAGCACTTCAGATTCTCTCAGGCTCTGGGTATTATTTGTAACTGTTAACACATTCTGGTAACACCTCTTAAACCAACAAACACCCAACACCCAAGCCCAGGGGCCCAATCATGGGAACAAAGTTATGTGAATGTCTCTGTTTTCAGGATCAGATCCAAAAGCACAATCTTTGCAACAGAAATGGAAGGAAACTTAGGGACAGATCCTTATGTGAGATATAATTCATGGCTTTGAAACAGTGCCAGCATAAGCTACTGAAGGAGCTAAGAATTTCAGAAATTTTTTTTTACAGAACTTAAAAAAAAAAAAAAAATCGACAAGATTAGGAAACATCAATTCCAATGCAAGGATTAAAAAAAAATAAAAAAAAAAAATCAGTAAAACAACCAGTTCCTGTAGGTTTGCACAACAAACGTCACACCACCACACTAAAGACCTTGGAAGTAAAAGCAAGCTTAAACCAAAGGGAAAGTATAATAAATAATAATATAAATAGAATAAATAGAAAATAGAACAAGACCAAGGAACAGCTGATCTTAATAATAAAAACCTAAACACGTTTCTTTTACTTCAAAATCATGTATTTAAGTAGGTGTAATCCTTAATTCCCTGAAAGAGGATTGTCTTTAAACCTAACAGTATATTTCAGAGGAATAATCCTGCAAGTCATATGCAAAGGCATAATATGCTGAATTAAACATAGTTCCCTGGCTCAGAATTTATTGAGTGTTTGATGCCAGGGACAGAACTTTCACAGAAACTATGGGAATAGGCTATGATTTCTCTGCTCCCTTGCAGATAAAGAATAGCAGTTTTTAATCCCTGTAGCTTTTGATGTGATTTCTTTACCATGCAAAGCGAGCAACTGCAGATACTGTATAACTGAATGGAAAATGCTTTTTTCTCCAAAGTTCTGCATGAATTGCTTCACTGAAATCAAAGACCTTTTTATGTGTTCCACCAGAACACAGTTTCAATAGAACAGACCCCATCAAAAAAAAAAAAAGAAAAAAGAAAAAAAGAAAAAACCTACAAAATTTGATATATAGTTTAAACAGCTTCAGCCAGCCCCTCACTGCAGTACTCACTGTGGGTCTTCCATTGGCCTCCACTCCACATCATGGTAGAGGTTCTGCACATTCTTCAGCCACTCTCTAAGGATTGCTGTGGTGTTATCAGCATTGTGGTCAGTGGCCGCCCTAGAAAAATAAAAAACACGAATACCACTGTTCATACAAGATTTAGGCATGAAGGGTAGTTAAATCCCTGAGTCTGCCTGTTTGCAGTGGTCTAGGATGGTACAAGGAAGGTTATGCTCACAACCTTTTCCCAGGTGGTAAATGAGTTGAACAGAGAAAGAACCTTACAAGCACATCCAGCTCCCGGTAAAACTCGTTGCAGCTCCACAGATGTTAAGGCACACAGCAGAGCCCCACTCCCGCAAAAACACTCCCTTGATGAAGGCAACCTTGCACACCGCTCCGCTCTCACTGGTCCCCTGCCTCCCTGGAACCACAGCTGCTTTGTCATTAAGCTGGCACAGGTCTGAACTCTGCT
Source organism: Cygnus olor (assembly GCF_009769625.2). Taxonomy (NCBI): domain Eukaryota; kingdom Metazoa; phylum Chordata; class Aves; order Anseriformes; family Anatidae; genus Cygnus; species Cygnus olor. The sequence continues at coordinate 16,225,228 of NC_049176.1, read as the reverse complement.
GGTAATGCCCACGTGCTGAACTCCCCTTGCTGACTGTCAGGATCACATCCCTTCAACTGCATTCAGTTCATCCTCTGGAAAAGATAGGATGGCATCGCATGATGAATGAATGGCCCGTGGTGAGCCAGCCACAAAGGTCACAACTTTGGAAGCCCCAGGATTTTACTCTGCATGCTGTACTGCCCTGCAAGTACACCACTTAAGCTGCATGGCATGCTCTGCTGCCTCCCACCTCAGGAATCACTCTTGTCAAGATGGAGGCTCTGCTGAAACACCGAGAGGAGCCCCTGCTGAGACACACAGCAAGTGAGGAGAAGGAATGCCTTGCCTGATGCTCAGCAGCACAGGGAATGATGACCTAGAAATCCACTTGCCTCCGGTCTGCAACCTGCCCAGCCCCTCACAACTGTCCCCTGGGTGGTCAAGCTGACGCGGAGGTGGTGGGGGAAGGCAGGAATGCCTGATCTGATGTACAGCAGGATCAGGACCTTCACCCCCAGCTATAGCCAGCAAGCAGCAACGCTGAGGCTCAGAGATATCTCGCTTTCCTACTGCGACACAGAGGTCATGAATTTGTACAAAACACCCAGAGGAGCTTTGTGCAGACACCATGTTAAAAGCCAGTAACAGCACTCCATCTCAAACTATGGGATAGGAGAAACCTGCCTGCTTACCCTCTAGCCTCTGCACCCTCCCAGAAAGCAGCATCCAAAGGATAGTAGTAGGTAGAAAGGTAGTATAGCTTCACAAACCAAACAGGATGCTCAGAGACACATCCCTGAGGGTCATCACGTGGAAAGGAGCCCTAGGAACCACAAGCTCATCTCTGCCTGGGAGCCTCAGGGTTACAGGGGGAGCGAGCCTAGTCACTTCCCAGCTGCTCCCTCCCAGTATGCGCTTCCTGGGGACTGGGACCTCTGCCACAGGACATCCAGCTACTCCCACGGGCACAGCCACTCCCACAGCTAACTCCCTTTAGCTGAAGGGCTGCTCATTTTTCCTGGCCAGGAGGCAGGAAAGCACAGCTCCATGGCAGGATACAGCCGGTTCAGCCACAGCTCTGCAAACTCCAGGGGGAATTCACACTCCCTTTATATTCCTTTGGGAGTACAAATACTGGTTTAAATTCAAAAACACAACCAAGAACTCAGATTTAAAGCTTATTTATAATCAGAAGAACACAATAACTTAAGAACAGGAAGCTTATTTATTGAACATTGATTCCTGTTTATTAAAACAAATAAGGAAAGTTCAGCAAGTGAATGGATGTTGGTTTCTTGCTCCTATCAACTGTTCTCACCTGACAGAGGAAGGCTGGGTTTAGTTATAACTGTGGGATTTGCTTTTGACCAAAATCTTACTTAGACCGCACTGCAAATCTAGTTTTCATGGATGTTTAACCAGATGAAAACTGCCAGTCACTGCTGACTGGGTAGAACAGACTACCCAAACTTGTCCCATGTATTGTACGGATTTTGGATCACTGACTCAGACCCCTGGCTGAGGACACTTGCTTGGGCGTCCCACAGCTACTGCTCACTTCATTGGTCTTATTCTGCTTTCCTCCTACACTCCAGCTGCACAGGCACTGAACAACAGCTCCAAAATTCCTCAAATGCCACAGAGAACTGAGAAAAGGGCTTTCTGTTCATGGCTATCATGGGAGCAGCAGTGCATCAAGAAGCTCCTGTTATACAGTGGGACCACAAAGCAACCGGGCATCATGCAAACCGAGTGAAGATGACAGGGGCCATCCTGAAGAATGATGGAGCCCAGCTCACTCCATGCTTTTTGCCACATCCAGGCTAGTCCCTTAAAATAATCAGCTCAGCATGTGCACATTTCCCTCAGCAAACCCCATCCCAGTCTCTCTAGCTCAAAGAAGATGAGGTGGGAGATGTGGAGGGTTTGCTAAAGCCTGGAGAGGAAAAGGGGAAGGTGGGTGGATGGGTGAGTCATGTTAGTCCTGGCATTGTGCTGGCTGCTTCTCTGTCTTGGCCTGTAGATTTGTCTTCATTCAGCACTATACATGCAGCTGGGACTCTCCATCCTGCCCCTGGTGGGGCAGCGTGTCCTTGACTAAGCTGTCCCCCGAAGACCCCAAGAGCTCACAGCCTCCAGCCAGAAGTGAGATGTGAATGGCAACCCAGAGGAATCTCTAGAGCTGCCGACAAGGGAACTGCTAGAAGGAAAATGGCATTTCACTGCCCAGGCCATAATGGTGGTGTTAGCTAGAAGGTAAATTCCCAGCCCAGAAGACCTTTACAAAGAAACAGATGGGAAAAAGCTCTGACACAAATAAAGGACTGTTGCCTTCAGGGCTATCCACCCAGCAGCATTTCTAAGCACAGAGTTCTCAAAGGCAATAAAGTTTGTCACACCCTAGATAAAACATGCCCTATGACTAGCAATTTGGCAAATGTTTGTTTTTCCAGCTTTAAGGAAGAAACAAAGAAAAGAAAACCTGCCCACATTCGAAAAGGCAATTATTACTATTAGTTTCAGGACAATTCACATTTAACTTGAAAAGAAATCAGCACTTACTGCTATTGTAATACCTGAGCCACTATAGTCCACCTAGTCCCCCAGAAAAAGTAGCTACTATGGTGCTTGCAATACCACTGCATGGGGAAAAACAAGCAAATATATTTATTTATTTATTTTTAACGACAACTTCCACACGAGGAAAACAGGCAAATAAAAATATGAGCAGGACTTCCCACTGGCAGCAACAGCTTCTCAATCTGTAAGAGGCTCAACAGGATATTCTGTCAATAAACACTTCTGTAATGGATGATCCGTAGGACTTGAAGTGGCTGAGTATCACAGTCAAAGCTTCAGTGCTCTGGCTTGGTTGGACGGACCAGCTGGATCCTGTTCATTCTTACACTCTTTTGATGACACTAAGGCCCTCTCTGCTGTAGATATCACCACCACCACCGGCCTATTGTCCATGGTGCATACCTCCCCGGTTCTGGAAAAGCATACCTCTCCAGTTCTGGAAAACTGGCTGTCCTTTCCATAGGCGATGACAGTCAGGAAGGACTGAGACACAGAGAGAGCAGCCAACACTTTGCTGCATCTAGTACAGCAAGACAGGGCCACAAGATGGGTCTGTCCTTGTGAAAAATCAATGGTAAGAAAGCATCGCAGAGCTGTGCTGGAAGTGTTTGAAACATCTGTGCAGTTGAGACCAAGCAGGAGCTACAAGAGAGTCAGAGAAAGAGAAGATACAGAGCTGGCTGGCAAGGAAGAAGGAGTACGATCCTTACCAATCATCCTCCAAGCCCTCACCATCTTCATGGCTCTCTGCTGGACTTGTTCACACCCGTCAACACCTTTTTTGCATCATGGGGGGCTTGAAGCCAGACACAGTGTCGCAGATGTGGTCAAACAATCACATCTAGCAAAAGGGGAGCAATCCTTCCCCTTGACCTCCTGGTTGTGCTTCTGTTCAGCCCGCCCAGGCTGCAGCTGGTCTTTGCCTGCAGGGCACACAACTGGAACATGTTCAGGGGTACACCATAGCCCACAGAGCCCAAGGCCTCCCAGCAGAGCTAGTCCCCAGCCCACATCGTTGCAAAGGGTTCTTTCATCCCAGGAACAGGACTTGATGAATTTCAAGAGATTCCCTGCAGGCTACTCAATTGAAAGCCAATGCACTCTGCCTGCAACTACTAATTGAAGATTTTAAAAGTGAATTTCAGTAAAGATGGACAAGTTACATCAGTGACCTTTGCACTAAAAGAGAGGCAACTGCATGTTCAAGAGCTGATTAAAAATAAGTCAAATTTGATTTAAAAAAAAAAAAAAAAGGCCTCCTGTAGGATTTACAACCTAAAGCCTGTGTGACGTAAACAGGAAAATCTGGCAGAACGACAAGAAAAAAAAATAAAAATCTCCTGCCGCACTTTTCAGAATAAGAAAAGAGTAGTAAAGGTAGAGTAGACCTCCAGATGAACACTTCTATTCAAGTAAGATGGCAGCTTTTCCACTCAGATTTAAACCAATTTCCAATAAAAAGTTAAGTTAAAAAAAAGTTTGAGGAAGAATTTTCATATAGGGGCATATGTCGGCATAACTATAACCACTTCAATATTTATTTTGGCTTTTAACAGGAGTCTTACCATGGACACAAGCCCTCATTGTCCACACGCAGCAAAGTAGCCCCTCCCAAAAAAACTCAAGTACCATAAAGAGTGGAAAAGTAAGCGCAACATTAAGCGCCTACTGTTTTAATTAAGTAAAATGTGAGTAGCAGCATATGAGGAAAAATGTGCCTTTTACAGACTGCTTGTATTTTTAGCCTGGTGATGTCTCTTCAAACTCTATGTTTACAAGAGGGAGTAATTTAGGCTCTGATGGTTCTCCTATTTTCATCCCCAAAATAAAAAAAAAAATAACCATTTTTTCACTTCTTCACATCCCAGTGTGCCCTCCCAAGCTATTTACAGTTTATTTACACCTCAGGCACTGGGTCAGAGAATTTTTTTTTTTTTAACCTTCACCATCACTAGAGGAAAAGTACTACAGGACAAAAACAACACTGTGCCCCTGGCTCAAGAGTATGGGTCACATTGTGACACAAGTTTTGGGAAACTCCATAGCCAGAGGCTTGCAGTAATTTTCCTACTGAGCTTAACATTAACAACTCTACCCTCTGGCAAACAGCTAGGGGAGAAGCACTTTGAACACTGGTAAGTATTTCACGTTCAAAATCTGTACACCACAAAGCAGAGTTAAGACCAGAGGCAGCTGGTTTGCAAACATTGAAGCTATGAGGATCCCTCTCCTTCCCCTCAGTGCTTTGAGGACTGCAGACCTTGAGGGTATGGGGTTCTCCGCCCATCCCAGTGTGAAGTAATACAGAAGAGAGAAGCAATCGAGCATTCAGAGAGAGGTTACGCAGCAAAACAGTGATGGAGGTTCCCTTCTGTCAGCTGCAGAGCCCCACCCTCCATAGCCTCTCACATCTGAAGCACTGAGAAAGGATGGGAAGCAGGTTCACCGTGGTCATAGAATCATAAGGGTTGGAAAAGACCTCCAAGATCATCTGGTCCAACCATCACCCTACCACCAATGTCACCCACCAAACCATGTCCCTAAGCACCAGGTCCAACCTTTCCTTGAACACCCCCAGGGATGGTGACTCCACTACTTCCCCGGGCAATCCATTCCAATGCCTGACCACTCTTTCTGAGAAGAGATGTCTCCTCATTTCCTCCCCTGGCACAACTTGAGACCATTCCCTCTAGTCCTATCACCTCCTAGGCTGCTTCCTCAGGGCTGTATTGTATTTCCAGCACGTCTGGGAAGTTGAAGTTGCCCATGAGGACAAGTTCTGGCAATTGAGCGATTTCTACCAGCTGCTTATAGAACATCTCATCTGTCTCTTTATCCTGGTCTGGCAGTCTATATCAGACCCCCATCAGGATGTCTGCCTTGTTGGCCAACCCCCTGATCCTTATCCACAGGAACCTTTTCATTCCCAACCCCAATCTCAACGGCATCAAAACAAGCTCTAATATAGACAGCCACACCACCGCCTCTCCTTAGCTTCCTGTCCCTTCTGAAGAGCTTGTAGCCATCCATTGCAGCACTCCAGTCATGGGAGTGGTCCCACCACCACATTTCAGTGATGGCGACTAGGTCACAGTTCGCCTGCTGCACAATGGCTTCCAGCTCCTCCTGTTTGTTGCGCATGCTGCATGCATTGGTGTAGATGCGCTTGAGTCACGCCATTGCCCTCACCCTTAACCCTGAGACTGCTCCCCCAGGCTCATCTCTATTGAGTCTTATTTCCCCCCATCCTCCTTCGTACCTAATTTAAAGCCCTCTCAATGAGCCCTGCCAGCTCCCAAGCTAGAGTTCGTTTCCCCCTTTGGGACAGGTGGGTCCCACCAGTAGCCATCAGGCCAGGTGCTGAGTAAACCTCCCCATGATCAAAAAATAAATAAAAATCCTGCAACAGCACCAGCCTCTCAGCCATGTATTGATCAGCTGGGCCTTCCAGGTCTGCTCAATACCCCCACCAGCCACTGAAGGGATAGAGGAAAACACCACCTGCACACTCATTCCATCCAGTAACCACCCCAGTCCCCTCCCCTGAAGTCCCTTTTGATAGCCTTCAGGCTTCTCTCTGATATTTCATCACTGCCAGCCAGGGGTAATAATCAGAGGGGTGAACAAGGTCAGAAAGTTTCCTGGTAACGTCCCTGACCGGGCCCCAGGGAGGCAGCAGACTTCCGTATGGGTAGGGTCCGGCTGACATATGGGGCCTTCTGTTCCCTTCAGAAGTGAGTCACCTATGACTGTTACTCTTCTTTCCTTCTTGTTGGAGGAAGTCTTGAGGCATGGTCCCCTACTTCTGTTTCATTGCAGGCAATTACTCGCCTGAGAGGAATGTGACATCTCAGGCATGGCTCTCTTTCTGCTTAGATTAAAGACCGGCATGGCCAGTTAGCCTGCCACCTTCCAGCATATTAAGAAACGTGGAGTTCTATGGTCATCCATAACGAAGCCACCTCCCACCAGCACAAACCCTCATCATGAATCTGGCTAGTCTCTGGAGAAGCCTGAGAGACCAAAGTGTCGTTGCCGAATGGCTTGCTCCAAGCCAGCAGAGCCACGTGCCAACAGGCCCGAAGGCTGTGGCCAAAGCCGCCTAGGAGATGCTCTGAGAGGGCCTTAATGCACAGCCCTTGCAGCAGGGTTCTGCGTGCTCATGACGGTTTCTGCCCTGGGAAATAACCCTGTAATTCAAACCCTGCAGAATTAGAAAGGCTGTGCAACTTCAACAAGCCGTAGCCATTGCTAATGAGGTGCTACAATGGTTCACACATGGAGAATGGAGCAGGGGGCATGAATTTAATGGTTTAAGCTGAACTAAAGGGAAAGCAGAGCTAGGGAAGACAGCAAGGTCCTTGAGTTTGTAAGACTTGTTGAGTCTCCGACTTGTTTGGATCTTGCAGCAAAAGCCCACTGCAGCTTCCAGTCACCTTTGTCAGCTCAGAAAGAGCTCCCTGGTCTGAGCAGAGAACGGAGCTCAGTGTCAAAGAGGCTACCCTGACTGATGACAGAGCTTATTCTGGGCGGGAATTCAGCCCTGCCAAAAGTAACTGAAGAAACAAAATCCAGCAGTAGAGTCCTAATGCGAGTCAAATACAAATATGAACACAGATTTCCCAAAACAAATGGTAAATAAAGTAACAGAAGAGTCATTTCTCCCTGTCTTTTTGTTTGACTACTGCCAGACTTAGAAAATGAATTCAAAAATACAAAAACCACTGAACTGGCAATTTCCACTGTGAAGCAGAGATGAATTACCTTGACTAGGAGGCAGTGCAGCTGAGAGAGACCAGAAGAGAAGGTATGGATCCTAAAGGGGAGGAAAAAAACGTTCAAAACAAAACTGAGGCAAAACACTTTGGAAACCCAGTGAAAAAGCAGTCTCCCTCCCACCCCAGTGCAGGTGGCTTCCACTGCCTCTTGTACAACTTCATGTGTAGGGAAAGAGATGTTCAACATCCAGTTAGGCAACTCTAAAGCTTCATTTCAGCTGTGAAAACATCTTTATCTACCAAAGAGAAGAAAGTGGAGTTGTTACTATCAACTACTTCGACAGTCTCCTGTGCAGGATCTTCTCAACAGTACAGCGAGCCAAACAGGACTCACTACACCTTTCAGATACTGCCCCATTAACAGAAAAGTATGGCTCTCATTCACTCAGCATCGAGGGGACTCGGCTAATTTTTGTTTCATTAGAAATGCTCTGTTGCTTTGTAGACAGTGGCACTGCTCGGTGGACTGCCAGCTCTACCTTGCAGCGATTAACCTGCAACAGATACCTCAAGTCCCTCTGACACCAGTGGGATCAGATAATAACACAGCCTGGGACCCAGCCAAGCCAGCTCACAACAATGCAGTTCAGAGACTGAACAGATGTAAACTTTTCTTGCCACTGCTAAATTTTGAACAATTATGCTCACAACACTTCATTAATAAGGACTCAACATTCAGGCCCACATTCAAAGAACTGTTTAAGCATTTAATCAGGTTGCTAAAAATTCAACTGTGTTCGTAAGACCTTTTGGCTCTACACGGAATCACCATACGTTCTAGGGTTTTCCTTAATTAAGGACAGGCTTTTCGGCATACCTTGTTTTTTGATCTTGGATTTTTTGTTGTTCTGTTTATGGTTTATATTCTTCTTGTTTGTTTTGTTTTTTTTTTTCCCCCCCTCATTTGAGCTGGGTCCTCATATGTGAATTCCCAGTGGAGAGGCAGTTGGGGCCTGGAGCAGTGGCAGGGAATGGTGGGAGTGTAAAGCCAGTCACGAGAGCCGTGAGGCTCTCCAGGCTGGGCAGCTGTACAAGAACAGGACCTCACAGTACAAGAATGCAACAAATGTGTCTCCCCTCTAACTCATTCTCCTTGCCCCTCAGCAAATTGTGGATAACAGATTTTGCTGGCAACAGCAGTGATTCCTTCAGTGATGTTCCAAGCCTAAGTGAGAGAATGATTCGCAGATGTGTATAAATGTACACATATGAAAATGCACCAGGGTCTTTGCTCTTTCCACACTACCTCAATAAATCTCCCAGACATTCTCGGCTCTCAACCCAGAGCAATACAACCGCAGAGAGGCATGATACAGCTCTATGCCTGGATTTAGCATATAAAGAAAGAAGAGATTAAGTACCTGGAGACTGAGCTCTGAAGTGCAGTTTCCCAGTCACACTAATGTAGTCACACTGTAGGACATAGTAGTAGTGTCTCACTCCCCCAAATTCTGGGGTTGCTGCTAATAGCACAGTGCCATGACAGATACACGCTGAAGCCCAGCGGACACAGTCAACAGCCTCTAGAAAGCACATAAGGGGAATCAACATCTCCACAGAAAAGCCATCAGACTACGGCTGCTCACAGCTGCCTCAGAGTCAGAAATCCATGTGTAATGGCTTCTCTGACATCCATACACGAGGGATTCTTCCGCAGTGCAACAGAAGTTCCTGCCACTTCATTCCCAAGTCCCTTTGCCTTGCTTTAGTTCTCCCCATGATAGCTTCAGCATGGACAGAGCTTTCAAGCATGCAAAAAGAACATCTGCATCTGGCCTTGCAAGCGTTTAAACCAAGCAGACCTGGCTTCAAAGGAACAATTCCCATGAAGAAAGCCCAGGAAATCCCATATGCACAGGATCAGGGCTGTGACTGGCCTCTGAAATCAATTTGCTCAAATAAGGAATTAATTGCAACAGTTCCATAATTTCTGAAGGGATAGCTTGTTCCTCAATGCTAGTTGAGGCCCCAGCTAACCCAAGATTAATGAAAGTGTGTAAACACCTGGGAAGGAACAGTGATAGTTAGAAATATTTTGGTTCTGGTAACAACAACAACAAGATAGATTTTGAAGGTCAGAATCTGCTCAAATGCCCAGTACTGATTTTTCAATAAGCATGTTGAGCCCATACCCCCTTACCAAGGGTTCCCCAAAACAGGAACATCTGAAAAGTTCTCAGTCCCTGTACCAAGCTTGCTTAAGAATGACTGCTAGGCTCCCACTGACTGCCTTGACTCCAGCAAAAAGCCTCAGATCAGGCACCACCAGATGCCTAGAACAGGAGGAAGAGGCAGACCCAAGTCATTGCACTCAGCAGTTTACTTTCATATTTTTTGCCCCTTACCATCCCCAAGTTATAAGCTGGTCCTACGTATAGGAGAAAGTATGCAGTGCCTGCCCCCAGCTCCTGTACAACCCCATTAGAGCTTTCATCTGGAGGTACATCTTACACTCTTTATAATTCTACATATACAATATTCAGACTTAAAAAATGTAGAAGTGGGTTTTGCAGTGTGCCAGGAAAGAAAACCAAGTATCCCTCTCCACCAAGGTGTGTGGTGTGGTCGACACTGGAGGGAAGGGATGCCATCCAGAGGGACCTGGGCAGGCTTGAGAGGTGGGCCTGTGCGAACCTCATGAGGTTCAACAAGGCCAAGTGCAAGGTCCTGCATCTGGGCCTGGGCAATCCCAAGCACAGACAACTGAAAGAGCCACCAGGCAAACATGATGATGAGAATCCCTGATGCTCTTGAACTGGAGGGACATGCATTCCCTGCCACTTGGTCATCTTCTAGCCTTGTTTAAATAAACAAGGCCTGCTCTGCAGCAAAGCAGCTACTTTCTCTTAGCTGTCTTTCAACAATCCTAATGGAGATGAAGAAACAGTAACCATCACCCCAACTTACTTGTCTGAAGCTAGAACACCAGCCAGACCCTGCACCTCTCTGGCAAACCCAGGAAATCCCTCGCTGTTGCTGCAGACCGAATAGTATTGTCAATAGGAAAAGAGCACCAAGCCCTCCAGGCCTCATCTCCAGCAAGCTGCTACCTGCCTACATACTCAGGTGCACAGAGACATGACAAAGAAAATCCCAACAGTAAGCCTCTCGTGTCTGTGCAGTGATTTCTGGAAAACGTGGCACAAGTACTAAGAGAAATCTTCCAGTTCAGCAGGTTTGAAGAACTTCATGGATTCACATACACACTTGCTGTGCTACAGCCTGCAAAATATCACTTCTTTAGTCTTTTGGACAGCAGTCATGTTGCTCTGTACTAAACCTGCACAGCTGAATGGAGGACCTGTTCTGCAACCAGCCCCAGATGCTGAGAAGGCTTCCTTGGTCGGCAGCCGCACGGAGCTGGAAGAAGCTGAGACAGACACATGCCCCATGGGCGCACATCCATTCTGCCAGGCACAGCCATCCAGCTTTGCCTGCAAAGGCTTGGAATAGGGCAGAGACAGGCAGGAAGGAAGGCTGGACTTGGTCACCACACCAAGTACAGGACTGGCCAAGAGCAGCACCCTGAGCGAGCAGTCGCCCAGTGGCAATGCAGCCACCAGAGAAGTATCCCATCTAGCTCCTGAGGAGTGGGAATCCTGTTCCTGGGGCATGCAGGCTGACAAAGGAAAGTATTCTACTTCAGTTGCACTATACTATGTAGCATCTGATCAAGACAGATGCCGAGACAAAGCAGAGGACACAGCATTTGGCTGAAGAAGGACAGGCTCCAGGAGGTGAGGAGCAGCCCTGGGCTGCTCTGCCCACCAGCCACACACACACAGAGCTGCTCACCGGCTCTCTCCCCCTTCCAGCTCCACACAGCTCTCTCACTCTGTAGCTGTTGAAAGGAAGGAGCTTGGCAGAGCCTGAACTACAAATACACCCCCTGGCCAATTTATGCTCAGAAATACGACTCTGCATTTCTCCTTCATGAAAGGACGCACTGTTTGGGGAGGGAGCAGGCTGTGGTAGGAGCAGGCACCAGTTGAACAGATCACTAGAGTCACAGAGAAATCTTAGCCCTGCTGTCAGAGCGCAAAGTATTGTTGTCAAAGGCAAAGCTCTCTTTTTGCCATGCTCTCCCATGGATAATTTTGCCAAGTTTCAAAGTTTAGACCTTGACGTAGAGCTCCAGATTTGCTTTGCACAGGCAACAGTACTTCCAACAATTAAATTAACATTTATTTCCTCTCATTATTTATGCACAGGAGTCTCTTTCCACTCTGATGATCTGCAATGGACCAGGAGTGGAATAAAAACACAAACTTGAACCCAGTCAGGAAGGGTAATTCCTTCCTGATTCTTAGAGCAGATCAGTATGACGTACCTGGCTGTACTATATCAGGCATTAGACTTACAGAAACAGCCAAAGTCAGTAAGACTTTTTCAAAGGAATACATCTTCACTACTGCTCCAGAGCAGCAGTTTTCAGACTGTGATCAGCAGACACCTGGAAATTATTTCTTACGTGTTTCTGAAAAGTAACTTATGAGAGAAGCATGTCCAGTGTACATAAGTCAAAGTTTGCTCTACAGGGGTCTGCAATCCCACAGGAAAAATGCATTGGGTTTGCACTCAGCCCACAAACTACCATTCCTCTTTCACTTGCTCTAGAAGAATCAGTATCAAGACCCTCATCAGAATCAATGCCTTTATTTAATCTTCATTATGTGATCCACAGTGTAATCTAAGCAGGCAGCAAAATTAATCCGTGTACCTAGAAACTCATATAACTTCTGTCACTACCAGTAATGCAAGTTTATTCTTACAGTGCCAGATAACTGGATTAATGCTGGCATGGGCATGTAGTAAACACTCCTGCTTTCCTGGGAGGTCAGGGAATTACTCTCTGCCTACAGGAAATCTAGGCAAGCAGAAGGAAGATAAAACCCCAGGTGCTTATAACATTTAGTACACAGGAATAAAGACAGAAATAAATTTCTTGGCTGTTTCCCCTGTACTAGCAAGTCAGCATCCTGTGGGATGGTAAGTGTTGACAGAGAATATGCTTTTAAAATGGAGGTACAGCAAGTAAAAGTCAACCATGGGGCTCTAACAAACTCCTGGCAGGAAGGAAACTTGCCACAGCTTTGTCTTCCCTTCACACGAGGCCCATCCACAGACGTAGAAGGCTCTTGCCTGCACAGTGCCCCATCCACAGAGAACCAGAGGCAGAAGCATCAGCAGGTAGGCCTTATCACCCTCCCACAGAGCAGAACTGCCGAGGAACTTGCCACAGGGGCCTAGAAGCTCCTGGTGCCAGCTTAACACTGGACACAGCACTGCTCCACAGCTTGGCCAAGAGCTTTGGATGCCCCACGCGTCAGAACTGATAGAGGACTTGTGTTGTTTATCCATCATGTGGAAACATCTGGCATTGCTGTGTGCTGAGGCGCATTCTTAGCCATCCAGGTACACAGCTAGTGGGAAACAGCACAGCCAGCTGTGAAATCACAGAGCTAACACCTCCCTCCACTGAAGAAAAAGTTTCTGCTTTTTACAACAGGTCTGAATCTGACTCACAACATCAAAAATAAGCTTCAAAACAAAATAGAAAAATATTAGCAGCGTATTGGATGCCCCTTCACAGTAGGAAGGGAAGACTAAAGCATGAAATCCACCCACCACCATCTCCAGATACTTCCAAAGACATCCAAGGTGTCCATGACAGCTGCTGCTGCTGGAGAAGGCAGAAAACACAAGTAGGAAGTCAGCCACAGCACAAGGCTGCTCCTGGGCAGCTGCTCCTAAGATGTCACTGCCTGCCACATGTGGAGGAAATGAAAAGGGCCCAACATGTTCAGGCCAGGGCAATCTGTCTTCAAAGCAAGGCATGTGCACTGCCTTTACTGCTCGCATGAACATTATAAAGGGCCATACAGTGAACGTAGTACAAGAAAATTAAAAATAATTCAAGCATTCAGCAGAACTCCAACTCATTAGTTACTGTCTCCAAAGGGTAAGACAGGAATGGCTACAGAGCTGCCCTCTCTGCAACAGGGAAGAGGTTTTCCCAGTCAGCAGAGCAGCCCCAGAAGGGCAGGTTTGCTCTTTAGCTATTGCTCAGTACCCACCCGTGGATAAGCCTGCACCTTATGTTATATTGCACTCCCCATTCACACCCCCCTTCATGGGCTTTACTCTCTGCTTCGAGGCACTCCACTGGCTCCAAGTAGCTCAGTCTCTGCTGTACAACATCTTCATGTGCTATCAACACAGTAAGACCGGCAATCTAGGCCTGACTCGGTCCCTGGGGGACACTACTTGTAACGGGACGCCAGCTGGACTTAGCTCCATTAACCAATACCCACTGGGCACGGCCCTCCAGCCAGTTCTTTACCCAGAGAAGAATATACCTGTCCAGGCCACAGGCAGCCAGTTTCCCCAGGCGAATACTGTGGGAGACCATGTCAAAGGCTCTGCTGAAGTCTAAGTAGACTACGTCAACAGCCTTTCCCTCATCTACCAGTCTGATCATAGAAGGAGATGAGGTTGGACAAGCATGACCTGCCTTTCGTGAACCCATGCTGGCTAGGCCTGATCTCCTGGATGCCACGCAAGTGCCGTGTGATCTCACCCAAGATGATTTGCTCCATAACTTTCTGTGGAACCAAGATCAGGCTGACAGGCCTGTAGTTCCCCTGGTCCTCCCTACGGCCCTTCTTGTAGATAGGAGTCACATCAGCAAGCCTCCAATCCTCTGGGACCTCTCCAGACAATCATGAACACTGATAAATGGTAGAAAGCAGCCTGGCAATTACCTCCGCCAGCTCCCTCAGCACCCTAGGGTGGAGCTCCTCTGGTCCCATGGACTTGTGACATTCCAGATGGAGGAGCAGGTCTCTAACTGTCTCTTCCTGGATCGCAGCAGGTGATTCTCTACCTGAATTACAGGGGACGTCCAGGTCAGGGAGTAAAGTACCCTAAGGATAACTGATCCGACTATTAAAGACAGATGACGGATCTAAAGAAAGCGTTGAGAACCTCAGCCTTATTCTTATCCTCAGTGATCACAATCCCTGCTGCATCAAGTAAAGGATGGAAATTTTCCTTGGTTCTTCTCTTGCTGTTAAGATATTTGTAAAAGGACTTCTTGTTCTCTTTTACTGCAGTGGCCAATCTGAGTTCAAGCTGGGCTTTTCCCTTTCTAACTTCCTCTCTGCATATCTTAGCAACTTCCTTGTAGTCGCCCCAAGTAGCCTGTCCTTTCTTCCAGCGGATGTAGACTCTCTTTTTCTCCCGGAGTCTCAATAAAAGTTCCCGGTTCATCCATACCAGTCTTCTTCCCCTCCACCTCACCTTACAGGACACAGGAACAGCCTGATCCTGTGCCTTTAAGATTTCCTTCTTGAGGAGCACCCAGGCTTCCTGGACCCCTTTGCCCTTCAGGAGTGACTCCCAAGGGACCACTGCAACAAGTGTCCTAAATAGGTCAAAGCCCGCCCTCCGGAAGTTCAAGACAGCAGTTTTGCTACTTACCCTTTTGACATCACCAAGAATAGAAAACTCTACAATTTCATGGTCACTCTGCCCAAGACAGTCCCGAACTTTCATATCTCCCACCAGTCCTTCTCTGTTAGTGAAGAGCAGGTCTAGTGGGGCACCTCCCCTGGTAGGCTCTTGAACCAGCTGTGTCAGGAAGCTATCTTCCACACACTCTAAAATCCTCCTGGACTGGTTCCTCTGTGCAGTATTATACTTCCAGCATATATCAGGGAAGTTGAAGTCTCCCATGAGAACGAGTGCTGGTGATCATGTAACTTTTGCAAGCTGCTCATAGAATGTCTCATCCACCTCTTCATCCTGATTAGGCAGTCTATAACAGACCCCCACCAAGATGTCACCCCTACAGGCCTTCCCCCTGATCCTTATCCATAGACACTCAACTGTATCATTCCCAACCACAAGCTCTTCAACATCAAAACACTCTTTAACATAAAGAGCCACACCACCACCCTCCCTACCTTGTCTATCCCTTCTGAAGAGCTTGTAGCCATCTATCACAGTACTCCAGTTGTAGAAGTGATCCCACCATATTTCAGTTATTACAACTAGGCCATAGTTAGCCTATCTCACAACTGCTTCCAGCTCCTCCTGTTTGTTGCTGCTTGCATTGGTGTAGATGCACTTCAGATGAGACATCTGCCTCACCCCCAGCTTCAGCATTGTTCCCCTAGGCACTTCTCTGGTGAGCCCTGTTTTACCCCCTTCCCCATCGTAGCTAGTTCAAAGCTCTCTCCACAAGTCCTGCTAGCTCCTGCACTAGCTCCTGATTTTCTGGGATTATCAGAGCCTTGGAGAGCGCCCTTGAAAAGAACACAATGAGAAACAACTCATTTAATCTCCTATACTCCAGGATCAAGGAATGCACAATAAAAAAATAAACCCAAAGCATTAATGCTGGAGATAAAACTAGCCCATCCCACCCAGCAAGGCCAATCCCCGCCCTCCAGCAGCCCAAGCAATGCGTAATTCCCATGAACATACAAGATAAAGTTAACCACACACAGTATCTAATGACATCAGACTGTACTTTTGTCTTGAACTATTGCAAATTCTCAGCAAACTAAAACATAGTGGGCTTCATTATCCTCTCACTGGCACAGGTTTCACTTGGTAAAAAGTACTTTACACCAAATTTTGGTTTCACCAACATTAAGCAGTCATGACTAAGTTATTTTAGAGTTGCACTTTGCAGAACCCAGCATGGAACTTGGGACTTCATAATTTTGGCCTAACCTTTAAGTAGCCAGTTAGACTGGAAAAACAGAACTTTCTGAACTACAGGGAATGGTACAGGGCTTCAAAATGAATAGATTATGTCATATTTGCTGGCAAGTGGCTAAAAATTATTTATATATAATTAAGAGATTAGGAAAACAACCACTTCTGCCAAGCTGGAAAAAAATATTCAACGCTTGTATATGAAAAAGTTTTGGTGGATGTCATCTGTAATTTTGTCCATCATGTTTTAGATGAAGAAACAGCTGGAAAGGCGACACCTTCTATACTGAGAGGATTATGAATATAAAAAAAGGCACAGCACTGTGTGAACAAGAAATAGCCAATGTATCAATTCAAAATTTTCTGAATTTCTACCAGAGACAGATTTTTACAGTTCCTCACTTTGATGGCTGGGTGTACTCATCTTCTAGGTGCCTCTGGGAATTAGGCAACGTGAATCAGGTGGGTTAGAGGGCATGCCTAGAGGCCCCTGAAACCTCCAGCAAAGGTCACAGCCTCCATGCGCACTGCACTGAGGCAGCATTAGAGCTCCATTTTGCAGGGAGGGAAACAAAAGCAAAGAGATTAATGGATTTTTACAAGTCACAAAAGATGAGTGGGTGTCAGGGCTGGGAATGATAAACCAAGCCTACCCTCCCTTCTGGTATATACACAAATAAATTACAAACATTCAGCTTCTGTAGGGCTGTTTACTTAACACATTCACAGAGTATTTGTCATTCTAGTGGTAAATTTGCAGCCATGGCAATCTCAAGAGCAAATTTTCCTCCATGTAGCTTTCAAGAATCTCACAAAAGCTCTAAGGCAAAGCCTCCCTTCCTGCTCAAGTATTTTGCTTTCATCACTGAAAAGAGCTCTAGGTTTTTGGAGATGTACTTCTAGATTTATTTTTTAAAGCAGTGAAGCGCTTGCACTTAGAGTCCAGCCTCCGCAGTAGCATTACTCAACATGACTTACTACTCTTTTAGCATCTCAATAGGACACCCATATCTGCTGAGTTCATTGGTCACAAGACCGCTCCCTTTGCCGACCTTGTGATCTGGCCCTGGTTCCATCCTCACATGTTGAAAAGGTGCAGTGGGCTGCAGCTGTGAGGTGGTTCATTAACTGCCTCACATCTTTTTGTACTTTGAAGGTCTTGTCTCTAAGCAAGCTGTCCAAGTGGGCAGCAAAACCTGTTTTTAGTTTTGCTAATTGAGTGCCCAGCTGGGCAGGAATGCTTGTCACCTCAGACACACACCGCAGCATAGAACATGCTCTGAGAGCAGGTCCTCCGAACTACGGCTAGATAATCCACAACCTCATCACGTAACAGGACAGTGTGCAAGCAAAGCATTTCTACTTTAAAATTTTAAATACTTTGGGGTAGCTAAAACTTCTGAGTCTGAATCTCTTATTTGTCATCTCATATTTTGCTCACACATATAGGAATCCATATGGCCTCTCCTATGGAGGGAGGCACAGACACACACATTTGCATGATACATGGCTACACCATGTGTACCATACTATGGATTTCTGAGTTATAACCTGTTTTCTCTGGGAAAGGTCCGATTCTGCACTCAAACGGATGGAAAGTGATGCTACACTGATGGCTAACTTAACTCTAAAGAGTGAAAGAAACACAAACAAGTTCACGGCATTTTCCTAGTCTCATACCTAAAAAGGAATGCAGAGTAATATGAGAAAAGCTGTGTCTTTCTCATTCCCAATAAGGAAATGGGATTGTTTAAATTAAGTGGCATTTAAACAAAGCATGGGATTGTTCCCATTATACTACAGGACCTTACACCATGTGGCCATTCTCACTCTGCTGGTCTGCCCTCTCTGTGCAGGTTTGAGAGTAGAAGAATGTGTATGCCCCATTTAGTCTGACTTCTTAAGGCTTAATCCTGACCACAGAGACACATTCTGAGAATATTTTTTTTCCCTTCGTTGTGGGGTTGTAAATAAAGAAAGGAAATGAGCACTTGATCTCAGTAGCCACTTATTACTGAATTTATTGGATAATTGGAAGCTCCATAAAATACACATTTACCTTTATTTTGCTGAGTGTGCTTTCTATCTGTGCCGCCACCAGTGTGAGGCATTCATAGCATTAAAATAGCTATAGCCAGGGAATGAACTGCACAAGATAAGGTCAAAGACAGAGCTTTCTACCATCAGTGGAGAGACTCCCACACACATCTGCAGGCATTAGATCCAACAGGGACATGCACTGACCCAAATAGCCCTTGCTTGTATCACGGTACTTGTTTAGCAGCGTCCTTATGCCTAGACAGTTGAGTTCCCTAGGGCTCTGAGGCAATTTCAAAGGCTAGATGTCTAAATTTTTGGAACATCTGACAAGCTGATCACAAGGCACTGCTGGGGTTGGGATGAAAACAAGGAGAAGCGTCAGCTGAGTGTGTAGGAAGCCAATCCCAAGCTCGCCCTTTTAGTGAAAAACACCATCCACACCATGATTCCAGTACTACAATACAGAACGGCAGACAGCATAAAACAATAAAACAGTAAAAACAGATAAATCAAGTATCCTCTTAATGTAAAATAACATAGGGTGCTTTGGGTTTTAAATAGCAATGTGATATATAAGGAGACACACAAACTGAAACCTAATTCCTTATTCAGCTTTTCTTTACCAAGTTTCTTAGAAGCTACACTCCAAGGTATCCCACAGAACATTTAACCTGCTATATACCGCAGGCAAAGCATCACTTAGTGTCACCTTAAGTAATTTGAAAATTTTAGCATCACCTGCTTGCCACTCAATAAAAAAAAAAGTTTTCATCTGAAACCGGCTCAGGCTCTTTTTCTGAAGGCTTTCATATAAGCCATCAAGAGTTTCACCTGAAATCCATGCAACAGCAGCAACCGATGCGTCACATGACCTGCAAACTGCCAATGTGTCATGTAAGTAACTGGCCACTAGAGGGATTTCTTAAATAAATGAAATAGAAGTAATCAGTTAATTTCTTCATGGAAAAACTGAGACAAGTTTTGTCTCAGTTGAAAAATCATTTGGTCTCTCCTAAACATCTGCCAAGTTTCTCGCTCGGCCTCTGTCTGGGAGAACCCAAAGAACAGATAACAGGTTTCTGAGCTATCAGTCTGCTGAGGATGTTTCCAGTCTGTAGCCCTTTTTTCTCATGCTCCAAACTTAGCACCTGAGGCAGACAGCAGACACCTTGCAAGACCATTTCAGCATAAACTGTTTCTGCCCTGTCACGATTAAGTAGACCGTTTGTGCTAAAGTGTTTCATTAGCCCATTCAGATCGAGTAACCTGATATAAGACCTAACAAGCTGAAAACTCAGTTTCTTTGGCTCCTTAGTTGGTCTCTTCCAAGTGTATTCATAACATCGATGCCAGAGTTAGTGCTGCTTTATTGCTCCATCTGTGCTGTCAGTTCAGGAGACCCGGAGGAAATGTATCTTTGTTGGTCGAGTAGATCTGGAAGAAATATGTCTACCAGAGCAGAAAATGCTGGGGTTTTGGTCTATGTGCTGTGTGGTTGAACAACTATGTGCCCAAGCTGTTATAACCAGATGTTTTTCTTTATCTGCAGGCTGTCCCAAATCATATGTGTAGTGACCAACTTGGCCACGCACTCTGCAGCCGCAACAGGAGCTGGTCAGATTTGTCAGGCGGGCGATAACTGCTGTAATACGTAATTGCTTTCCCTCAGAGTTCTCACTCAACTGGGGAGGTAAAAAAATAGCTGAGAAAGACTTGAACCAGGTTTCCCCTCAGCAAGCCTCCTCCATGGTACACTGAATTTATGCTTGCTAGCATTTGTGATTTATATCCACCTGCTCTGCAGGGGCTGGGCAGTCTGCATTCAAAGATGCAGTCTGCAGCCCGAGTGAGTGCAGCAACAGATGACAGTCCACGCAGCAGCCACCTTGCAACAGACAATAGAGCAAACTCAAAGGTGAGTGAAGCTACCTGCAGGTTGAGTATGTGATCTTTGCTACCAACGTGGTTGCACCAGGTTTGCAACTGGCTGAGTGTAGAAAAGAAGCGGCTGCTTTACTTAGCTCTAGCCTAGCTCTGAACACCCTTTCTTTATCCTTTAAACCTGTATCTATATTTATGAAGACTGGCTGGTCCAAAAAGGCAGGTGTGACGTTTGCAGTCACAACATGAGGAAACCCCACCGATAGCAGTTTGATTCTTGTTCTGTAAAACAGAGCTTCCTTCAAGGCCCAGGTACTCAACAAAAAATCCTGGCAGCAGCCTTAGTTTGTATGAAGAAGTCAGAGCAGTGTTCTGCCAGCAGACAGCTATGAGCTCACTAGTCTGAAATAACAACTCATTGACAAGACTTTTTGTGGACACAACTCACTTGTTTGTGAGAGAAATAAGGATGGGGGGAGGCGAAGGGGCGAGTGCATCGGTGCTAGGAGGGATTAAATGTGTAACATAAGCCCACTCCATGGTTTAACGATGATAATTTATATTTAAATCCTGCTTTACATTCAGAAAATAATAAATTAAGATATTTAGCAGCAGTGACATTTTCAAATTCCATTCACACACACTGAACTCATTTCAGATTAATGTTTTGAAAAATAGTGTAACCAATGCCTCCAACAGCCAGAGCTGGAGGAAAAAAATATCTGAAGAGGCAAAAGACCCAAAAGCAATTATTATTCTCTGCTAACCTATTTAGAAGAGTCTGGGTAGGCTCCTCCAGAGCCCTGAGGCCAGTCATAGATGACAACCGGGTGGAAACTTCACCCAGAACTTCCTACTGACAACGCATGCATCATTTGGAGCACACCGGCTGTATCCAGAAACTGATTTATGCCAGTGAGTCAAGTAAATCTAATGGCACATTACTGGGAAAAAGAAGCATGGTTCTGGTCTGCCACCCTGCTGTTAGGGTGGTACCACCCTTGCTTAGGGTCTTAGGGTACCACCCTTGCTTAGTTACAAGAACTGGCTATGCTGGTGCCTCTTCCCAGCAGGCACTAGGACTGCCTGTTTCATTTCAGGTCCAAAGAAATTTCTTCTGCTTTGTCAAGAGAACATCAGCCCTCAGCCCATGCCAGCCTCTTCCTAATTTTGTCAGCTCTACAACATTCTGGGGCCTGGAAGCTCTGGGCTCCCCAGCCTTGCCCTGAAAGCAGATCACAAACAGGGTACATACACATCAGGAGCTGAGTGCATCATGCTAGTCTGTGCTATCAGCAACAGGCCTCTTTCTGAACCTCTGGGATGTGAATATCTGCTGGTACCTCAGCCTGCAGCAGCGTGCAACTCCCAGAACCCAATCCTGACCCGAGCTGTTCCATGTAGCAAGTGAAAATAGAAGGAACTCACCTCTTCCAACATCCCACCTGACAGCACCGAGTAACGCAACCAAGACAAATCATAGAAGCTACAGAGTTCCAGGCACGTGCACAGTCAACACCAACCTTGTTCCTAACCAACCTTCTTCCTTCTTTCTACTGGCCACACAAAAATCCAGCAGTAAATTACAATTTCCAAGTCTTACCCCTAACCATACTGCCCCTCCCCCAAATCTCAGTTCACTCAAAAACATAAGATCATAACGCAAGTGCTCCACCAATACAAGCTCCTTCTCTACATCTGTAGGTTCTGCACAGGTCAGAAGTAACTGGAGTTCAAAGTCCCAAGACAAACTCAGCTCTAACCCTAACCAAGTAAGGGATGATATCCACAGAAAAAAAAAAAAAAATTATCTATCAGACATTGGCCCCTCACTGACAACTCCCTGACTTTTTAAGCCTGTGCAACCCATCAATAAAGCAGGCCCTTGAATATTCAGATTTCAAAACCCGAAAGCTAACCTCCAATCTATTCCAGCTGTGGCACACAGAGGTCCCTCATATACATCAAACCAGAAAACACTGCTACCCGCTGACACCACCTCTCTTCCCATCTCTTCCTGCCGGGTTTTGCAGGATCTGTGCTCATACCTAACACTAGCCTCAATTATAACTAGTAGATCCATTCAAAACAAAAAGAACACATGGCACTGACAAAGAAGGAGCTAAACTAATTAGAAAGGCTATTGCTTGTAGAATCCAGCAGCAAGACAAGGCTTTTCAACTAGGATTTGTTTGGAGTTTGTAATAGAAATATTCTAGAACTAGAAAACCCCACCAAACTATAAAAGAACAGCATACAGCTTTGGTTTTCCTGGACAAAGCTCTCAACTTTGCAGAAGCAGCAGAATCCAGCAGTGACCTGAGCGTCTGAACTTCCAAATTTCTCAGCCATACTATGAACTACATCATAAAAGAGAATAAGGTGTTACCCTCTTGCTGACCACAGACAAGGCCTGGAACAACCTCAGAACTCTACACGCCTCAGTCGTAAGTCTAATCCCCAGACCTACTCCCAATCCTACTCGTACAGAGGAGACCAATCTCTCAAGTAAAACAGAGCGTAAGGTACCATGGCCACAAGGCGACTGCCTCCTCCCGAAAACTGTGGGCCCTGCACGACTGGCAATAAACATGCTTCTGAAGTAAAAAGAATTTCTAAACCCAAGTCCCATTACATCTCACAGTAAGAGAATTCAAGCTCCTCACCCCACTGCTCATTAGCAGCAGAGATCTCTGCATAAAATCTGAACTTTACCCCCCTCTGTTTTTGTGACTTTTCCAGTTATGTCTACGGAATCAATACTATATTAACATAAGACAAATACTTTCTTTGGTCCTTAACAGCAGCAGTTTTCTAAAACAGTGACTGCTCGGACCTTTTTCTCCCAAGTGCTAACTGCAACCTCAGCTCCAACCCCTTGTGATCACTCTGGTTGATCTAAAATGATGGAACAACCACAGCCTTTCATGTCATCTTTCTAGCCAATCCTAGACAAGAATTAATGGAAAATAAAACACGGGCCATCAGTTCCTGAAGACACCAGTACTCTTTTTAACCTGCCAGTGTGCAGAAAAGAGCAATAGTGCAGCTTCTGTTGTCTTCCAAACCACAGACGCCTTTGCCCTAGACATGTAGCTCCCACCCCGACTCTTCATCCTTCATTGTTCCCCTTTTGTTAGCATCCCTGCAGTGACTCGTACACATAACTGCTGTGCTTCTCACTTCTCTTTAGATCATTTTTGTCACTGCCTTTACGGGTTATAGCATCAGTTACAAATTCTTTTTAGACTACAGGAACGGATGCTAATAATTTAAGAAGAATTTTTGAGAGCAAACACACATTCCTCATTAAACCTCTTGGGAAGTTAATAGCATTAATATGCATCCCAATGCTGAAACTCCCTTGAGTAGCTAATCTGCAGCTAAATGTCAGGATCGTGGGATTTCACACCTGAAACAGCTCTGAAAGCAGGCACCCCGGTGTATTGCTATATCAGTACCTGTATCAGCCTGTGCCTCCACCATGCCTCTCTGGGGGCTGTGTTGCTGCTGAAGAATTTATTTACCTTCTCACACAGAGCTGCAGCTGGGAGACATAACTACCCCAAACAGTCACTTCCCTGCTGGCAGGACACAAGATGAGGCAGCCAAGGACCACACTCCAGCACTCATCAGGGAAAACAGCTAACTAGCTACAGCAGCCCAACTCAGTGCAGCTGAGGTCAACGCTCTGCACCTGTGCTCCTCTTCTCTGCCGCAAACATTTTTAAAAAAAAAAGAACCAAAAAACCCACATTGGTTCCTCTCCAAAGAGTTTTTAATCTCACTTAAACACACTGATTTATTTTTGATGCAATGCTGACTTAATATCCCTGCATCCTTCCATAAACTGGTTAAGTGCTGATAATTAAAGGAGAGAGAAGAGCCCTGCTTCTGCCATTAACATTAGCAAGACTTCCTATTTCAAGTTTCTCAGCAACTAGAGGAACAAAAAATTTCTCACTACTCCTTCTGGTTGCCTAAAACTCAAGCTTCCTAGTTAACCTCTTTCTAGGACTGCTACAAGGTGGCTTTTGACTAACAACACAATTCACTTACTAGTCTGACTACAGGAACTTAAGGCTGAAGTCTGGTGGGGAATAATTCATGGCTTCAAACTAATAAACGGGGAAAAAAAAAAAAATCGGTGCTTGCATTTGGCAGAGTTTAACATCCACGTCATAATTAGCAGTTCAAAGTATAAGTGCTGGAAACCAGCCTTTTCCTCCAATTTTGTTAAGTACCTTTTAAGGACAAGAATGATTGAAAACACTGAGGAAATAACGCAAACGACAGCTCTGAATTCCTGGGCTACTCCCAAAGGCTCAGTGCAGTTCTCTCTTTCAGGAGCAGCTGTTGAGCCAGTGGCCACAAGAAGATTCTGATCTGCTAACAAAAGAGAGCCACCTGCTATCAGCTTCAACACAAACCAACACATCACACTTAATGCAACCTAGTTTGCCAGTGGGAAAAATTCAAACCATTCTGCAGCCATACATAACCCTTCCCCTGCAGAGGGATCAAAGAGCAAAAGTAAGTAAACAATCCTTTAATAATGAAGGGAGATTGAAAAATCCATTTCTTCTGGAACTAAAGTCTTTCAAAACTAATGTGAAAGAGTTTTCGTGAGCCCTACCAGGGCATTTCGGTTTCCATGGACTCCCTCCCGTCTTCTGCTTCAGCATGAGTTTAGATCCTCGTAAGTCCTAGGAAGCATGTGGGACAGTTCCAAGTTTAATGTATTTTCTGGTCCAGTTCAGGATCTGCTTATGCTTTTGAAGAGATATATTATTCCTACCAGCACATACAGGCAGAACAAAAAGTTAGAAACCTGTTCAATTTCATGTACCACATCCACATGGGCAATAGGAACAACACTGAAGCAGACACCTTCAGCACTTCCAGCATTTGAAAAATCCCTGGAAAAGAGCATGGACAGATTTTGGCAAAAACATATTCCAATCCCAAAATAACACTCTCATTTTTTATGCCGTTTTACCTGATTGCAGAGTTACGTATTAGTAAGTGGGGAAGACATACTGATCATGTAAATAACTGGTGACATACCAGCTTTCATTCCTGAATCCCCTCTCAAAGAAAGTGCCTGAGCACAACTCAGGCCCTCTGCAGTGAAACTCCTATTGCAGTCTCATTAAGCCATTTATTCAGCAGTGCCACATCTGTCCAGATGGAGATCAACATGTTACATTACATTATCAAACATTATCACAACCAAGGTGGTTCTCAGAAAACAGGGACAACTAAACCCCATATGAAAGCACGTCTCAATTCTAGTCAGCCAGCAAAAGTTCAAATCGCCACTTATTTGCTAGGCCCCCTGTTAACTTCCCAAGAAGAAAACTAGAGTCATTCTACAGTAACAGTGGTACTCTGGTCCCATTACTTCAAGCTTGGGAACTTTTATTTTATTTATATACATAAACAAACACACAAACTCCAAAAGCAATTATTTCAGTGTTTAAAAACTGGATTCTTGTGCTATATGAAGCAAATAGTGCATTTCCATTTTAAAAAATGTCCTTCTTCTTTACTGATGGGCCTGTTAGCAGTGCCACATGATTGTCTGGAGAAGCTGGGCATTTTGGCAGATGTGGAAAATACTAACATTTTTTTTTCCTTTCTTTACCCTGAAATTTTGATGCATGTGGGCCCCATTAGCCCTAATCCACCTTTGAAGATGAAGCTAAAAACATCATCAGCATAAGCTACGCATCATTAAAATAAAGGAAATGAAATGCACACAAATAGGTTGAAATAACGCTAAGTCTGAGACATCATCCCACAGGAAGGAAATACCAGGTTCTGACAGACACAGTACCCTGCACTCACTCGTCTTGGTCCTGCCTCGCTCCTATAGCCCATATGGCCTTTCTGGGTGTCCCAAGCGACTGAAGGATGACAGCGAGTGCTGGCAATAGGCAGCTCCCAGTGCTCTGCACACCATCTGTATCACTGATCTATTTTTAGAAAATCCTGACCCAGTACATGGAGGCTTTCAGTCTCAGGGGATTCAGATAAATAACTGCAGGTGCTGTGGTACTTTACATAAAAGTTAAAAAAAAATGCCTTAAATCGAGGGTTCATCCTGATGAGCAACAGCGTAGCTGCCCTGCTGCCCCCTCTCAGACTTCCGAAGAAGAGATCTGGCACCGTTCTGAAAAGTAGGCATGCTTAATGAAGCAGAAAGAACAAGCAAAAGGGGGGAAAAAAATCTACTGGAGCAACAGTCTTCATGCAAGTTTGTCCTTCCCCCAAGGTCTGCCACCCTCCTAGACTCACTCTCAGCTGATAAAAATTTCCAAGATGCTTCTTGCTAGTGCTTGGCTCCCTGGAACAGGTTGCCCAGAGACTGTGGAGTCCCCATCCCTGGAGATACTCAGCACTTGAAATGAAATGCTACTGGGCAGCCTGCTCCAGCTGAGCCTGCTTTGAGCAGGAGCTGGGACTAGATGACCTCCACAGGCACCTTCCAACCTTAACTGCACATCAGCCTAGGGACCAGGCTCCAGCTGGCGGAGCAATGCAGAAGGGAAGAGGTGTTTGTCCTCGTAGTTGGAGGAGGACAGCAGGAACGGGGCAGACTTCATCTGGATCATTCCTAACTGATCCATACTTCCAGATTCACCAGAAGTTAAGGAGCTGAAATAGCTTGTACGCCAGAAATGCACAAATAAAACTTTTTTTTTTCTTTTTTTCTAAAGAAAGAATTAACTCCAGTACTTTACAGCCAACATTGGTTGCAGCTGGTTCACCAACACTCCCACAGCTGCCTCCCACTTCTCCCACACTGCACAGACTTCAGAAGACATGACGGTACAAAACCCTGACAGTCTGCAGCCTTGCCTAGACAAAAAATCCCCACTACGGGGAACTTCAGAGCCAGCCTGACAGACAAGGCATAATGTGAGATCCTGCCCTGGGCAGCAATGAACTAGATGACTCCTTGAGGTCTTTTCATCCCTACTTTGTACCTATTAAAAAAATACATATCCCTGACCTTTGAAAGCATGCAAAAGCTTATAATAAAAAGCAAAAGCTGATAACAAACTCTCATTTTCAAAGACACAAAGTATGCAGAATTTAGACCAAAACCAAAAACAAACACACTGTATTGTATTAACTAGTTTCACAGAACATTTATGCATTTCAAGATGTCATTTTTGTGTTATAATTCCCTCCCTCTTTCCCAAGAGGGCTCATTATTAATTTTATGTAAGATCCCAGTATTCAAATTCATGTCTAGCAGACCCTAATAAAAGATGTGGTTCACAATGTTCTTTAACACAATCAGAGGCATCATAATCTGGCAATTTAAGAGCACAGTGGGAAAAAAATAATACAGAAACTGCTGCTACCCAGCAAATGTTTGCCATCATACGGCTGATGCTTATTGTAACATTTCTCTGCAGCACTGCAAAGTGTTTAGCTGAAGAGTAGATAAGTCTTGCTGTGCAGACCTCGGTTAGGCACAGCAGTCACTTTCAGCTTCCCTTCACGTGCTTCCATTGAAGGATTTCATGATGTCATTTGTGTAAGTTTGCCAAGACTTATATGAGGGAGGCAGACCCAAAGGACAAAAAAAGTTTCTGTGGATATTGGGATAGGATCATTTCTTTAGTCTTCCCTGATTTTCCATTTCTTACATAAATTTACAGGACTGAAGTGTAAAAATGACCTCACTAAGAAAGAAGTTTCAAAAAATGTCAATTTTGAATATTGTCTCTGGTCCTCACAGATCCAAGAATCTTGTATAGGTTACCTAACCTTTCTTCCCTAATTTCCCCAGCTAGGAATTAAAAGCATTTTACTCCCAGTCTTTCTTTTGATGTTGTAACTTAAGTGCAAGTTCTTTGGAGGAAAGACTCAACATGACATCCTGCACAACAAGATAATCACCCTCTATGACTATGCTATTAAAGCTAATTAAAGCTATCTAATTTTTTAAAAATCTACAAACATGAATGGGAAACTAAATCCAGTAGGTTTAAATTGCAAACCAAGTGAAAAGTCAATTTGATTTCTAAAACTTCAGTTTTAATATTGCGATGTGCAAGTCACAGCACAGGTGAGCGATTTGTAAACAGGTACCAAACACGGGTGGACAAAAGGAACGCACACAGAGCCAGGGACCAAAACTTCAGCATTCCTGAGGGATTGATACTGACCATAAAGATAAGTGTGGCCTCGTTGCACAAACAGACACAAGCACAGAAAACACAGAACATTTGAAAGCCAATGCTTCCCAGCGAGTAATAACACCATTAAGGTCTCAAATGATCTCTGCATTTTACCAGAAAGTGGCTTCACGTAGAACTCCAATTTCAAAGTAGAAATTTAAAAGTAAATTGTTGAAGAACAAGAAAATACTTAGCTTAGTATCATGAGCTAGTTGTAGACTAATGATGTATAATTATGAAAGTTATCATTACTGTACTGATGTCATCAGTTTCTATTTTTGGCTACAACTAGCTCCTTTAAGTCTAAACCATTTACTCACTGGGAACAGTTACAGAACATCCAGCGCTCTATCATCCAGGATCTCTCCCAGCTCCCACCATCTGAACTATGGCTCTTGTTTTCATTTCTGAAGTGTAAGCATGTTCTAATCGGCAAGACAGGCACAGATTTTCAAGCACAAAAGAACCTAATTATTGCTTCCAAGTACCAACTCATTTAGGTAGGTACTTAATCCCCAGGTTAGTGAAAGATGAGACAGCAGAAGGCCCAAAATGAACAGGTATTTAAAGACCGAATTACAGACAACTTTCTTTGCTACACTGTCACCTAATCTGGGGGTAAGGAAAAGTGTAAACTGACATGATAAACTGCTAAATACACACACTTTTAATTTGCTTACTACAGCCAAGGTGCTTCTTAACTGAGTGGAGCTCAATAATTAAATAAACAAATCTCTGCACTGCTACTCTTCAAAACAGGAAAAACACCCCAAACCAGCTAAAAGAGGGGTTGGGGCATGCCCATTGTGTAGCTTCTTGGTCATTCTTGTCCAAGACAGAGGAACACTCTTCCCTCCCTCTGCAGCTCTCCTCTGACCCCAGCGCAAGATTGCAGCAAGTCTCCAGAACATGCCCCAGTCTCCCGCTCGGCTAGGTTGGGTTCACAGCACAACGTCGCTGACTCGGCCCACCCCAGTAAACATGCCAACTGCACCCACACCGGGAGCATATTAGAACACCCCCCAGCCAAAAAAACAGACTGATATGGATCCAAGAGCCTTGTTTTCCTGAGTGCTCTCCAGTGTCGCAGGTCTCTGGCCTGCTTCTCGCGGTGCCACGCACTGGGGAGCCCAGCACCGGAGGGCTGCAGGAGGCCCCCGCTGCCACTCCCAGGGTGAGCCTGAGGCAGCCTCACGGATTTGGCCTGTCTGGGGAGCGGGCTTCTGCTGCTAAGGTGGGGACTTGGCAGGTCCCAGGCCGGGTGGTCAGCACCAGGGCTCCGGACAGGCTGCGGGCAGTGCAGACTAAGCGAGGCCTGGTCAAAGACCTGAGTAGTTCACAGAGGTCCCCGCCACTGCGGCATTAAGGCAGCCCTGGCTGGTGCCAACCAGGCTCCACAAGACGAGGACAGCTGGGGTTAAGGCAGGCTAGGGGCCATTCCCAACAGACCTCCTGACTATTGGAGGGGAAAGGAAGAAAGCATTTAACTGAACGGACCAGGGACACAACATGCCAGTTGGCCCCAGACCAAATGGCCTGCTCAATGCATTAGGATGCATGTGGCCAGCAAGTCCTTCCTCACAACTACAGACGCTGAACAAGTCAGAGTTAAGACCAAAGGGAAGAAGGGAGTACAGGACTGTCCAGCATGCACCCTTCATTTGGTATCAGGCTAACAAGGATTGAGACTTACTGACGCAGGATGCTTACAGAAAATTCAGTGTCTGCTTCAAACTCATTCACTGTCTCTTGACCCATCTTTGCTGTCAGTAATAAAACTTCCTCCAAGAGATCTGTCTGAGAAATCCACTGTAGAATTTAAGCCCTCAAGCAATACAGAGACCATATGGAAGTTAAAGAGATTATATATGTTTTTAATTTTCATTCTCAAGACCTGCATTTGTGCATTTTTAAATGCTGACTTACTCACGAAACTGTTAAGTGGAATACAAGTGGCAGTGAAGGAATGCAGCTCTTTGACAGCCACCGCTTCACTGCCACTCCAACCAAAGTAGCCCCACAAGCCATGGCACACGGACACAGGTAAATCTGGAATTCAGCTATTGAAAGCACTGTCGGGTACGGAGGCTGAAACACAATATGCTTCCAGAAATAGATTTTATGGTTTCATTTGTTCTCAAGAGACTTGACAGATATAATCTGGAAGCCTTCTCTCGGTGGGTGCTTGTGTCCTGAATGTCTGCAGGTCTGAAAAAGCCTGTCACTGGGGAGCTGAAGTGACCAGGACTAACGTTCACCCAGAAACTGGTGCCGCCTGACATGTGCTGCTCCCTCTCCCACTGATGCAACTCACAGGGTCTGCAGAAGTCCCTTTTCAGGTGCCATGACATTTTAGTCATTTTGATTTTCAAAAGCCTGCCATGTTCAACAGCAGTTTTTCTAGTTTATCCAACTCCTTGTGTTTGCACACAATCCTCCCAGGGATACCACTCCATTTTAAAAGCTGTAGAGGCAGTTAATGCTTTGCAGGACTTAAATAAGAAATCAAAGAAAACACAAAACCAAACACTTCTGCACTTCTACAGTGAGAAGCATTCCAGGATCTGCTTTGCTTTAGTGAACAGGTCTATGCTTACAGACATCAGGCAAGCACACTTTGCTCAATCACAGGCTATATATATAGGGTCTGACAATATCTACTCATATATATCCTACAGAAGCACAGAATCATTTAGGTTGGAAAAGACTTCCAAGATCATCCAGTCCAACCTTTAGTTCAACATTTTCATGTTCACCACTAGACCATATCCCTAAGCACCACATCTACACATTTTTTGAAGACCTCCAGGAATGGTGACTCAACCACTTCCCTGGGCAGCCTGTGTCAATGCCTCACAACCCTTTCAGTGAAGAAATTTTTCCTAATATCCGACCTAAACCTCCCCTGGCGCAACTTAAGGCCATTTCCTCTTGTCTTAGCACTTAGTGCTTGGAAGAAGAAAGCGACCCACATGTCACCATCGCCTCCTTTAAGGTAATTGTAGAGCGTGATGAGGCCTCCCCGAGCCTCCTTTTCTCCGGGATAAACAACCCAAGTTCCCCATAAGACTTGTCCTCTAGACCCTTCACCAGCTCCGTTGCCCCTCATCTGATACGATGAAATCCAAACCAGCAAAACTCCTACTGATAGAAATGAAAGCAGGGTCACATACCTACACACAGGTGAGTCTTGCATTCACCCACTACTAAACATCCACTTGTAACTGCACAGCCACCTTGTCTGTGCAGCACACCATGTCTGTGCTGCTATCATGACATTTTTTTGTGCACACTAAACTTAAAATAACTAACTAAATAAAGCTGTCGCTAATTCTCTGTGAAGACCCATAGAGGACCTGAGGACAAGTAACAAGCATGTTCCTGGAATACAGGCAGACACATCTAGTCCTGCGGACTTAATGCTACTTCAGCGTCAATGAATGACCAGGGGGTGTATGGAGGGTACGTATCCTCCCTACATCCCTTTATGCAAAGGCACACTTTACTTTATCAACTCCAAGTTAACAGGAGTCTCCCCACTGACTTCAGTGATTTGTGATCAAGCCCTACATCAGCATTTCTTATTTTTTACACAATTTCCATGATTTCCATGCCTAAAATAATGAGACTATTTTGGACCCATCCAGGCAGGTCCCGTTGCTCCCCTCATTTATGTCAAGTTGAGAGGGAAAGAATTTTTTTTTAATCCCTACAGATAATGACTGACCAATTTCCAAATTGGTCTAATTCCTCCATCCCGACACACGCTTCATTGCCACAGCTGCCCCCATGCTGTGACTTCTGAATACATCTTTGAATGCGTCTTTCAGAGGACAGCCTTGCAACAATGCTCCTTTTCAGTGCCCCCCAGCACCTACTCAGCACATCCACCCTGCAGCCCTGGCAGACCCTGGCAGTCTCCCGAGACAGCCTGGCATTTAGCAGCCAGCAAGCAGAACGGCAGCCTAGCAGCCCAGCTCTCCGTACTGAGCCGCGAGTACTTGGTGTTTGCGGGTCTGGACAAATGCTAAGCGCTGAAAGAAACATAGGATCATTAAGGTTAGAAAAGACCTCCAAGATCATCTGGTCCAACCACCACCCTACCACCACCTTCACCCACTATACCCTGTCCCTAAGCGCCAGGTCCAGCCTTTCCTTAAACACCCCCAGGGACGGTGACTCCACTACTTCCCTGGGCAACCCGTTCCACTCTTTCTGAGAAGAAACGTCTCCTCATTTCCAACCTAAACCTCCCCTGGTACAACTTGAGGCAACTTGAAAGCTCCCCGGCTTCAGGCCAGCTTCGCCCCCAAGCCCCCGGGGGCTCGGAGGGGCGGCCGGGGGGGGGCTGAGCCGAGTCCCTTGCCCCTTCCCAGGCACGGCCCCGCCGCCAGCCCCCCGAGCCCCTCTCGCCCCACATCCCAGCGGGGGGGACGCTCGCAGCCTGCGCGGCCCCGGCCCCCCGCAGCCCCTTACCAGAGGGCGATCCTGCTCTTGGGGTAGCGCAGCCCCTCGATGCAGCCGAGGAAGTGGGGCAGCGTGTGCGCCGCGTTGCGGGCGATGATGGCCAGGAGCACGGTGGGCTCCTGCGGAGCCGACTCGGGCAGGGGCTGGGGCAGCAGCTGCGGGCTCGGCGGCGGCGGTGGCTCCGGGGGCAGGCCGGCCCCGCAGCCGCCCGGCAGCAGCAGGAGGACGAGGAGGAGAGGACGGGGGGCGCGCGGAGCCATGATGGGTGCCGGAGCAGAGCCGCGGGGAGGAGCGGTGCCGGCCCGGCGCCCCCAAAGCCGGCCTTTGTGGGCAGCACGGCTCGGCACGGCTCCGACCGGCTCGGCACGGCTCGGCACGCCCCCGGCAGGCCGCCGGGCGGAGCGGCGAAAGGCGCCGATATCGGGCAGCGGGCGCTCGGCGGGGAGCCTGGGCTGGAGCCGAAAGCAACGCGAAAGCAGCGCCCGGCCGGGCGTCTCACCCCCGCCGTTCCTGAGGTGCTCGGGGCTCTGGCCGGCACCCTCCAGCTGCAGGAGGGGCAAGGAGCGCGGCTGCCCGGGCTGCGGTCGGGAAGGTGAAGGTGTTCCCCGCACCGCGTCCACACCCGTCACGCGGCCGTTCCCATGCACGGGGAGAGCGTTGCTGCTAAGGGGCAGGTGACGGTTTAACAACGAAACGTATAAAACACGTTACGGTAATTAAAATCATTGGGCCGTCATCTTAAAAGAGGCATAATAATCACAGCGCTCTTAGAAGTTAATAGGATTTGGGCATGTTAAACCCTTTTTGAGACGAAATCCTTCATTAACTCTAAGGGCCACAGCACGGTGTCTCTGGGCCCTGCTGTGAGCAGCCAGTGCCCCCGAGCCGAACAGAGCCAACCCAGGCGGGCAGCGCTGCTGCCTGTGTGCCGGCAAGACTCAAACGGGAGGAAATGTCCAGCAAACCAATAACTGTCCATTAATTATCCATTGTCTCATTGTGAATGGTCTGCGGCCCAGGTAGCATACCGCTAACTCATGTCTGCACTGCTCTTGGTTTACAGAACGTTATTTATCACCCACACGCAAAAAGGATCACCCTAGGAAAGCTGAACTTCAATCAAGAATCTCCAGAGGTCGCATCAACGGCACTAAAATTCAGGAAGCTTCTGCAATTTGTAAGTGTCCTCCTGAACAATTAAGGAGAATATATTCTACCTGCTTGCCCTTCACGACACCTTTGTAATTGTCCTTCTAGAACAATACATTAATGAGGCTTTCATGGCTCATTTGCCACATGTTGCTTTTATGCTCTGATTCATTAATCGAATAGAAGGAACAGTGCTGTAGTCTGCACAAAGTGATAAGGGTTTTTCAGGAGCCAGGCGATTCCACATGCGTATAATACCACTGTCACCCGCAGGACCACTTGCATTTGGAAGATGGGGACATTTGGGAAGGTGGGGTCAGCCATGCTCCCATACTGCAGAGCCAGCGTGGCCAGGTTAGCACAGGATCAGGGCCAAGCACAGACAGTTTTCTCCCAGAAACAAGGGAAGACGTGGGAAGCAGACTGCAGAGCCACAGCTCTGTCTGATGTGCAAAGCTAAGCACAAAGGTACAATCCAGCAAAGCCTTAGTGCAGTTAGCATGCTTGTAGAAGGTGGAGTGTACTGTCTAGCCTGTGCCAACTCTTGCTGTCTTCAGTGAAATCTAAACTGGTGTCAACGCTTTTCAGATTGCTCCTTTCTTTTTGTTTTGTGAACAGCATCAGAACCTTAACAATTTGCTGGAGGCAAATAAAATGCCCCCAGCAGCATCCCACAACAAGTAATTTTCTCTGCAAAATGACTTTCTCCTCACTCGTACCAGTCACTTTGCTGGCTTCCTCATGTTGGTACACAAAGGAAAAAAGTCCTTCCATACCCTGGAGAGGGGGGCAGCAGATGCCTGAAACATTAGCTGTTTCTCAGCTCATAAGAGAAAGGCTTAATTTTCAGCTTAATTTTCTACTCCCAGCCAGGTGAAAGTTTGGAAAGTTCAGGTCAACAGTAAGCCTTACAATGCATATAATTCTTACATCTATAAATGCATATATCTTTACAAATATATATATATAAAAATATGTATACACTTTTAAGTTGTTAGTAGCCAAAGTTGTATCCTGTGTTTTTTTATAAACCAAGACCCAGTCTTGCTGTGACAGAACAATTAACTGCCCTGTGGTGAACTATTCTAGCTTCTGGGGAAGAAACAGCTTTCTGTAGAAGTCTCACAGAAATACTTTTTAGGACATTTGTCTCAGCCTCCTCTAATATCCAGACCAAACAAGAATAGTCCAGCTGTGGGAACTGTCTCCAGCAGCAGCATACTCTGTCAGCGAGGCAGGTAACAAATTCTCTGAGGCAACTTTCTTCTGATTCAGACTTTTTTTCCCATCCAGCACTAAAAAGAGGATCCATCTTTCTAACAAAGCACAGCATGTATACGCACCTAGAAGAATCTACAGACAAGTCTATTTTCTTTCACTTGCATTTTCACCTCTGAGGTCTCAAATCCATCCAATTCTTTTCCAAGCAGCCAACTATGCCACCATTGCCAACCCTTCCATGAAAGTCTCAGAGATTGGAATTTCTATTTTTAATTTTGTGCCCAGGGAACTGAATGCTGGCTAAAACGATGCTTTTTGAAGAGGCCAACCTCCTCAAAACTTCTTGAGTAAGATTGGTTCCAATATGTCTTTGTGTGGCTACAAGCCACACACCAATTCAGGTACTTGATACATATTGATTTCTTTTCATTGATGCTTTACTTCTAGGCTTAATGATTATAATATACTAAGATGGGTTAAAGACTGCTCATTTAGGCCCTGCATCAATTTGATCATCTCAAGATCATACTCAGCGTTTCCTCTCATCAGTGTAGTTGTCGGCCTGTTTTCAATGTCAGCCAGATTTTCCTTGGTGTAGCCTGATTAAGAACAAGCACAGTGCACTAGGAAGGGCTTTGCAGTTTCTCATCTGCTGTGACAACAATATGCTCTAGGTATCTGTTAAAAGTGCGTAGCTTTTTCCTGCATGGACACCAGCTTGAAGCCATTCATAATGCTGTAAGACACAGGCCTGACTTCATTTAAACCAGTGTCTGAATTTATCAAAAGAGGCACCAAGACAGACAGAGCTGATAAGCCAGACCAGCAGTTGTACGTATGCATGTATACTTGTACCAGCAGTATGAGATATTCCTAAATAAAGCAGCCTGAGA
This sequence comes from Cygnus olor, assembly GCF_009769625.2. Classification (NCBI taxonomy): domain Eukaryota; kingdom Metazoa; phylum Chordata; class Aves; order Anseriformes; family Anatidae; genus Cygnus; species Cygnus olor. Next base: position 16,189,312 of record NC_049176.1, on the reverse strand, counting down.
TGCTTTTAATAACAATACCTTGAATCTAAATGTCTTAACCAGTCTATAAACACTTTGGACGCCATACATCAATAATATAGTATTTGCTTTTGTTTCTGTTTTGCTCCCTGTCTTGCTCCTCTAAAACTTCCCCAGGCTCCACATCTCTGCGGCCTCCTCTCGCCTCGGGCACTGCTTCTGCGCTCCCCCCGCCGCCGGGGGCCGGAGCTGGTTACTCGAAATCCCCTGCCTTCCTTCTCAATAGAAGGCCTTGCGAGCGGAAAACCGGGCCGCGAGAGGCCGGCCGAGGTACGCGTCAGCCCGGCAGCAGGCGAGGCTGCTTGCGGGGCCCCCCGGGGCAGGGGCCCGGCCCCGGCGGAACGCGGCGGAACGCGGCGGCGGCGGAACTGCGGCGGCTGCCGGGGAAAGCGCGGCGCTCCGGCGCCGCCCGGAGCCGAGTCGCGTTGCACCGGGGGCAGCATGGAGCCGGAGCCGGAGCCGCAGCCGGCGCCGCAGCCGCAGCCGGAGCCCGGCCGGGCGGAGGGGGGCTGCGGCCCGCCGGGGGGCTCCTCTGCCGGCGGCCGGCGCTGGGCGGGAGGGGCCGGCGGCAACTGGATGGCGGCGCACCCCGCGGTAGGGCCCGCGCTGAGCTCCGCGGCCGGGGGGGCCCGCGGTGGGGGTGGGTTACAGCCCCCTGCCGTGCGGCGGCGCCTCCCGCGGCGCTGGGCCGCCCCCAGCCCCATCCAGCCCGGCCTGGGGCACCTCCGGGACGGGGCAGCCACGGCTTCTCTGGGCAGTGGGTTCCAGCCCCTCGTCTCCCTCTGAGTGAAGGATTTCCTCCTGACACCTCATCTAAATCTCCCCTCTTTTAGTTTAAAGCCATTCCCCCTTGTCCCGTTGTCATCTGCCCAAGCAAAATGTTGCTCTCCATCTTTTTTATAAGCCCCCTTTAAGTACTGAAAAGATGCAATGAGGTCACCCCGGAGCCTTATTTTCTTCAGGCCAAACAGCCCCAGCTCCCTCAGCCTTTCTTCCTAAGAGAGGTGCTCCAGCCTCTGAGCATCCTCGTGGCCTCCTCTGGACCCGCTCTAACAGCCCCACATCCTTCTTGTGCTGGGGGCCCCAGACCTGGATGCAGGACTCCAGGTGGGGCCTCACAAGGGCAGAGCAGAGGGGGACAGTCACCTCCCTCGACCTGCTGGTCACACCTCTGTTGGTGCAGCCCAGGATGCAGTTGCCCTTCTGGGCTGCAGGCACGCACTGCTGGCTCATGTCGAGCTTTTCATCCACCAGAACCCCCAAGCCCTTCTCTGCAGGGCTGGTCTCAGTGAGTTCTTCTCACAGCCTGTGTTCATGTCTGGGATTGGCCCAACCCAGGTGCAGCACCTTGCACTTGGACTTGTTGAACCTCATTAGGTTCACATGGGCCCACTTCTCAAGCTTGTCTAGGTTCCTCTGGATGGCATTTTCTGCTACCTTGGGCCACTGTTGCTCTGAGGAGCATATTGGGCCCTGGGGCCAGTGAAGCTGCCAGGTCACCCTTCCCTCACCAAGAATTGGTGCTCAGGGAGGGGGGTTTAGTCTAACATGTTTTGGGGGGGTTGGGTTCATTGGGGGAGCTTATCTCCTGGCCTGTGATGAAAGCCAGTGGGGTTGTGGGGAATGCTGGCTTTAGCAGGGGGTGAAGTTTTAGATGCTGAAACCGTAGCTGGAAAATGCAACTGTAAACTTTTAAATCCATCTGAATTTTTAGTATGCTGAAAACATGGAGGTATTTAATTTGGCTGTCATCTTGTGTTGATGTACTGCAGCAAAAATAGGTAAAATTCATAGGTGTCCACAAAGCCAGTTCTGTTCCAGATATAGTTGCATTTCCTCTGTTGCTTATTTATTTGGCTTGCTTTCTTAAGTGCTGAAATAGGGGGGATGTGGAAAAAAGCTCTTAAGATATTGTCAGAAAACCACTCCTGTCTTTTAATTCCCTGTTAGTCCTTAAAACTGGTTTCAGACTCAACAGATTAGACAGCTGTGTATAGATTCTGGATCTGGTCTTTGTGTTTTTAATGTAACTTCATCTTCCTTTGACCAATGTTGTCTTTTTGGTTTCAGTTCACAGAAATGATGTCCCTTGATATATCTGACAGTAGTCAAATCTATGCTGCGTTTCTGGTATACCTGGACCTCTTAGAAGGTAATTCAATGAAGTGACTGGACAGATGTACCAAAAATGTATTAACATGTTAGGCGTTAACTAAGGTTTGTGCACTATCAGAGCCTTTCCTGCAAAAGTCCTTGGCTTTGCTTTGAAACTTCATGCAGCGATGGTTACCTAAGAAACATGGTATTTTAGAACCAGAGATTTCTATCATGTGCCTACCCAGAGCCTTTACAAAGACTAGGGCCCATTTCAGCCAGTAGTCACAGTTACAGGTGCAGGCCTTCCAGAGCAAAGACACTTGGCATGGAAAAAAGTAGAAGAGGAGTAGGGGAAGAAAAGGGGATATAGAAAGGCAAAGTTACAAGTTGTACTGATAATAGAATCCTCTTTTGTGGGTTAATGTCAAAGCTACTAAATCATAGCATCTCCCTAAGATTACAGTTTAGAAAATGCCTGAAGTGTGCCAGTCTGATTAGGATGCTGGTTTCTGGAAGGGGCAAGGATTCCTGTAGGAAAGAAGACTGCTTAGAAATCTGGTGACAGTAATTACGACAAACTTAGCATAGTCTGCTGATGCCTTACAAGAGTGGAATAGTGTTATGTGATAATAAACCTCTGCTTGCAATTCTCCCAGATGGGCCCTATTGAGAAGGGACTGCACATAGGCAGGCAGCCAGCCCAGTAACAATAATGAGTTTCTCTTGGAGGCTGGTGATTCTCAGTGTCAGGGTATGGGGGAATATTACAGGCCAGAAAGCACCACATCTGTTATAATTATTGTTAAACCCCTTAAAGAAAATGTCTTAATAAGCTCTAAGAGAATGCTCCTATAGTTACGCAATGAAAACTTTTAGCCTCATCTCTTCAAGCAGAAGGGAAGAACTGTGTGTCATCAATAACCATGCCTGTAGCACCTGTTCCACACAGTTTTGGGTACTGATAAATTTCTGATTTGGTTTACAGTTTTATGCAGCAGGTGACTAAAGATAAGTTTTTGTCTTCTTTTTACCTTTTTGAAACAAAGTCTTGTCAAACAGATCTCCAGCCACCATCCATCAGTGTAGCTCTGAACTCAACACAGTAGTAGTGCTCCCACAGGTTTCTTTAGCAGGTTTGTTTCTCAGAAAGAAAACTTGCCAGTTGTATGGGGTAGTTGTCTCCCCTGTAAGGAGAGGAAGGGATAACAACAGAAGATGTTAAATTGAATTTGAAACTTGATACTTGAATGATTGGAACTTGTGTTTTGTGTTCTGGTCCATCTCGTCGATGACAAACCTTTCTAGGGAGAAACTGGCATGAAGTGAAGCATGTTGGATTAGCAGAACTGCAGCTCATATGTTTACACGCACGTGAGAGAGAGCAGGACAGTCTCCAAGTGATGGTGCCAGTACCTGTGGACATATCATTAAGCCACGAAAGGTGAGGCTGTGGTCATTGTTTGGATCCCACTGCTAATAAGATAAAAAGAAGAGCAGGTATACTTAACAGGCTGCTGATAATTTGCTTAAGGGGGAAGTGGGAGAAAACAAGGAATATCACAAGAAAAGTAATATCTCAGCCCGTAAGCAGAGTTATTTTGGATGCTGCAAACATATATTTAAAGGTGAGATTTCTTTCTTTTTCTAAGCTGCATCAGTCTCTGCTTCTTCCTCTCTGGAAATGGTAAGCCTTTGATGTCAGCTTCCCACAGCAATCGACTCCTTCTGTTGATAAACACTTCATATTGTTTAGAAGCTGCATTTGCTCTAGCAGGTAACAATGGATATCAAAGTATGCGTTTGAGAGACAAGGTTAGAACCCAGGACCTTCACAGCTTATGTTTTGAACATTCTTGTGTTGCATATTTGTAGTCTGGGAAATCTAATGGTGCTTCTTTATGTCAATGGGCTTTCAAGTACCAAATAGGAAAAGAAATCCCCCCAGACCTGTCTAAGAATGATTTTTTTTTTTAATTGTTGAATCTCAGGGATAAGCCTGGTGGTGTGTTTCGTTTGTTTAGCTTTTTGGTTTGAAAGTATGATTTGGCTGCTTTCAAACGGAAATGCCTCTTACTTCTCCAGAATCCAACATACAACTCTCCTTTGAACTGTGATTTTGATATAGCACGTTTTAGACATGCTATGTTTTTTTGCTTTTTCTTAGGTTTTAGAAGTGACAAGTCTCTTGCAAATAGACTTCCACCTTAATTCTGCTATGTGTTTTCCTAAGAGCTTATGTTCAGAAGCAATTCATTTGTGAGAGAGAAGAAAATGACTTACCTGGTATCGATGGATTCACATACTATCTAGTTGCTGAAAAATCTTCCATTTGCAAATACTGGCGGTCAGTCATTCCTGTGGGCTTAGTTTTACAGAGAAATACAGTGTGATAGAGTAAATCTGCTGACAGGTCTTCCAGGATGAAATACTGAGCATCATTCAGCATCTCTGTGAGCAGCTGATTGCTGTATGTGTGTGACAGGGACACGCTGCTGTTCACAGTGTTAGAGTTCAAACTGGATTTTGGATGGGAAAAGACAGCAGCAAATTAGGATATGGGACCTTTGAGAAATAACTCCTACATGCTGAATTGTGCTTGTTTGATGTAGTAGGTTTCCATCTAGGCTGGAAACTTTGATTCCTGGCATTGGGTCAATGCCAGCAACTATGTTCTAATTGGTTTTTAATGACAGGGAGATACTGCACTGCATGTATGTCCTATCTTTTACTGTTTCATTGGGGCTTTTCATTTGGAGTCTCTGATCTTGTTTGTACTGTGGTGATACTGTTTGCTCTGTTTCTGGCACCAGGTGTGGATGGAATCCATTACTGGAAGGATGTGTGTTAGAGAAGCACAGACTGAATGCATCACATTGATTAAAAGTACAGTCTGTGACTAGGTTTTGCTATAGAGCAAGTACATAGAGCATGTTGTCACTAAAATGAGCTGAATACAGTGCTGTGATGCCAGGTGAGTCCGCTAAAGCCTGTATGTGCTTGATACAAGCATATACTATCCTTCTGCCTCACAACAGCTTTGGGAATTTGTGTTGTTATATGTGCATGTGCATATGCATGCTTGGAATTTCATTAGTAGGGCAATGCTGATCAGAGGCCTGGTCTATCTTATAGAGAAAGGACAGAATCAACTCAGTTCCTTTGCTGGAACAGGAGGCAATAAAGGGGGTATGGACGGTAACCGTGCCTCAGACATAGGCAGTGCAGAAGGGAGTTCATTAAAAAGGCATCCTAAAGAAGGAGTAGAAAACACAGTGTCACAGTGCTACTGCCTCTTTGTTCTGACAGCTGTGAATATTTTGTTGTTGCAATTGTTGGTAGCAGGAGGCTTTGTTAGGTATCTGATGTCTTAATGTTTTCTCATTTGACTTACCAAGCTGTAGGCAGACAGGAAAGCGTTCATACTTAGTTACTTTGCTATTCTGTTCAAAAGCAGTGCGCTGGGTTTTTGTGTTACTTGCTCTAAGGTAGAAGAAGTACAAAGAAACGCAGCTCAATTAACATTGAAATGTAAGCCATTGGAGGTGGTTGGGAACGTGAAAATATTTTGTCCTCATTGCTGGGCCTGGAAATGTTGTGCAGCAGTTGGCAGCATTTATGGGCAGCATTTCCTTGCTTAAACAGTAAGGCCTGGGTAGGAGCTGCAGGGGTGGTTTTCCTCTTGAAGCCACTTCAGCAAAGACCTGCCACGCGCTGCCTTCCCAGGTGTCTTGTGAAGATTCATGTTTGGCCGACACTCAGAAGAAAGTGTCCTTAAAAGGCCATAATAAAGTTGATATGGAACTTACCAGCAAGGTACCAGAGCAAAAGATAAATCAGAGTGCCATAAAAAAACCAATCTGCTCTATGTTTTTTAGCCTGTTATAAGATTTCATTGTGTCCAACTTACGCATTACAGTTAACTGCTTAAGGCGGAAGCTGCTGTACTTACTAAGCTCAGTGCCTTCCATAAAAAGCGTGACGGAAGCTGATCATCCTGAGCTGCTGGCATGCATGGTAGTTCACTGAATCACAGAATTATGGGGTCTGGAGCAAAGTGACCACCAATGCAAATGATAGTCTTGTGCTTTGTGTACCTGCTCTTAAAACGAAGATTGGTGAATCTTCTGTGAGTAAAGACCTGGAGAATAAGATACAACTTCTTCCTCTCTTGGACCCCTCTCCCAACACATGAGGTTCAGAGAACCTTGTGCGTGTATTCCCTTGAATTCAGTGACACATACTTGCAGGATGAATCCAGAGGTCCATTGGGTGGGAGGTGTTTCCTGTTCACCACCAGAGACATCTTAGTGCACAGGGATTATCTAATTGTTGGTACGTTCCAGAATTGAGGCTTCCCAAAGGGGCTGAAGCAGTTAAATACAGGTAGCCCTGTTCCAAAGCCAGCAGAAATTACTTGGATAAACCAAGCTCAGAGAGTGTATGAGAGCTTGTAGCGTTGACAGCTAGATTTGCTAGATAGCGTTAAAAGCCTTGAGCCTGCCAGGATCAAGGAATTAGATGCTGGATCTAATGGAATTAGGTGCTGTCTATCCTGGACAAATAACATTGTCCAAGCAAAATGTCTGTTACTAATACACCATTAGATTAAATGATACGTCACTGTCCTGTTTGTTCTTTGTGTGCAAGAGTTGGAACTGAAGAATGAAGTTGGTTACATCTGGTTATGAAGATTGTGAAGTTTGTTTCAGGCTAAGAGGGAAAGGATTATTTCATTAAAATGGTAACTTAATTTTGGGGAAAAAATGTTTCATTTTAGAGCTAATAAGCATCCTTAGAAACAAATCTGGCAGTTGGAAGTGGTTTATCCTCTTCTAAGTCTGTAGTTTGTGTGAAATAGATGTTCCTCTAATCTGAAGTGATTTTGCTTATAAGCAGCACCGTTATTATAAATGCACTGGGAGTGTGACGTGCTCTTCATCTTGCAGCCTGTTGACAGTTTTGTCAGTAGTTCTGCTGTTAGCATTATTTGAGTTTTAATGTGTGGTTTACTGTACAAATAAAATGGCTTCTAAGTACAAATTCTTTATCAATAGTTTAAAAGTGATTGATGTGGCTTACAGAACTGAGTTAGGCATGCAGTACTACCTTTGAACTTCCTATAGCTTGTGTACCGTGTAGAATTTTGCTGAACTCCAATTCCTCCCTTTTGCATAATTCATCTTGTTTTCTTTTTCAACTTCCGTGGAAAAAAACGACTTTATATTCCTTGGGGTTTCAATTTCCTTTTCTGACCAGTGAGGCACGTGGTGTTTTCTTTGGTTCTATTTTATTTCCCATTACAAAAACATGATTTTTTTCTAGCATCTCATGTTCCTGTAGTTAGGAAGCAAATCACAAGAAACAATGGTGTCCATTTACACACCGTCTCCCCTGCCCCACACCACATGTTGCTTCCCCTATATTTCAAGGCCCTAGCTTCATCTAACTTCAGGGCAGGCAGCAGCGTCTGGAGCAGTGTTTTCCTGATGGCGAGCAAGAGACTGTACTGCTCTGTTTGCATACTGCTGGCAAAATTCAAGGTATTGTGCTTTATAGGAGGCTTCCTCTGCTTTGATTCTCTTGTCAGGGGGCCTATCTGAGTTTGTCTGGCACAATAGTGTGCACCCGATGCAGAGTACAGAGACCAACTTGTATTGACTCTTCAGCCCTGCCTTGCATGGAGGGGAGGGAGCTATTCAGGCCGGCCAAGCCTGCAATGAATTATTCATCCCGGTACAAAGGGCAGATTGAAAGCCTTTGGCTTTTATGGTAAGGAAGGCAGCAGCTCCATTTCAGCTAAATGGAGCACTATGCAACCTCCTTAAAACTACTCAGAGCTTCCAGTATTTCCTCTGCTGCTCAGCAGTACTTGCATGGGATACATCACTGAAATACTTTTGTTCAGCACAAAACTTCCTGCGTATTTTCTTTCCTTTATGATTCTGTTCCCTTCCAGGTTTTGGACAGTCAGTTGAAGATTCAAGCCACAGTTGCCCAAAGTTCTCCAGTTGTATACTGGTTTCTTTCTCTCGAACAAAAAGGGCAATATCACTTTGTTAGGAGCAAGTCATTAGGAAATACACTATGGATTTCTAATATGTGTCCTAAGGCCTGATACAAAAGCCTCCTGGTCAGAACAAGATGAGGGAAGAGTAGAAAAATCCTCTCTTCTTTTGTGTGTGTTTGTGTGTGTGTTGCTTTTGTTTTTGTGGGTGAGGGGTTGTTGTTTTTATTGTGTTTTGTTTTTTAAGGTGTTAGTTACAACAGTGATAGAAGACCAGGTGAGTTCCCTGTTGCAATTTAGTTTGAAGGCAGCAGTAAGGGCAGATGCAGGCTGACAGTAGTAGTGATGTTACCTCGGCTGCAGTGGTCCTTGCATGATGTTAAGTAAGTTAAGTCTGCTCTTTCAATTAATTCTTTTGTAGAAAAATAGCAATTATTGCTGAATGTAGCTTGTAGGTATCTGGAAAGCCCCTTTAAAGTTTTCTGAAGCAAAAGACTTCAGCAATGCCAAAAATTTACTTTTGTATAATAGTGTCTCTTTCGTATGATTGAAATTAAATCCATTTCATCTTCTGCAATGTGAGGTGCATATGAGGTTGCTTCCTCAGTGGAAACTGAGGACTTCATCCTACTTGGATTTGTCTTGGTGGGAGCAGATCTTGGCTTTCACTGGACATGCAGACACCATCAGTGTTAGCGATGGGTTTCCAAGCTATTCTGAGAATTTTTTACTGTGTGATCTACAACTGAGAATTCATATTTTCAAAAAAATGTTTAACCTTACTCTATTTACGGGACTTAGATAAAGCTTTCCAGTGCTTCTTGGGGTGCCTAGCTTTACATATGTTATTTTCCTTTCATAAGGCCTTTGTTCAAAGGTACCTTTTTGTGGGGGAAATGTAAAGCTTCAGTATTGCCTCTTTTAACATTCAATGGCTTTTCTTCCTGGGAAGGGGGAGAGGAGGGAAAGGAGTGGCTGCAGAATATTTTAACTTCTAGACTTCCCACTGTGTATGCAGCAGCACACGTGCTTGATCTATGAGCTCTCTTGGGACTCCAGATGCCTTGTAATTTTTACCAGATAGACACTGGTGTAAATCCCAAGAAGGTGGCAACATGTACAGAGTATCTGTCCCTGATCTTCCTAACGAGGCTGAGCCTGTGGGTGAGCTAATCTGAGGTGATGAACAAACACATGCATTGCTTTTAATTTCAGGAGGCCAAGAACACTTCTTGCCCTTTTTTTTCCCCCCTCCATATAGAGCATTAGACACATCAAAAAGAATTTTAAAAATAAACTTTTCCTGCAATATTTCATCTTTGTATTTGTGGCAGGTAGCAAGTGCAGTGAAATCAGGACAAACCCAGATGTTCTTCTCTGACTCCTCCTTTGAGAGGTCTGATGCTGCAAAGAAGCTTTGTGAGCACACTGGATGCAGAGGCTAACAACGATGCCTTCAGGGGAGGAGAGGAAATGCAGGCGTCTGATACAGACTTCCTGAATTCCAAAGCTTATTCTTTTAAAAGATACCTTCCACTAATCTGCAGATGTGCTGGTTGCATTATGGTGCATTGTGGTCTGTACGAACAGGAGCTCTTGTTTTGGTGCTGCTTGTATCTAGAAAAGGGGGTAGCAGAGAATCTTGCATTTGCAGTTCTAATTCTGTAAGTTGATAGAGGCTGATCCTCTGTTTGCAGTGGAGAGCACTGGGCTCCGTGGCCAGCAGTGTTAGCAGATCATCCTGAAGCAACGGAATGTCCTTGTGCTCTCTACTTAAAGCCTGAAACTCAGTCCCATGAAAAGTAGGCCAGGGACTTGAAGAAGTCTCATTGATCCGTTGTGAGGACCTGACTGCTTTTGTGATTGTGGCGCATCTTCTAAGCCTAAGTGCTAAATGGCAAGAGGAATAAAGGTTCATGTGTCTGTACTTGGCATTGTAAGAAGAGATCACAAGTGATGGGAAACATAGATCTGAGGCCTCACTGTATCTTCATCCCCTGAACAGAGCAGGGAGAGAAATGGTGACAGTTATGAAGGAAATTGTGAAAGAGCTTCTGTCCTGGCTGACAGGTAAGTGCAGGCCACACTCAACACAGGTTTGGTTTCTTTGGGTCCCAGAATCTCTCTCCCAGGTAGCTGTACCCTTTGTTATTTGACTTTTTAATGATAGTTCTGTTTCTCATTCCCAGGCTGGGGGAGAGATTAACCTCCACCGCTACACAAAACCAATAACTAGCTCTTTCTTAATGGTTATCTCTGCCAGGAGACTGGCCCCACCACCAACTTTTATTCAGAAAGGCAGAAAATGCGAGGTGTGATGGGTGGGTTCTTGCTCCGTACATGTGTGGCGCGTCCAGAAGGACGCCCGCAGTCCTTTCCCAGGCCCTTATCAACCACAGGTGCATGCCCCTCTTACCAGGTAGCGCACCACTGGCAGGCCTGGGTGTATTTGAGGCATTGCTCATATGGGGATGCTTTTCCTTCCTTTTCCAGAGCACCTCAACCCACAGCTTGCCTACAGCTTTGGAAGGCAGGCTTGCATCTGCGCTCTCCTGGCTACCCACAGCGCAGTTAGTGTTCCCACAGCACAGCTGCAGGCTGAGGCACCAGCCAAAGAAACGTGCCAGGACGGCAGGGAGCAGAGCAGTTAGTGTCATACTGCTTGAAGCAGGAATCTTTTGCAGATGCCTCTCTTCTGACGGTGGCCAATGCAGTATCTTTCCTTATTCTCTTGTTACAAAATCTGACAGTAGGGGGACCAGAATATGGCTTTTCACAGCCTTAGTATCTTTGCTACATGGACTGACTGACTGCACTGGATGTCTTGCCTTGCATTATACATGGGCCAGCAGTGAAAGGAAAAGGAAAGGCACTACTGACTTCAGCAAGTTGAATTATGACCAGTTCAGAACACAGATGGGTACATAAGAGGGCCATGGGCTTAACAGCATGGGCTTTCCAGGCTGCTGCTGCTTCTCTGCCACTTCCCATTTGGCTTTTATTAAGGGATCAAAGTGGCTTGGAAGGGAAGGTGATGATTAAAGTTTGAAAGCTGATGCATTTAGAAAGAACCTTATTTTCAACTACAGTGCCCAGCTTCAGAAATGCATTTCTGGGGGAAGAGAGCTCATGGGCACGTGATGTGAGGGGTGATGGTTTTTTTCGCAGTGCAGAGCTGATCTCTCCCCAGTGCATACCCTCTCTGGCAATCCTGGGAGAACCCTGCAGCACCGGGACTCCGGGTGAAGGAGGAAGCTCCCCGTGGTAATGTTTGCTGTGGGGAGTGCTGCTTTCTGCCCCTGGGCATCACGCTCCGTCCGTCAGTGCTTGCGCCCTGCTCAGAACAGTAACACGCCAAGAATCGATGTTGTTCTCAGCTCTGAACTAAAAAGCAACTAGCCTGTTATTCTTAAAATAAACTGCACAGGAAAAATTGCATAACGTTGTTGTGAATTTTTAAGGAAGACATTATTTATGCAGACTTTCCTGAGGAAGATCGTTAGTCTTGTGGCTTCTAGTCTAGACGGGGAGGTAGAGAAACCTGGCTTTGGTTCCTGAGTATTCCATAGACTCACAGAGAACTGTAGCACACAGACTGGAAGACTTATCTCTACAAATAGAAGATATCTCTTTTTTTTTTTTTTTCCCTCACACATGGTGTTCAATTAGATTATTTTATTCTAATGAAAACAATGGCCATTAGAGATCACCATGCTCTGATTCTGGGTGGTGAAAGTATGGTCGAGGTATGTGCATAGTAATAGAGCTAAGGAAAGATTAGAAGCTCATGTTGAACTATTTGCAGCAGAGATGTATGCATCCAAATTAATTTTTTAGGAAAAAATAAGCTTCACTGTTATTTAAGAGATTGCTGCTTGATTATAGGACTTTGGATTTTTATTAGAACATGTTACACTTTCTTTATCCAATAAAAAGCCTATTTTTGTCTTCACTAATCTCTTCTTCTTGCAGCTTTTTAAATAGCAGTTGTGCTAAAGCCCTCTTGAAAGGCTCAAATACAAGTTTCTAATTACTCCTCCATCCTTCCAAGCTTTGCATGAATTTTCTTGTGCTTTCTGGGAGCAAGCATGTTTTTTATAGGCATGGTATTAAAGATCAGAAAATAAAATAGTATGTAAAAACATCTCTCAAGTTAGAGAATCTGACTGTCCTACATGACAGTATGAAAAACTGTTTTCTGCTTTGAATGTCATCAGTGTCAAAAACTACAAAACCCATCAATACTGCACTTGTTCCTTTGTGCCATCAGTAGGTTGTTATGGAGTCCTTGCTAACTGTTTTTCTCTTCTAGGTTAAGAGAAATCATGAAGAAAGCTTCTCTCTCATGTGACAATCCTGACACCCCACTGTCAGTTACCTTGGCCATAGTTGAGTCAGATTCTACAGTAGTCTACTACAAAATGACTGATGGCTTTGTAATACCAGAGCCTCCTGACAGTACTGAAGATGTGGACAATAAACATTGGAAGAAGAAGAGAAAGAAGCTTTCCAAATAATTAAGACAAACAGACTTTCCTTGAACTACTGTCCTCAAACCAAAACAAATCCAGGAACTTACGTATGTAAATAAGTAGTGTGTAAAACTTTGTGTTCTGCGTATCAAGTGTATGTTCATGGGGAATTGAGTTTTGTGCAGCTGCACTGTAATAAAACACCGTTTGAAATATGAAATGGGTCGCGCTTTTGAGACAGATTGCTCCTAACTAATAATTATACCTGTGAGAAATTTGCAATGCTAGTCTCTGATTGATACCTGTTTGGGTACATAACAGAATAAACACATCCTTACCCATATTATAAATATTTATTAAAGGTAAATATTAATGGCTTCTGGCAGAAATACTGTTACTGATTTAAGGGCTTTGTAGTTTACAGAGTTCATACATCTTAACTCTGTTGAAAAACGCTTGTGCTACCTCCCGGGTTACATTTTTGAACACTTAACCTTCTCTCCCCTGCTTTTTGGAGAAGAGATTTTTCTCCAGAAATACCTTATTTGAAATTTTTATCTGTAGAGGGAAAACTGACTACTGTAATACCAGAGGCTACTAGAACAAAGTGTAGACGAGTAAAGAGGAGGCCCCAGGTCTGGCTCAAGAACCTGTGAGCAGAGAGGCTGGCCCTTCCTGGGGAGGTAAGTTGTGACTGGATCAGCCACGCCTGAAAGCGTTGACCCATGTAGTTGAATGCACACAAGGTAAAGGTCACGATCTCAAAGCACAGGCAGGCTCTTATTCCCAATACAATGTTAGACAGCTGTCCAAGAACTGCAAGTGCCTTGTGTGCATCCCAGTGCGATGAAGTTGGCTAAACGATGCCCTGCCCTCTCCTTGGGATTCCTGACTGAAATAGCTTCAGCACACTTTTAGTGCTTCACTTTAAGGTAGTGCTTAAAATCTCTGAAGAGGAGCATGACAATGGGGCACGTTTTTTGCCATCACTAAAGCATGTCACCACCTACGCTATGAGTGGATGCTAGCTGTTATCTGCATAATGTAGCAAGCAGGTTTCAAAACCCATTGTTATTTCTAATTTTTTTTTTAACATAGCTTCTGGTAGTTAAACGGGCTGCTCGAGATGATTCAGCTAGGAGTAGCTGAATGGCTTTCAGTTTCTTCTGCAGGAATTTTCCATGTCTTTCACATAACAGTCTTCTTCAGGTTAAACTTAGCGTTTCTTGGCAATCAAATGCCATCCCAGAAGCAGCTTCTTGAATACAAAAATGTCCATATGACATTTATGTGGCCAAGGACCACACGTTCAAAATTTGAAGTACAAGAGCTCTTTTTTTTTTTTTTTTTTGCATGGGTTATAAGAATGGGAGAGAATCCAAAAAATCAGGCTGGACATGAAAGGTCATTAAAGCATTAGTATCCTTACAACAAGAGTGGATGTTTTTACAATTGTGGAGCTTGAATCTATTTAGGCCAAATATGCTGGGAGGCAGAACGGTTGAGCAGGGAGAGCTCAGGGCAGGAAGGCCCTCACACCACATGTGCCATTTCGGTGTAGATTCTGCAAGTGTCTTGCAGTCGCCTAGTCTGGGCCAGGGACGTAACTCCTTCTCTGACTCGCTTCGCCTTTAGCCCTCTTGGGGTGTTCCCCTGCTTGCAGCACGTGTTGAGCCCTCCCAGCTTTGTCAGCAAAAGTAGAGGAGGGGAGAAGGGTGTGCTGACATCCAGAGCCCTGCATGGCGCCCTTGGATGGAGAGGAAAAACATTTTTCTCCACTTCACCACCAGCACCAACATCCAGGGGGACCATGCAGTGCTGACTGGGGGAATTTGCTTTTTTGATCTTTTTATTGGTAATACTTCTTGCTGTTGTAAGTTATGACCATACAATCTTAATGATTAGCTCCTCACATTTGGGCTGTGGTGCACTGAGGTAAGAGCTTTGGCAGCTAATACCAGCTCAGAAAGGTTTGCTTCCTGCAGTTTTTGTTTTCAGCTATTAATCTGATCCTGCACAGGCTGAGTTTGGATGGGATACAACAGTACAGATATGTACCCTGACCTGGTAATTAGACAAACCATACATGAGGCTGTGTATGTTCTGATGCAGTCAGAAACAAAATGGTTGTTGTTTTTTGTTTTGTTTTGTTTTGTTTTCCAGAGAGCAAGGGGAGACCATACCTCTGTGGGCTTTGGCCTTTGAGAAATGCAAAGAAAAAAATCTCTTTTTCTCAGTTTTGCTCCCTTCATGGAGGAAAAATGTAATTTTATTTTGGTCCAATGCCACACTGTCTTAAAAGGGTACCTGTGTGCTGACTCCTGGCATGCTCTGTTTGACCTTACCATCTATATTTCATGTACTCTACTACTTATTCCATAAAGCAAATCTTAACACTTTGCTAGGCTACATACCATCAGGTAAATCATCCTTGTTATAAGCTGTTATACTTCAACCCCAGCATGAGTGTGTGCAGGAAAAGAATATTTTTTTTCGTGAAGAAGGCTGTAACATACTACACGTTGAAGAATTTTAAGCAACACATGCTTAACTCCAAAAGCAACGTGCTTTCATTTCTAGAAAATATTGATATTTTGTAGTTTGCTGTGTGACTGATGCTAGCTTTCCTCCCTTCATTTTATAATTTCTAGTCACAGAAAGAGGAGCATAATTTGAGCCTTCTTTTTTATATACTGAAAACTGCTTACCCAGTCTTCAGGAGCTTTGTTGGAGAAACTGTCTGAAGACTTTGATTTCTGCCATGTGTCCCACAGAAGAATGATGATATAGGCCTTTTTCCAGCCTTCTTAGATTGCAGTGGTTCTTTATTTCTAAGGGAAAAAAAAAAAGAAGAAGAAGAGGTAGTATCATTGCACTGTTTGTCCCATAGGTATTACAATGTGAACATGGGGATTTTTATTAAATTCAGAGCCAGCTGTGTTGTTCCTTTACTGAAGTCTGGTATTATTTCTCTGTGTCAACTCAGAAGCACACAAAGCAGAGCTTCTGTTGTCCCAGGCACTGAATGAAGATAGGAAGAGACTTCCCTTGGTAGTGTATCAGTTCAGAACAGTAGCACATTAAAATTCCTAAATCCATAGGATCTTGGTGCTGTGCCTAAAGTATTCAAGTGTTACTCTGTGACTTGTGACATCCGGCCTCAAAGCTTTCGCAAATTCAATCTCTCCTTTCAGTCCACAAGATTTTACAGGCTACATCTTGCCATCCTTTCATTTTTTTTTCAAGTTTTATTTGCTAAGCACAGCTTGATTTGTTTTACTGATCCCCCTTGACCAACAGAAGGTATGTTTTAAAATCATACAATGAGAGTATCACATTCTGGTAGATTATTGTTTCAAGTATTTTTTCTCTTCAAGGGAGATATTTGCATTGAAACTTCCTCACCAAGTAAAGAAAGATAGAAAAGCACAGTGATGTTTTTGCGTGGATTTGATGGCGAGACTTGATGCCCAGTTATATAAGTAAGTGTCTGCTTTTGTTTATGCAAGGTTCGTTTCCTTGAGGCATTACTGGCATCATCACCCCAGCTGTCCCGTACTCAGTCTAACCACATGCAACGCACACATAGCATTTTGCAAAAAAACACTGGTCAGGAAGCAGGAAGCCTCATCAGATGCAGAAGGAGGGGCTGTGGCTGCAAGAAGCAGCCAGGAACACGGACTGCAGCAGAGGGCTGCTGAAAGTCAGTAACTACCACAACTCTCCACATCTGCGTGCTGAATTAGCAGAGGCTAATGCAGAGGCGTGTGTTTGGGCGGTGGGCTTCTCCCTACGTGCCCGTGGCTGGGTGTGGTGTGTGCAACCTCAGCATGGAGCAGCCAGGCCAGTGAAGGATGGCTCGCGATCCGACCCTGCTCGAAACGCCCTTACACAGCAGCAGTGCAGTGCCTGGCAGCGCTGCTCGGCACGCGGTGAGCAGGTGAAGGCTTGTTGCTTCCAAACCACACCCTGGGCAGGATCCCATGCCCTCCAGATTGGGCCTCAGCTTTCCTACAAAACAGTTCTGTTTTTCAGAAATCATTAGAAGAAAGACACGGTCTCCTCTTGTAACTCAAGCTGGACAAGGTTTTCCACAGGATCTTTTGCTTGCACACAACATGGAAATATCAGTTATATTGCCAACACCAAATGACTTTAATCTTTCCCGTTTCTTGGTCAGCAACCCAGCAAAGATGCTTCTTTGTTTAATTTATATTTTTTTCCCTAATAAACAGCCATATGAATTTACTAATCATCCTACTAGTATTGCAGATCTGTAGGAATTAGCTGTTTAATAGGTTGTCTCAGTAGTTTTCAGGAATCTAAACTCCATCAGCTATCCTGTAAGTCCTGGTTGATATAAATGGGCTTACTATTAACCCCCTCTGGTCCCCAGGCATGTTCCCGTCCTCCATTACAGTCCAATAGTTTTAAACTTCCTTAAGTCATTATCCAAAGCAAATAAACTGGGATGAATTCAAGCCCTACTAACTGAAATTTCTCAGACTGAGTAGCTTTTCACCTCTACTTTTCTCATTCATCTCTACTTCCATTTTAATCATCCCATCAATAAACCTTACTTTGCAGGGCTGAAGCAATTACACCAAACTCCAGTCCTTCCCATCCCTTCTGTTAAGAGTTGTCCACTTTCTTCACCTCCCTCCTGTTTTGCTTTTTAAACAGCTTTCTTACCACCGTTCATATCACTGTCACAGCTCAGCACTCCCTGATTTCGCAGGACACTGAGCACTTTGGTGCACCCCTGGTTTGTATCCTGCCTCAGCAGACCCAGCTACAGCAGGTACCAGCCCACGAGGCGCTGCTGAGGATCTCCGACCACTCCAGCTGACAGCAAATTGCCACACCAACAGGTAATCCTCATCCAGAAATTAAATTATGAGCAACTAGGTTTGCCTAACTCCTCAAAAATAGCTGCAGCTGCACCTCATTTTTCAGAGTATCCCAGGGAGGTGATCTCTTTTTCATTTTCCTTCCATATTTCTCAGATGCTCCCACTTCCATTGCGCAATGAGCCTGGGGAGGCCTGGACTTGGCCACTACCATCAGCAAACCTGACTGACAGCCCATCTGCTTGGGTGAACTAATGAACGCTCCAGCTCCTTGTTAGCTACGTGCTGTCTGTTGTCTTCTCTGCACCTAACTGACATAATTTATTGCCCTGATACTTTATCATCTCATTAATCACCCTTTGCTTCCGCACCCAGCTACCAGCTTCTCCCCACATTTCTTGTCTGGCCACCAAGCTTTCTTTGCCAAACCTAAGTGGCTCTTCTGAGCTTTTTTTGCAGCTTTTTCCCTTTTCTGGCATGTTTCGTAAGTAACACTTCTGCCCTTTGTTACCCTCAAATTTATCTTTTCATGCCATTTGCCCTATCTAGACACTCCCCTTTCTTTCCAACCTTCCCGCTTCCACTGTCTTCTGCTGGGGTGTCCGCACTTTTTCTAAAAAGCCATCTACGCCACTTCCTTGTCCTAATCCAGGTACCAACCAGGCATCTCGATTCCACCAGACCAACCCCAAAACCTCAGCACAACTGGAAGCCAGCTCTCACCAGCAGCATGCCGATGTCCAGCCTGCAGAGGAGGCTCTCTCTCTTATAGAGTGTTGCCTCCACGGTCCAGGGTGGCTGTGACCCCCATCTGCTCTCCAAAACACCCGATCAGACGCCCTGTTTGGAGGCTTTCAAGCCAGCTGCTGGGTGAAGCTGTGGCGTGGAGTGGGTCGAAGCCAGCCAGCTGTATTTGCACCAGAGGGCGCTTACAGACTACTGAGCTGGAGCCCTCCTCTTCTGGGTGCTCTGCAAAAGGCCTTGCGCTGCTGCTCGGTTCCTGCAAACAAAAGGAGGAAACAAAAACACCGTGTAAGCACACATCCTTGGCAGGGAATGGGTTCGCGTCCCTTCCCCAGTGCAGCGCTTGTTTGCAAGGTGAAATTCTGCACCCTGAGCTATGCAGTCCACAATACCTCAGTTATTCTCATGACTTTAGAGGCATTCCTGTAATATTTTTGTATTCCCAGACAGATGCATTGAAAATTGTGGAAACCAAATGCTTCCCGAGGTATCTGCCTGTGCCACCTGTCAGCACAGGAAGCATGTGCCCAATCTGCTCGTGGCCTGTGCCACCCCCAGCCCTCCCCATGCCAGCTGATATTACCTTCTTGAGGTACCACCAGCCAGCTGGTGGGTGCGGTTTTCTATCACGTCTGACTTTTACATAATGGAGTGAAAGAGAACATGATTTTGGTATTCTCTGGAGGCTCAGCTAAGCCTCCTTAGTTATTAATTGCATTACACAACTTAGTTATGTTGAATGGTACAGGGTTCAGGACACTGACTTTTGCCCAGTCCTCTATCTCTTAGACAATACAAGAACAAGTCCCTGTGGTGTTCAGATCCCTCCCTACTGTCTGGATCCCCTGCAGCTGATCCTCCCACCCTGGTGCCTCAGCAAAGGAGGCAGGGTGCGAAGCAAGGGCAGCTTTGCCAAGCTTTACAGCAAAACACCAGAAAAGGGTCTCTAAGCCAGCCAGCACACTTTGCCTCCTCTGTTTGTGTGTTAGATACTGTAGTAGCCTCTAAGTAAACAGTCAGCATGGTGAGCTTCTCAAAACCCGCCCCAGTCCTCACTCTTTCCCATCTCATCCCCCCTTCCAGCAAATATAAGACAGTTCTGTCCTTCTCTCTGGTTGTGGAGAGATTCAGGACCAAATTTTCAGGATGTAAGCACTGCATTGATCATCATGATTAAAAGTTTCTCTCCACAAGTGAATATCCTCAAGAATGATACAACATAAAGCATTATCAGTTGTGACAGCAAGTTGATGCTAGCACGAGAGTAATCCCAGCTGCCCACCTCCTGTGCAGAGCTATAGGAACACTTCTAGGTTTGTGCATGCATCTTTTAAAAGCTTTGTACAGATATCTGGAGGGAAAATCCAGCTTGAATCCTGTCACAAAAGATCATATTTAATGTAAAAGACTATAATGCAACATAAATAATATACTGCCTTATAAAATAAGTGGCTGAGAATAGGAATGCGCTGTTCTTAGAAATATGGTACATTTTGCAGAAAAACAGCAGAGCAAAAGAAAAAGTGGTCATTCTCCCAATAAAATTTAACTTACTGAAAAACAAAACAAAACAACAACAACAAAATTGAAAATAGAAAGAAAGTAATAAATCAAAGATGAGGAACTCCAGCACTGAAAACATGTTGCTTATTTTCCTTAGAGCCAGCTTGCCACTAGTTATAAACATCAGTGTCCTAAAAAGGGATGGGCTCAGCTGATACTCTGACTAGCCTATTGCTAAAGCAAAATTACAAAACAGAGAGCAATCATAATTACTAGCAAAATGGGTTTGGAGCTGAGATAGAAAGCTAGAAGAGAAACTGTTTAGGAAATAAATCATGAGTTGCATGCATGTACCGTGGTAGAAGGAAGTTACTCACGGATTTGTCCAAGGGCTGACTTTGGATCTGGTATTGTTCATTCTTACTGATGGTCTTAGACTAAACCCAAGGGCAATGCCAATTAAGTGACAAGGCAGCAAAAGATACAAAAGAGGAGGGAGAGTATCATGTGAGGAGGAGAAAATGACACTGAGAGACAGAAGAAAATACCTCTGTCCAGCTGGCAGCATTGCACGTCCAGGTACAAACCTATGCTGTATATTTTGGTTTACCAACAGGCTGATGGAAACCAGGATCTGAATGTGTTAGCCAGACTCAGCGAAATGCCACCAAATAGCATGGCTATTAAAAGAGAAATGCATTTTCTAGGAGCTCTCAGGCAAACTATTTCCAGCAGCGACATGTAACCCAGTAGTTACCAGCACCAATGCCACTGAACAACACACCTGCCCTATCTCTGGGATGCTGTAGGCACTGTTGGGCATCCAGGCCCCATCAGCCAAGCTGGGTGCTGGCGGATCCCTCCTGGAAGAGACGTGTGAGGGAGCTGCGATGGGGATCAGCGAGCGCAAAATGGGTCCTTAGACAGGAGGCTGAACGTGCTCAAAGGCTTCTTTCCCATCTGATCAGAACCAGTTCTCATGGAAACACACAGAACTCTTCTCCACCAGGAATATTTGATTCTGTGCTAAGTTCCATGCTTGTATTATTTTCTCCACCAAGCCTTTAACATTTCATCTGACCAGGACTTCTACTGCTGTGAGGACCCTTGTGGATGGAAAAAATCAAACTTGCAAATCACTTGCAGGTCATGGCATCTTCCAACACATTTACTGTCCAGAGAGTCAGACCCATCCTTGCACAGGAGCCCAGGAAGGAGCCCACCTGAAGCACGTTATTATGCTGCAGCGAGGGCGTCGCATCAGCCAACATTCAGCTGGCCCCTGCTGCTGCTGGAGAAGGAGAAGGTGCCTGGAGGATTACACACACACAGACCTTTGTCACGGTGGCAGAGGCCAGAGAAAACAGCTCCTGCATGTACACCATTTCACACAGTGTGGGTGTTATGTTGGGATTACGGGTTTGTTTTCACAGGAAGGGAGATGGCTGGTGTACATGAATGAGCAGGCGAGAGGTTTCTCCTCTTGGCTCCCACATCTCAGTTGGGCTGTATGGGCCTGGTGAGGGGAGCTTTCTAGGGAAGAGGCTCAGGAGGGTGTCTGCGTTGCAAGGCCACTGGGAGAAACACAGGCTAGAATCAGAACTGGCTGCAAACATATTAAAATGTTTTTTTGTTTGTTTGTTTGTTTTAAACCAGCTGTTAAAATGTGTTGTCAAAGCAATGTATTTGGTTAAAAGAGCTTACACTGAGCAAAGGGAATTTACACAGCAGCACAAACCCCCCCAAAACCTCTGGGTGGTAATTTCCCCCTGTCAAACTAATTCCCATCTAGCTTGTTCCCCAGCATCATCTTTAATTGCTAGGGCCTCACAGAGAGGCCTGTGTAAGGGAAGAAAAATAATAATTAGCCTAGCTTTTCTCTCATCTTTGCTGTCAGTCTGCAGGGACTGGCCTTTTAAACATTTATTTGCTTAAATAATGTTGCTCTGGTGGATTGTTAGAAGGAAGAACCCAGAGGGAAGAAGTGTTTGCATTGCACAGTGCAGGCACAGGGGGGAATCACGCTTCTCTTGCTGCCTTCAGGGAGCTGAATTTTGTTGGCATGTGTCAAAGAAAGGCTTCTCTCCTGTTCCATGAAATCATGGGTTTTAGGAATATGAGAGGAGACAGAAAAATCCTGGTGTTACAATTGGGCACACGGGGAAAAGGGCTGGGGAGAAGACCTGGAACAGAACTAATCAATCAGAAAGGCAGAGCAGAGCAGTGGATGGAGTGCTCTTCAGTCACAGCCATTCTCCCTCTACACCACCCATTCAGTCCTCCAGGGGTGCTCATTAAACAACAAAAAAATGGGGAAAACCTCAGTAACTTGAGTATTTTTTGACTTGGTTGTGAGACAGAAAGCACTAAGGAGAGCCAGGACTGCAGCCTGCACAGGAAAGAAGTGCCAGAGGCTGTGGGGAAGCCTGCAGCTCTTTTGCAGGAGCCATCCCAGTGATCACGAGCAGTAAAAATCAAACTTCCTCTGAATCCTTTCAATGTGGGGGCATTAAATTATCTCCCTGACCTGTCAGATTGGCAAAGCAGTAGATCTGTAGCACAATACAGTCATCAAGGCTGGAGGAGACCTCAGGAAGTCCCTGTCCTTCAGGAGCGTCTGAGTGGGATCAATGCACACAAATCCATGGGCCCCGACAGGATGCATCCATGTGTGCTAGGGGAGTTGGGAGAGGTGATCGCCTAACCACTCTCTATCATCTCTGCAAGGTCCTGGAGAACAGGAGAGGTGCCTGAAGACTGGAGGATAGCCAATGTCACTCCAGTCTTCAAGAAGGGCAAGAAAGAGGATCCGGGAAACTACAGGCGAGTCAGTCTCACCTCTGTCCCTGGAAAGGTGTTGGAACAGCTTGTTCTGGATGCCATCTCCAAGCAACGTGAAGAGAAGAAGGTTATGAGGAGTAGTCAGCATGGATTCACCAAGGGGAAGTTGTGCTCGACCAACCTCGTTGCCTTCTATGATGGCATCACCAGCTGGATAGATGGGGGGAAAGCAGTGGATGTCATCTACCTTGACTTTAGCAAGGCTTTTGATACTGTCTCCCACGACATCCTGCTAGCAAAGCTGAGAAAGTGTGGGATAGATGAGTGGACAGTAAGGTGGGTTGAGAACTGGCTGACTGGCTGAGCTCAGAGGGTGGTGATCGGTGGCGCAGAGTCCGGCTGGAGACCTGTGACTAGCGCTGTTCCCCAGGGGTCAATGCTGGGTCCAGTCCTGTTCAACATCTTCATCAACAACCTTGATGAGGGAACAGTGTCTGCCCTCAGCAAGTACGCCGATGACACGAAGCTGGGAGGAGTGGCTGACACACCAGAAGGTTGTGCTGCCATTCAGCGAGACCTGGACAGGCTGGAGAGCCGGGCAGGAAGAAACCAAATGAGGTTTAACGAGATCAAGTGTAGAGTCCTGCACCTGGGAAGGAACAACCGCACGTATCAGTACAGGCTGGGGGGCGACCTGCTGGAGAGGAGCTCTGCGGAGAAGGAGCTGGGGGTCCTGGTAGACGACAGCCTGGCCATGAGCCAGCAGTGTGCCCTGGTGGCCAAGAGGGCCAATGGGATCCTGGCGTGCATTAAAAGGAGCGTGGCCAGCAGGTCAAGGGAGGTGATCCTCCCCCTCTACTCTACCCTGGTCAGGCCTCACCTGGAGTACTGTGTGCAGTTCTGGGCTCCCCAGTACAAGACAGACAGGGATCTCCTGGAAAGAGGCCAGCAGAGGGCCACAAAGATGATACGGGGCCTGGAGCATCTTCCCTATGAGGAAAGGCTGAGAGACCTGGGTCTCTCAGGTTCAGCCTGGAGAAAAGAAGACTGAGAGGGGATCTTATCAATGTTTATAAATACCTGAGGTGTGGGAGACAGAGGGATTTGGCCAACCTTTTTTCAGTGGTTTGTGGGGATAGGACAAGGGGCAATGGCCACAAAATGGAGCACAGGAAGTTCCGCACCAACATGCGGAAGAACTCCTTCACGGTGAGGGTAACAGAGCACTGAAACAGGCTGCCCAGGGAGGTTGTGGAGTCTCCTTCTCTGGAGATATTCAAGGCCTGTCTGGATGCCACCTGGGCAGCCTGCTCTAAGGAGCCTGCTTTGGCAGGGGGGTTGGACCCGTTGATCTCTTGAGGTCCCTTCCAACCCCTACAATTCTGTGATTCTGTGATCCTGTCCACCCTCCTGCTCAAAGCAGCTCAGCTCTGGGGTTAGACCAAGCTGCTCAGGGCTTGAGCCAGTTGGGTACTGAAAACCCCCAAGGTTGGGGATGGCAGAGCCTCTCTGAGTGACCTGTGCCACTGCACAGCTGAGCACAGCTTGGATCAGCACAGCCCTAGCACCCAAGCACCGGCTTTCATTTCTGGAGACCTCCTGGAGGGACAGATGTTCGCCTGGTGCCAGCACCTCCTTCCTTACCAGGACCTGCCCAGGCTTCACAATATCTCTGTGGCACAGCGCTGCAGGTAAAATGCCCTTTTTCTCTAAACGTAACAAAATAGCTGGATATCCAGGGTTATTTCTGCAGCAGCACAGATGGATTGTGGGCAACCCAGAGCACTTCAGTGACCATAATATTTTGGATTACTGAGAAAGCCGCACTTCCAATTGTAGTGGGTTTACGTGGCAAGGTTTTGGTAGCAGGGGGGCCACAGGGGTGGCTTCTGTGAGAAGAATCTAGAAGCTGCCCCATGTTAGGTAAGGGCCCCGCTGCTGACCAGAGCCGAGCCAATAAGCGATGTTGTTTGCACCTCTGTGAGAGCATATTTAAGAAAGGGGAAAAAAAAAAAGTGAGAGGAGTGAGAAACAGCCTTGCAGGCGCCAAGGTCAGTGAAGAAGGAGGGGGAGAGGTGCTCCAGGTGCTGGAACAGAAGTCCCCTGCAGCCTGTGGTGAGGACCATGGTGAAGCAGGCTGTCCTCCTGCAGCCCATGGAGTACCACAGTGGAGCAGGGTTCCACGCTGCAGCCCATGGAGTACCACAGTGGAGCAAGTGGACCTGCACTGATGGAGGCTGCGACCTGTGGAGGATCCCCACCAGAGCAGGCCCCGCTGGAGCTGCAGCCTGTGGAGAGGAGCCCACGCAGAAACAGGTGACCTGGCAGTAGCTGCTGCCCATGGGGGACCCAGGTTGGAGCAGTTTGCTCCTGAGGGATGGACCCCGGGGTAAGGAGCCATATCTGGAGCAGCTCTTGAAGAGCTGCTGCCTGTGGGAAGCCTACGCCAGATCAGTTCGGCAAGGACTGCATCCTGTGGGAGGGACCCCACAGCACAGGGGACGAGAGTGACCGAGAAGAGGCGGCAGAGACAAAGTGCTATTGACTGACCATAACCCCCATTCCCCCATTGCCCTGTGCCGCTCAGGGAGAGGAGGTGGAAGAGGGTGGATAGGGGGGAAGGCGTTTTTGGTTTCTTTCCTTTGTTTCTCACTTCTCTAGCTTGTTAGTAATAGGCAATAAATCTCACTATCTCCCTGCTCTGAGTCTGTTTTGCCCATCATGATAATTGTTGAGTGATCTCCCCATCCTTATCTCAACCCTTGAGCCCTTTGCATCGCATTTTTCTCCCCCTTTCCCTTTGAGGAGGGGGAGTGAGAGAGTGGTCGTGGTGGAGCTCGGCCACCCACCCGAGTAAAACCACCACATCAATCTTTTCAGCATGGTGCGGTGGTTTGGACTGTTAACCACCAGCATTGAAAGCTGCAAGCAAAAACCAGCTTACTGCTTGTAGGTGGCTAGCTTCTCCCCCAGTTAGCAACATCAATAACAATAAAATTAAAATTAAAACAGGAGCAGTATAATCTGAAGGTCAGCTCACAAATTGAAAATTATGCAAGAGCAAATGAGGCTAGTGCTTTGCTAACAGGAAGAACTGGTTATCAGACTGCTTCTGCAGAGGCAACCTTAAAGAAAATTTGGGGGATGACATGCCACAAAGGTATTTATTGTTGTATATTATTACTGCTATATCCCAAAGGAGGTGATGTAACTAAAATATGGCAAAAGCTTTTATGGGGCATGCAAAAAAATAAAGGGAATGTAACAAAAAAAAAAGAATCAAAAGGATGAGGGGTTGTGATTTCTTGTCTCTTTTTAACAACTAAGAAGCATTACTTACTTTTCTTACTTCAACAAGAAAAAGGAAGGTCCACTGCAAACCTGAAAGGCAGCTGATCCAAAATGAAGTTTTGAGGAAAGCAACCAGGAAGAGTCTTTATCTCAGCTGCACTTGGAGAAGCTGCAGGGCAGCTGGGATTAGGCCTGGGATTGAAACCCATTCCCCCATCCCAAAACCCATCCCGAGTACAGAGGTGGGATCCACTTAGTTCTAGAGACCTCAAATGAGACTCAGCAATTTGGGGTTATACTTTGAACAAAACAAACAAATAAACTCTTATTTTGTTTTTCAATAGCCAAGCCTCAAGGTGCCTGCAGCAGCGGGGACAGTGCGTCGGGCTAAGCCCTGCTCATGCTGCTGAAAAGGCATGCTGCTGAAAACCCACATGGAGACCAGGGCTGGATCCTGCGTGTAGGTAAGCAAATAACTAAGATCACAACACAGGAAGAAACAGAAGGCAAAACTGCAAATTTTGGAGAACAGAGAATTAGAAAATGAACGTTGGCACCAACGCGCATAATAAAACATGACAGTTCATCATAGACCTGTCTGGGAAGGAAGCCGTCAGTGAGGATAAAAACTGAACTAAAATCAAGACTTTTGGTAAATGGAAAGACTGAGGCATCCTGATGAGAGCCTTTAGAAGTTACCTAAAAATAAACAAACAAATAAACCCCTAAAGATCTGAAGATTTCAGCACCATCTGGAGACGCTGGGAAAAGAGAAACAGCTTGCTGCTGTAGGAGGTATTAAAGAACGGGGTTTACATATATATGTGGAGATGTATATCAGAGTTCTACACATTGGCAGCAGAGATGAAGCCAAGGCTCAGAAGTCGAATCCAATGGGAGATGTCTGAAGCTACCGTTCATTTGGATCAGCTCGCTGCAACACACACCTGCGGCAAAACTGGGCTTTGCCTTCTGCCTCCCCTCCATCAGTGCTGGGAAGGTCTTATGGAAGGAAAGGGGAAAGCAAGCGGCATTTATCTCACTGCGACACTATAGGGTGATTTGGGGTGCATGGGGGATTTTTCGGTGTAGAAGCAATAACAGACCTGAGCAAAACTTCATGCAGACCCCAGAGCAGCCACCATCTGAGCCAGGTACAGACAATCCAATACAAAACCAGCAGAGCTGAAAAGGTCTTGAGAAGCCCATCAAGATTTGAATATACTGACAGAACAACAACCCTGTGAAAAAACAGATGTTTATGCCAGGTTGGGTGCTGAGAGAGGCAACGCTCTGCCGGAGCCCCATGCCCCTGCCCACACACAGCGAGTGCCAAGCCCAGGCAGGAGACCATGACCTGTCGCTAACTTTACATCGCTTAATGCACACGGTTTGTCTCGGAGATGGAAAGATAATAACAGAGGGCTTTACCAGTGTGCTGCACTTATTTCAAAGTGGCCTTCATGATGCTGGAGTCTTCAGGAGAAGAACCACATTATATCCCAAAGCGGTGGGAGTGCGTATGAGCCATGAATAGTTCCCCTGCCTCTGTATCTTGGTTCAGCTCCCTAAAATGAGGATTACTTCAAGGTACAGAGTTTCAGCTTAGCTATTGCTTCCATGGCAGGTTGAACAAGTGAGGTACAGTTTAATTGCTAGGCACGAGCAATTAAATTAAATTAAATTAAAAAGTTAAGCTCTCATTATCTGAAACTGAACACTGGAAATTAATAGACACTTACAGCCTTAATCTCTGTTCCTCAGATCTCTAGCTGCAAAAGGGAGCAGTATCACCCCTGTCTAATTTCCTCAGCTAATTATATAGGATTACAATGCTTGCAGCTCACTAATGCTTGTGCATTGTTTTGATATTCTGGTGAAACACCCCAAAGGCAAGAGTTCTGTATTCAGTGCTGCTGCGTCCCGACACTGTTTGATGGATAATCCATAAAGTGACACACTGATGGGAAGGATAAGAAGGATGATTGAGTGACTCTCCATTCACCAAGTGGAAAGAAATAGTATTGAAACCTATAATAAAAGACTGTTTTAACACTTATCCACAAGAAAATCAAACTTAGGATATGCACACGGCCTCAGTTCTGGGATTTCCTAGTGCTGGGCTTTGCAATCCTTAAACTTCCCATCACAGACTCAAATTCTCTCTTGTGGCATGAGCACCTT
The DNA here is from genome assembly GCF_009769625.2 of Cygnus olor. Taxonomy (NCBI): domain Eukaryota; kingdom Metazoa; phylum Chordata; class Aves; order Anseriformes; family Anatidae; genus Cygnus; species Cygnus olor. The sequence continues at coordinate 16,161,368 of NC_049176.1, read as the reverse complement.
GCGTGGACCTTGTGGAGGAGAGGGTAGAGCTCTTACGGCTGTCACAGCTGACGTACAGCTGCCTGTTAATGGCCAGCAGACGTGGTGAACCCCAGCCCAGCTCTACCACCCGTGGCTTTGTTGGGGCCACAGAATGCCCACTGGCTACCCCATGTCCACCCTCTTTTGCTTCTGTGCCTTGGCCTGGGGAACCAGCCCCTGCAGCTGGAGTTTGGCAAACATACTTCTGTAGGGAAGGCTTTTTTCGAGGGTATCGCTGAGAATCTCTTTAGATAGCAAAATTATCCATTTTCCTGGTAAGCAGACCCAGCCATGGCAGCATTAAAGGCACTTTTGCCTTTGGTGTGGCAATTTCTTCTCAGATACTAACTACAACAACAGAATTTTCCTGTGTTTTCTTCAGTGTGAAGAGCCGTTTCGTGACCTTGTTAACCTAGTGCAGCCCTGAAATACAAAGCATGGCAGCACACTTGGCTAGGATTTCAGGTTGCAAAAAGGATCTAAATCTGCTATTTCTTTCCACATCTTTCCTGCAAAGCCCTTCAAAGACTTTGCTGTGAGAGGTATTGAGGAAGATGCACACCCTGTGAGGCTCCTGCAGCAAGTGAAGCTGAGAGAGGAAAAGCAGAGAAGTGACATCTGAAACACCAGCATGCTTCTGGGGTTCAATGTGGTCCTTCTCAACAGAATATCAGAGGAATAACAGGATATCAGAGCATATCAGAGATATCAGAGCATATCAGTATGGAGACACATTTTAGGGTTTTTTTGTTTGTTTTTTTTGCCATGAAGAAGGAAAATACCACGTGGGGCAGAATTTGCTTGCTGCCTCCATTATTTCGAAGCCAACCTCCAGGCCCATGGCAGCACAATTCATACCAGACAGCGCAGTGACTCACCCGACATATACAAATGGTGCAGTGCCATCAGGCTCGGGCACGAGAACCAGAGAAACCTGAAGCTAAAAATACAGCCCAGCACTTCCTCCAGGCCCTCGCACATGCCTGCCGTGTTGCCAACATCCTGGCTGAGCCAAACCGAAGGCTCGAAGTGGAAGAGCTGCGTTCAGACACAGTCTATTTTTAAAAGCTAATTCACTTTTTGTAGCTCGCAGTGTAAGTTCATTGATATATAAAGCACATGGATGTCTCTGAAGATGATACATTTAACCCAGTGTCATCTGGAAGCTTTATTTAATTCTTAGTGTTTTTACATAGGGACTTGCTCATGAGTACCAGTAGCTTACTCAGGAAGTCATCCTCCTCCTGTTGCACTTGTGCTGCTGGCAGGACACCAACTTCCACCTGGTCACTGATGGCTTGCTGCACTTTCCCTCTTGCCATCTGGCTTACCTGCAGCCTGGCCTAAAAATCGGAGATGAGGAGGAGCAAGCAAATTCTGCCCTGCACAGACTTTTCTTCCTTTTTTGCAATAAACACTAAATTCTGTCACAATATCTTTTTCAATCTCTCTCTGAGATCAGCCCTCTGTGAGGTACACCCTCTTTAAATATTCCTGAATTCCATCACTTATTTGCTTCAATGGCTTTCTCCTCCCTAAATTATCCCTCAGGTCTAGGACCATTTCTGTCACCCCCTGCTCCTTGCAGGGCCCAGGGCGCACACAGGTCAACCACAGGGTGAACACCCTGGCTGTGCAGTGCTTTCCAGCATCCCCATGACCAGCACATGGCAGATAGCCAGGTCCTGTGTCTGCTGCAGCCACATTGGGGACTTCTTCCCAGGGCATCAACAGGCTGTGCTGGCCTGGAGGAGCCCCGTCCATAGCCTCATTTCACCCGCCCCCCCCTTTTTTTTTTTTGTGCACAGGGGTCCATCAGCACGCCGGAGAACCAGCACAGTGGGCTGATGGCAGCAGACCATTATCATACAAGGGTAGAGCAGACACAAGCGTAGTTACTTCAGCCTATGCTTGAGATAGAAAATTGAGGCCATACAGACTCGATACATTTTTTCAGATTTCCTGCCCCTGCCATGAAGGCTGCTGAGCCACTTCTCCCACATTCAACAGAAAGAAACCCTACTTTATTTGAGCTTGGTGAGCAAAACATGGAAAAGCCAGAAAACACCTCAAAATATAACACTGGAGAGTCCATTATACCTTCTCCTCCCAAATAAATGTCTTTCACCCCCTCTTACTTCTTTTCTTCAGAAAACATTTCTTCTGATGTTATTCCAGGACTGATACCAGGCTCCTTTGATGCACTGAAATTCCCCAAAGAACAACACTCAACTTTTGCAAGCAACCCTCATCTACATGCATATATTCCTCCTCTCCGCCTCCAAGGAATAGTTTCCTATGATCTTCCAATATTTATTTAGGTCATTTTTGTCTTCATCCAATTTTATCTTTGGAGAAGAAAGTCTGCATATGTTTCTTCAGATGTCACTCTCCCTCCTGCGCAGTCACGGTAAATACACAGCTATGAAGTCTTTCCTCCATGTAAACAGATCTGGAGCAAGCATCCTAGTTATCTTCAAGATTTACCCTTGGGGTAGCAGCTCCCCTTGAAGTCTGTATTAGTTTTAGCGTTCTCTGCAATTAGCAGCATTAGGCCAACACTGAGACAATTTCCAAAGCCTCCACCTAAGTTTCTGGTATTGGGATTTCTTCTCCCAAAGCCTCTGAAGACAAATTCTGCACAAGAACCACAAGCACGATTCACGGTATCCACTGGAACTTGAACAACGCTTTTTACAGATCTGATTTCTCCTCAGCTGAATTCAGCCCTCTGGATATGAAACCATTTGGGCGCGAGAGCTCCCTGCGTGGGGCAACATCCCCTCGCTTAGACTGCACCAGCCACTACGAGACTGCAACGCAGGAAAACAAGGTTGTGTTTTGCCTAATTACCAGACAGTGAAAGCTATTCTTAGGCTGCCAAGCCAGTGCTATAGAGCGCAATGAATTTCGTATGGTTTCTGAAATTTGTCACGGCACAGGTATCGCTCCCTCACACACACAGCTGGCTTGTTCTTCAGTGCAACAGCCTGCAGCAGCACCCGGCTCCGGGGAAGGCTTGCTTGCTGCCTTCCCAGCTCTGAAAGCCGCAGGACCTGCAGGGGAGTGGGCTCAGGCCGACTTTCCCCATGAAGAGGACAAATAAATGTCTTTAGGATTCAGCTCACAGGCATGGGAGATGGGATGCTAAATTCCTGCCCAGTATTTGCTGCTCTTTTGTAGGCACTAATCTGCTGACATGGCAACTGGATCCCCTTGGGTGGATCCTTGAATACACACAAATTTCCATGGCAGGAGTCTGCGTGGGCAAAAAAGCCCCTTCATGCCAAGGGAGGCAGGTGCCAAATTTTTCTTGCTGTAATCTCCTATAAGCTCAGTGAAACCACTTATCTGAAAAGGCAGGAGGAAGCTGGCTCCAGTTCCTTCCATAATTAAAGGGCTGGTGCTCTGGGCACGTACCCTTGTAGTAGGAATATTATTCTCCCACTTCTCAGCTCCCAAGGAACCATGACTTGGGTAGGGTAGCTTGGAGATGTGTAGATCCAAGAACTACTCATCCCTTGCTTGCCATCTGAGAGATCAAGTAGGAAGATGCACAAAACAGCAAGAGAAGTTGCTCAGCTAAATACATCCAGCTCTGCAGGAAAAGAAAACTCTGTGACCATTTACAAGAGATAAGTAAGTCTCTGGCTGTCCCCAGGGACACATACAGGCTCTACTCATAACCCAGTTTGTCCCAGGTCCCAAGCATGGCATTGCATCTCTAAAATGTAATTAACTAAACAAAACAAAACAAAACAAAAGCAATGAAGATGACAAACTAGAAGGTAACAAGGTCGCATCTGAAACTTTTCTGTTTTCCTGCACAATTGCTCCCACAGCCCAGGAGACACATTTCTCATTGCTAATACCAGCACCAGGCTCTCACGAGCCCCTTTCCCCGCCAGCACCATTCCCTACAAACAGGCTGGCTTTCTGGGTTAGATCAGTCCACCCCCAAAGTATAAAGGCAGCTCACCCTCTGCCAGAACTAGGTCAGACCAGTTGGTCCCAGGTGGACGAAGGTACCTATGCAGTGGGACTATGCAACAGCCCCAGCCCCAGGGACATTATACATTTTGATGTTCACAGCCATGCTAGTGGGGGCAGACCTGCTTTTCCAGCCATTGTTATGAGCCCATGAACAAGTACTTACTTATCATGTGTTTTAAAAACAGTTTTAAATTTTAGGAATAAATAGATCTATATTCATGTATATATCTGTGTGTGGGTGTGCATAAAAACACGCAGGTAGAGATGAGAGAGTGGGGTTATTTATATCAAAAGCAGACTTTTAATACGCAAAACAAAAGTACATCTGAATATCTCATGTTTCATTAAGGCTGCTCAGTGGCTTGCTGACAGATTTTGCTGTATAAGTTATTTTTTTTCAGCTGGAGAAAAGCATTTATCTAACCAAATCCCTGGACAGAATAAAGGTTGTTCTGTCTTGCTCACAAAAAATGACTTTAAAAAAAACATTTTTTATTCCTCGAGATCACGTTTGATACTCTTTTTTTCTTAACCTCCCATTTGTAACTTATCACAACAATGAGAAAAAAATTATTTTTGCTCTCCATTGGAAAGAAAGGCAAACTGTTTAAGTTTAAATAATAAAAGCTTTAAATAAAAAAAATAAAATAAAATAAAATAAAAAAACACTGTGTTATAGCCCTGCTCAGCTTCACGTCATGGGTTCTTAACCTGTTCTCATCATTCTGCTTTGCTATTCATGCTCCCTCTTTTTTGCACTTACTCCCCCTGTGAGGGACATTCCTGCACTTTTTACCCAGTTTCTTTAATTTTCTGCCCAGAAGCTTTTCCAAGAGCAGTTCTGGAACCCTGGGTTTCTACCAGCCTCTGAATGGGGCTGAAGAAATTAACTTCCACTTCTGCCCACTCAAAGCAAACCAAACCCTGAAGAAGTCAATGGAGAGAGGATGTTAAGCCTCTGTCTCGAGAGCAAACCTGAGAAAAAGCTGCTGGGCATCCTCTTTCACCTCCCCCAGGAGAGTTCAACTAGAAAGAGAAGGAAGGAATGCACTCCCTTCTCCTAACAGGACTTACATGCTGGTCTTTCAACCTTGCTCTGCTGCCTCAACACTTCTTCTTTCTTGTGGTTCTTCCTCAATTTTATCTCCTCGCACTATTTCCTTGCTGCATGTCACACACTTCTGTATGTGTCCAAAGGAAAACCCTGACCTACAAACCCTTTGGAGCTGCTGCAAGTTCAGAATGGAGGACTGAGCAGCTGAGAAGTATGAGCAGCCATTGACATGTGCCAAAATTCACAATGCCTTTAGAGAGCCATGTTGTCTAGGCGTCTTTTGGCTCGGTCACACTGGAGCAGGTCCTCACACCCACCGTAGATTCAGAGTGAGGACCTGACCAAGCTGAGCCAGAGTCGCCTGTGGAAAATGGGGCAAATGCTCAGGCCTGTTCTCATCCCTCTGAGCTCAGCAAGAAGTTCCCTGTAAGCTGGGTTTATACAGCTCTGAAAGGAGAGCTGCTCCACAGTTCCTGGCCACTGCAAACACAAGTGCTTATACTTCTGCCTACGGTGCTGATGAACAGCCCACATAAACTCACTCAAGCAGACAAGCTATTTTTTCATGAGTAACGCTCAAACTCTTGACAGGATTGAAAGTCCGACTCTGCATCCAAATTGGGTCATAATTTTACTCCTGTTTAGCTTATGTTTGGACACAGCTGCTTAAGGATGTAGCTATAGGATCGATGTTCAGAAAGCAGCAAGTTAACCAACAATTCATTTATAATGTCAGTTCTGTCTAGAAAAAATCCTATTATTGTCAGCGCTGGAACAAGTCTGATGGATCAAGTGTGTGGAAATGCATCTTCTGTGATGTTTGATCCAAGCTGAGGCACTATCGGTAGCAGTACCAAAAAAACACTATCACACCAAGTGACTGACATCTCCTGGATGATTTTCTCTTCACAGCATGGTATCAGCATATCTGTGCCAGTGGTGGGGGATGAGGTGAGTCCTTGACTCAAGAGTCAAATTCAGCTTTTTAATAAACACGGCGTTTCCATCCCCGCGGCTGCCAGCACACAGGGATATGCTGGCATCACATATACAGGACTGGGAATCAGAATCGGACGGGGCAGCCTGCAGCAAATTACTTGTGTCATACCTCACATACCGGCAAATAGACTTCAGGTCGCAGCAGAAACACAAGACTTGGCAATGGTCAGTGGAGAGATCACATTAACAAATGCAAACGTGTTTGAGACCTCGTGCTTCCACTCTCTATTCATAGACCTGTGGGTGCTGGCCTTTCACTGACCTACACCGAATTACTCAGGGCAAGGTTTGAAACCTCATCTGCTTGGGCCACTTTGTGGAGAATGGAGAGCATGTCCCTGGTGTTAGTGTAGATGTAGGTGGTTGCAAATGAGCTGAATCAGTCAAGTTATCAGCAGGGAATGGCCAGCAAACAGAGACATCAACTCAACTGACAGTCAATCTTGCTTTACACAACCTTGTCTTCTTGACTGGTGGCTCACCTTTGGACTCTGTAGTCAGTTTGGGGTCTTCGCCTGCATTTACCATTGTGTTTATTAACAGATGCTGATTGCAATGAACTAATTCAAGCTCCAACACAACTCATCTAGGTGATACACCAGCCTGGAGCGGGAAAGCATCTGTTTTATGAACTATCAGCAGATCTAGGTCGTGCTGTCCTTTCCCTCACTCACTCACTGCCATTTCTTGGTCCCATTAATACAATTCTTTGGGAGAGCATGCTCTCTGGCAGCATGGGGCTTCCTTGTTTAGGTCTGGATCACTTCAAAAACACCAGCTGCACAGAGGGATCAGGACAAGGATCCTGGGTCTTTGCAACGCGTTAACTATAAATCCTGGGGAAGACTGGTTGGCAAAGCAAGGCTGGGCTAGGAAAGGCCATGTCTCACTGAGGGCAAAGCGCTCCTTGTCAGGTGTGCCACCACTCACTTTGCCTGCCAAGACACTACAGACCAAGCATGAACTTCCAAGCTGTATTTTGCAGGGACTCGCATGAATGCTTGCATAGTTACACTTTCTATTGACACACACCTATCAGGGGTGCTCAAACATGGTCTTACCTGTCTGAGCAGAGGAAATGGTAGTCCCAGCTGAAAAGCACTTACAAACACAAAAGATCAAAAGAACATGACAGTACTGGCCAGCAGAAGAGGCTGCTGAGCACTGACAACATTGCAGGCAGCACTGTGAAAGGGGCAATGGCTAGAAAGACCTCTATGTGTTGCAACATCCCCTCAAAGCCCCGCAAAGGTGAGAAGGAAAGATAGGTTCAGCATGGAGATAAGGTCATGGCGAAACAGGCCAGGGTGGCCAGGCAGGCTTGCACAACTGCATGAGGTGGGAATCCCTCCATATTAATAGTGAATATGCAGTTTCCAATACCCCTCAATACTCTCCCAATTAAACCTGGCTGCCTCTGTGGTGGCTTGCAAGGTTTCACCCCATGTATCCTTTTCTTTGTAAGAGGTTTTCTGTAAAACCAGCAGGTCTGGGAGGTACCACCGGCACATACAGCAGGGTAGTTCAAATCCTGTTGTAAATCTGCAGTGCTGCCTGTTTACCAAGACTAAGTATTCGTATGTCAAAATCAACACTCTGTGCATGGATATAATATATATATATGTATTTAAGGTTATTCTGAGACAAATATAAGAAAAATCTTATAGTATAACAGGTCAGCTCCTATTGACTTCGGAGGGAGCATGGATGCAATAGGCACTTAGCAGGGAACTCAAGATCATCCCAATAGTATTTCAAGCCTATAAAGCACCTTCCCTCTGACTCCAATTGCATTAACCAGCAAAGGTTGTAAAGGCTATGTGGTGTATTACAAATTATTTCTGTCTTCATGTTTGGTAATAAAGGAGCCCTAGAGCACTTTGAGCTGCTTATCTCCAGCTGTATAGCTTGTGAGCTGCAAGGTGGTGAGAAGAAGCCCAGGAGAGATGACAATCTCAGCATAAGAGCTCAAACTGGCAAGTAACTTTCTCAGCTCTGGGATGCCATTACTGGATGGAGGAAGAACCAGCAGAAAGGCCCTTACAGCCATCAGCATGGGAATGGCTCCAAAAGGGGATACTTAGCTGATAAAAGATGTTTATTTTCATCGTTGTCTAACTTGGACATGCTAATCCACTTTGTCATCCCTCAGACTTAGACATGACCATGTAATAAGGTCTGACAGGGAAACTGTTAGAAAAACAGGCTAGCAGACCTCTGCTGTCAAGCAGATGGCTTCCAAGTCCCCTTAGGTCTCCATTAATTCATCATTATGCACTTTTGCAATCAGTCCTGTGATCCAAAGAATGGATGACATGAGCTTACACCACGTGAACAGGTTTAGTTCAGTCTAGTGCAACCATCCTCTGTCAGCTCAAAAATCACACACTGCATACGTGCATACCTTCATGAAGAAATCTAAAAGGGTGGCCATGCATAGGCAGTAGACACACAATAGTGTGCATTACAGCACAGACTCCCTGGAGGCAGTGGAACAAACGGCGGTTGTACTCCAAGAAAATAGATAGAAGCCCTGGCAGCTTTTCAGGTCAGATATACTCCCTTTTCTTGTACAGAATTACAGAGAAGTCCCCAGATAAAACACAATCAATGACAAAGGTTTTGCCTACCTGTATTCCAATTAATTCTACCCACGAACAAGATGAGTTTGGCCTGATGAGTTCCCATGGTTATTTCACTACTACTTGACCTCAGTCTAGAAAGGTCTGTCTCAAGGTGACATATTCCTCTGCTTCTTTTGGTCTTCATAATGGCCTACTTCTTGGTTATTTACTGTGCTAGGGCCAGAAAAAGAGACACATTCCCAAAGTTCCCCATAAAAGGTAGAGCAACACCCCTTGGATCTGCCCCTCAGACCTCCCTTTCCAATGTCTCACCCATTTGCAAGTGACATCAGTTTGGACCAAATTTAGTCAGCTCTATTACCCTGAGAAGTTCATGGATGGAGCTAGAAGTTGACATAAAATGTCAATACTGTTATTTAAAAATAAAATTTTAAGAAAAAAAAAGAATGCAAATTTAAGATTTTCATTAGTTCACTTCCCTGTTACATCATGGCAGTAGGGTACAACTGCCACTTGTCCATTTTTTTTTCCTCTAGTAGACATTCCAGTGGGAACTCTGAGCAAGCTACAGTGAAAAAATTAAATATCTTACATCTGGCAGTGATATTTATGTTATGTTAGAGATCAGTGCACAAACATGTTTTAGAGAAAGCAGTCACCTTTGATTCACCCTTACTTCAGGCTGACTTTGCCTCTATAGTGAAGATGAAGCTTGGAACAGGCCAAAACTATGTTTCAGAAGTGGGAAGACATCCCTACCACACTGTTGTTAGCATGAGTTTGAAGGTGCTTCTATCCACAAGTTGAAAACACAACAGAGAAGTAGGTCAAGTCTAATGAGCCCTGTGAAAGCTTTGTAGCACCACTCAGGGCTTTCACATATGCTACACCAGCTGTGGAGAAACACCTCCATAAGAAGTGTGCATTTTTACTTTGAATTTGTTTTGTTTTACATAGCATTTGAGTACTTAGTTTGCATGCTGTAAAGTCTGAGCCAAGTATTCGCAAGGGTTCAGTAAAACCACCTGCAAAGAAAGAAATGTCCCAAACAGCTTCTGAATAGGACTTCAGAGATTCCCAATTCGTTAAGAATCAAGGAAAAGTAAAACAAACTTACAAAACCCTACTTCTGATATTGAAGCGTAATGTTTCTGTGATTTAATATCTCTTTTTTCTGCTGTCAGATAAGAAAGCTCCCCAATGGCATTGAGCATTATCTCATTAACTGTGATGACTGGGGATGTACATGACACCTTACAGGTGATTTGTTTTCAGCTCTTTCAAATGCAGATGTTGGCAACACAAGGATTTGGGGCCAGGCTGGCTTTGCAGGAAATTTGTGTTTTTCAGCACAGTACTTTACAAATATGGAATATACATTTTGAGAGCCTAGAAAATTTGTAAAGTCAGACTGTGCCCCACTGAGGATATGCAAGAGATGAAAATCAATTCTGCGAAAATCAAAGGTGGTGATATGTGCATTATTCATCATATGGATTGATATGTCCCAGTGCACACGGCATACAGATGCAAGTGATCATCTACATTTCATTACAACCTCCTTTCAGCTCAAAAAAACTCACCAAAGCCCATGAGATCACGGCTGGAACCTAAACACTAAAAAGCTTTCAGAAATGATAACGCTTAAAGAATGAACTTTCAAAGAGCAAGTCAGGAGAGTGGAAATTAGACAAGGTTTCCTTCTCACCACTGCTTTGATGGGCAGCATTAGCTTGGAACATGCCTCATTTCCGTATCTTTCAAAGCAGAGCTTGTGGAAAAAGCAGGGTTTGTGATCTGAATTCTCGGCAGCTGTTCTGTTCAGCCATGCTCAAACCTCTCGCTTATTCTTTGCAAGTCATCTGTAAACAGTCAGGAAAAGGGCTTTTTGTTCTCACAAAATGTTTGGGAAGTGCCTCTAGAATTGCGCATGTACAAAAATGTATTTATTCTTAAGTTTGCAGAACCTTCCAAACATCATTAATAGATAGCAACCAGGGCAACTCCATGCTTTGAAAAATGTCACTACTGAAAATGGCTTTTAGTAGTTACTACCTGCATCCTTACAGGAAGGTACATTTCAAGAAACTAAAAGGAGATCTGTAAACTAAGTTGGTTTATTTTGGTCATTTGCATAACTGCTTGATATTACTTCTATAAAAAGCATAATTTAAGGTTCCCTGAGAGTGTAATGCGGAGTTCATCTGCTTGCAGGAGCATTTCAATAAATTCATCAACTAATGTTCAGGTCAAACAGGTGCTCTCATCACTGTACCCATGCCTGCTAACATTACTGCTGCATCTGATTAGCGGTGTGTCACATTATAACACACTGGTCATCATCATCATCACTGGAAGTGATGCTGTGTCCATTTAGAAATCCATGCCTATTTTTTAAATCCAGTCATTTAGAACATCCTTCTCTACAGATGTTTTACTAATTGTGGTTTATGTCACCAAAGCAATTGTTCAGTGAAACCTGGCTGAAGTTGCCAGTGGTGTTACTGACCCACTACTTCTGCACCTCATCTGTGCAGAGCAGTTTGAATGTTGCAAATGGGATATGAAAACCCAGAGTAGATGCAGGAGAAAAACGCAGCTCATCTACGTTTGCGCCTCCTTAATTCTTCTTTGTGAGCATAGGTACCCTTCTCCCCCGCCTTTAGGGAGTGCTGCTGCACAGCCTGATCTATTCTCATGCAAATAAGAGTGCTCCATGGATGAATAAGCAGAGATGTTTGGGTTTTCCTCCCTTTTTAAAGAATTCAACCCATCTGGAAGCAGAAATGATGTTACTTAGATGATCACACAGGGCAGGAAGAAGGAATAGCAATAGAGATGTGTGTGAAAGCTGAAGGAATGCGTCCAAACTATTCCACGTGTACTTAAAATACTAATTAGCAAGTCAAGATGTAACAAGGACAGCAGTTAAAATTAAACAAATAATCTGGCTGCTAATGCTGCTGGGCTTACTGTAGTACAAGCAGAGTCTTTGTATTGCACCAGATGAGAAATCTACATTCACATCCATACTGTCTTCCCATCCCAGTTCTTGTAGTCTTCTGCAACGTGATCCTGTTGGCTAATTGTTAGAACAAGGGGAAAGATGTATCCTCTCCAAAAAAGCACAGCTCTATTTAAATAATACATAGCCCTTCTTTTTCCTTTACCAGGGCACAGCAGGCACAAAAGCAGCAAGAAACTTGCACTATGAAATCCTGGAGCTGCGAGCTGCCTTACCTGTGCCTCATCATTGCCTTTCTGATGTGTTTCCTGGAATTTCAGAAGAAAAGCAAAATAAAAATTTCCGCTAATAACATTTTGTTTGTATTGCCTTTTTCACTATTTGAGGGAGAAAAAAAGGGGAAGACTCCAAAACAGTAGCAAGTGACTTTTTTCCCAGTCCTTCGAACACAACATTGGAATAGCCTTTGCTCACTCACAGCGTGATGAATCCCATCATGCAAACAGCACAGCCTGAACAACAACTTTGCCACGAGTTCACCGAAAAGCCCCAGGTTGGATCAGCCACTTGAACCACCTCAGCCTGTGGTCTCACAAAAGGCTATCATTCCTCTCTCCTATGGGCTGGCCACATTGTCCTACAAAACTGCACCTAAATGGCAAAAAGTCCTGTAAAGATATTCAGAAATTCACTTATCCCCTATTTGTGTTTGGGGTTGGTGGGAACTCCTGTGCATGTTACCCACAGCTGCTGCTACTGTGCACCTCTAATTTGGAGATACCTCATCTCAGTCACTACAGCCAAAAGGATTTTAGAGCAGGAGGAGTGCTGGTCTGATTCAATGGGGGGAAGTTTCCAGTTTCGTGTAAGGGCCTGTTTTTCTTGTCGTTGTTCTTTTATATATACATCTTCAAAAAGAGCTGTCACACCCAACGCAGCTTCTCTAATGAGGTCAGGGTAGTGGAAAAAGTGAGCATTGTCAGTGGGTTAGTTGAACCATTTTCTGCACCTAAAATCACCAGTGAGCAGCATATGACGGGTGAAGCCATACCATGTAAAGAATAAACAAAGGCTTGAACTTGTGTCAGGCACTGACTAGCCACGCTGGGAAACAGAAGATCTTTGCCATGTCAACAGATGTTGTAAAAGAACAGACACACTATGCAAGGGGAAAAATCCTTCTTCCTAAGCCAGAGCCCACCTCAAAGTGCCCCACTATTCTCAGCCAGTGCCCTCCACTGTAGTATGTGGGTCTCATACAGCAAACCTGGACTTCCAGTTTCCTCTGTGCCATGTGAGCAACATTTCCCCTGCAGTATTTTCCGCCTTTTTCTGTACGGAAAAGGGAGGAAGCCTGCATGTGGGCTTGGGCTGCAATCCGTCTCGGCTCTGCTCCAAGATATTGTATGCACCAAGGTGCTGTCCCATGGAGCAGAGCCACTGGAATCAGTGAAGATGTAGTTACAAGACCAGTCCCACCCAACCTTGCTGCTGCTGCTCTCTTATGAGAGGCCTTGGAGGAGGCAATTGTTCCCCTTTTGCATATGTCTCTTTCTCCAGTTCTATCTGATCTTACAAATAAGGTCAACAAGGACAGTAGTTAGCTTTACTTCTGAGCAGAGAACCTCTTTTAGCAGTTTTTTTGTTCAGATTTCAAGGATACCCATGGTCCTGGTAGCTTTCCTTCACAGGAGACCAGCTTCTTGGTAGTAAAATTCAGACATTTGGCAGCTCCTGTACTTGTTTCTGGGGTGAATCCCGCCTACCTCCTTCGTTATGGCATCAACAGTCCTGTTCTCCAGTTCTCTCTCCTTGGTTTCCCTCTAAATAATGAGCACTGGTATAACATGGTGACCTGCATCACTAGATGCAATAAAACTTCTGAGTGACATCTGAATAATGAACAGTTTCTGATAGCTGGTTCCCTCCTCATCCTCACAAAGGTGAGGAGATGTGCTGGACACGCTACCCCTGAGCCACATGCCATCCCTGGTACCTGCACAACAGGACCAAATCTGGAGTCTCAGGAACTGCGTGAACATCTCTGCTTGGTATTTAAGGACGGCACTTTGACAACTGAACTTGCAATAGCCAGCCGGTTCCAGGAGATGTTGCTGTGCTTTCAGCTAAAGGCCTGGAAGAGATGCAGAGCATGGGCATTGTGAATAATTAGTGGAAAATTGTGAGTGATCTTGGAGCAAGTAGCACCAGGGAGTGTGTGAGTATGGGAACCTGAGCAACACCCTCCTCACAGCTCACAGCTGCATGGCAAGGAAGCAGGATTTGATCAGCTTCACAACACCAAAATCTTTCAAAGAAGGACTCCACTGCAAATCAATTGCTCCCCACAGGGCAGCATTATCTGGAGCTCAGCTCTTTCAGCATTCAGTCTGAAATTTAACCTTAAGTGCTAAAATAGCTACATTTTCCCTGTCGGTTTTTCAAAGTGGGAGAGAAACCAAATTCTTCCTCCTCTCTTACTCCAACAGGAAATCTTCCAACCTCCGTACTCACTCTGACTCAAGTACGTAAATTCCAGTTACCTTGATCATCTCTCAAAAGAGCAAGGACTGCATGGCCTGGTTCCCAGGTCACAAAGAGCTGCGGGACACTAGTTAACTATTGCTTAAAAAAGGCAAATGTAGAAAAAAATCCCCAAAATATTTACTGCTGCCTTCCCCATCATTGAAGCACCTTCCATCTGTAGATGGGGTAGTTCTGCATTTTACAGACTGTGAAGCAGAGACCCAGGAGGCCTCTACCAAAATGCAAATGGGCAGTAGTGCCAAGAATTGGACCCCCCTTTCCAGACATCTGACATTCCTCAGACGGCGTTGTCTCTTCATGCTTGCTGATCTGATGCCACGCAGAAGGCAGAGCACTGCTCTGAATAAAAATTCAATTCCTCTCAATTGTTTTCTGAACTATGTTAAGAAAAGCCTCCCAAGCCCATCTCATGGGCAATTAAAGCATAAACCTCTAGAGAAGAAGATAACAGGAGATATATACACTTCTTCTAAGAAGGATAATAAATCCCTCAAGGCTAGGAGTGAAGTCCCCCGGAGCTCACAGCAAAGGACAAGGCTCAAGTGCTGTGTGAGGGGAGGAATCACTGACTTGCCCAGATTTCCTGGTTTAACTGGGTCCATCCCAACATGTCAGTAAGCTTAGTCAGAGCGCTGCCTTAGGGCTTACTCAGGGCACAGGGCTTGTACCGTCTTCCATCACCCCCACCCAGGCTGCAGCCCTGGGAACTAGCTGGTTCCCAGCTCCCCAGCAGGACCGCAGGATCGCAGGGTCATTACCCACGCGTGGGGTCACACGGCACGACCCAGGCTGGGGGGCCTTCCTCCTACATTTGTTTTTAAAGACTGGCCACCCTACAGGGAGAAATGAGGACAATCAGAAGGAAAACAGGAGCATGTCGGGTTACTTTGTTCCCATGTCTACTCTGCATGCACCGAAGAAGCTCCAGCTTTGCATTGTCAATACCCAAAAAGATTTGCAGCTGCAGGCCAGTGAGCATTGTCAGTTCACACTGGCTCTGTTGGCAGACAGAAGCATTGCAGTGAGCAGTTTGATGCTTGTTTGTCCTTTCTGTCTACCATAGCATTTCTTATGCTCTTTTTCCTTCCAGGAGCATGCAGGATGGTACCTGCAGTCCTCCTGATGGTGAGGAGCAGCAGCAGAGTTCAGCACTGCTGCAGGTGCTTTCTTCAGCCCAGACACACGATGTGTTGGTAGAACTGTTCCCCTGAGCCACAGCTCCATCCATCATGAGCTGCAGAAGCCAAAATTCCTCTGAGAGCAATGAAGAGGGTGTTCAGGGTAATTAAACTCTTCTGGGTGAATTGCTTATTTTATCCACTTATGTTACAGCCACGCCAGCAAAACAAACAGGATTGTTTGATCCAGGGCACTCCAGACAAAACGCGCTCCCTACCCCAAGGAGATTGTCATATCACCGAGGGACAAACAGAAGAAGTTAAGACAACATGATGATAACAGACATGGACACATGGGTTGCTCAGAGGGTTGAGTCAGCACTCATTTGCCCACAGCACAGGGGATGGGGACACTGAAATAGCTCTTTGAGAAGCCAACTGCACTCCAATGCCTAATCCCTTTTAAACTCTACTTAATTTGTTGCTTGTTTTCCTCCTCTCTCAGAGCAATGAGTTGCGCAGCTTGGAGCTAAGGAAAATTCACGCAGGATTTTCCCAGCTAAAGAGGGATCCAGGCTGTCTGCTTCCTCTTCATCCAACCACTTGTGTGTGAAGTTATTTATACACATGGCCAGGGTCATCGCTATACAGCCAAGTACCTGAAGCACACATTGAACATTATTGTTAGAAAGCATCTGAGTGCACAACTAATAATATAAAAAAAAGGAAATGTCTAGACATAAGTCTGACAACAGCAATTCAAGACTGCCACAGAGAGGAAGCAACATGTCAGGAGCACAAGATCCTGATCTGTGCCCAGTATAATTGCTTACTGCAATTAAGAAGTCTGGGCACCTTCATGCTTTGATCCCTGAGAGGTAAGCACTCCTCAAGACAAAGCTTTACTGCTGCTGCTGCTTTTCTAGCCAGCTGTCAAGCTTCTGGTTTGTACTATGAATATGTCAAAAATAGACCAGAAATACAACTTGAATATGTCAAAAATAATGGAGAGCAGGGAGGAAATGAACTCAGTTTTCAAAGCACTCCAGTTTTGTGACTGAAGCCGATTGTGGACACAGGGAATTAGATGTCTGCCAATCTAGTTTATGATTGCAAAGGCTTGAAATGTTCCTTTGCTGTTATTTCTGCCCATTCCAAATGGCCACATCTCAGGACGCGGACTGGTGCCTAAGTAGAGGCTGGCTCCAAAAGCATGGCATTGGAAGTATTGATGGAAATAAATACTTTGTGGTGACCTCTGCATTTGTATGCTCTGAAACATCAGCTAGAAAAGCATGACATAGAGGCAGTGGGCAAACACCAGCGGAGCCTCTACTGCCCTGGTGTTGAAAACTGTGGTACGACTGAAGGCAACTTGACTGGGGAGGCCATTTAAAAAGTGTCTGTATGCACCAAAGTGCCTTAAAATACAAAACAGCTTTCAGGACATTTCAGAACTGGAGCTGCAGCTCCAGAAGCTCTGAGTCTGTACCAAACCACATAGTTCTAATGAAATATGGTCACAGCAGGGGCTGTTTAGTCTTAGTGAGCTCCTTGGTAAGGTTTCATCAGGCACCAGCTAGCACTCTTCCAAGCAACACCTGGTTGCTGGGAGCACACAAGCCCTGGACTAACCCCAGAAGGCAGTATGAATAAAATCTCCATGTTTGGGGCAAGAAAGGCAGGAAACAGAGCAAGGAAGGAAAGTTTAATGTGGCAGACATGGCCTGCACAAAACCACTTGTCTTCAGGATTGTCCAACAAGCCCTGGCCTGTCTCACTGAGCAGCATACATGTGGCCAGAGAAACTGCAGATCCCCCCCAAAGTCTGGAGAATGAGTTTTTGCAGACACACAACTGCATATATCAAGCTTGGCCAAGACACAGCCTAATACCCGGTTTTCAACAGAAGAGCTCCAGTCAATACAAATCTTGCGGATAAAGTGAGAAAAATCACCACTCTCCAGGGCTTGGCTCCACTTTCAAAAAGAACTATCACAGCTATATAAAACAGTGCTCATTTTTACACTTTTGTGTAAACTTTTCCAATTTTCCCAGCTTCATGTTATGGCACTGGGAAAAGGCTACCTCCAGATTCCTGGAAGGGCGTCTGTGCAAGCACCACGTGCCTCTGAACAAGCTTGACAGCCCCATACTGAAACACAGATGGGCAGAGCAGAGTTTAATGTTTAAGATGTAGTCCCCGTGAACATCTTCAATTTGCTCTTCAGAGAGCTGTGCTGGGTGCAGTTACAGTCCCTCCTACGGAGAGGTTTCTCTGCTACGAGGTTCTCTACAAGTCTTAGTCATGTGGCCTCTGTGCATGGGTCTCTTCCATCACTTTGTTCTTTTCCCTCCAGCCTTTATCTTCTAACACTGCGGCAAGATCACGGCATAAATCTGCTTACTTGCACTGAGTCACAACAGAGATATATTTGGGCAGTCAGATTGTCAGACCCTCCATCACTGCCTAGAATACTAAAATGCCTAACTTGAATGGACAGCTTGAAAGCACCTTCCTAATCTGCTGATGTCTCTTTGCATGCACGTGGGCACCTATACATGTAAGAGACATTTTTCTCCTTCATTTGTGAACAAGTGAGACAATTCATGGAAAAACATTCACTGCTGCATACATATGGAGGTTTACAGACATAGATTACACCATCAACACACAGTAAAGGTCTGAAACAGATCTGAGGCCAGAGACTACTTACATTTCTGATAATCATTAAAAACTGGGCAGTTTACACCAGAGTCTGGCCCATGACATTTAACTTATGTGACAGAAATGGAAGTGAAGCATCAACTATTGAGAATAGATCCTGATGTCATAGAGTTTCAAATTAGAAACACAGACAAAAGGGATGAGGGTTTTCTCTGAAATCAGCTCTACCTCACAGCTCACTCCTATTTTGTTTCTTCAGACTCTCTAATAGCTACTATTTTTAATTGCATATTTATACCACAAACTATTTTTCTCTTTTTAAGCAGACAGAAGTGAAATCAACTTGTAATATCTCTACATCCTTTTGTGAAGGTGTTGAAGTAGCTGCCTGCTCATTTTTTACTGTTTTTAAAAAATGTATTTTAGGGCTGCCAGGCAAAAAATAAAAAAAAGAAAAAAAGAAAGACTTGATAAATACCACAGAACTGATAAGCCTGTGTCTGTTCCCAGCTGGGAGATCTCAATGTGGATAAGAGAAGGAGCCCAGCTTTCAAGCAAGGAACAGAGCTCAAGGTCCTGACCCATATGAGCCCATGATCACTCTTGCTTTCAATCCTTCATAAATTTGTTTTAAAACCCTGCTTTGGCCCAAGTTCTAGGGACTCTTCCAAGTCATACTGGACTGCTATTTGGATTTATTAAGGTTATATACAAGAATACGTATTTGTAAAATTTTACAATATGCTGGGTTTAATGAAAAGCCTTCTCTACATCCATAGAAAGCAAGAAAAAACAGTTTTAACACAACAGTGTCTCATCTTCTGCTGTTTGACTCAGCCCCAGCCTTTTTTCCTCCTTTAGAAATGAAGCGCTAACCTCTACAGATGACTGTTGGTACCTTGGTGCTACTGATCAGCTTCTTCAACTAACTGTCAAAGACCCTGAGCTTCCAGGTCCATCATAGCTGGCCGTGGGCAAGTAAAGCCATCCTGGAAAAAAAAAAAAAAGGTTTGCCACCTCAGCTCTTCCTTGCCCGATGTTGCAGAAAAAGTGAGATGCTTGTTGCAATCCTTCATCTTCATGCTACAAGGTCAGTTCTCCTGGAGTGAGGACACAGGTCCATCCCTTCGTGTTACTCAAAGCAGACCCATCTCTACTTGCACTTAGTGAAGCTCAGGAGTCCCCATCTGATCTGAGATGCACCTCTCATTAAGACAGTGATGAATCAGGTCTCTTTTTTGACTTTCGCGTAAGTCCCTTGAGAAAGAGTTAGGTTAGAAATCCCCTTGTACCATATGATATCACAGGTGCAGGTAAAAATGCAATCAAGTGAAAGTATAATTCATATTCTGATCAGTAAGAACTGTTACATGTAATGGCAAAGGACTCTCAGCTTGTTTTGGCTGATTAAAGTTTTTTTTTTTTAATCAACTAATGTATCACTGCTTCAGAAAAAAAAAAAAATATATATATATATATATATACATATATATATCCTTGAATGCCCGGAAGGCTCCTGTTATAGCCTGTGACCAGCTGTAATACTGACTTTAGGGGCCCACATTTACAGAACTGCTGGGAAACTAAAATCCATCTAGCAGGACAGTTCAACAGGGAATTTTGGCCTTTGACAATTAATAAACCAGCTTTGGAGCTGCTTGGGTTTATGTATCATGGTTTAAATAAGCCGGGTACTTCCAGGTCAGAGGTTTTCTTGAGACGGCTAGAACAAGTTTTGCTATGCTTGGAAGTTCAATGATGATGGTATGGCAATATTGGTTGTACTGCTTTTTTCAGGCTTGCAAGAGCTGAAGCCCCTATCTTCACCTACTAGATCTTCAAGGTAGATCTGGGATGATGGAGGAGAAGAAAGCAAGGCAGGAGGAAGCATCCTCCCTCTCATAACCCTCAGTGATGAGGGAGGAATGAAAAAGAATGACAAAAAAGAACAAACAAAAAAAAACCCTACTACATTAGTTTCCAAATTCCAGTTTTGTTCAATTAAAAATCCAGAAAGCACAAGTTTTTGCCATTTTCCCCACAAGTTATAAACCTTTTTCAATTATCTTGTCAGATTATTACACTGGAGACTTCTGTTAAACACTGAAAGGAAAAAAAAAGAAAAAAAAGAAAGAAACCAATTTGAAGGAATGTTTTAAGGCAGTGATAGACTTTCTGGAGGTGTTTTTTTGGGGAATTAGCTAATTAATAACAAAATATCCAATGTAAACACAACATACTTGTAGAGCTGCAGGTAGCTGTAGGGCAAATGGAGAAACACTTCTTTTTTAAAATGCCCTGTAGGCTCAGAACTTCAGGAAATAAATCTCAGAGGCACTATTCAGATACCACAGAGCAGTGCAAAAAATTAAGTATGTAGAGCCTGAAAATCAAGGAATAGTGGAAATGCAAATCCCAGGTTACCTGGCTGTGGGCTCACTTCTCATCCCTTCCAAACTGTTTGCTTTAAAGCAGTCATTCAGCTTCAGAGAGAATCCAAATTGTCCCCTAGCTTTTTTCAATGGAAATGGGTGTGTAGAAGCCAGCTGAAGGCTATTTTCTCTTCATCCCTCCTGTGCATACTGAAGCAGATGCTACTCTCTTCTTGGTTGTGAATAAGAAGAGCTAGTCTGTTGGGAGGGCTGTGTACTGCTGGTTATTGTTCCTGCTCAGACTCTAGGTATGGCTGCAAAACTCAGCACTTTTTCACTAAGCAATAAGAGCAAAGTCTGTATGTAATTTGTGTGCACCAAATGTATTTTAGAAATGGACGAGGATGCTAGTACAGAAAAACTGTCAGCGCATCTTCCGTCGTCAAAGTCCTCCTTTCAATGATAGAGGTGGCTAGAGAATCAGCCTATCTCCATCCCTTCAACAGAAAAACAACTAGACTTGTAAGCAAAAATAGTTGTATGTAATAGGCTGTTGGCACTGTCTCCTCTGTACTGAACTCCCCTATTTCATGGTCACTTCAGGCAAGGCTGCTGTAGCTCACCACACCACCAACCTGTTCTTCCTTGTTAGGGAACAGCAGATCCAGCTGTGAATCTTCTCATTGCAACCTTGTGCTAAGATGCTGCCCAATGCCTTACAGAAACCTCCTGGAATGCTTGTCTACTGCTGTGAGGAGCCAAAGGGTTAAAGTCCCTAGAAAGAACCAGCCTCTGACTTGGAGAGTTTCTCAAGTTGCTTAAGACTTTGTGCTCTGCCCAACACGGTCATCTGTCTTGTGAAGTCCCACCATGCTCTCCACCAGCTCCTCCCGTAAAAGGACTCCCTACACTTGAGCTGTTCCATCATCAGCTTGATGAGACTTTTGGCAAAAATGCTCTCCCCCAGTGTGACCAAATGGATGACTTCTGTGCCCAGCAGCCCTTGTTCTTTCATGGCAGACCAAAGCCATAGCATTACACACAACTTCATGCAGTCAGCTGTGAACTCAGAGGATGCATTCAACCCTACCGAAGCCCTGATCCTTTGCTTATAGAATCAAGGAGAATAAATACTACCTCGCCACCCTCATCCTTCACTGTTGGCCACAGGGCTCTGCAGTCACCCACTTCGCTCCAGGTCTCTTTCAATGGTGACACTGGTGCCCACGTGAAGAAGCAACAAAGGCTAATGATTGAAGAAGTGGATAAGCTTCAGTCTCCAGGATGCACCCTCCAGCACCAGCTGGGCAGGGACTGATCCACGTGGCTTTGTCACCACTCTTGCTGCATTGTACCATGTGGTGCAAGCAGTTTCCAGTCTCTTTCACACCCTAGCCCTGCTGAGAAGGGAAGTCGGTGGTGACCACGTTCCCCAGCTGAGACCAGCACACATCCGCACAGAAGCCCCACACTCCCTGACCAGGGGGCAGACTAGGACCAAATGCCAAGGCCTTTTTAGGTTGTATGTCTGACAAGAAAGAGCTACAGAAGATAGCAGCCACAGAAGCCACTTGGAAGCTACCAAGAACAAGCTGACATTAAGAATAACAAAAGCTGAACAAAAACAAAAATACCCTCAGATACAGCAAACCCTACAAAGAAATACATACACACACAAAAAAAAAACAACAAATAAATAAATAAATAAATCTCACTCCCACAAAAGCTTGCCTGTTCAAATAATTTACAAGTGTTCAAAAAAAACAAACCAAACCAAAAAACAACAAAAACAGAGAACCACCCACTTGCCCAGACTGCCAAAAATGTAGGGGAACGACAACAATACAAAATCAACAACCATCCAAACAAACTGCCCAAACCCAGACACAGTAATCCCCTCCCACAAACATGCTGAAAAGGCTGACAGCAGTATTGTTCCCTGCTAAAGAAACTCTCTCTCAAGAAAATGTAAAAAAAGCACCAAACAATTGTTTGCTGGTTTCTTGGAAATATTTATGAACAATATTCATAGGAAATGTTCTCAAGGGGAAGTCACATAAATGAGTACAGACATGGGACATAGATGGGAAAATGGATGGACCAATCTTGCTCTCCAGAGAGGAATTCTGGTGCCTAATGAGTCCAAAGTCATCTGTTCATTCCCACCAAGCACATACATCAAACCTCTAACAAAGAGCAACCTTGTCAAACAACCTTGTGTGTTAACTACTGACACTCCTGATGAGATACTTTAACTGGTAAGGGTTTGATTTATTAACTTAGGAGCTGACTGATGCTAGTAAGGATAAATTCACTCAGTTTTCAGAGGGTTTCCTAACCCATTCTTTGGTTTAGTTGAACATTGAAAATGGTTAACTAAATGCACATAAGATGGTTTGCTGTTAATTGTCCTTTCATTTTTTTTGCTTACAAATGAGAAATTTGCACCAAAGGATAATTTTTGCACACAAAATTACAGATTATCAAGGCAGATATAGATAGGTTAGAATAAACTTTTTTTTAAAAGCAATAGTTATGATTTCTGCTATATGTAGAACTGTGTTACTCTAATGTTTTATTTCTTACAGGTGAGAAATATTTATTTGCCTCATAAGATGATACTACAAGTAGAGAATCTCCTTCATGCATACACCAAATACACCTTCTATTGCGTTACTAAACAATACTGACACTAAAAAACTCACTGGGAACTTCTGAACAAGCACAGCCCTTACCCATAATGTGCACAAGGGACACAGTATGTGATCAAGAATAAAACGTTCACCTCAAGTGGTTCTTCAAAGTCTGTATTGACACCCATAAGGTTTTCTGCAACAGGCCACTGTTAGTAATTAGTGGTGCTGCTCAGCATCTCCATTACTTTTTTTTTTTTTTGGAGGACTAATCAGCATCTTTAGCACTTACAACCAATTCTTCAGTCTGAGTTTTGGAGGCTGAGATAGCAAGTGGTACATATTCTGCAGTCCCTCCAGGATGGCACAGTTGCTGGGGCCATGCAGCTGGAACATCCAGCATGGTTTTCACACCAAACAAGGGCAGCAAGGTATTTCATTACACAAACAAGCTCTTTCTGAAATAACTTGTGCCCAGCTGGTAGAAATAAAGCTGAGACTGTCTTTAGGCATCTCTAATTTCTGTGCCAGCAAAGTGAAGCTCTAATGTGAATACTCAGCAACCGATGGCATCTTCCTAGTTCTGCTCAGAGCAAATGCAGGTAACATCTATTTTTGCAACTGGATCTGAAAGCTCTTGCTAATTTTTCTGAAAAGTTAATTGCCAGCCAGCATCAGGACTAGCTGCCTTTGTCCCCAGGACAGCTCAGCATCCTCCTGCAAGCAGAGGTCAGGTACCGTGGTTCACAAGACACTGGCACACATTGAATATAACATTTTCCAATATGAAAGAACTGCTTAAGGGATATACAAGCTTGCGTCACATGAATTTGTAGACTTGTTTACAAGTAGTAAACCCAGTAGACCTGTAATGGACATTTATAATACATGTCACTGTACTGTGCTATGCCAGCCCAGTCCAAGAACAGGGACACAGCAAGTCCTGCTCAGCAGAACATGCTGTCCTCTGCCCTTCTCAGTGTGCTACCAAAGCCCTTAATTGGAATATGATATCATTGCTTCGCTCTACTCTACATTTATCTTTAGCAGAAGAATAGCACAATTACATGGGTCATGAATGCATCTAGACAAATGTGCTGTTTATCACTGGAAATATTTGATTCAGGACTTCATGGCTCACATATACCCTCCGAGGAAATTAAAAAAAAAATCCAGGCAAATCTCCATGGCCCCTCCATATGCAGCCAGCCAGTATTTATTAATCTTAGGAGCCATTTAAAGTTTCTTCAAGAATAAAAAAAAACAGTTTTATATACAATTTAAATACTCTGTATGTTTGATAACCTACATAAAGTTTGCAGGCGACATTTGCACTATGCTAATAACCTATTATCACTAAGTAATTCCCATTTTTCATTCACAATTTATAGTACTATTGAGTCTCCCACTGCATTTTTTTTTTTAAAGTTCACCAAGTGTTTAAGCCAAGGAAGAAAGCAAGGTCAAAAGAACATAAGCAACTTGCTGAAGATCCCTACAAAAGGCAGTAAAACACAGGTGTCTTTGCATCGGCCCAGCACTCTTATAAATATAGACTCATTTTACAGTCATTCAAAAGTCAAAGACACAAAGAGTTTGCAAAGAGAAAATAAAAATATATGTACACAGAAAACTTCAAACACCAAACCCAAAGGTACATGTATCTTTAAAAGGTCTGAATAAAAGCGATATCACTTGCTGACTATCAGAACCTGAGAAATGAACCGTTACTCCACTGAGACAAGTAGCACCAAACCCCTTGTCTCTGAATCCCACATTAACTTTTGACCAAGCCTGATGGGAAGAGGAGCAGTCCATGACCCCAGAAAATTTCCAACCCCCCAACAGAATGCTCCTCTAACTGTGATCTCTACTAGTGTGGCACCTCTACCATCTGCCTTGCAACTTGAGAGCTAGGAACTTTAGAGCTTTATTGGGATTGCACCCTGCATTACACAAAACTATTAGCTATTTTTCTCACTAGTTGAGATGAGATAGGAAATGTTTTGCTACATCAGCCCAATAAAAGAAATGTCACAAATTATTATTCTAAGCTGGAAGAATTTAAGGCTCTTCAGCACTGAAATGAGGTGGTCTTTGAAATAAAATCCTCACTAGAGGGTAAGAATACAAATCTCATTTGCTTAACGTCAGAAGGGTAATATCACAAGGGAAAAAATAACTTTGTTTCTCACTGATATGAACATATGGAAAATGACTGCCTTCTCACTGGATAATCAAACATTTTTCATTTAGAGAAACAGAAGTTACCACTGCAATGTGATTTTGGATTCCAGCTTGCTCTTAACCTGATGTTCATTATGTGTACTAACACGGAAGGATTTGTCTAAGATATCTCAAGAGCTGTCTGCACAGACATTTCCTAGTGTATTTATACATTTAACCTCTAGTACTGAGGTATTCAGTGCTGAAATATTTAACAGATTGTCAAAATCTGGGTAAAAAATGGGTTAAAATGTACTAGCAAACATCTTTGTGAACACAAACACTTACTGCTTCTCAGTCTTCAACTCTTCCAGTACCATTGCACCTGGTTATGTCTCTGGCAGATTCTCTCTGCTGGCTCTTCATTTTCTTTCCAGATGTGAAACCATGGAACTTCAGTGTTCATTACTATAAGAGTTAACAAATACACATGCTTTGTTTCTCCACAGGTGAGATCAGAGTGATCTTGTCTTGAGAAACACATACACAGATCATTGCCATTTTAGATACCTCTGGAGCATCTGGAACTTTACAGGTGTTACACCACAGGTCAAACATTGACTGGATGAGCCACTACAGGTGAATGAGGAAACTCAGCACTTCTGAAGCCATCTTAATGATTACTACTATGTTTGAGAAGTTGTCTTAAAAAAAAAAAAAAAAAAAAAAAGAGAGAGAGAGAGAGAAAGAGAGAGAAAGACAAGTGTGGCTCCTTTGTTGGTGAAAACAAAAACAACCACAAATGAAAGAAGTCAAAAAACCCACCTTACTTTTGAGTCACAAACCAACTGTAACTACACTCAAGAGAGAGAACCCAAGCAGCACAAACATCCCCGTTCATCTTGAGGGGCAATACCTGACAACGCCTGTGAAGCAGCCAGGCACAGGTACAGAGGTGAGGAAGGAAAGGCAGAGTGCTTTTAGAACTCAACAGTCAGTGGCTCAATCTGCTGTCAGACAGCAGCAGCGTAAAAGCTCTGGATATCCAAGAGTCCAACAGATGAGGGCTAGGACAGCTTTCATCCCAGATGATGTGTATCTTGGCCCAAATCTCCTGAATCCTCATGATCTTCATCCGATTTTAATTTTTTTAGCATTTCAGGAAAGACTAACAGAGTGGGTGTTTTTTTTTTTCCTCCTTGTCCTTTCCCCATCTCTTCTCCCATTCACCCTGAGCTGGAAGAGAACATCTCCCAGCTGAAGCAGCATCCCCAGCCATGGCGAACACCCACAGTCAGCAACAAGAGGAGGTCAGTGCACAAAGTCATTGCAGCTGCTTGAGTCAGCTCTTGGTTTTCCAAATTAAAGCTTCCTCCAGACATTAATAATGCTTCTCTCAGCCCAGCTGCTCACAATCACACAGTCTAATGATGCTGCTGTTGTCACACATCACATTCACTTAATCCTTCCCAAAAGCTGCACAAATATTTGAGAGCAGGGAACCTGCTGCCCTGATGAGTTCTCATGAGCCCTGAGCTGTAGTACCAAGACCAGCTCTGAAAGTGGTGGCTCTCCTGATCCTCTCACCCTTTACTCTCCAAAAGCTATTTCATCACTGAGGAACATTAAAGCTGAATGTTGAGGTGTGTTAATTCTGGAAGAAGGTAAATGCAGCTCCTGGTATTTGACAACGCAACTGCTGCCTTGTATGGTTAAGCATGGTTAGTGTTTGGTGCAGAGATTTAGCTCTAACTCCATTTTTCAGTCAACTGTCCCCATCCCACCAGGCTCCCCAAGAGGGACATGCTCCAGGAAGGGGCACCCAGTTTGGACTGATAATAGCAACAGTTGCCAGTGGGAGAGATTAAGTGTTAAGGTGCAAGGGCAGTTCACCAAAGCACTGTTAAGTGTTTTTGATGAAACCTGAAACCTTGGTTCCAGCACCTCTGTACTGAACACCAAACCCTGGCGACAGCAGGAAGAAGCACAGCTCACGCTGGTTTAGAGATGCACAGTTTCCTCAACATAGAGAAAGTTCCAAGACATCAGCTTTGAAACAGTGTTTGATGGTTAAATGCAACTGCGACAGCTGGTGAACGTGGTTCAACATCAGGTCTAGATGAGTGCAATGTACCTTCTCCAGAAGGCTCTTTGCAACCGGAAATTTTCCATAATTAAGGACATTTAAGGGCAGCATCTCACAGAAACAGATGAATTTTGAAACACTTCTTTTCTTGATGTTGCCTTGCAGAGTGAAGGGAAGAACAGAAGCCTGGATGGTTTCTGTTAAGCAACTTTCACTGCATTTGAAGTCTTGACACCTGTGTGTGTGCTGGCACCTGCTTTCCCCTGCTACAGCTAATCCAACACCTCACTCAACACACCAGTAAAGCACGGTCCCTGTGTTCCTGCATTCAACATGCTTGCTGTGGCTGTTCCCCACCACACTTGTGACAGAGCAGAGGGATAAGTCAGAAGTATCAGGTTTGAGGAATGGAGGAGTGAATTGTAAACGGAAACACATGTAGCATTACTAACATGGCTAAAATGTACCCGGAAGTTTCCCATGACTTGCATGCTTGCCTTCCCTTATATATATTTTTAAATAAAGTTTGGCAGCAGTTCAGCCCTAGGATTAAAATAACCGCTCAGTGTCATCCCAAGGAAAAAGCAGAGGACAACTCTATGCAGGGGCAGCTGCTCTGCCCCTATTGAAGGCACAGTTTTGTGCAAGATCTGGAAAGAAATAACCTTTTTTATAGCCATTATTCAGAGACATTCATGCAGCTCCTCCTTTGGACATGCTTGCCTTGGTTTGGAAAGCTCAGTTTGGGAAGATTTTAATAACTGCTATCAGTGCCTAATGTCAGTGCTGATAACCTGTATTATGCACAAGTCCAAATAGAGAAGCAACATTTTAGGTGGTATCATAAGAGTGCAGAAATGTTCAGTTCAAAAAAAAAAAACACAAAACAAAACAACAAAAAAAACCTTGCAGTTAAAAATTGGCTTCTATTATGCTGCTATTGCAAGAGAATCTGGCTTTTCATTTAGAAATAGATTTCTTTCCACAACTATGAGGGCCTGAATATTTGAGAACAAGAACTCAATGTTCAGAAGCCAGTAAGCAAATAAAGACCCTGAGGTTTCTCTGTATTTAAAAAAAAAAAAGTTATGACTGAGGCCTGACTCATGATTTTTGAATTCTTGGAGGTAGCAAAGTTAGTAATTCTGTAGTCTCTTGTGGGTTGGGACTTTCATGAGCTTCTTTGCGCATAGCTAACATAAGCTTCACACAAGCTTTTCAACCCCTTAGCCATACTACACTTAAATCTGTTTCATTGAATGTGGTCCAGGAAAAGCTGGTCTGTGACTTTTACAGGAGATATTAATGAATAATACATCTAGCTGTTTTCAGCAAATTCAGTTCTCTAATGAAAACCAAAGGCATACTTCCAGTCTGAGCTCCACTGAGCATCAGTCAGATATCAGTGATGTAAATCCATGTCCAGAAGCAGTGTAGGCCTTCAGCCTGGCTTAGCCCGAAGCACATAAAAAGACAAAAGCTTTGCATAAAATGTGATACCTCACCTTTTTAAAAAGTGATTTCAATGGATTGCCTTACACTATTGGATACTATCTTCCAGTTCAATCACAGCACCTCTGTAAACTTTGTGCTCTGTAAGTAATATTTGTGTACCACTTCAAATATCCAAGGTCATTCAGTGCACAAGCAGCAAGAGTCTGAAAGAGTTTCAGACCTACCCACATGCTCAAACACACTAGGCTGGGAGTGGCTGAGCCTCCAGGACTCACACGAACCATTAACCACGTATAATGGTCACAGCTTTCTACGCTATACTGTAAGCCAGGGCAAACAGACAAGCCTCGCAGTGTGATCCCAAAAGCACGGACTTGTGTCATGCGGTGCCGACAGTGACAGCATGGAGTAGGCTGGGCTGAAAGGCCTCTCTCACGAGAGAAAGCAAGAAGCAGGGTTGGTAGATTTGCTCTGCAGTAAATGCCAAAGCTCCTTGCCTACGCTTAGTTATTACCATTCATGCTGTGGGCCATCTCCATTTCCCACAGTCCGGCGCTCTCTGGAGCACGGCATGCTGCGCCTGCGAGTTGATAAGACTGCTTAATGATCTACGGCAGTTGGTTTTAATTAAAGCTACCTCCTCTGCATTGCTTTTAGTCTTGTGCAGACAGGAACACAAATGATTTCATCTTTGCTGATCCACCAGCTGCCAAGCTCACAATTATGAGCTGTAATTAATAAGGAAGCTTCTTCCACTGCTCCTGCTGGTTCAAGTGAAGTCAGAGGAGGAAAACTAAGATGAAGATACAGAAGTGACAGCAAACGAACCCTCCACATTACTACACAGACTGAGCAGAAAACTGGTTAAGCACATTATCTTCAAACCTCCCCACTTTGAGAGCTCCTGGAAGGCTGCAGCAGAGCATAACGAGAAGCCAGCCCGATGAAGCCACTCGCTTGCAGTCACCTTCAGGGCAGCAGATGTTACGTAGTCCTTTGAACCAACAAGGCAGCTCCTTAACAGGGAAACACACTTTTTCTTACTTGTGGGACTCCATGCTTAATTTCTACCAACAATTTTGTGTGTGTGTGTGTAGCTTGGGAGTCCAGTTACACTTGGGAGTTATCCTCCACTCCTCCACAGGTGGGAGGGAGCAATTAGCAGGGCACAGAGGGCATTAACAAACCTCGCTTGCCCTGACCAGCCTCACTTGGGCAATGTACCATCTGCTAAGAGCCCTGCTTTGGCTCAGGCTTGAGCTCCCCAAGCCACGGCTGAGCTATGCCATGGGTTGTGCCTGGTTCCTGCTACTCCTGACACATTATCTGTCCCTCTTGCGTTGATCTCAGCCTGCACCTGCAGCTCCAAATGATGGTGGGGCTGTCAGGCACTTGCTGCTGTGGCCACCCAGCCCTGTCACCTCGCCTAGGTGCAATGGGTCAGCATAGGTGCCCTCACCTCCTGCCTTGTGTCCCGTCCCGCTGCCCTCTGGTGAGCAGCTGAGGCCATTTCAGGCACTGTGAAGCCTGGGCCCCCCGTGACTGGTCCGAGCTTCAGAGGAGCCCCCAGGCCTGCAGGCAGGGGGAGCATGGAGTCCAGCTGGAGCTGGCCTAGGGCTGCCGTGCAGCACCTTGAGTCTGTCTTGCCTTGGGTACCCCTGCAGGATTTCCTGGTCCAAGCAGCCTGGGAACCTTGTCTCCGTACCTTCCATCTCAGCCAGCTCCATCTCCTACAAGGCACACAAGGTGGGAAAGCCCCAAGAGGGCTGGTGGATGTTGGGGGTCTGTGGCACGTGCTGTTGACGCAAAAGTGACATATTGCCTCATGTCAAGATCACCTGAAGAAGTTAGAAAAATACAGACAGTTTTTGCAAAAAGCCAGGCTTAAACCATAGCTTTTGGTGGGCACAGAACTCCTACATCACGTTCTCCTCACCCTTACACTATTTTTGAAGTATGCAAAGTTCAAGCAAGCCAGTTTATCTTCAAGGCTACCTTATGGAGAAAAAAAGAAAAAGCATGAAACTTCTGACTCTATATTCCAGGCGAGAAAGTCAAGCAGTCGGACCTTAGTTGTAGGACCATATTTGGCAGAGACATTATTTAAACTCTGTCGCACCAGACCACTGATAAGTAATACTCTCGTCAGAATGGAAGATTGTCTTCCCCATGCAACTAGAACAGCAAAAGACAGGGCTGCTTCCAGCCCTCCTCAGCTGCCAGGTCACTTCTCCCAGCCTCCCTATATTTGAGGGCTCTTAAAATGTAGATTGGAGGCACCACAGCTACAGTCACCTCAAGACTCCCTATGGAGGGTGATAGTGGCAGACATTAGTCTGCCACAGAAGTTACAGCAGGCTCAATGTGCCAGTTCCTGAACAGTCTATATTCTGCACCAAAAAACCTTAGTCACGCAAACACACGAACAAGGAACATTAAACCTTTAAGTCCCAGAGAATTTTTTATGGTCACTTCAGGATAGCAGGCACTTTCATCTCTTTAATGTGTGGGATGCATAGTGTGTTATTTCTTGTACATCTCCAATGTTGTCATAGAAGCAAGTAGAATATTTTTTTTTGATACAAACCTAATTTGGTACATCCCAAGCTGGTACATTTTGTGCTGAGTTTCTGTCTCCAGAAGACAAGAACAGCAATCTCAGGCCTATTTAAACTTTTAGGGAATCACAGCAAGCTGTGTTTTTAAAAGGACCTGTGGTATCCATCTAGAGTCAACAGACTTAAATTGCAGGGGGCGGGTGGTTGTACCAGGCAAGGACACCGCTCAATAGTTTTTGACTGTTAATGCAGAACTTGGTTATTTATTTGAAAATATCAGGTATTTTTAGAAATTTGTATATTCAGCCTTTAATGTAGGGTACCTTTCAACCTTTCAAGAGTACCATTGACTTAGAATTTGACTCTAACGAAAAAACTGAGCAGGCTCCATTCCATGGCTGATTTATTTATTTTTTTTTTCAGGAATCAAACCCTCCAGCCTTTGCTCAAAGCTTAATTTTGTGATGACTCAAAAGTGCATTTCTGCTGGCAGTCTAGCAGGAATTGCATATCATGCTTTCTGTGTATCGTGGGTGAGGGCTCAGAGCAGGGAGCATTTCCATAACATATGAAACTTCAATCCATGTTTATAATGATGCATGTCATTTATGAGAACAGAACTCCCTCCTATCTAAAAAAACAAAACAAAAAACCACCACTCAGGAGATAAAGTACTATTCAAAGGTATTGCAGAACCAAATATTTTTCTTCCCACAGAAATTGAACTCCTGAATAAATAGGACTGCCAGCCTGAACACAGGAATCCATGCAAAATCCATACAAATTGAACTTCCTGGCTACCTTCCTTCTTTCTCACCCAGGTTCCTTGTGTGAAAGCATCAAAGCAGCACCCAGCTGGCCCAAACTCCTTCACCAGGAACATCCCCCCATTTTGCACAGCCACCTCGAAAGGTGATGGATGGCGACATTGTCCCTCTCTGAAGGTAAAAGGACACTGTATGCATGTAGCATATGCTCCAGGCTGTGCATGACCAGATATGTGCAGTCTAGCACCAGTCTTCCTTCTGGTACCCTCAAGAAGACTCTTGTTCCCCTCCCACATCACTGCCCACACTTGATGGTGTCTCAGCAGGCATTTACTAAGCTGCAAAGTCCCCTCGTGGGCTCAGCCTGGGAAAAATCAGTAGTTCTTATTGCTTTCTCTGACAAGAGTCCCTGAATAGTTCTGGTTTCCACTGTCTGTCCTCATACATCTCTGCACCTTCCCGACCTGCTGAGGCTGTGCTGGCAGCTCCACACACTGCTGAGAGCACCAGTTCCCCCAAACCTCCTTATTCCCGCTGAAAAGCAAAACAGGATGCACCGGCCCTTGGAGGTGGACCAGGGGCCTCCTGTGTCCGGCTGCAGCCCAGGATCATGTACGTCTGGGCCAAGTTCTTTGCAGCAGCTTTGGGGTGAATCCAAAGTCAGGTAAAACTGCTCTTGCTTTTTCCAGGGGAAACAGAAGCAGATTTTGCCTTGCAAGTAAAATTATTTCAGATGATCTGGCAAATACACTTTGTGCTTCCCTCTGTATAAAAGATTATGACCAGGGCTCTTGTGGAGTCATAAATTAAATCTAAAGCTCCAGGACATCACAGTGCTCTCTGACAACAGTGGCTTTGAGGTACTGCTACAGGCAAGGCAGCCTGACAAGACTCCCTCCATGTGATTAGCAGGAGTTACCCAGAGGGGCAGCAAACAGCTGTTCAGTAGCAAAGCTGCCTTTTGCTTATATGAACTAGCAGTAATTGCGTGCTAAAAGCAAAAGCCATGCACCTCAGTGCAACTAAAGGTTACAGTTCCCATTTTATAAAACAAAAGTACTAAAACTATTGTAAGAGACAAATGCGATAAAAAGCAGACAAAGAGTAAATCTGGCATGATGTACAGTGAACATGATTGCTGTTCTCTCCTCCTCGACAAGACACCCTAGCAGGAATGCAGGTTAATTTGGACTTGCCCCCGGGGAAAGACTGTCAGAGGCTACCAGTGGTTTTCAAGTGCCAAACCAAGAGTACACCATGGGTAAAACTCAATTGCATACTTCAGCACATCAATCCTGCGCTACCAAAAAATGCCTGATGGCAAGCAGAAGTTGTGGAGTCTTCATCCGTGGAGGTATTCAAGCACTGTCCGGACATGGTCTGGGCAACCTGCTCCAGCTGATCGTGACTTGAACAGCAGGGCTGGATCTCCAGAACCTCCTGGAGGTATCTCCAACCTCAACTACTCTGTGACCTGGTGATCTTTATTGGCTTCATTTCATCCTTCTACTCCTGAATACATCATTGTAACTTTCTTGAAAGGAGTTACCAAACTTTTCAGTAGCACATGGACATGCTTTCAGATCTTTTTTGACTGAGGTTAAGGGAAAAGCTTGACCCTCCAGAAGCCACGGTAAATGTGCTCCACTACTCTCTGACCCTTAAGCAAAGTCCTTCCTAAAGAGCAGTCTAGTTTGCAGTTTAATTTTCCATTTTTTGTGTGGGTTTTTTTCCCATAAACTGATGTCCCAGTATATTTGTTTTCATTCTTCCGTGTGTAAGGCCAATGGCACGGGTGGCAGAAGTCAGAAATTGGAGAGGACAAAAGCCAAGCACGGGAGAGCTGGGAAGCAGCTTCAGAGTCATTGAGTTACCTCAGGTTGCTGTCACATCCATTATTATTCATTACAATAACCTCCTGCAGACTAACGAACACGTGTCCTATTAGTTCTGCAGTCACCCCAGGGAAAATAAAAAGCTTTGGACAGTGCTAGGAAGGGTTTCAATTTCAAGCCAATTTTATATCATGGACTATTTTTGGTCAGTACTTCTCATTCAGGTCCTTCTCAGAGCTGCTGTTACGGGAAAAATAATTCTTATAGATGACCATCTCTCCTTGTTGCCTGTGGCTCACATCTTGGGTGATAAAAGCACAGTTCATGCCTCTGTTTTCCTTCACTTGATTTGCTCTGCAATAGCACCCGCACGGCCTGATCAGAGCCCTGTCAGGCTGGGTGCTGTACACATCAATAAGAAGGAGCAGACATTTGTTTTCCACCTGCTAAATAAAGCGTCTCTGAGAAACTGAACAAACATCTGTTGTGCAATTATTTAAAAATACAATCTAAACTCATTATATTCATAAAGGAAAAATATTAAATATTGTACCAGAGACCTGCACAGTCTAGCTGTTTCCATCCCTCTACCTGTGTCAAACCTTATGAAGGAGCAGGTTCTGTAAAACCATCATTGCAGCCTGGCTGCCTGCGTGGCCTCTCCACAAAAAATTCATAGATTTCATGAAAGCACAAAAAGCTGCTCCTTCCAGTCAGTTGAAATTGAAAAAATAAGGCCACCTGGTTCACTGCAAAGCCGCCCTCTGCCCACAGTTTGCCTCCTCTCTGATAAACACACAACTGACAGCAATCCTTGGTATGGATGCTCCCTTCACAAGGGTTGCTGCAGCACCATTGGAGGAACTGTATAAGATTAAGATCCTTTTGCTATCTTGTGGAACCTCCTTCCATAACCCCTTTCTGGATTTGCAGCCCTGGAGACCAGCTTTTTCCCTTTCCCCACCATCCCCAAATTCACTTCTGCGGTCCCAGCTTTGCTCATGCTCCCTTTACTGGGCCAGCCTTCATAACCCTGAGCACCGTTTTGTTTCACCAAACACATTTTAGCAAGCATTTCTGTACATTTCAGGCCTGATTCTGACCTGTTGGGAGTTATATCAGTGTCACAGTAAAAGCTGACACTGAACTCCAGCAAGGTCAATAGGGCCAGAATTAGTTAGCATCCATTTAAACAAAAATAAGTATTTGGGAAACCTTATTAAAGACTATATTCAGTCACGTTTTAACATACTTTTTTTTTTTTTTTTTTTAGAACAGAGGTTTTTTAGGGAAGTTAAGGCTTCTGTCATTGTTCTGCAAAGGTAGCTGACCTAGTGTTAATTAACTATGCTTGTGTCACACAACATCACCTCATGCTAAGCAATACAATGACCAGTCTATAAATAAAATAAGAGCTACTGCTAAAATTCACATTCTCGGCTTTAAACTCAAAGATTTCCATGGGACTAAGAGGTCACTTCACTGGCTATATTTATCTCCTTAAAATTAACAGAAAGGAAAAAATAGGCCCTTTCACCCTCAAACGAGAACATAAGGTCAGGATCACAAGTGGTGTTGGCAGGGCTGGGGGGGTCTGGCCGTGTCCGCAGCTCCTCAGAGCTCAAGCAATCTCCATCAAAATATTGGCACCGCCCTTGGCTCCGATACGCTGCACTGAGTGGGATGGAAAACAGTATTCCTCTCATGTCCTGAGCCATCTCCCTGTTGTAGACAAAGTCTTGATGAGACTCAAAAAAAATTATTAAAGTGTGCTCAGTCTTTCCTGTCACTTCCTGGCATGTGAAAGTCAAAAAACGTCAGGAGAAAAATACTCACCATTTGTTTCCAGAAACCCTGGGGAGCCAGGACATGAAATCTGGGAATGACTCAGTGGCTCTCCTAGAAAATGGCACTTGTCGCACTTCCAAATATTTCACTGATCTTAGAAGCTGCTACCAGTAAACGGGTGAACTATCATTTAAGCCATTTACCTACCAAGGGATTTGGCCTGACCTCTCTTTGCAGGCATAACTACTATTAATAGCCATGATGGGAGCTGTGTTGTGCTGAAAGGAAAATAGATGCTTGTGCTATTTTGGTATTCATGCTCTCCTCTAGCAGGGCTGGTGCTAGCCCACTTCTCTAGGGAAACTGGTACGATGTCCACTGAAACAAAACCTCCCCTGTGCTCCGTCCTCCTGTGTGAGCCTCCCTCCAGGTGCTCTGCCTGTGCGTGGTAGCAGCATCGTGCTGTAACAACAGTCGGGTTGGTGCTGGAGGGCCAGTGCTTGTGGAAAAGGCAACAATGAGCTCATTCACCATTTTTCCATGTAGCCAAAGACTCCAAAGGGTCTGGCAAACTAACCAGAAATCATCACGGGAGCCCACATCCACAAAGCAGCCTTCTGTTTTTGGTGAGCACTTTGAAATCTCTCAGAGGGCTGCGGGTGGTGCCTGCAGACGACTCTGGGGTTCGTCTTTTCGCTGCTCCCGTGGCCTGTTTTTCTGTGCTGGGATCATGCACCAGCTAAACCATCAAAGCAGACTTAGCTGGAGAGCAAATAGCAACTCAGATGTTGCACCCCAAGCCAGCGCTTGACAAAAGGCTACTTTTGTCTCCCTAATTGGAGTCTTTGTTTAGGCAGTTCAAGCATCCTCAATGCTAGAACAACTGACAATGAAATGATTAGAAAGCAAATCTTGCTTTTCTTGTAATCTGAATGTCCAGTTAAATTATTTCTATAGCTGGAAGATAAATGGAATATGATTTTCTCATATGAACACCTGAAACAGTTAATGAAGATAAGATTTATGTTCCACCGGCATAATATAATCCCAAAGGCACAGATAATCCCAAAGAGTAAAAAAAATCAAAAGGCCTACTACACCACTTAGAAAGAGACTTAAATGCAAAGGCAAAAGACCATACTTATTCTGAAGCAAGAACAGCATTTGGTATAGCTGCTTTTGGTGCTATAATCCTCCTCTACCTGTAAACCTTGACTGAATATGGTATCAGATGAAAACCCAAAGTGATTGGGAAACAGCCAAGGGAAACACAAAAGATGTAGCCTGAGAAGTCTTTGACACCAGTTATAAATACAAGTGAAAGCAAATCCAAAAACCAGATAAATCTCATCCTTAAGAAACAGGGACCCTGAATACAACCCTTTCACCCCTCTCTAGAAGCTGCGTGGTTGGATTTTCGGAAACACTCCTGCTTAATTCATCCTCAGTAATTCATCCTGGGAGCCCGCCAGCACCCTGCTCATGTCCACAGCCATGCTGAGCAGGCTGCAAATTCCCCATCAAGCAAGCGGTCAGTTCTCGCCTGGCTGTGCTCAGCAGCTGCAGTGCAAGGGGGGAGCTGAGGAGGCTGAAGCCACCCTGTGTGCTTTCTCCTCCAGCAAGTCCAGCAAGTGCCCCTGCTAACCAACACCTTTGCCTCCAGCCTTCAGCCAGCAAAAAGGACCATATTTGTACCAACAAACAAGAACCATCAACTATAGTCTTTGATCATCCTCAGACTAACTCCCACAGAATAATTTTAACTGCAAAAGTCAGTCATGCAGACACACTGCTTGGATTTGTCCCAAGGCCTATGAAATTTGAGGACACTTATTTTTTTCCTTTTTCTTCTTTCTCGTGAAGAAAAACTTACCATGCTGGTCAGATATACAACATACCTGCGATGCCTCGGGCACTCGGGGCAAGCGGAAAAACCCAGGAAGCACGTACACACACGGTGCTGAGCTTCATCAGCCTGTAAATAGAAGCCATGGTTCTGAAGCTCCCAGAGGAACAGAGGAAATAAATACCCCTGAGTACCACTAGGCTAAAACAAAACTGGGCTGCCCACAAACTCTTTTGTTTCCAGAGCTGATGATCTCCCAGTGCTATGCCCATACAAAGCCAACGTCCCCAGCTAATTGCACTCTCAACCAGGGTTTGCACCACATCAAATCCATGCAGCAGCATGTGTCAGCAAACCAGTAAAAAAACAGCAAAACCAGTAGCCACAAGACTATTTCTAAAGCTTTTCCCACCCAAAGCAGAGAGAGCTGTGCTGCCCAGATGGGACACAGCCTCTGCGGCCAAGGCAGTGGCAGAAGCCAAAGCTCCTGCTGTGGGGTGCGGTGCGGCCGTGGTTCCCCACGGGGCTGTGGAAGAAGCTGCTGAGTTTGAGGCTGCTCAGTGGAATCTGGAAGGATTTTTTTTTCCGCCTACAGAAACTTCTATGGCAAAAGGAGTTAGAGAGGGAAAAGCCAGTTAAACTTCAGCCGTCCTCTATGGACGGTAAACTTAGAAACAGGAGTAAGACGCATAATTTAGAAAACCAGGATAAAAAACAAGCCAGCTGCTTCCCCCAGAGTGCAGCCCTTCCCTGACAGCTCAGTGTAACTCTCCTATTTACTTTTCATCCTCTCCCAATATTTATTTTTATGATTATTGCTTACCAGGACAGCCGCATGGACTAATTGCCATATTTTGAGCACAGTCTTTTATGGCTAAGCCATGAAACTCACTGAGTGTAACTTCTGACCATGTAATGTGTCTTTCCAAAACCAAATTTGAAGACTCAAAAACTAGCAAAGCGGGAAAGAATAGGATGTGAGTTGTCAAGTATTCGTGTGCAGACAGACTTTGGTGACTAGTAGTATCTACATTGTGGTGTGAAGAGACCTTTGACAAATATTTTACCAAGGTTTTTTGGACAAGAGGGCACCAGGACCTGGTGAAATTGAAGGTCCTGACGTACCAAAGGAGCTATGATTGCCTATGCAACAGTGAAAATTAATATACCCCTAATTTGGTCTCAGTCTAAACTAAACTGAAATGAATGCTGCAGTCTCATCTCACCCTAGACTGGCTTCTAGTTGACAGCTCTGAATAATTCAGTAGAAAGCCTCTCCTGACAGTTACTGCTGCAGACAGCTCCCTGTGAGACTGGCCCATGCGCTACGCACACTGCAGATCCTCACCCGGCCCGGCAGCTGCTGCCTACGCAGGGCAGCGGGGAGGGCAGCACTGCTATGGGAAGAGAGGGGCTCTCACAGTTGCCTTATCTAGTAAAAAAAAAAAAAAAAAAAAAAGGAGTTCTGTTTTTCACATTGATGAGGCACTTCCATGTGATAAAGGGAAAAGGCAACAAGCCACATCTACACGTGCATCCTTCTTCACTGTCTTAAGAATAAACCCTGTCAGTCAGTGCAATGTGTAGCTTTAACAAATTAATTGCTGTGGTTAAAAATCTCTCCTACTGAGCAAGGTTTTGGTTAATAAGAATAATAGAAATCAATACATTTAGGAAGATGCTCTCCTGTTTCTTACAGCATCTCTTCCAAAGAAGACGTTTCCTGTAAACAGAGTTGCAAGAACATACTGGGATGTACTGAAATAGCTCGGGTCTTCAGTCATGTTTTGTTCTGGGGTCTGACAACAGCCGAGTTCTCCAGGCACTTCCATCATACTGTTACACACTGTCCCAGCTTTTGATAACAAAATGTTGAAACCTCTGTGTTTTGCAGATTGCTGTAGACATTGGGAAATTGATCCTGCCAGGGTTCAGGGCACAATTATTAACCTTTTTTGTTTCTAATGTTACAAACCATTGTTGTGACTTCACTGCCCCAGACAGGTGTCATGGAAAAGACGGTGAACAGCCCTGATCCCATCTTGTGACGGCTTCAAATGAACAAACACCTTGGAGGTAAGAAGTAAAGGCAGGAGGCTGCGAATCAGACCATACACAAGCTCTGTCTAGTTTTCATTTGCACCCCTTGAACAGAAGCCAGGCCAGGGGTTCCCAAAGCCTTATTCCCTTCCACATCACAAGCTCACACCAAGCCCTTGAAATAACTGTTGTAACATCTAAGTGATCATATCCACACAGCTGCAGCTATCATTTTTTTTCTGGTGGGGGACACATTTGCTCCATGAGGACACCCTGGCCATGTAGTGGAAGCATCCAGGCAGCTTTGCCTCCATCCCTTTTCTCTTGTTTCTTGGGGACACTTGGGATTTTTTTTTGGAGACTCAGCACAGCTGTGCAGGACTTACCATCCCCCCAAAACTGCCCCCCAGGGCTCTGCTGGGCACAAGCACGCAAAGTGCCTCTCTGTGCCCCCCAGCCCTGTCTGTGGCAGGGTGTCTGAGCTGAGGACAGGGGTGAAAGGGGCACCTGAGGGGGCTGAACAGAGAGGAAAACTCTGGAAGGGGGAAGATAGGGGGAAGGGCTAGTTGGAAATGCAAGGGGCAGACAGGGATTGCGAGACAGAAGGAAAAATGGGCAGCCCAAGAGCCAGAGGATTCAGGAATAGCTGAGACCAAGCAACGAGCTAGGGGAGATCTTGGTATAATGAAGGAAAAAGCATGGGGACCAGTGGAGCAGGAGAAGCAGGGGAAGGAGTAGATACATCAAGGAGTGGGGCAAGGGAGTTGGGCTGGCATGGGGTGGAAAAGTTTCGCAGCAAAGAATAGCTGATATACGGCCTCCATAGTGTGCAGAGAGTGAAGGGTACTTGCAGGGGTGTTCAGTCTAATAAAAGAAAACTAGAATTAAGAGGGCAAGAAAAATGGTCCAGACTGAATGGTCCCAGCACTCTCAGTCTCCTCATATGTCAGATGCTCCAAACTCTCAGTCGTCTCTGCAGCCCTTCACAGGACTCACTCCAGCATGTCCAGGTCGCTCTTGTACTGGGAGCCCAGCACTGGACCCAGCACCAGTGCTGAGCAGAGGGGAATAATCACCTCCCTTGACCTTGCAACGCTCTGCCTAACACACCCCAGCTGGACTTCATGTTCAAGTTGTTGTGCACCAGAAACCCGAGGTCCTCTTCTGGCAAGCTGCTCTCCAGCTGTTTGGCCCCCAGCAGGTGCTGGTGCAATGGGGTTGGTTCTTTCCCAGGTGCAAGACTTTGCATTTCCCATTGCTGAATGTTATGAGGTTCCTGTCTGCTCAGGTCTCCAGCCTGCCCAGGTTCCTCTGGATGCTCGCACACCCACCTGCTCTGTCAACTGCTCCTTCCTGCTTTGTGCCATCTGCAGACTTGCTGAGGGTGCTCTCTGCCCCATCGTCTGGGTTATTAATGAGAGTGTTAAACAGCACCATCCCCAGCGATGACCCCTTGGGTACACCACCTGGCCTCCAGCTGGACTTCATGCCACTGATCACAACCCTTTGACACTCATGACAAAATCACCCGTGTTGGTCTGCCCACCAGTTCTGACCCCTAAGTTCCCAGCTGGCTTATCTCCCATTTGCAGGCAGAACTCCATGCTTTCCCCCTGCTCTCTTGCTGCCCTTCCTGAGCATCATGTACCCATCCACCACAGCATGTCAATTGTGTGAGCTATCTTACCATTCCTCTGTGATGCCAATGAGCTCACAGCACTGCAGTTCATGCAGGCTGCTAATTCCTCCTGTTTGTTCCCAAGCCGTGTCCATGCCTGGATGAGCAGGTTCCCCTCCCCTACATCTCTTCATCCATGATCTCTTCATTGCTTTGCTGCCAGCAAGCAGCTGTGAGGGCCAACGTCCAAGTCCATCTCCTCTGGGAGCTGCTTGACAGCAACTGCAATCAGCTACTCTGTGAGCACAAGTGGCAGAGGTTTAGGCACATGCTGAAAGGTTGCAGCTTTGGTGATGGTCCAGGAAGGTAGTGATCAGCATGGAATGGGATTTCATGGTATGGCAGGGAGCTTGTCTTGAATTCCTGAATAACGGAAACATCAATGTTATACTGGTGCTGTTAGATTTCCAAATTCAAGTGCTCATATATCCAGAAGTGCCAGCATTAAAGTTTCATATCCAACTTAAATCTGTTCTCTCAGCCATTGATCACAAGTTCACACTCACATTTTTTTCCCCGAGGAGACAAAATTCTTTCAGAAATGTGGTTAATGTGTGGTTTGATGTGACATTGGCTTCAGCTGCAAGAATACTTAAAGGTCCCAAATCCTTCTACAACCAGCTGCTAATCAAGAACTGCATCTCTGCCACAGTTTTTTTTATTCCCAAATTGTGTCAGGACAATGTTTTTGGGACCAGGTTGTCAACCCAGTAATGAAATTGGTTTGAAAATGAACATATTTGTCCTGAAATGCTGTATTTCATCGGGTGTACTGGATGGATGATCTTAGTGTTAATGTTTGAATAAAAAGGGTTGCATAGGGATAGAAACTGTTCTGTGGGACCTATTCTTTGCTGTAGAGTGAGACAGAGCCCACAGGAAGATAAAGAGTGACCTTACAGTCCAGACAATGGAAAGCATCTCTGGGAGAATGGAAAGCATCTCTGGGAGAACAGCAATTTGGTCCTACAGCTGCCATCACTGCCACTCTTACTCAGGTTTCTTACAACAACTTTTTCAGAGACAGCAGCTAGCTAATCACTCCCTAGATTTCTGCTAACTGACTGGAGATCCTCCTTGGTCAAGTTGCAGATATGTCCATCATTTGTTACTGCAACTACAGCATGAGAGCTTTGTCAGTACTACTGAAAGTAACGTAGGATTTTTCTGGAGAGTCAGAACCTGGGCAGATGGACATTCAAAACCAACAGAGAGTTGTGACTTTAATTTTAGGAGCTATAGCTCCTTATCCATAAGGCAATCACAATCCCAGTCCCCAGCTTCATGGGGGGTAGTGTGGATTAATGCTGGTGCAGCACAAGGCAGTGGACTGAGCAATGCCATTCACCAGAACGTGAAGGAATGAATAGCTCTGTCTCAGATCAGCCTTTCAATCTTGGGCTGAAAACAGAGAATGGGATCAGTCACCAAATAATTAGAAAGAAGCAGGCTGTCACGTTGACTTGGCATTAAGTGCTCATCTAAAGATTAAAGAAAGGGTTCTGTTTAAAAACTGGATGAACTTGCAAGGGAGCTGGAACGAAGTTGTGATATGCCATCCTAATAGCCTTTTCTAACTTCTGAGTGGCTGACTTTTTCGGAGTGACTAATTAAAATAAGTCAAATGGCCTGTAGCTAAGTTTTGGTGACTCCTCTTCACTTAGGGACCAGTTAGTACCAGATCAGTGTAATGAGCAGTCAGTGTGTGTCATTCCTGTACACTTCATCCCCACAGAGATTTCCTGCCACTGCTGCAAATATGTTGTTTGCAGGGAGATCAATGGCCTTAACAGTTCGCCTTTAGGCTCCATGGGAAAGCAATTGCAAGGGGAAACACAGAGAGGTCTTCTTTTGTCAGACAGACTCTGGCAGCTTTTCAAACTGGCAGCGTCCAATTACAGGCAAGGAGAAATCTTTTAACCTGTTTTCCTGGGGAAACAAGGCTGATATGATCACATTGTGTGCCAGTCCTCCTGCAAGACCTTTAGCACCCCTAATAGCTTCAACCAAAGCTAGCTAGCAAGCTGGCATAAAGATCTTCAAAAAATGAAGCTTCTCTAATTTTCACAAAAATAGAGCAGCACGTAGAGAAAATTAACACTATGAATGCTCCTGCAGGAGAAAAGGCAGGAAGAACTTACCTCCTAGCTATTGTCTTCAGCAGATGCCACTGGCCATGGATGTACTCGCCAACTAATCCGCAGGTATGAAGCTCCAGGGACAGCGTGTGCTGTCTTCTGCCTGGGTGACACTAAAAGAAAAGAGGCACGTGATTACAGTGGGGGCCACAGGTGACATGAAAGAGTAACTGCACAAGGAAAGGTTCAGGATATGATAAGAGGAGAGTTCGATCTATTTTGCACAGAACTTTGTATCCGGGAGCCCTGTGATTGTGTGTCGTGGAAGGTTTGCTGTGGTATGGCAGTGTAAGAGGTGTAGTAGTGTAAGACAGAATGAAGGAAACCAAGTTTCCACCATTCATCAAACAGCTTGGATTTTAGTTTGGTTGTTCTTGTTGTTTTCATTGTAGGAATTCATAATATTCCTTCCTGTAATTTTCAGCTGTTATTTTCTTTTTCCTTTCTGAGGGAGAATTAGAAGATCATATGGTTTCAATCTAAGATTTAAATGACTCTAACATAAATTTGGGCTGTCTGATTATTAAGCAGAAGAAAAAAGATATGTAAGATTTCTTGCCCACCGTGCACAGAGTGTTGCAGCTTCTTTCTCAGATCATCCTGAAGGTAGACAATAAGCCTAGCAACACCGAGAACCGAACTG
This sequence comes from Cygnus olor, assembly GCF_009769625.2. Classification (NCBI taxonomy): domain Eukaryota; kingdom Metazoa; phylum Chordata; class Aves; order Anseriformes; family Anatidae; genus Cygnus; species Cygnus olor. The sequence continues at coordinate 16,117,413 of NC_049176.1, read as the reverse complement.
GATCCCACTGGCTTAGTTTCCATGCTGACAACCAAAACCGTACAGTTATACCTATCCAACAAATTTCAAGGGAAAAAAAATCTTCCTAGTATAGTACATGCTTTGAGAAACTTTTTCTCAGGACAGATGTGGAAGGACACAGCCTTGTAACAAACATTTCTGCATAGTGAGTACAGCTCCTCTATTCATTCAGAGGAGGTCTTGAAATCTTTGGATTATGATAGCAAATACAACTTTACCAAAGCTTTAGAGCCAGTACCGTTCTTCCCATACCTGTGTCACAACCTCAGCTGCAACTGATTATCTAGGTGCATTGGCCTCAGTAATGGTCCAGTACATCTATGGCATTGCCATGACCACAGCATGAGGAAGGGCCATTTTCTGTCCCTGGCTGTCAGCGCTGGCAAGTGCAGATTCACTGCTGAAGGCTACCTTCTCAGTAAGCAGACGGGATTCACATGAAGTTATGGTTGTTTTCTGCCTGAAGAGAAGAGAGCAAAGACTTTCTCTGCTTTCTCTTGTTGTCCCAGCACATTTAGTACCAAGGGTTGGCAGCTAACAGACCTCAAACTGGATTTTCTCCTACTCTGAACCTTCTCAACAGTACTGAAGCTAATAGGCTGGAGCAGGTAGAATTGATCTTGCAGATACAATCTTTGTAATGGAGAGGGTGACTGAGAAGCAGTAAGTTGACTTTTTAAGCTAGCAGCTAGAGAACAGCATCAAAGCTTTTTACTTTTAGCTGAGCATGTTTAGTACAGCATGGCAGACAGGCCAGAGAATGGAAGAGCCCATGTTCATTAGTCAGAGAAGGACAGCACTTAAATAATGGCCTCTCACACAGAAAAAAATAGTGTTTAACAGCTTCTGCAGTAATTTTTGTGCCACAGATTAGTGTTTTTGCAGAGAAAAGGGACAGAGAGCTGAGCAAGCTGTTCATTGGTCTTCCTGTTTCAGCATAAATATGTTCTCACATTCAGCTGCACTTGGCAAACCAAGTCGTATTTAGCCTGTAGCTAGAAATGTTTATAATTTGCTCCTGAAAACAGCCCTGTGCATGTCATTGCACAGGAAAGAGTTCAGCTGGTGCCAGCTGAAGTATGGGAAGTGTGCAATTGTTTTGTAAGGAGTTCGCAGATTCAGGTACATTTTGTATTAAAATACCCACCACTTGGTTCAGTCTGGCCCATGTGACAGGCTGAGCTGCTTTGCAATTTATTTTTACATATGCTTGGGGTCAAATCATCTCTGTAAAGGAAGATTTAATGACAAGTACTGACAGAGACCTGTCTTGCTCCTCCAGCTATTTTACGATGAAATTTCAACCAGCATCTCCACAGCAGACAAACTCACTGGTCAGCCCAATTTAGTATAATCAATATTTCTATTAGGTTTACATTAAAACCACTTGGGATTTCAAAAGAACTGGAGGATTTGGACTGGCACTTGAATACCCTGACTAGCAAGCATTGTCCCATAATGGCATCCCCTAAAGCCACTGGTGCAACCAAGTCAGCAGTTAAGAGTTCTTTGCTTCAGGAATTGTGCCAGGTGAGGAGTACAGAAATAGTTTTCTGAATAAAAGAGGTCAAGCCCAAGAAGTTCACCAGAGAAATATTTACCTGTAGCTGGGCTTGCAGCAGAAACTAACCAGAAAACCTGCTTTGAAGACCTGACCATCTTAATGCCTGGGAGGAGGCAGGAGCACGCAGGCATAGTCATCTGTCTGCACTAAGCCATGGCCGTGGGCTCTTTAGCTCTAGTTATGGCCAATAATTTTGTAGGCATCACAGAAGAGGGATGGGGAGAAAAAAATTGTAATTCCAGCAAACCTGTGAACTTTTCCAGCCAACTACATTTAGAAGCATTTTTAACTTAAATCTCTGAGCCTTTAAGGTGGTACCCTATCACTCTTCTACCAGGAGGTAGATACCAGGTTCTTACTAAAAATGAGGGCTGGGATGGAAACTTCCAGCCTCTCAGGACACATGGCATTGAAACTCAGATTTAAAGTTCAAACCCATCTTGAGTTGAAAGGATAATGACCAGCACATGCCTTAAAACAACTTGTCCTGGGCTCTATCTTTTGCCTCAAACACTGAGCAGCAGTTTTTGCAACTTTAATAGGTGTCATCAGATTATGATGGCAGCTTTCCATTTCAAATGGTTAATTTTAATTGAAGAGATCAATCTCTACAGAAATTTCTTCTTTCCAGGTGCTGCAGATAGTAATGATTAGAATTATTAAAATATTAGACTGCAGCTTTTCTGTAACAGCAATATATATATATATATACGGAGTATTAGAAGATAATGCCAAGGTGGCTGGGTGTTAGAGGCTTTTCCTGACATGCAGAATTCATATTCCTAGCCAGGTCTTCATTTATATTAGGTAGAGAAATTGAAATTCTGTTTTATTTGAAGAAGAACTTGTAGGCCTGAAAGCATGAAAGCTTCTTCTCCCTCTACCTACACTAATAAAGACATTGCTTCTACCCAGAGCCCTTGTCTTGCATTATCTAGCCAAGTAGATAATTCTGAAAAGCCATCCAGACCGTGACTGCTTTTACTGTTCATGACAGGAGTTGTGGCTTGAAAGAAACACTCACCCAGGGTGATATACCTGAATGTTTCCACTTTGATACTATTCTTACCTCGTGAAATCGTTTATTCTCACCTATTTTTCCATTTACAGCTTAATATGGCACAGGTTTACATTGTTTGAGTTATTATCAGCGTGCAGGATTTTCACTCTGTTCTGGGCAGACATTTTAATTTCTATCAGCTGTCATACCCTGGGAAAGATAATTAAGCACTTTTCATTTTCCATTTAAAATGGTATACAAAAGCTGGACATTAAAACCAGAGAGATTTCCAAATCAGAACATACGAGTAGCTTCAAACTTTCCTTTGGCAGAGAGCCAACAGCAAGGTTCAGCAGAAGTTCACCATTTCCCATTGTGTAAGGCTATTTGTTTAACATTTCTTTTGTCTGAAGTGGCCTTGTCAAATGAAATCTCCACATAATTTTCATTTGGCCCTTCACTCACATCTGAGCTGTCACTCCCATAGCAGCAGTTTGACTTTGGGCTTAACAAGAATGTAAGCATAAGTAGATACAGTTTTTAAAAATTCACATAACTTTTCAGCTAAATCGTAAAGTCAACTTTCAAAAACAAAGGACCAAGCAGCCTCAGAATCTTATGGCGTAAAAACCCAAAGACATTTCCAAGGACCAGGATTCAACAGCTTGGCTCACTTCGCGTTTTTAGGCAGGCTAGCCCATGTATCGCAGCCAAACTCAAATCTCTGTAATTATATTTTGACTAGATAAAAAAAGAGCCTCACATTGTTTTGAGTGAGGAACATATCCTTCTTAACATCCTGTTCTGTGCTGTGTAGCAATGCGGCTTGTCACCTTCCCCTCCTTCAGCATGAAGCCATCCATGCGTTGTAGGAACACAACATCTGCGATGCCCTACAGGGTCCCTCTGACACAGTGCTTTCTCATGAACATAGTTCACGTTTGCTCTATGTACGTGATACAATGACATTCATTTAACAAATTAATGTCATCTCCTGGCAGGTGTATGTTTCAGAGTTTAACTTGGGGCTGAAATCTGAGCTGCTGTTACTGTTTCAGTGCTGGGCCATGGTTGTACACACAACTACCAATCAAGGTTTTCAGCTAGGGCATGTACCTGTCTGTGTAACCACTTACCTAGCTAACATTGAACCAGTATAACAGTATTTCCTCTCTTTTTTTTTTTTTAAGACTACAATAAAAATAATATGGAAAGAGATCTTGCTGAAACCTTTTGAAGTGTTATCAGTGGATATGGAATGGGCTCGATGGCTGCACCCAGAGAGTGGTGGTCAGTGGTTCTATGTACAGGTGGAGGCCAGTGACGAGCGGTGTCCCTCAGGGGTCTGTCTTGGAACCGGTGCTTTTCAATATCTTCATCAGTGACATAGACGATGGAATTGAGTGCACCCTCAGCAAGTTTGCAGATGACACCAAGCTGAGTGGTAGGGTTGATACCAAAGAAAGAAGAGATGCCATTCAAAAGGACCTGGACAAGCCTGAGAAGTGGGCCCATGTGAACCTAATGAGGTTCAACAAGTCCAAGTGCAGGGTGCTGCACCTGGGTTGGGCCAATCCCAGACATGAGCACAGGCTGTGAGAAGAACTCACTGAGAGCAGCCCTGCGGAGAAGGACTTGGGGGTTCTGATGGATGAAAAGCTCGACATGAGCCAGCAGTGCGTGCCTGCAGCCCAGAAGGGCAACTGCATCCTGGGCTGCACCAACAGAGGTGTGACCAGCAGGTCAAGGGAGGTGACTGTCCCCCTCTGCTCTGCCCTTGTGAGGCCCCACCTGGAGTCCTGCATCCAGGTCTGGGGCCCCCAGCACAAGAAGGATGTGGGGCTGTTAGAGCGGGTCCAGAGGAGGGCCACAAAGATGATCAGAGGCTGGAGCACCTCTCTTAGGAAGAAAGGCTGAGAGACCTGAGGATGTTCAGCCTGGAGAAGAGAAGGCTCCGGGGTGACCTCATGGAGGCCTTTCAGTACTTACAGGAGTCTTATAAAAAAGATGGAGAAGGACTCCTTGCTTAGGTAGATAATGATAGAACAAGGGGGAATGGTCTTAAACTAAAAGATGATAGATTTAGACTAGACATTAGGAGGAAATTCTTCACTGTAAGTAGTAGTAGTGAAGCACTGGAACAGGCTGCCAAGAGAAGTTATGGATGCCCCATCCCTGGAGGTATTCACGGCCAGGCTGGATGGGGCCTTGGCCAACCTGATCTGGTGGGTGGGATCTATAGTAGGGGGGTTGCAGTTGGATGATCTTTAAGGTCCTTTCCAACCTGATCCATTCTATGATTCTATGATTATATTAATAGGTAACATCACTAAACATTGTACAGAACAACCTCTACTAGTATTTGATATAGAAATGAAAAAAACAAACCCAAAACATGATTCCTGGTACAGAATCACGCAGGTTGGAAGGGAACTCCAGAGGTCCTCTACTCCAACCTCCTGCTCAAGGACGGTCCATCTCTTTGGGCAATCTATGACAGTATTTCTCCACCATCATGGCAGAAAATTCTTTTCTTCTATTGAATTGCAATTATCGGGAAGTCTTATACAATCAAAAGGAAAAAAAGTTCAGTCCCAGCTGGTTCAAGAAGGCACACACATTTCTGGCATGGTTTTTTCAGCTCTCAAAATTTCTCCTTCCTCCTTAGCATTTTTGAGCCGCAAATAAAATTACATTTCTCACCAATCTACTCAATTGTCTATATAATGCATTTGTGTTCTAGAAGCTGCCAAGGCCACATCTCATTTTAATTCCCTGATGGCCTTGCTCAAAGGCCTGCTGTCACTGTATGGAAGTCCAGTATACTTAAAAAATTAATTACAGAAAATTACAGTTACTGAAGACTTCCAGACAGCTTCTTTGGATTCATTACTAAAGAGTTAAATGGCTGCAGCAATAGCAGCTGCAATCAGCAGAGTTGTCTTTTTAAGGGTCTGCAACACAGCACACTGCAAAGATCACTGCCCTCCCAGGGATGCATTGCCCCCTGGCCCCAAGAAGTCACTGCTATTTCCCTTTTGCTGATCTCCTGTGGAAGCAGGGAGGAAATGAATTCAGCTAATGCCCCTGCTAACCAGGAACAACAGAGCATACTCCTTATGTGATGGCGTATTTCATAATTTGCATATCTTTAATTTGGAGATGCATGTCTCATTATTAATGGGACTGGGACTCTGGCTGGTGCAACATGGCAACAGCTAGCACTGTACTGCAAAACCGCATGCGAAAGGGAGCCTCAGCTCAGCCTGATACTCCTGGCAAAAATCTCTTTGATTTTTTCGGTTGCATTCACCAGACTAGCCCTCACTGCTGACACACAGCACTGCAGCAACATCTTCCTGATGCTTCATCTAATCTACTGCACTTTTGCTTCGCTGTCTGAGATACAGCAATACTAATACATTACACATGAAATGTCAGCTGAGAGATGGGCTGTCCCCAGAAGGAGAGCCATTTGAACTGATAAAAGATGAATGACTTGATGTGATCAGAAGAATTAACAATACTAAGTATGTCTCTGTGAGGCTTTTGACAAGCTCCTGACTGTCACATACGTTTGACTAGCTGCTCTTTGCCACAATATTGCGTTTTTTGATATCCTTGGATGATACAATATAATGCAAGGTACTCGTATGTTTGCCTTACACTGGGGATGCTTCAGCTTTCCCCTCTCTTCATCATTGAGTGATACATATCTAACCACAGAGTATTAATCAGAAAATTTATATCCACAATTGGAAAGATTTCTCCACTAACAAAATGGAACGCTTTTGAAATGTTGCTCTATGATGTCGAAGAGTTGCTGCTTATCGTCTCATGAGAACCTGTAGCTCTGCAGCAGGAGACATCTAGAAGTTTGTAAATTAATAGGTATTAAAAATTTTAGAATTAATTCAGAAAAAAACTATTATTTTATGAGATTAAAAAATATTTTTTTTCAATTACTCATGACATTGTAAGAGAGTTTTGCCTAATCCCTTCCCCACACCAAACCCCAGCAGCCACGTTCCAAAAAGCTGTGGTGGCATGGCAATAAGGAGGATTCAGATTTCAGAAAGAATGTGGAAATGTTATTGAAAATGGAGGAGTTTAGTCTTCAGTTTTCCAATCAGGAAAACAAAAATTAGGAAAAATGCAAAGACCTATCTTTAACATAGCACATTTTTAATTTAACAGTGAAAATAATGAAATCATTTTCAGCCCAATGGAAGGAAGTGCACCTATTTGCACAGTGTACTCATTTAGGCTCCCTCTGTGTTAACATGCACCACAAGCTGCAACTATTTTAATGGGTTTTAGCTACTGCATTCTTACATATCATTGAAAACATCTGGCTTTCTATGAAACAAATTTGTGTTCTAATGAGGTATTTGTCCAGAGTATCTGTTCCTTTACACATTATCAGATAGGAAGTTTGAAAATGAAACAATGGAATACACACAAGCCAGAATTCTTTTCTGGGTATCAAGATTTATAAATGTCACCTCATTTGCCCCAAAGCAGTTTACTCTTTTACAGCTTGAGAACTGGAAGAACTGAATATGTGCATTATGAATTTATTTAATGTCCTTCTGCTTTGACCTTCACCACACTTTCTTCCCAGAACTGATTTTCTTGTTTATGGCTGGGTCTATTTTCACTCGACTTCCTACTAGGTCATAACTTTATGTGTATTTTTGCTCTCAGAAAGCAAAAAATCCCACCTGTGGTTACCGGGAGGTGCAGGCACCACTGCACACTTCTCAGCCAGTCAGCCAGCCAGCCTTACCTCCCCTGGGCAAAGAGAGAGCTCAAAGCACAGTCGCTTCTCAGATCGCCTACAAAATGGCGGGAAATTTAGTCATTGTACTGCTCTCTCCATGATCAGAGTTTTTAGTTATCTATGAAACCTCACACAAACTGTCCCTGTTATGTATTTGCTGCATGTCGCCAGAGCAGACTGCAACCCCTTCTTCCTTACTTGTACACTACCCGAACTCACCCTCTCAGCTGCATTAGATGTACTTTCAGTGCTATCTCCTTTGATGTCTAGTGTGTTGTTTTGCTCTTCTAAAATATCACTTCCCATATCACCTCTCCATTATACCCAATAAAAGGTCAAGCTACTAGTTGCATTTTCTCTTCTAGCCCCAGATGATTCTTCTATTCATAACATGCTTCAGAAAGTAAAATTACAGAAAAAGGGCATTTTTACTCACCTACTTACTCCTGCAAATTGCTGCAGCATTTGGTTAAAAAGCTATAGCTGACAGGTATGTTTGCAACCCGCCTCGCCACATTTGCAAGGACTACTCCAGGCTGTTGTGAGAGAAACTCTTGGTCTCATGTAGAAGCACAGTGTACCAATAGTAAGGGCTGAGTATAGAATCCACAGGACTTTTTATTTTAAAACCTAGTTAATTCCCAGTTAGCAAGCTGCTTTTCAGCTGTCTTCAGCCCTTACCCCATTCCTGGATATATGCTTTCTTCTAAAACCTCCTCTTCCTCCTCTGTGCTCACTGACTTCTCCATTCTCATGTCTCACTCCTGTGGGACTGTCCCAAGTCTGTACTCACCTGAAGAGCAGAACTCCAGTCCCATGTCCCTTTCAGGAGAGCCTGGTGTCATAGCTTTGTTCTTGATGCAAAGCACCTGTCTTCCTTAAGGATGTTTGTCATGCTGCCTGGTTTCATGCATCCAACTTTGGTGCCTAAGGAGACATTAAAAAAGGAAAGGGAGAAGTCTTCACCAGAGAGCACAATTCAGATGGACTGAACCAGGCTTGAACAAGTCTCCAGTGACTGTAAGTAGAGCCAAGGTGAGTCAGCTTTCTAATGTGCACATCTAAATTGGGCAGTAACTGCCTGCACCGTCACTCTAATGAATTTCCATCACCTGTCCAGCACTCATTCCAAGTTTGCCATTTGGCTTTGATACAAACCTCAGTGCGATGACATCGGAATTACAGCTCATCTCCACGTAGGGAAGTACAGAACTTCATCATGCTTGAGATGAATGCAACTGCTTGGTTGTTGTAAACCAACATCACGGTACTGCTAACAACTTCTTAGGACAAAAATGACATTATGGACTTTTACTTCATGTTGTCTGAGGAACTAAAGGAACTAAACTGTATTAAAACATTTAGTTTTGGTGACAGACTTGTAATTAACCCAATATGTAGTTTAGCGAGGAACTGCAACAAATACACACTGACATTTACAATACCATTCAAGACCTTTTTGCATGCTGAAGCAATAAAGCTAATTCAACATGCATTTTTCTGAAGAGATTCTTTCTTCAACTCTCAAAATATGTATGACTGCCAGTCCTTCTTTCCTTTTTTTTTTTTTTTTTTTAAAATCTATGCAGATCATCAGTTTCTCCCTGAAACTAGCTGAAGCTAGCTTGGGTATTTGCCAGCTTCAAAGGCATCAAGTTTGCTATATATCAGACTGCTTTGAAGGATGTCTTTCATTTAAAATATTCTGTCCCTCAACACTACATTTAACCTACATTTTATTGGACTAGCTACATGAAGGGTCTTTATTTCTAAAAGTTTATTTCACCTCCCACTGGCATCAAGAGGAAATTTTGTGGCCGGGCTGAGGTAAATTAACTGACTCTTAAAGGGGAGGGTTATTTTTGTTAATAAAATCAGTAAATGTCTCTGTCAGAAAGTTATGAATACCAGAAAGGACAGTTGCTTCACGTCAAGTAGAAATAGTGTGTTACACGTATTTATTTAGATAGTACATTTCAATCCACATTCTGGGCAGTGGTCATCAGAGATGTCAGGGCACAAACAAGGCACTGAGAGTGCTCAGGAAATGGTCTGGCTTGCACAGAAGAGGTACAGCTTCATGAAGACGAGGGAAGCAAGCAATTCTCCTCTACACTTTTAGCAGAAGATAAAGAAGAACAGCAGCAAACTGCTGCACCAAGACCTGCACTCTGGACTAAAACACATAGAAATACAAGTTCCAAAACCACACATGGCTACCTTATGCACAAAAATAACCTAGCTTAGATCTAATGCAAGGTTGACAAGGAAGTTCTTTAAGTCAAGCAACCTTCCCTGCATGACATGACCTGAAAATGAGTAAGAAATACTTTCCAAACACAGAATCGCTGAGTTCCCTTTTCCATACGATTATTATACTTCCCTTCTTCTTTGCTCTGGGATTCAGGCAAAGAGCAGAAAAGATGCTGTGTAACTACATCTCTTCTCACAATCTGTAGCCCACATAGAAATAGGAGCTATCCGAAACGTCCCAAGGAAAAACATACTGGTTCAAATTTCACTTGGCTTTACTCATTCCTATTGAGCCATTGTACTTTTGGGTACTTATCTGCACCAATGTACTGTAGCTCAACCAGTGGCAGAAAGGAAGACATGGGTAACTTCCTTGGATGATACTGGAAGATAAATGCCTGGAGCTTTACTCATACAGTGCAATATTTCTTTACTAAGTGTACCATGAAACCCCAGTCACAGTGAGATAACAGTTGCTCAGTTAAGTTGCTGCTAACAGGGAATTTTCTTCCTTTCACTAAGACACACTTTGTTCTTGGTTTTACACATAGTTTTCCCACTAGCAACACCAACACGTGTATCCCCTGAAAAACTGAGAGTAAGCATCAAGTGATGCAGAGGCATGTGTGTTTTGGTGGCTGAATACAAGGTTTGGAGCTAAGAAGTTAAATCATCATCTTGGGACTTATTTGCTATTCTCAACACGTGAAAAACTATCTTAGATGAATTACGGACTTGACCCAGTACAGACTAACTTTACTAAATTCATAGGAATAGTCTAATTCCTTTTGTAGTTCTGAGCACCTAAACCTCTGCTATAACATCACTATGCAAAACACTGAATAATACGAACTCTTAGGAGCATGCTGGGAGGACTATTTTGCCATCACTTTTAAAGATAAAAAATATTAAATCATGCACAGTAATACAAGAAATAGCAATAGTTTAAGCAGAGTAGTAACTTCGAGTACAGCAATGGTGGAAAACAGCAATGGTTACTAGCTAGAAATTGAGATTTTTCAGTAGCAAAGCAACTACTACTTTCCAGTGACCCTGTCTTGCAACCTCTGCTGTGAACAGAACTATTGATCCAAGAGAGGTTGTTTTGCTCTGAGGTTTGAATTCAGATTCCCTGTAAGCAGGCAGCTCTCCTCCAAGTGTGCTGCCCAGCAGTGCACTCAAGCCAAGCAGAGATGACCTTGTAACACACAGTCTATTTTCTCACAGATATGTCTCAGCCCAGCCCAGGTACTGGTTACCCTCTTGGCTGCATATGGGCTGATAACTTCCCGTGAGTCATTTCAGCAAATACAGTTCCTCTCTCTCTTGCATTCATCCAGAGTTCTGGGAAGCTTTCACTTGCCTTCTGTTTTTTTTTTATCATCTGCAACTGAGTCATCCTCCATGTTTTCTGCAGTCTGGATTAATTCCTTCTTTGGCATATGGGATTTCCCCTCCCACTCTTCTTCCACAAACTCTTTGAGCAAGTCATCTTGCTTCCCTGCCTTAGTTTTTCCACCTCTAACACAGCAATCAGTACACTTCCCTTCCTCAAAGCTCTTTTAAGAAAAAATCCACTTCTATCGGCAAGATACTGTGATGACTACCGCAGAAACTATGTAAGCAGTATGACCCGTAGTGTGCTTTCACAGGAGTGTCAATGAATGAATAAATGTGCTTCTCTTTTCAGCTAACCACATCTTTGGAACAGAAAATTGTAGTCACAGCAAGCAGATGCTGTCAAACAAATAGGAGCTGTTCTACAGACAGGGCTGGTGTGGAAGGTAAGGGGCAAAAACTGGGGTTTTCCACATGGAGTTGAGGATTTAAAGGTGGAGCAGAAGGAGGAAGAGAAGGTGCTTAATGGACAAAGGACAGGCAAGCTGGTTTCTGGAACAGAGACAACCATGATGAAGAGTAAAGCTTGGAGGCACTTCCAGCACCTAATTCAGGAATCAACCTGAGGTTTTAGCAGGCAGCCCTACTGACTGCTCTTCCTCTTCAGCCCTGGTCTCGCTACAGTGACAGAAAACACAGTCTCCCAAGAAAAACTTCAGCGTATATACAGTGCTGAGGTTAATGAAAACATCACCCAACTTTCCACTAGGCGCTGGAACTGTGCCAATACTGACCAAATTGCTGATGTTGTTAAATAGAGCCCCTTTCATTTGAAATGCCAACGAGTAAATACTAGTGCTACCTCTAATGAGACTTTGAGAATGCACATACCAAAATAAAAATGTTCATTACCCCTACATACTGCTTAGATTGTACAAAGCGTTTGGGGATGATGTACTACTACAGCTCAGACAGACTAGACTCAACGATAAGAAAGCTAAAAGCAGAAACAGCTTGCAGTCTATGCTGGACACTGGTTTGTGAGTTGAAAATGACACCTAAATATCCTGTATTCATGCTTCATCTGTATTTTTTTCAGCTCAGAGTTAAGGTCTAACAAGCTCCCCACACATCACAAGCGTGCGAGCATACTGCAGAGCTCTCAGGACAGCCTTTTCTGAGAAACCTCACAGGACCAAAAGACACCTGAACGCTCAGCTTCCAGGGATGCTTTAATTTATTTTCACAGTCACACAAAACCAAGGAGGATCCAACCCTGCCCACTTTATGCTCATTCTTTGCAACAAGTGTGGACTCCTTCCTTGGATAGTAAATAAAATACTCGTAGTCTATAAATCTTGGGAAATAGCTGTCTCTTTCAGCATCAGATCTACTTTCCTGGCTTGCTCCAGGGCAGATTGGGTAACAGTCTGTGACTCATCTCTTAGCCCAGAAGGTTTATGCATTTATAGAGCATCCTGGAAAAGATTTTGTAATTTACCTGCTGCCGGAGAGGATATAGAGCGCTTCTCCTACAACAGAAATAATATTCTGCATATATTGTTAAGAGAGTCCTTTGTAATACTGCTTTGTAGTACACAGTGGGGTTTTTTTGTTTGTTGGTTTGGTTTGGTTTGGTTTGCTTCACTTACATCTGGTATGTTTTATGGGCTTTGGACCACTCACATTTCTGAATCATTTGCATTATTCTTAATACCATCGTGGCTGAGATGAGAGTTTGGCTTTTATACTGCAGTTTACTAGCAGGACATGCATGCTGAAACAAATCGTAATGCTAGGGATTTGTATCTTCAAGTGCTGTTCAAATACAGCATAATAAAACTTTGCACTGCTCAGGTGAGGAACCAAGAAGTATTCTTTCTCTTTCAATGAGGACTGAGAAACTGAGGCACTAAAGTTGATGCTGTGCACAACCAAGCCCAGTGCAGAGCTCAGGCTGGGTTCCCAGCTCTCCACCCAAAGCTGATTCTCATCTAACTGTCCTGATCATGCCAAGCGAAGCGAAGGCTCCTTGTTCTTTGCAAACACTCGCAATCAAAGAAGCCCTAATCCTCTTTTGACCCAGAGGACCTTGGTGCATGGCAGGGGAGGGGGTATTCCCACTCTGTCTCGAAGTTACCAGGCTAGATTGCTCTTCATCCAACACCACGGAGTTTGGCCGAGAGGGAACCTCCTCCAGCACTTCTTCAATTGTACAGGTAAACATCTAACAGGCTTATGTATGGCATTCAGGCTCCCTTCTGGTCACAAGATAACAAGAATAGATAAAACTTAATATAGTAAAATGGGTAAGATTAATGGAGGTAGCTGTTTTCTGGAAGGAACACAGATGGTAGCTATGAAACTAAAATGAATATTCCTGCTCCCCAATTATTGTGATGTACATTGAGACATTTAGGAGCCTGATTTGGTCCTCACTGAAACAGAAAAAAGAAAAACACTCATTTTATATTATAATCCTCTCCTTGATAACTAGGATTTGCTCAGTTTCTTGTTTACTGTTTTTTTTGTTCACTTAATTGTTCCACCTCCAGATAGAGGTGTCCGCTGAAGAGAGTACAAATTGGTCAGTCTTTTCCCTCCACCTTCATCACATTAAATGAGCTAATAAAATATCTAGTCCTGCTCATCCAGATACCTCAAAGCCTGCTGTAGAGCAGTTCAACATAATTACGTATATTTGAAGACAGAGCAACAAGAAGAAGGAACTGAGATGACATCCATACAGATCACACAGCAACACAAACGAGAGGTGAACAAGGCCTGCTACTAAAGTATGCCTTCAGACACACTGCTTTCAGTCAATGATCAAGCTTCAGATTTAATCAGATTTTTCAGACCTTTCAAAGATTATCTAGGGAAAAGAGTTACGGAGATGTACAGGGACAAGATGAAAAGTACTGAACAAAACTGATGCCACAATTTTTGTTAATTTTTGAAATGTTTTTCTAGGCTGACAAAGAGTCTCTTCTCTTCAAGACACAAATTCCTTTAAAACATCAGACCACTCACTTTCAAGTTTCAAGCAGTAGACAATTAGGAGGAAACCACATCTACAGCTAATCCACTTGAGTTCAGCGGGGTAAAACTTCCTGGCTGATCTGATAATGAAAAGTACAGCCCCCTTTTTGGTCAATGGTAGAAGTCACAGGTAACACAGAGGTTTGGGTTTGCTCCATACCTTTTAGCTACCAACAGCAGCTCATGGGAGGGAGAACACAGTCCCCCTGTAACTGAGGGAGGAAATAACATTTTCTATTTCTTTATGGTTGCAGTGCAAAGTGAGGAAATTGCACATGACCATTGCAAAGACAATGAAAAGCGAGGTTTTAAAACTGGATGGAGAGCTCTACTTCTGAATACTAACAGACACTTGTTTAAGTATCTTTAAAGAGCTATCTATCTTTAAAACTGTCAAAATCAAACTTTCCTTTAGCTTTGCACCTGGAACTCTGAGTCGCATTGAACTTCAGAGACTGGCAGGTATTCCCTTCTGCCTCTCCTCACCCTTCTCAGAAGAGCACATATACACACACAGACACGTACACAAAACAAAAAGCAAACCGAGTAACAAATGTTTGCAACATGTCAGGCACAGTATGTCATAAAAAAATTACACTGCTATGATGCTTGGAGGTAAGGTAATATTTAGTTTGGCTTATAGTTTCTTCAGGGAGCAGAACCCACCTTAGGGGAGATTGCTACTTCTTTTTGGAAGCCTGGATCACCCCATCCTACAAACAGCAGGCTACAGATCTTGGAGCTGATGTAGAAAGGCTGCAGCTTTCCCTTCTTTTCCTGTATCATGGGGGGTAAGACCTTCATCTCTTGCCTCCTGCTCAGAAAAGGATGCATTATCTCTATATTTAGCTTGATCAACTGGGTGGATATTAATACCACATACTTCACACAGTAATGTACCTGACTTCTGCCTCTGTTGTGGCTTCACAACCTACAGAAGACGCTAGTGAACCTCAGCTAATTTTGCAAAACTGTAACAATGTCCACCAACATCCGTTTGTAGAAGAAATGTCTCTCTTTTTTTTCCCCTCAGGTCAGATTGCCTTCCAGCCCCATGGCCAACAGTGACAGACTTTCTTGTGGCCTCACATTGGGATGTATAAATTTTCTTAACTGAACATTGAATCAGAACTTCTATATCCAATCCAGTCCCCATTGTTTGGACATTAGCTCAAAATGATGGAGAGACCAGTTTTTCGTTCTGGTTAAACATGAGTAAATAACAGCCAAACTGTGTCACATCTTAACACAGTTCAATGGAAACACTAATTCTGATTTGGCCTCAAACCAAACTCAGCTTATCTAGAGTGAACTCTGTAGCAATTTTCTATTTTTAATCACCACAATTTTCTATTATGACTTTGTTGCAGATTTTTTTGAAGTGTAGTCTCAGATACCTGCCTTTTAATTCCCCCTTTTCCTACCGTAATCAATTAGAGAACTAGGTACAGAACATGCTGATTAATGGGACTCCAAGAATAAACCAAGTCCTTTATGTCACTTCTTACAACCCTGCAAACATGACATATACAAAGCATTATTTCTACTAAGCTATATGATTAATTGGTTCTGTTAGGAAGTACGCTAATACCTCTCTGTTCCACAACAGATACCATGTAAAGTCGGCAATAACCCACTGCTCCAATTGCTCTCCCTGCCTCGAAGCTACAAAGATCACTAAGAAAAGACTGCTGGCAACACTCTCCGTGTCTTTTTTTGGAAAGAACATCCTTCTTTCTACTGACTGTTTTTCTTCTTTCTCCAAGAGAGAAACTTTTGAGCAGTCTAGGGAGCAAACAAATGTGTTTTGATAAAGAACTGAAAGCACTTCTTCTTCGAGTAATTACTGCTGAAGGGGTAGCATTTCCATGTATCTCTGCGTTGAACATATTCCTCCTCTGGAGTAGGAAAAGCAAACTCTAACAAAGCAGGCAAGCAAAAATGACAAAACAGTTTACTTGTTTATTTAGAGAAAGCTGCCTAAAATTACAATGGAATGATTGCCTTAATAAAAATTATAGAATTCATCCCTGAGGATGGGATTCACCTCATTCGGGTGAGACATCACAAGTTAGATGCCCGTGTTCGAGCTAGCTACCTGAACACAATGCAAGCCTCCATGAGGTCATTCACTTCATCTCAAGATACTCACCCAAGAAAGTCAGACAAATCAGCCTTTGGAGGTCTTTATTTCTGTCCCTTACTATTTCTCTCCATTGGCTATAAAAGGAGCCATGGATGACTAGCTGTAACATGGACATTTAACTTTGAGATGCCTAAGATGAGGGAGACAAATACTACACTATAGTTCCGTATCGTAACTTATATGTAAAAACTATAATCAAAACACAATTGTGATTAATCATATATCTTTATAAGTTGTGAAATTCAAAGTAATAGTTCCCTTATTGATTATAATACATACATTCCATCAGTTTAATATTTTCTGTAAAGGTGCATAGTAACAATCATTCCAAAATAGCTCAGTGTTTTGGACCAAGTTACAATTTCTAAGGGAATCATAACTTTGCCTTGATTTGAATTCAATTAAATTCTCTGCCATAATAGCAGCATAATGGCATAGAGTATTTTTTCTTTATTTCCTCGGCTTGGAAATTAAAAAAAGAATAACATGCAATGTTGCACAATGAAATAGACCTTCTCTCCCATATGGACAGCACTATTCTAAAGTCAGTATAGTTTCGTTTTGGTACAAAAATTAAACAGACAAATCCATTTATATATTTCCTTATAATATCCATTTATATATTTCTTTACAGCACCCACTTTCAGTGCATAAAAAGGAGGAACTCATGCTAGCTCTTAAAACATGTCCTATTAGCCACAGCTGGTAGCTTTTCTTCTCCAAGTCTGTGTTCTGTAGGCTACTTACTGACTCATTGTTTGTCCCTGCTTTTCCATCTGTGTAAGAGATGTCAGAACCTGAGACCCTGATCTAATAACAGTTGTGTACATGTTTAACTTTGCACATGGTGCACAGTTCCTTACTGAAATGCTAATAAATGTCTGAGGTAATACACAAATGATAACTTCACCCATCTTGGCTTTTACTGTATGAAGCAATCCTTCATCTGGTTAAAAACATGGAATTTTATTTTATTTTTTGTCTAGCACATTAAAATACATGAAAAATCCTCTAATTCTACATTATTATTATAACCACCAGTTTTTGCTTTATGTTCTTGCTAAGATTATCTTTATGGACCCTGAAAGATTGATTTGTGTAAAACTTAACAATGCATATCTCCTAAAATAGTGGTCTCAATATTCAACATCAACAGTTAAAAGATCTTATCATAACAAGTAAACTGCTACTGTTGTATTACAGTCGTCCCACCAAGGAATCATTACATAGCAACTCTTATCTCCCATCATACCAACCCAACTATTTTCCAAATACTCAGACAGCAAACTCAAAATAAAGTACCCTGTATGAAGGATGGCTTCCAAATAACCCTTCTTATTTAAGCCACAGTCTTGGGAGCCTCCTCCATGACATTTGCCACAACAGCACGTCTGAATGCAACCTATAGTCTGTATGAGCAGGCAGTGCAGATCCCAAAGTACTTCTGGATGGGGTCTCCTTGTGGGACAATCTCTCTTTTTCTAACTAATGGGGTCTGATTTCTAATGCAGACAAAACTGTGTACATTCCTGATGGAGAGGGGAGGAGTGGGAGTGGATGTGTGCCTTGCAAAAACCTGTGCCAGAAGGAGAACTCACTGGTGAGCAGAGTGTCCCTCAGTGCTCCCAACAGGAGAGTGCCACCTTTCCAGATCAGGAGATGGAGCTGCTCACGTAAGTGCTATTTATGAATTTAGGGTCAAAATGAGCTATGTTAGCTTAGGAGGAATAAACAGAAGACATGCTAGCCTGTCAAAGTAGAAGTGAGAAGCAAGTGTAGACTAGAAGAAAATGTTCTCCACTTTTGGTGCTAACTCAGGAACTAGCATTACTCAGCATGAGCTTTGGATCCAGTTCTGCACAATAAAATCAAATGGCTTTTCTGTTGGTGTCTAAGCAGGAGCACAGTATCCAGTCCTCAGTTGTCACTAAATTCCTGTATCTTCAGATCATGTACTACCTTGTTAGAGGATTATCTTATTGCAGTATAAGTACACAGCCTATAACTCCCATCCCAGGGTGAAACATATTTTAGGCTAACAGTCTCAATGTATTAACTTCAGCTGTATCTATGCTGTGCCAACAAAGTTGAACAACTGAACACTGCAGTTCTTGCTTGCTTTTTCCTCTCTCTGCCTTCACCTGCAACTAACAAACAGCTTTTCTAATTCATTAATCTGGAATTAGGACCTCAGAATTGGATGCTCTGACACTGACCTTTATTTTCATTTATACAGCATCCAAAATGTTCACGGCTTATCTGAGGACTTATCTACCTATTTTGTCTTATCTTGCCTAATTGCAAGGCCAGGTATAAACAGAATAATTTAATCTGAAGAGTAAAGAAACAAACATTGCACATAAAACTGCGATCAGTAAAGCTTTTCTGAAAATTCCCAGGAGTACCTATAGGTATCTCCTACAGCTGGGCTTGCTTTCGGTCCCAAGTTTTTAATGCAGGCCCTATTCTGTGATGACAAAAACGTAGACAAGAAACTTCAGGAGTATTACTCAGCTTTAAGTAATGCAGATTAATCTTTGACTCTTTTTAAATATTTCCGTCGCCATCCTGCCCTCTGAACAGGTGTACCGCTCATTGAGGTGAATAAGAGCAATCCACATTTCCAAGGGCATTATTTACTCTAAAATAATTATTTATTTGTTAAAATGCATTCTCTAATACGCTGAGAATTTGCAATCCATTTTTTTCTTTATTGCAGATTAACACTATTTCCATTTTAATGACAGTGAATGCAATGAGCAGGGCCAGATTGTGCAAAACAAACATGCACTAATTTGTAATCATTTAAATATGTAAAGCTAGACTTTGATGTTAATGCACCATTAAAAAGAAGCCGGGGAGTTCACGCGTCTGTTCCTGTATTGCTTGTCAAGCAGCAGAACAGCTCAAAGAGCAGCTCCTTGATTTACAACATCAAACCCACTTCAGCAAGTTTGCCATCTTGTACAAATTTTTGTAAGTGACATCTGTAAATTTTACAGGGCATGGAAAATCCATGAAAGGAGACTAAATCTAGATAGCCTGTGCATTTCTGTCCTCTCTTCCTCATCAAGCAGCACCAGCAATCTCATCCAAGTGAGCCTGGCTCTGATTCTCCTCCTGTCCTTAGGGACAGAGGAATGGCTTAATCATCCTGGCTGTCAGAATCCTTTCACGGTAATTGTATTTTCCAACCCTAAAGATTATGTTTACAAAGACCTTTGAATATCAGCATGTTTAGGTAATAGTTCCATGTTTTGGAACTATTATTCTTAAAGGGAAAATGAATGTGCTGTGGTTGAGGTTTACATTAGCATCTCCCAGGCAAGTTCTAGACACCTATCGGTTAGAACCTTTAAGCCCAACAACAACTTACACACATTTTAGTTTTCCTCTCAACTATCATTAATTAGAAAAATTGTGTAGCAATTTCACCTATTTATCTGTAAGCTGGGCCATGACTTCTCTAATTTTTCCTATTTCTGAAATACAGAGCTTCATTAAAGTATCAGGAAATACTGACATTTCGATGCCAAATACTTCTTTTTTCTATAAATGGGCTAAATCAGTGTTTCTAAACCGCCGTTTTAATTACCCTCTTGCCTTTTCCAACACCCCCTTTTACATTTTATATCTTTGAGGCTTGTTCAGCACATATACCAGCTGCAACACTTAAATCTCCCTACATACTTAGTGACAGTGTACTGAAAACGCTCTTTTGTGAATGTAAGCATGCTGTAATGTGAGTATGAGCATAAGAAAACAGGCACATAATCCTGCCACAACTGGATCCACACTGGAGGTAATATATAGCAGCCAGGGTAAAAACCATACTCTACTAAAGCAGATTTATCAGAATAGAAAAAACGCCGATCAAGCCAACAAATAATCTATCATAGTGTAAAATCTATCATAGTGTAAAATTTCAATCTGAGACACAAATTCACCAATTTGTGCACAACTTTAAAGCCTGCTGACTTTGTTGGAAATTAAATTGCACACATCCCTGTCTGCTCCAGCTAGTTCATTGCTATGTCAGGGTCAATATGAACAAACCTCCCACTTACGTCAGACGTAGCCTCACTTGGTCACAGCTTCCCGATTATAAACCTAATGATTTCAGTGGCACACAAGCTATTGTCTTAGAGAAGAAAGGGTTCTAAAATCTAGCATGGGAGAATTTAGCCCAGAGTTGGAGCTTCTTTCAAAAGAAGACGATCAGTTGCAGTCTGGAGCTATCGACTCTCTTGATATTCATTTCTACCCTCGTTCTTCTACTTTTGAAGATTTCTGAGTGTCTTGCAAGTTTTTTTTTCTTTTTCTTACATTAATCCTCTAACCAGAAAAGGCTGGAAAGAGTTTTGTCTTTGCAAATTTTATCTCTGGCTACTCTTTAAGTCCCTGGATACCGCACTCGAAGTCATTTCATTCCCACAGCACCAGGAGCACTGAATCGAGAAAGCTGGTTTCTTTTTCTTTCAAGATGAAAGCTGTTGTCTTCTTGCAGAAACAACCCCCTGCCCTGCCCTTGGTTTTGATATTAAAATCATAATTTGTTCTCAGGGTAATGAGCTAATAATCGGGTTCAGGCACCACTAGGCAGGGGCAGAGAATCAGGTTCAGCTGACACTTGGTACTAAGTATGTTTTGGAGATCAGAAATTGTTTACACTACTTATCATCCTCCAGCTTCTAAAAACAACTGCCCAGTATGCTGTGTCAAAAAAATGAGTAAATCAAGCATGAGAAAATAGGGAAATACATATTTTCTTCTTTTAGAAGTGACTATACTACAGTAGTATACAAAGAGTTGATCAACAAATTTGTGCATGGGGAAGTAGATATACATGTAAGTAATTCTATTATGAATGTTAACTAGCAGCATGCATCACAAGGAAAACATCAGAGAAGTTTGTTCATGGAAGCTAAACAAAATATGTTTGCTTTATGCTGCTCTTTTTTGGTCATTTTTATTGGAAGCACAGTTACAGCAGCATAGCAATCGTATTTTTCACTGTGAAAACTCCATGTGTCTTAGGAAACACTATCAGGCACTCTATAGCAAACAGGGTAAAAAGCTAAGTTGGCCAACTTCAAACTTGTCAACCTAGAGTTGAAAATATTCCCTCTTCTGGAATCTCTTGATGTTGCTTATGTCCACCTTTCCGGTAGTGATTTCCAATTCAGAGAAAAATAATTAGATTGCTAGAAAGAGGAAGGTAGCAGTGATTGCAAATGGGATCTTGCCAATGATTTGGCAAACAAACTGTTATTTATCTTAACATTTTCATAATGGTGAAGGAGAAATGTCCTTAGATATAAACATCTCTGCCTGGTTTACTGGAAGATACTAAAACTGTAAATGATAAGAAAAAGTATGCTTACTAAAGTCTTTCTAGTTCACATGGTAGCACTTCTTGGCAGAAACAACCTGAAAAAGCTATATAAGCCTCACCCCAGCCTCCATTTTTTCAGTCGACAGTCATTTTCATGAAAAACTATGCCTCCATACCCACAGACTGCTTCTGTGAAAACAAAAAAAAAGTTTTGCCTGCGAAATTTTGAGTGCATGCTGCAATAAAGCTAAAAAGGATTGAATTTTGGGGAAAAAAAATCACAATAAGGTAGAGAACCACTCTGGTGTCCCATTGCTGAATGGGAGAAGGACACCAACGGCAGAGGAGTCTCTGTTTCTGCATCTCTTACCCTATTTAGATGTCTGGTGTATTCTTACCCCAACACACTGAGACTCCTGCCCTGAGATGCTCTGGGTGCTGGGACGTTCTCCAGAGCGTGCCAAGAAGTCCATCCACAGAGATTTCTTCTCTGTCACAAGACTTTTAGGTCAAGGAGTGAGAATGAAACAAATCCCTGCCCTTGTGCTCACAGGCACCCTTTCAAAGTATTGAACTGCTCACGCAAACACTGCACATAAAATCAGAGAGCGTGTAACGACAGCTTGACCTGATAAAGTCCTATCACTGCATGACTGCCATCCCCAGTGTGCAAACAAGATTTCAGTGAAGTAATTAAAAAGCAGAGAGTAGATAATAACTGTAATTTTATTTGTAACAGTCAATGGAACAGGACAAACTGGCTAGCGGGAAAATTTTTAAAGGATTTTCAAAATGACTATAAAAATGACACAAGTACTTTACATTACCCTGTCTGATTACTTGTGCTTGAAACAAAGCATTAGAAAGGGGGCATTTTTAATACTAACTTACTACTGTTAAATGGGCTCTTATGAGGCTCTTCACTTTAATTAAGGATATGTTCCTATTTTAAACATCTTCAGAATCTTAAGTGTGATGCATCTGTTTCAAAATTACAATCTAGCCAAGACAGAGCAGACAATGAGTCTGTGCAGCATTCATATGCCTTCGGGTTAGGGTACTTCTGCAAACAAACCCGTACTCTTATGCAACGTAAATAATACCCATCACCAGATGATTTATCTGTGAGATCTTTGGAGGCAGGAAGCTATGCAGAAATGTCTCAAAGCCATAGCGTGAAGTAGAGAAAGTGTAATGAGATATTTAGCTAATGTTATCGTTAATCCTACAAAATAAGGAGGAAAGAATGGCGGGGACACAGTTGCAGAAGGGAATGGTGTTTAAACTTAATGCCAAAAGGACCCGAGCTTAAAGGGGTGGGGAAAGGATTTCCAGGGTTCAGCCTTACTGATAAATCTTTGCCCGGTCCAGCCCAATTGCCTCCATTTAAGCAGAAACAGGGACGTATTTCTGTATATTTACATGGCCCCAGCGTGTCCTTACCCAACATCAGGGTGACAGAGACGGCCATCAGCCCTCCAGCCCCCCGTCCCTGCCAGGGGAGAAGGTGAGGTCAGGTCACTGCCGGTTCAGCACTTCTGTAACGACAGCCCACGCACAAATTCTCATTAATTTTAAAAGCACGAAGCGCTGAGCCCAGCCCGTGCAGCAAACCGCCCCTGTGTGAGTCAGGGCCCTGTCCGACCCTACTCAGCACATTTAGGCATTGCTGCTTTACTGGGAGCTTACCAGAGAAACTGGGAGGACAGGTTACGCTAGTGCATCTGCCTTTCTCATCCCATTAGAGTTTGGGCAACTCCGAGTCAGGGATTTTCGCCGAAGCGCGACAAATTGGTACTTTGGATTCGGGAGGATGTAAGGCGCTGCAGGACGAGATGCGGCCGCGCAAGGCCTTGCACCCTGCTATCCCCCTGCCCTGAATTTCGGCGGGCCTGGTGGCGGCCAGCCATTTCCGAGGTGCGGGTCGCTGCCTTCGCCTCCGCCAGAGCCCCGCGGAGCTCGCAGCGCAGGACGGTGCCGGTAAGAGGCTGCCGCCAGCACCGCGGCTCGCCGCGAGCCGCCACCCGCGCCCGCCCGCCAGCTCTGCCCGCAACACGCGCCTCGGGGGGGGGGGGGGGGGGGGGGGGCCGGCGGCGGTGCCGGGCAGGAAGGAGCCGCTGCCCCGGCTCCTCGGAGGAGCCTCGAGGGCAACCGTGAACGGCCGGAGCGGGGCGGCCCGCCCCTCCAGCCCGGCCTCACCCGGGAGGGCCGGGGTTCTGCCCCAGCGGCGGGAGGAGCGGGCGGCCGGCTCCTCCTCGGCTCCATCCGCCCCCCGCTCCGCTCCGCACCGCCCCGGCCCCGCCTCGGCCCGCCCCGGCTGCCCGGAGAGGCCGCTCCGCGCCCGGCTGCCGCCGCCTTCGCGCTCGCACGCTTCGCCGGAGCCGCCCGCTTCGCCCCGCGCCTCCCCGTCCTTCTCCAGCCCGCGGCCGGCGCCCGCTGACGGCTCTCGGCGGCGGGGGAGCCGCTGCGGGGCGGCGGCGGTGCCTGAGGTGAGCGCCCCCGGGGCGGCCGCGGGAGGGGGGCGCCGCTTCCCCGGCGGAGGCCCGGGCCTGGGCTGCCGGGAGCGGGGCCCAGCGTCGCCCCCCGGGGCGGGAGCCGGGCCGTGCACCCTCGGATTGCCTCGTTCCGCCGGGGGCCGACCGCCGAGGCTCTGCGGGCGAGCCTTTATGCACGGCCGGGCTTTGTGCGGGCAGCGGCGCCGGGCACGGAGCGGGGCCGGGACCCTCCCCTCAGCCGCAGGGCTTCCCGGCGGCGGGAGCAGCGCGTTTTTCGTGTCAAAATAAAAAAAAAAAAAAAGAAAAAAATAATAAAAAAAAAGAAACGCCACGTTCTCTTTGAAGGGGCTAGCGGCGGGCGGCCGAAGCCGGGCGGCACGACCGCCGCTGCCCGGTAGGTGTCAGGCTGGCGGTGCGGCTGAGCCTGAGGGAGGCGACTCCCCGCTCGCCCCCCGCTCGCCCCCCGCTCGCCCCCCGGTCCTGCCCTGCCCGGCGCGGTGCTGCTCTGCCGGCCCCCCGTGCCCCTGGGGCGGCCGGGGCCGTCGGGGGCCGCGGGACAGGGCAGGGCAGGCAGGGCAGGGCAGGGCCGCCCGCTGGCCGACGCCCGGCGGGGTGAGTGAGGGAGCCTGTCGGTGAGGCCTGCGGGGAGCCGGCCACGACCCGCGGGTGGGTTTTGTTCGTGCTGGCTCTTCGTTCCTCGGGGGCTGGTGGAAAGTGAGGTGCCCAAACGCGCTCCTTGCCCTCTTTGCTTTCCGTTTCGCCCGGCCTTTACCGTCCACATGCCCCGTTTGCTTGGATCCTGATGCAAGTATCCTGGCCCCAGCCTGCTGGGAGTGATCCGTGCGGTTCGGTTTTGCTTTCTGAACTTGCTAACCAGGAGGTTTAACCAGCAGGTTTCTGAACATCTGCCACATATAGGGGCCGGAGGTGTTTGCCCTTCAGTACAAGCTGAGCACATTGACGCTGCCTGACGCTCTTTAACCTTACGTTAACCCAAGTGTTGTATAATGGGGCGGCTGGATTTGTGTGAGACTTGGTGGTAATGTAATACAACGCAACTACAAATCTTCCCATCGTCTAAAGACCCTTTAAATGTTACTCTGTCTCAGGAGGTGCCTTGTCTGTGTGTGTTTCCAGAGGGGTGCGAGGCCTAGGGAGGGCAGGGCCAGCTTGGCACTGCTGACTGGAGATCTCACGTCTAGGCGGCAGAGAGGCTTTTGTGGGACCCGCCATGAAAATGACGCCCTTTGTTTGTATACATGCGATCGCTTGTTTTGGAAATCCGCTGTATACACGCTGCATAGTTTGCTTAATAGCCTATGTGATAGCTGCAAATAAGACATAACAGGGTGTGCTTTAATTGCGCGATATTGTTTTCTGGTTGCAAACATTTCACATTAGCTTGTGCTAGCAGCTTGGACCAGGTGTGAAGTTATTACGCCGCATCTGCACGCTGCGATACATCTCATACTATAGCCAGCTCTGAAAGCAGTAGCCAGGTGCTTGGATTTTCTTCTTTCTTCATTATCTATTTCACTTTGGTTTTTGTTTTTTTTTTCCAAAAAGCAGGGTGCTGAAATGAGTGATTTTGACCAATCTGTCCTGGAGACTGCAGCCTAGTTACTTAAGGCTGCTGTAGTTTGTTATGCAATCAGATTAACAAAGTTGAAATGATCATTCAACTTCGGGTAAACAAATGATATTTATAACATCATAGGTTAGGTTGACTGTAGCCGAGAGAGGTGCTGCAGTTAGCGCATTGCATATATTTGACCAAAACGCAAGGGATGGACACAGTGACGTAGTAAATATATCTTGGTAAACTTCTCAGTATTATAATGTGCTTACTATTGATTGTCTGTATTCCAGGAGCTTCTGCAGTGCATTAGGCGCAGCCCGCGTGCGTGGGCAAAGTTGCTTGCAGCTTCATTTAGTTGACGAGCAAACGTCTTTGTGCCCAGCCCGACGCTGCCTGGGGTGCTGTGTGGGCTCTGCTTGTTGCAGCACAGGTGTTGCATCCAAGATGACCAACGCTCAACTGGATGCTTTATAAGAAAAAAGTCATTCCAGACATCTTTGCTGAAGCTGGCAAGCCCCTCAACCAGTCCATTATTAGTTGGCTGTTTCTCCTCGTTGTCGTGGAAGCAGCGTTGCGGCAGCAGAGATTTTAAGGCTCGTCTCCCTGAATCCACTCGGAGAGGAGGCGATGGGGTGCGGCTGGGGTGGGATGGGCTGTGTGACGCAGGCATCAGCAGCGCCGGCACAGCAAAGGTGAGACCGTGCCAGCGGGTCTGAGAGCTGGGAGGCAGGAGAGGGAAGCGTGCGATGTGGGGGAAGAAGCTGGAGAGGAGGGAGGCGTTTATCCATGTTACGGCAAGGACCGCTTGTCTGAATCTGTCTGTGCAGGGCCTAGCTGGGGACCCCTATCTGTGGTCGCAGCTCGTAGTGCAGCCATCTCATGTGGGCTCTGGTGCCGTGGAAGCGCACCTCGCTCTAAAAATACTGTAGTGTGAAATATGCCCACTGGTATGACGGTGTGCAGTGGCGTAGGGCGTTTGGGGGCAAGAAGGAATAACTGACTCATGTCAGATGGCTGGAGGCCTTTGCATTGACGTGGAGCTTGAGCCCTTCCAATCTGCCTCTTGTTCAGGGAAAGGTAAGGTGTTGCTCCTCCGTCTTTCTGCAGAAGATGATAGAACAGCGCTGTATTTTGTATAATCATTCAAAAAATATTCTGGAAAGTTTTTTTTTGTTTTTAATTGTTGTTACTTATTTCCTTGTTGCCTCTGTTTAAGCAGGCATCTAATTGCAAAGGGATTTCATAGGCACTTGCAAATACATATTACTATGCTACTGGCTTATCCTTGTGCTATATTACATATTTGCAACTAAATGTATGCAAGCACATTTTGGGTGTACTGGAATCTAAAAAGGTACTTTTGGCAACTGGAAATACCGTTCAGGCCGTATTATTGTAGGATGCTCAGAGAAGAGGCGGTGTGTAATGTGATGAGCAGTCAGTAACTTTAAGACCATGTCTTCTACCGGTACTAGTCTACTTCAACTCCAATTTATTGACAGGTCGGTGTCTTCTTCAGCTGTGTGAGCTGAACAAGATCAGTTGCTCTCCGGGAGACCAGAGCTCTGTCTGGCTCAGTGTCTGTCCTCTGATGGGGGTGCCTAACTGCAGTGTTGTCGCTGTCCTGGTGCAGTCTTCCAGCAGTCCCTGCTCTGCGAGGACTTTGGGCTGGCAGTTCCAGTTGTGTGTAAGAGCTGCTGATGGACGGGCTTCTCTGGAATAGTTGATTGCGTTTTGTAAACCCATTAGTGTTCACAGTGTCCTGTGTTGGTGAACTTCCAGTGCAGCTGTGCACTCTGAAAAGTATTTAAAATCTTTTTGTTTGTTTGTTTTACGGCCTGCCATTTGAAGCACCCGTCTTGTGATTTTATCTGAGTTTTGGGAGATTATCTTCCTTTTTAGATTTTTACATGGAAAATACTATGTTTGGAGATGTTGACAAGCCTTAGAATGTATGTAAAGATAACTGCCATATGTCTGCAGTAAGGTATGCTCCCAGCAACGCTTTCAGTCACCTTTCCTAGTTATGTACCATTGCAGCTGTCACATTTAGGTGACTGTATGCAAAAAAAAATATGTTAAAACCCAAGAAGTAATGAGATTTCTGCAGCTATACATCCTGTACATAGATTTCAGTAAGTCTCAGTTCAGAACCATGCAGACTACAAAAGAGTTGCTGTATGCCAAGCAGTGACTTCAGCAATGTTGTTTGAAGTTCCTGCCAAAGTAAATCTTTGCAAGGTATTTGGTGCAGCAGTTTAGGGGATGTGGAAGGATGCGGGAAACAGCATTGAGAAATAGTATGAAACAGCTTGAAGTTAAGAAATACAGCTTCCAAGAAGTGTGGCATCGCACAGCAAAACCAAGGACTGGCTCCCTACATTGGTCTTCTGGTTAGCTTTCTCCACACCATCCCAGACCACTTAGTGAATGGGTGGGTGTTAAGAAGTTGCCTTTTAAATCCACAATTTCTTTGTGTAGCAGGCAGGTGGGGTCTTTGGACTGTGAATCAACCTATGGTAATTGCTTTTGTACTGGTGGTCCAGGCGTCTGTGTGGGTTATAGTGGTAATGGCAGTTAGGTTTGGTTTATTAAAAGAGGCCCTCCAGCGGTCCGTTCATTTGTTCTTTATTATTCTGGCAGTTTCTGAGATCCTGTTGTTTAAAGTGGGTCAAACTTTCACTTTTTAAAGCAAACAGAAAGTGTTTGTCTTGTCACTTTATACTGCTATTGCACCCTCGAGCCGGTGAATTTAGGATTAAAGTGGGTGGAATTTCAGTTTACTGGTTTACGGATGGGATAAGAGTAGAGAGTGACCTGGCAAACACTTCCTGTTTGTTTTAAAAATAGAGACACTTACATAGTGATGCTATACAAAACAACTGGGCGTGCTTATGGGTAAGATCTCCACAACAGAGTATTAATCCAACAGCATCTCCTGCATGGGTGTCTGCTGTAGCGTGCCTCTAAGGGAGGTAGCTGTGGAGTGAAGAGAAGTGAAGAGATGCCAGTGCCAAGTGACTTCACTGGAATATTGGGCAGCCCCTGGGCAGGGCTCTTCTAAGCTAGTTGAGCTCTGAATGCACTATCTAAACCAGGGAAAAGCATTCGTTCTGCCTGCCTCTTTTGCGGAGCACTGTCTGCTTTAGGTATGTGAGCTGTGAGTTGTTTGCAGAGGCTCCTCCTGATGGGTGGGTTGTGCCTAGGATGATGGGCCCCGCTTTTGGGAGTGGAGCTCAAGTGCTGCTGGTATTGGAAAATCTAAACCACTGAGCATGCCTGAAGGAGCATCAGGATCACGGAAGGGTCTTTCCTCTTA
Organism: Cygnus olor; assembly: GCF_009769625.2. Classification (NCBI taxonomy): domain Eukaryota; kingdom Metazoa; phylum Chordata; class Aves; order Anseriformes; family Anatidae; genus Cygnus; species Cygnus olor. The sequence goes on along the minus strand of NC_049176.1, from coordinate 16,088,538 downwards.
TTAGCAAGTGGCCTGTTTTTCTTCTATCTGCGTATCGTTAACGGGAAGCTGTAGACACGATCTTTTTCCAAAACCGGTGGGGAAAAAGCAAGTTTGCTTGAAACGCGTATTTAATAGGAAGAGCGTGGCAGGATCTATATATACAGGTGGGCATTTTCCCAGAGGGGTGTGTTGGGCGGTTCGGGCCATAGCTATGTTGTTGCTAACCAAAATTCTAGCCCTGAGCGTATCTATAAATACCATCGCCTCACCCCTTGGACTCCGTGAAGCGATATTTAGCTGGAGCCCAGTCATACGTCAGAACATAAAAGGACCTTGGTGATCGTGTGCTTTTATAATAAACAAGGAAAAATGTATGCAAGTTGCCCAATATATGCATTGTCCGCACAAAGACAGCTTTTTATTTGGTGAAGGGGAGGCACTTACCTTTTAAACTTTTCTCCTTTGTATTTGTATCTCATCTCATCTCTTTCCAAGTTTTTATTAATAAAAGCATGACAACTTTAATGTAATTATGCATATTTGACAAATAGACCTCTACGTTTTCGACTTGTGGCTAATTAGATTTGTGGAGCCTGTGCAGTTTAGGATATTGGGCGGGCAGATTGTTTTAGCAGGAAGGCAGAGTCGGGAGCAAATTATTATTCTTGCCTTTCTTATGGTGGCGCAGCACTTTCCGTGAACCTGGCAGGTTTCTAGATGGCATGCTGGTGTTGATGCCCTGATCCTGGGGAAAAGGGGTTGAAGTTTGCCTATGTGGAGAATTCCCACTACATTTCTATGAACGGTTAAATAAAGTTCTAAGTATCGGGTATTTGCACGTCTTTACTAGAAGCAGTCAGAGGAAAGAATCGCTTGGTAAAACAAAACCGAGGCTGCCTTTTTAGGGCTGGGAGTGGGCTGTAAGCCCATTTCATCTTTCACTTTGAGGGATGACTAAGATGTTTCTCTCTTCCGGCAATACCCAGCTTGGGCCCTGCTGCTTAATTCTGCCTATGGGCCTCCTCCTCTCAGCCACGCCGTCGTGTGAAGGCAGCTGCCGCGCAGTAAGCGTGGCGAGGGTCTCTCTGTGGGGCTGGATGTGCGCAGCACTGCCGCCCCGGGAAGCCGCCCACAGCAGCCGGGTGCCCTCTGGAGCCGGTGCGAGCGGCGCTTGAAGGTGTGGTTGTGATGCTGAAGGACTGAAGGACCGGGTGCTGTTCTTTGCCTTCCAGGGCAGTCGCGCTCGTTACGTATGCACGTGGCAACTGTGGTCTGGTGGATGCCCGGAGGCTCAGCTTTCTCTCCTGAGCTTTTATTTTTGCGCGAATCTGAAATAGCAGAACCGAAGCTGCTCAATAAGCCAGGCCAAAGCCGGGGGAGCAGATATGGCTGGTCTCCCCTCCACCTACTGCAGAAATGCACAGAGCAGCAACTGGTATGAGTATTTTGGGGATGAAAGAAAAGGCAGCCAGGGTTTTCTAATGTTGTCTCTGTTATTTTTTCCACTCGGGGTTCTTATGAAGATAGCTTTTCCTTATATGTTTTTAATTACTCCCTAGTTGTCAGGTATGGGGCCCTATCATTTAAAAGTGGCTGGCCTGTACTAGCCAAACGAAAATCAAAACCTCCCAATGAACAAGCTTCTGAAATAACTTCTGTCGGGTTTTCTCTGTTTAAAAAAAAAAAAAAAGACGTATCCTTTCTACTTTGGTCATGTCAGATGTGTATCTTTGAGGTTGAAACTTCCCTGATGCTTGTGGGAGAGGGAGCATTTATTTCTTTTGTCTCAAATGCTGCAGTGGTGGATACTAATTAAAATCCAAACAAACTGGGTTTAGGAGGTAGTCTTCCTTTGCCCTCACAGTGAGAATCATTTGTTTGGAAGAGCTGTGAGAATTACACCTGCAGGCGTTCATATAGAGATAAATTAGCCCCTGGCTGCCCCAGATCTTGCTGTTTCAGTCGGCAGAAATCTGCCAGGAAGGCTTTTGAAATGGCAACAGCCTGTCTGCGTGTTCTGGAGCAGATTGTGTACCGGGGACCACGGCACAGCCCTGAGCAAGGACGTCAGCAGCAACTGGCGTCCCCAGCACAAACAGACAGACTCCATCAGCCTGACAGACCGGTGAGGAGTGGCGCAACCCGAATGGACAGATCGTGATGATTGCCAGCTGAGAGTCGAGGGTTTGTTTGTTGTTCTCCCCCAACGACAGGAGCTGACGCTGAGGTGGATTTTCCTATGAATTAGCGTTCTGCATCTCTGATGTTTTGGCAAGAGTGAGAGTATTTCCTAAAGAGAGAAAAAGAAAAAGAAAAAAGGAACAAGAGGCCTCAGACTTAGTAACAGCATTTAGGAGAACAACAAATGCTCGGCCTTGTCAAGCAATGTTTCACTGTGCATTTATTTGGGGATCTTTACAAGCATAATGGAACATTATGAGCTTGATGCTTCACTGAGTTGCGATGGGATTTGGAGGATGTAATTTCTCTAAGACTTTCAAAATCCTAGGCTTCGTGATGCAGTTTTTGTTTGCCTTTACGTTTCTGTGCTAGTCTCCGAGCCTTTTTTCTTCCACAAGAGATGCTTGGGCGCTATCAGGGAAAGAGCTTAAAGGAGAATGAATAGAGTGCAAACAAGTCAGAGCTTCCTAGCAGGTGTGTGGGGACTGGGGCGGGCTTGGTTTGGCCTTAGGGAGAAGTCTGCGGCAGAAACCGGGTCGAGCGGCTGGCTGGAGGGAGGGCTGCACAGCGTGTCCCGCTCGGCGGTGCTTGTGGCACCGCAGTCCCTTCTTCGGCTGAAGCCCAGGGATCAGGCCGACGTCCTGGTGATGGTGTTCGCCTGTGCTTCTTGCCTTGCTTGTCCTGCTGTGAGCCAGTGCCTTAAAAGAACCTCTTGAGGTGAGCAGCTTCCCAGAAAGTTGTTAGAAGCTTAATACTGCCATTTAACGAGGTTTGCGAGTCACCTGTGGCACAACAGTGCTGACGACTGCTTTTCAATCATTAATTTTTGTACAGCCTGTTTTGGCCATTAAGATTGGTTGGCTATGCAAAGTGGCTCCATAAAATGGAAATTATTAGCTTCTATGTGGGTCAGAAAACATTGCATACTTAGCGTAACTCTTGTAGTTAAATGGCCTCCTTTGTTAACCAAATGATTTAAGCACCGGTTGACTCTCAGCAGTGTCAAAAACATACAGTAATTCTTGCTGAGTGTAAATAAAGCGTTTCAGCTTGGAGTGATGACTGCAGGATTGGCTTGAAAGCTATTTTCGGGCCAGAGGTGCAGCCCAGAGCAGGGGGACGGCCGTGGCTCCGCTCCTGGAACGGCGTCAGGACGGAGGATGACTCAGTCAGCCCTGCAACTTCCTTGTTGCTCCAGAAAGGTAGCGATTTATTGCAGGTCTGTGTCAGCAGTAAGCAGCCACCCGCCCGGTGCTGAGTCAGCTCCCGAAGCGGTGGGTAAGGCTGCGCACCCGGTCTCTGCCCGCCGCCTCCTTCCCAGCTCCCTTCCCTCCCATGCCAAGGGTGCCGAGGTTGAAGCAAGAGCAAACGTGGTCAGATCATCACAGAGAGCTCTTGCTGGTGGGTGGGAAACGCGTCCAAACCCAGCCAGGCCCTTCCTTTGTAGGCAGAACAGGTTGGGCAGCAGCAGGGCACCGGAGGAGACGCAAAGCAGAAGGCGGAGCTTGCTGAGGACATTCACTAAGTGCTACAGTTTGAGGGCTCACGTTTTCTGGGGTTTTAGGTTGGCTTGCAGTAGCCAACCGAAATGAGGAGGAATTTCTTAGCTCCTGATGTTACCAGATGATTAATTGGAGTAAGGCAAATAGTTGTATTGCTGCCTTTCCCCTCCTGCCTTCCCCCTCCAAAGACAGGTACAATACTGCCTGGCTGTGAAATAAAGCGCTTGGTGTCAGGTATAGGAGCGATCTTGTGCATATCAAGGGTAAGGATTGTGATGGAGAACAGCATCATAACGGGCACATCTCATCCTCTCCTCCACCCTGGGGAAAGCACATAAAGAACCCACTTGCTATTTCTTGCCATTGCAGCCCTTTTCTTTTTAGAGGAAGGCAAATAGTGGAATAACTGTTGTGTTCCTGTATTTTTTGCCTGAAACAAAATGCAGAAGAAACAAATCTCTTGTTGGGCTTTTTTGCTTTCGGCACGTGCTTGGGAAAGGCACGTTAGAGTGGTGCCAGTCGTGGTCAGTGTTGCCCACTTTCCGAGACGTGACCTTTCACAAGGAGGCGGCACGGTTTTTGTGTGGCAGGGCTAGGGCTGAAGGTCACGGGCGAATTAGCCATGCCAAGGAAGCTATCCAAGACCAAATCTGCTGCGGGTTTTCTGAGCGTGTGAGATGAGTTCTGCTTTTGATCTTGGTTGTGACTCTGAATATCCTGAGGAATAAAAGCCACAAGTAAGGAAGGAGGTGGCCCTGAAGACTCTTTGTTTCTCCTTTGATGGCTCCTACCGGGTGAATCGCAGTGTCAGAGAAGCCGGCAGTCAACAGGAATGAGCAGACCGGTGACCTCTGTGCTTTCCCAGGCATCCAACGCCCTGTTCTTCTCTTCCCTCGATGTAATCTTCTCGTTCTTTCTCTGTTCCTTCTTCCAGTCCCGGTGATGGCTCACGAACTTGCTTGAAATGGGAACAGGTTTTGTTGCTCTGACAATGCTGAGGGTGCCTGGGTATGAAAAAGTCACCTGTGAGCTTCATGGTCTGCTGCTTTGTGCCAGGACCGCCAGAGCAGCGTGGGTATCGGAGAACGCCGAGGGAGCTGAGGCACGCTGCCCGTGGGAACGCCAGCCTGGCCTCAGATCCAAGGAGACACCAGCACCCTCCTGTAGCATCACACTGCCCGACTGGTTTTGTAACTCGATTTGAATGCCGAGGAGGAGATGTAAAACAGGAGGCAGGGGTTACTTTCGCCCGTGAGGTAGCGTGTGCCTCCTGGCGCTAGGGGTTGCGGGCTGGATTACCTGCCTCTGTCTACTCATTGCCTCCCGGTGATCAGCCAGCACGTCTGGTAGGTTTGGCTGGTCACTGGAGATACGCTGGGACAAAGTTTAATATTGGTTAAAATTAGAGTGCTGTTTTTGCTGTACTTACCTGGCAATGTCACCCCCCTGGTGCTGCGTGCAGCTGCCTTTAACAATTCCCCTGGGTTTTATCCCATTTGCTACTTGGTTATAGATCTGTTCCAGAAAGGCTTGGATGAAATGAGTGCCCGCAAGGAAAGTTTTAGAGAATGTTGGGAAGAAATATAAAGGAGAACAAGCACGCACCAGAAAATCAGCTTAAAAGTATGTATTAAGGAGGCAGAAATGCGCACGCTTACGGACACAGCTGGAAGGGTGGCGTGGTGGCAAGCGGTGCTCCGGGGGGGGAGCTGGGGAACTCAGCTGGAGCTGCTGTGCTCGGGGCCCTCTGGGTGCCTGTGTGGTGCCGAGCATGGTAGGACTGTGGTCTGTTTTGTGCCTTGAGGATGTCAGAAGAATAAAAACAGGTCCCTTTGCTTAGTGTGAAGACATTTCTTTTATTAAATAGAGTGAAATGTGGATTATATTTCTAGATCCCTTGATGAGCTTGAACCTCAGTATCTTAATTCAGTTCTCCTAACAGATTTGCTTTCCAAATACTATTTCTAAGTTCAGTTATGAAGAAGAGCATTTCCTCTTCCCGCCATGGCCAACACTGACGCTCCCGACGCTGTCCCGGGGCTGGGGTGGCTGCTGCTGTTTCCTGGGGGCTCCTGGAGCTGCTCTCTGCAGGGCAAAGGCAGTGCTACCTGATGGAGGGTTCATGCTGCTGCTAACTGTAACCGAGCAAATCTGACTCATTGGTCATGGAAGACAGGAGTACAATCAAATATTGTGGCTATATTGATTTGTTTACATATAGCGGAATTATGTAAATATCAATGCAGATTAGGTTTAGGCCCTTTGTTTGCTTGCATTCGGTACCCTGGAGCCAAAACCCGGTACTGCTGAAGTCACGGAGAATTTTACTGCTAAGCTTAGTAACTATGGGATTTAGCTTCCGAGCATTTAGAGATACAATGGTTTTTAATACTGTTAAGTGCTTTAGAAGAAGGATTTTTGGTGTTTTTTTGTGGCTACTAGTATGAAAGCCATAATTGCAGGCATATGAAAGGACATCTGCAAGGTTGGTTTCTCTTCATTTTTGGGGTAGGAGCAGAGCCTGGGCCTGTTTCTGGGTTGTCATCATCAGGAGTCGGTATCAATGAGCAGAGAAATGGTGTGGAGAGGGGGAACTCTACAACTGTGCATAAATGCATTAAAGACGGAGGTGACAAGGTGGACATCTGGAGATGAAATGCGAAGAGCTAAACAGCTGACGGCACGAGGCTGGAAACGTGAAAAGGAGAAGATGAGATGCTGACTGAACAAAACCAGGATGCACTTGCTGTTGGAAGGAAATTGTGTTACGGCCCACACATGGTTTGCGTTACTATCTCAAGGTGTGTGGTACCCAAGCAGATAGAAATGATAAAAGGCTTCCTTTTCTGTTCTTTATACAGTGTGTTGTATGGATAAAAGTTTTCTGAGAGAGAGGCTCAGAACCGGAAGAGTTTTTGGTAGGTTGTGATGGCAGGGTGCTGGCCTTCACGGTACTTCTCCTTGTCAAAGTGGCCATGCAAGAAACGAGCCTGCCAAAATGACGAGGATAGAGGCTGTTCCCGGGTGGTGGGCTGCAGCCAAGGGCAGCGGTGTCGCGTCCTGAAGCTTGGTCTTGGGCGGTCACCTCCTGCTGCGTATCTGTTTCCATACGTCCCCAGCTGAGCTTATTGGAGAACAATGATTCTGGAAAGCTCAGGATCGTAGTGAAAGGTTGCTGTTAACATTTTTTTTTTTTTTTTTTAAAAAAGGCTTATTTATGTGGCACAGTTAAGACCAGAGGGCTGGAAAGGCGAAGCCTTCTTTTGCCTGTGCAGTGCCACTTGTCCTTTGGTTTCATGTATGTGAGATAATATAAAAATGCAAACCACCTGTACAGAGCACATGGTGGTTGAGGAGGAAAAGCTCAGAGAAATTGCAAGGTATTTCCCCTGTCCAGAACCAGAAGAAACCACTCAGTTGTGTTGCAGGGTGTGGAGGGGGTGTTACCTGTCTCTCATTTTTTGCAGGGTTTTCTAGTCTTCCTCTCAGATGGGTGCTAAAAGAAGTGCTTGCATGTCTTCATTCTCCAAAGGGATGATGGATTATCATCCGATAAGGAGTTGAATGTCCAATTTAAATAGTGAATTTTGAGCACTGTGAGACTGCTCTCGCTCCCTGCATGTTGTTGTTCAGTGACTGTGGCATATGAATGCACGCTAGTGTAAAAACTCTTTCTCGTGTTTATACACTCAATGGTTTATTTTGGTTACAAACTTTTTTTTTAGATTCTCTTAAGCCAGCAGAAAAACGAACCTGTGGAGTTGGTAATTTTTGTTTAAGATTGCACTTTCCCCCCCCCCAAGAAGTCTTCATAAAGCACTTTTCCCCAAGTTTTCTGCCTCCCCACATTATGAAATCAGGATACAGTTGTTGTGTCTTTTTTTCCCCCCACGTTTAAACTTTCACCATAAACTTGCACTGTATTCTTAGGTTCTCCATAAGACTCTCTTCCCTTGGCTGAGGACAGCATGCAGGGACAGAAGTGATGAGCCAGCAGCACTTTAAGCACCCAGGGTTTGTAATGCCCAGCCAGCTGAAATGCCTCTGTTCTGAAGGTGAGTGAGGGCACCGCAAGTTGTTGCTGCGTTCCATCTTTCGGTGTCTCCTCATAAGGTGTAATTGCTACTAGGCCTGGCTGAGGTTTTATTTCAGTTTATATGACAAAAATGTACGTAGGATTTGCAGATTTGGGGTTATGCCTTTGTGTTGGGTGCGTGGTTGAACTAGCGTGAGCCTCATGCAGCATTGGGGCTGTGCTGTTCCTTCGCTGTGTTTTTCTGTTTTTCAAGCAAGTTCACATCAGCTTTTTTTTTTTTTTTTAGTGAGTTAATGCTTTGTAAGCTAAGTAGAATGTCTTTTTATTAATTCAGTGTGGATACGAGCAAAAATACAGAACAAAAGACAAATGCAAACATTTAAGAAAATACCTATAATAAAGGTTCTTCTGACAAGAATTGTGTTTAAGCGAATTGATAACACTCATTTTCTGTATGTGTGTGTCTGTGTGTAGACACATATTTTTTGCATCTCAGAAACTATCCCATAGCGTTTGGTAGTGATACAACACGGTATTTGACTGGGTATAAAAGGCAGCAGTGGAGGGCCATCTGTTGTGCACCACTTAGTAGATGCAGGCTGGTGGCTGCAGGCTCCCATCTGTGGCTTCCAGCCATCTTGCTGCTCACCCGGTGCCACGGGACTGTGCAAAATCCAGCGGGTAAGAAGACTTGCACAAAGCATTGATTGCTGCAATACCAATTTCTCTCTTACTCTACTTAGTCATGGTATCCGCTGACGCAAAAGAAATTCCATACTCTGTGCAGATGTGAGAGCAGTGATAATATAAATGCATGCACTTCTGAAAAGTAACGCTACAGAAAGGCGTGTGTCCCTACATGAGGTATATGTGGTAACTGGCAGTATATTTACAACACCCGTAACTTTGTTTATTGTAGCTTTTAAATAACCAGCAGGAGGCATGACAAGGCAGAAGGACAGACCGCAGAACAGGCCCGCTCCCAAACAAATAGCCAGCGTCCCCAGACTTCCCGGAGGTTAATGGTGGTGGCAGGCGGAGCCGCGACCTGGGATTCCAGGTTTGGTGCCTTTTGCATCTTGTGCGATAACTAGCAACGTACGTGCAGTTGGAGTGGATCACAGTGGTTACTGCGGTATATGTCCTTAAGCAGCCGCGTACAAGCAAGTAAAGATTTCTGGAGAAACAGGTCAGGAAAGTGCAAATAGAGCATGGCAGCAGTACACGCCCAGACCATGGAAGCAGCGCACACCAAGCTTTGCGTATGTTTCTCTGTTGGCTCCTTTTGCTTCGCCATGTATACCAAAGACTCCCTTTCCCTTAACTCACTCTTCCCCCCTTTAAATTTGTTAATTGGCCTTTAGTGAAAAGATGTTGCTGCTGAAGGCTTCAGGAGTGAAAGCCAATCTAAACATTCAAGCGTTGTATATAGTTATGCAGCACTTTGGGTGATCTTATGAAGTGTGAAGTAGCTACAGCAGTGGATCTGCCTGAGCATCTCGTGTGGGCTGGGTTTTTGGAAACCTGTTTGAGTCGTGTTTTCAGTGTCAGCAGCTGCACAGCTCTTGGTGGCTATCTACTGTCATTTCTCCTTTGCCAGCTTCGGGGGGGAGCAAACTCGAGGCAGAATGAACAGATAAGTGGGGGCTGAAATGAATATTTAAGCACTTCTAGATTTATTTCACTGACAAATAAACTCACCGCTTGATTTCTGCGGGAGGAGTGTTTGCCAAAGCCTTGCCAAATGCTCCAAAAAAGGAGCTGCAGAATGTTAAACACAAACCCCACAGCATTTGATGAGAGTTTATTCGGTTGTTTCGGTAGTGACTCATCTCCAGAATGATCCATCCGTTTCCCTCTTTGCATGTATATGTGGGAAAAGAAATCTGGCAAAGGTCTTGGAGCCACCTACGGAATCCAACGTCCTCTTCAATTATTACTTAAAGCAACTGAGCACCTTAAGCCTTTAGGCAATTTTGAGAGTTGTGCTGGCAAAAGGTGTTTACAGTCAAATCTTGTTCACTTCTGTGCAGCGTATCCTATATTTTTAAGACTGTGGGGGACAGAGCAGAGGAAGAAACAGTACGTATGGCTTTCTTTTTCTGTTCTCATTCAGCCACAAGTTTTTCCGCCTGTGGACAGGATTGGTTTTGAAGCTGTGGTTGTTAGGACATCACTTTTTCCTTTCTGTGCATCACGTCTTTGGCTATCTGACCTGCAAATTAAAGATCAGCAGTCAGTGTGTGTGTTACTCTGCTTCCTGACACGGCCGTTCAGAAAGCCCAGCGCTCTGTCTGAATCTTTCTCCTGCCTCCACTCCTCTGAAGGCAGCAGCGAGCACAAAAACAGGAAATGGGGATGATAAAGTGTGGAATAATGGAAGTGCTGAGCTAGGGATGCCAGAAGGAAACAGCTTTCTGGTGGCAGCGTTGCTCGTTGTAAAAAATAAACCGGGGATGAACTGACTGCAAAAACTTAGGAAAAGGGAGTTCTCTTTTTTTTTTCTCTGACTTCTTTCTACAGTTCTGTAAGGCTGTGTAGTGGAAAGAATTCCTGTTGTCTTGAATGGATGCTGGTGCTGGCGTGTTAGTGAACACTTAGGCAGTGTATGTGGACTACATTATCTAAAGGATTTGGTAATGCGTTGCCTGCACGCAAAAGGAAGTGATGATTGGGATGGAGGTTTCTTAAGAACTGAGTGGACTTGGATCCTGTATGTTTTACTTCTACATGCAAGAGCTGCTGCTTTTGCCTTCAGCCTTGTTTTTTCCTGTTTTTCATTCCCCAGATATTTTGCAAATTGATTTCTTCCCTAATGTTCTTCCCCCATGGAATTGCTAGAAAACCAGTAGAGCATCATATGGCAAAACGTACCACAGGCCGGGAAAGCATGTTATGGCTTTTCTGCCCTGCCAGAGCTGCAGACCTGCCCCGAGGGTCTGATGGGGCTGGCTGCATCCGTCACCCCTCACACGTGTGGCGGCCAGCACAGATGCGCTTTTGGCACTTCCATACGGCACTGACGTTTCTCTCCTCAGGAAGAGCGTGATGCCATGGAGGAGTGGTGTCCGTCGGCTCTTCATCTGGAATTGGTTGGGTCAGCTCAGCGGCACCACCGTTAATGAGTTTTGGGGGCAGGAGGGAGTCTTGCAAGATGCAGGTTTTTTTTCCTTGTTGTTGCTTTTTTTTTTTTTTTTTTTTTTGCTATTTCTGGTTTCACATCTCAAATAGGGAAGAAACGAACAAACAAAAGCCTAGGGCACAGAACTCCCAAACTTTTCAGAAAGGTTGTTTGTGTTGGATGTCAGTGTGAGGAGAAACTGCATCAATTCCTTTGTAAAGGGAAGTTTCCTAGAAGTCCTGTCCCAGATCCTGTTCCAGGCTCGGTGAGCACCAGCGATCGGGCATGGACAGTGCAGTAGTTTTACAAGCTTGTTCCAAGCAAGGAGAGACCGATTGTGAGGCACGGACGCTTGCGTCTCAAAGTCCTCAGAGTTCAGAGCTTGCGATGGAGCAACGGGCAGTGTGCTCCCGAGGGCAGCGGTGTTTAAGCAAAAGACTTTGAAAGAAAACCGCTCAGTCTGTACCCATTCTGCCTTTCAGTGTTGGCCTGGTCCTGTGCGGAAGATTTCCTGGAGGTCTGCACGGTGGTACAGGCAGGGCTTATTGTAGAAGCAGGATGGAAGAAATGGGGTGAAGTGTTGTATTTGACTACAGTTTGTCATGTATCAAAGAAAGTATGGCCTAACTAAGAGTGGTTTTCTAAGAAAAGGAAATGAACTGTCAGGAATTATAGTAAACATTTGGGAAGCTTTGAAATTATTTATTAGGAGCAGCGTATCCTCCGGGTTTGCAAAAAGGCTCTGCTTTTAGCAGGAGAAAGTTATATTTACCTGAAGATAAATGTGATTTAATGGTAACCAACTGATTACAAGGTTCTTTCCTTAATAGAAGAGCTGCTGGTGAAAATGCAGAAGATTAGGATTGCCTCATGGAGGCTTTACATTACTTGAATGTAAGTAAGTGTATCCTACTTCTTGCCGAAAGTGCAAGTAATAATTTTGTGCCACGTCCCTGCCATCAGCAGTGGAGCAGATTGCCTGAGCAGTTGGAGGCAGATTTGGTGCTTTCCTTTCTGGCCCCGGGTGTGCTTTTCCTGGCCAGGAGACCAGAACAGAGCACCCCTTCTGCTTGTCCAATTGTGGACATAGAGAAAAGCTCCAAAGCCAGTCCCTTCCCCAGACGCCAGTGGAAGTTATGCTTTGGAAAAGGATTAGGTCATTGTTACTTTTTCCCCTCTCTCTTTGTTTTTTCCTCCACAATGTTCATTGTTTATGAGCAGGTCCTTTTCTCTCTGTCAGCTGGTGTGTGTTTTTTGTTTGGAGGGACTTAAGATTTTTTTTTTTGCTTATGTTATTTACAAGGGACTTAGGAAAATGTATAGAGATGCCTGCCCAATGCTTTTTGTGAAGTTTATAATGCAAATAAAATAGTGATGGAGTAAAAAGCCGCCTGTGAAAAGACATTGTTAAGAAACAAGTTGTTTTGGAGAAAAGTTAAGCAATACTTTATTTGATTTTGTTTTGCTTTTCTTTGCTTCGTTGGCTTCCAAATCAGCATTGAAAAATACCTGCCAGCTGTAATTATCTTACTGGAAGCTTAATTCAAGGTCTAATTTTACTGGAAGCCTGAAGGACAGGAGGAGGCCAGAGCTGGAGAATGGCATCTTACGTTGACTGATGGCTGTGTCAGACGTACTTAAGGTAAACTTAATAAAATAAACACGCCGTGCTGCTTCTGGCCCAAACTGGGCAAATTGCACTGAAGCACTCATAGCAAGTCGTCAGTTTTTGTGTCTGGTCCAAAAGCCTTTGCTAGTGGTTTTGATTATCTCTGACCCAAACCTCTTGGTGTGCCTATAACTTTGACTGTTCAGTTGATAGTGACTGAAGTGTGTTTAAGTACTTTAGCTGAAGAGAGAATCAGAACTGTTTTGAGGCCAAATGATAAGGAGATTGAAAGTAATAAATTGCTTTAAGTGCTAGCCTTCATAGTGGGGCTCAGGTTCACTGTTTCCTATTGTTAAAAACTCTCTATCCTGCCAGTATTTCTCCATTAGGGAACCTCCTGAAGCACTTCCAGCATTTCCAGACGGGTCTGTTAACACCTTCATTGTCCGGGTTTTCTCTTAAGAAAGAGAGAAAGGAGAGAGAGCGAAAAGAGCAAATTTTCTGAGTGAGTAAACCCAAAGGGCAGAGAAGCGTTTCATTTCGTCCACATTCTTGACTTGCTTCCATGGCTGGGGCATCACAGATGTGCAGGCACAAAGAGGGAGCTTGTGATGAGCCAGGTGAGTTCTGCCTGATGGCTTTGTGTCAAGCCAAAAAAATGCAGTGATTTATCTCCATGCCTTAGAGGAAGGATCTCTTCCTTGTTCTTCCAATCATGCATTTGTTGATACGATTCTGGTCACTCCTCTAAAATTCTTCCCCCTGGATTCAGATCCCCAAATCTTTTGGGTAGCCTTCATCAAGAGTTCACATGGCGTGTGTGCCTTTCTGGTTTTGCTATCCATTGCAAAAGCATGTGAGGAGTTGTAATGCAATTCTGATATTTGCAAAATATTTCTGTAAGTAAACAGCTTGTAATAAATTGATGTTTCAGATTTGCTTTGTGTGAAGTGTTTACTGAGCAGAAGGGTTGTGGCAGGAGCAGTTAACTATGCATTCTAATAGTTTAGGCAAAAGTGTTTTGAAACAACACGGTGGGAGATTATTTTCCTGTGTTCAGGGGGAAAAAACAGCCATCCGGTGTGCACTGGGCTGTACAGTGATAGCACTGCGCACAACTTCGGTTTTGAAGCTTGCCGTGAGTGTGAAGAAGGATGAATAGGCTACATGGGGAAGGGGACTCTCTTCTCCCTCGCCTGCTTTTAATTTAGGAAAAAAAAAATTTTTTTCTCTCTTTACCTGAGAATTGAATAAATAATAACTTAAAATAACTTCAAAAGTTATTATAAACCACTGGGTTTATCTGCTTTGTCTGCTTAGGCAAATCAGCAGAATCTATTTGGGGAAGGAGCCAGGGAGGGTATCTGAGCCTCACTTTTAAACTTGAATTAGAGGTTGCTGCACATCCCCTCCAGCATGTTTCATGCAATTTGATATTTACATACTGAAAACCTGTCTGGACTCTTACCAGTAGTGTTTACTGTGTGCAGTGTCAATCACTGCGTGTCTGCCTGTGTCAGTTTGTACACAGAGGATTTATTCTGATCTTTTTGCATCTCCCTCACTGTTCATTGCCTCACCCCTTGGCCCCACAAAGGTGCTTGTGCTGGGATCCAGCATCGTGAGCAGCAGCTTTGCCTCTCGTGGCAGGCTGTCTTCAGCTCTGCAGGCATGCTGCACAGAGCTTGGGCTGCTGGGTCAGGGTTTATGCACCAGTCCTCTGAGCCCAGAGTAATTCATTGCGTGCCGGGACTGAAGCCCGGTCTGTTTTAACCCGGAACCTGCTGCACTCATAGGCCTGATGCACTTACAGGTTGTTGTCGGCATGCCTGGATGCGAAGTGGGATTTGTAGTACCCTCCGTCTTCTGAAAAACAGCCCCAGTGCCTGCTACGAGCAGCATTTTGTAAGGACTGGATGATAGCAATGGTAATGTTTATTGTTAAGCTTTATTTTCATTTATTTATTTTTAGTTTTCTGGTGGGTTCAACCAAAGCAAAATGATTTTTAATAGGAATTTTAATTCGTCTTCTGTTTGACTTTGTGCTAATGTTTGTCTTCTATCTTACACTTAAACACAGGCTTTTTGGAGGAGGCTGCTCTTGCTCTGTTTGCAGTGTCCAGCACAGTGGGAATCTTTTCCATGCTACTCCTACATGCTACAGATATTTAAGTAATAATGAAATTGCAGGCAGCTCTCTCTCCTCTCCTGCCCACACTGCTTTAAACCATTCAGCTCGTTCTTTTGCCTGTCTCATTTGAAACCCTGTGATTTGTGACTAGAATTGTACTGAGCTTGTCAGAGCTCTCTGCTGCCTGTTTGGTAACAAGCAGCACTGTGTACTTACGTGCTGGTAAATCCTGTGTATTAAACAGGAGCAGAAGCTGTTTCTGTGTTCTGAGGACTTCAAGAAAACTTGAACAACAAACAGTTTTCCCCTTTTCTTTTCTAAACACTGAAATATTTACTTCCAGTCTTGATCTTGCAGAGACATTCCTCACAGAACATGTGTTTAAGAAAGAGGTGAATACAAAATCTGTAGGCAAGGGATTAGAAAGTCAAATCCCAGTTTAGAAGGTAGATATATTTATTCTCTGTGTTCACATTGTTTACAACAGATTACAGCATTTGGTTTTTGTCTGTCTGTTGCTTCTTCTGTAAGCGCTTTGCATATTTAATTAACGGTTTCACATTTGAATTATCCCACAAGAAATTCTTGCTTCCCATTATCATTTGCTTTTCTTCTGCTGTGATCTGAAACTATTCCTTTAAGATACAAGAATTAAGCAAACACCAGAGATCTTGTTTCTGCAGATGTTTGTGAATGCAGCTTTCACAGTATTAAAAGGCTGAAAACCGCAGCTGGTTTCTTAGTAATTGTACAGGTGCCTTGCCTGTCCTTCTGGGACTGAGCCCTGTGAAATGCGGTGTGTTAACCTGTGCATCCCTGTCGAGGCTTGAGAAAGCGCTTGCTTAATTTCAGATATCATTGGCCTGTCTGAAAGTGCTCTTCAGATGGCAGCGTGTAGTACTGCAAGGAAATCTCATATTGCCAGTGCATCTGAATTGCACAGGATGCTGCTTTTTATGACTGGCTGAATGTACAGGCTGCCAGCAAGGACTGTGTGTGTGTGTGGTGGGGTATGTATAAGGAAGAGTCGCTCTTCCCTTGCTTATAAATAAAATGTATGCACATGCGCATGGAAGGAGAGGGTGTTTATTTGTTTGATGGGACTGAAAGCTTACCAAAGCAGTAATAATTGGTTTAATGGCTTTTTTTTTCCCATTTTTTTTTCCTTTGCTTGTGTTCAGGTTGTTCTGCTCTGCTAAATTACACTACCTTTCTCTTCCCGCCCTGCTTCCCTGTCGTTGGGTGCTTTCCCTCTTTTCCCTGTCTCTCCCTGCCTTTCCCTACCAGCCTTGGCTGTGGTTTTCCTGATCCATGGCTTCATAGTTTCTTCTGATAGGAAGAGGCAGACCGTAGAGCTAAGGTTTTGTTTTCCTCATTTAGATATTGTAGCCTATGGTCATTTGGCTTCACTGAATTCCATACTTTTAGAAAACATGTAAATGCACTATTGACATTAATGATATGAGTGGTCTGCTAAATACCTTTGTACGCTGTTTTTGTATGTCGAAAATGCTTAACCTTCATTTCAGAGGTCTGATGTTTCTCTAGCATTGAACTGAAGTGCATGGGAATATGCTCCCTGTAAATACTGAGGGATGCCCTGTTGTAACAGAAACTCAAGTGCTTGTTCAGGCAGATGTATTTTTTTAACTTTAAAGGAGAGTTCATCTGAATGTTCTCCCGAGGGAATGCCACTTCAGTGAGCAAGTTGGTTGACTTGTAAGAATTAAAACATATCTATCAAAAAGGCAGCCCTGCAGGATGTAATGTTAAGGGAGGATGCTGAAAAGGGTGTACGGGTTTTAGGATTTTTTGAATAGGCATTCGCTCATATAGGAAAGTTTGGTCTGAGGCAGAAAACTAAGGTAATCCTTGATCAGTTAGATGAAAGTACCGTAATGGGTGCTTATGTAGTCTAGACCATAGGTTGTTTTTCTTTTTTTTTGAAGAAGTTTGAAAAAAATGAAGGTGATTCTGTTTTGCTTTGCATTTCTTCCAGTTTCCTCTGCCAAATAAACATTTAAGAAGCTATTAGATAGGTTAATCTTCATCATTATTATCCTGTTTTCTGAATTTTGTAATCTTTGGTACTTCAGGACCTCCATTTTCAAGTTAGTCTGAGTCTTGTGCTTCTGTGAGCATTTGGGATGAGGAAATACTAAATCCCAAAATGATAAAATAAAAAAAAAAGTTAGGAATTTAGTAGCATTTCACTCCCTGCCCTTTTGTTCACCAGCCGCCATTACCACTCTCAGCGAGCGCGCCGGGCTTGTGCGTAGAATCCAAATGCAGCCGTTGCGGTGCCTGAATGGGCTCCTGCTCTGGCCTTTGAGATGGCTGCAGGAATTTCAGGACGCTTTCAATTTGCAATTTCAATTTGCCATTGCCTATGCAGAGCTTTTATTCTTTGGTCTCTCTTTCTGGTACATTTACTTTTCCTAACTTAAGTGCCTCTGGCTGTCTGGTTAGACCTTATGGCTGTTTGGGGGGTAATTTTTTTTTTTCTTCTGAAATACAAACTATTTTAGAAAGTGGATAATATGCTGAAAAATTCTTCTGTGCACCTCATATACAATTATACATGTTTGTGGGAGCAGACTAACAATCTTTGCAGATTCACAGCTCTGTCTCTGTCTTTTCTGAAATCGTTATTTTCAGTAGAAGTATTTTCTTACTAACTGCCTTGCTCATTATATTCATGGTAATGGAAATAAGGGAAATCCTAAATTATGTTGTGCTTTCTGGCTCCTGTCCGGTTATTTATAAAACACGGTGAATAAACTCTCCCGGGATGCCTGGTAGGTATCATTTTTTAAGATGCTATGTTAAACTGTGTTTTACTTAGTCTAACACCTCTAACTATTGCTCCTCACCTCTTTGCTCACCTTCAAGAATACTTGGGATTTTACAAGCTGACCAGGACATGATACTTTCCCTGAAGAATTCCTACTACCAGCTGCTGCTTGGCAGAAAATCAGCTGTTCCTTAAAAATGAGATCTCCTATACAATGAAAAAAGCAACAAGTTTTTCTTTACCTTTCTGTGCAATTACTAATGAGTTAATTTGTATGAAAACATCACACTTCACATAGTGCCAGTTTAAAGGATAAACCCAGTGAACTAAGTTTTAAAATGCCATTTAAAAAAAGTGATAAGCAAAGAGGTCTAACATACACACAATCCTGTAAGAAAATCACTCCTAGGAGAGCCAAATCCCTAAAGCTTTAAGCCTCTTTTTGATCCATGGGATTAGTGGAGATTTCCATTTTTGCATGGCAAATTTTGGGACTGTTAAGGCTGCCCAGAAGAACCATTTTTTTCATGGAAGAGATGTTCCAGAGGGGTGTGCTGCTCCAACCATGCTTGCTCCGCGCTGGTTTGCATGAACTCTTGGTCTGAACATTGCTCTTGAACCCAAGCAGAGTCCTTTCGTTATTTAGTTGCCGAAGGAGATAAAAGCCCATCTGTTTGATGACCCAGGCTGTCACCTGCAAAGCGAGCTAAGCTTTGAAGCAGCTTCATTAACGTGGAGGATTTATGAGGCAGCATTTATAGGGGTCTGCGCTGGTCAAACGGGCGGGTGGCACTGCAGGAAAACGTGTCTCGCATCACAAGTTGGGTTGGAAGCTCCCTGATGAAGGCAATGTTTTTCTTCACCTTCAGTGAAATATTTACAGTATTTCTGGCTGACATTATAGAAATCCCTCTAAGGGGAATCCTTAGGTCCTCATGGAGTTGCTCTCTTGCCCATGCTGTGTTAGAAGAGGGAAGGGGTAGGCATGGGATTGGCTGTATAAGCAGCACTAGAGCTGGCTTGTATCGAGCCCATCTTTCCTTCTGTTTTGATCAAGAAAGGAAGTGAGATGACTTTTACATGGTATAACGTTTTATGGAAAAAGTCTACCATGTTCTAACCCATGCTGAGCATGGTTGGTCTCCGTGAGGCACCTTCCTGCAAGGAGGCTTTGAGGAGGACCATTGGCTACATTGGGAAAGGCTGCTGAAACCCCAAGAAGGGGATTTTCCTGTGCAACGAAGAAAATCATATGCAAAATAAGAAGCAATAAAAGATGGTGGTATTTAGAAGAATAACAGATAAGTATTCTGTAAGCTGACACTATCTTGGTGTATCTGCTGCCCAGGCTGACCTCTTGTGCTCCGTTGAGACAGGGCGGGCGCAGCAGTTGGGGTTAGCTTTATCTCATTCACTGCCAGCGGTGTTCTCTGTTGTATGGCCCCGAGTCAGTGGGATTGTTAGAAAGTAGTTGGTACCGTACTTGGTGAAACAAGACAAGGTACATTTGCGGTTGTTAAAACCCAATTTTGTAATTAATCTGCTCCCAGTAGGCCGTTAGAGTCTGAGCAGCTGCAGTTCCCCATCTGCAGGTAGGAGCCAAGAAGGTCCTTGATGAATGCTGCTTCGCTAATGAGCATCTTTCGGAAGGGTTGTCCCTGGTAGGGACCAGAGATGCTTGGCAAAGAAACTCCAGATTGTGAAATATACAAGGGCTCTGCGACACATAGCTTAACATGCAGAGAGAAGCCATGCGAATGCTTCCCGTCAGACTCCACTCATTCTGTTATTCTCTAAAGCAAAAGAACAAGATTCTGCTAAGCAGATAACAGCAACGTTTAAAGTGGTGGTAAAAATAAACAGGCAAAAACTTGTAATACCTTCTGTATGATTTCAAGTGGAACAGCTCTCCCACTGTTCTGCTTGAGGTAATTGCTTGGTGGTTTATTTTCTGCAGGGAATAGGGTAGATAATATTTATGAGTGGTGTGGGCACATTTTTTTTTTTTAATTTATGTTTTTTCCATCCATTGTAATGTGAGGCTCTAACAGTAGAAGCCTACAATTATGTAAAGATATTAATAGTAACTGAAAATGTCTGTAAAATAGTTCTTTGCTATAAGTTTCTCAGCATGTATACTTTGTGCTCATCTCTTCCTTTAAACTCCTTAATAGTGTTCAGTGTGAAAAGTTCTGCTTTGCATAATGAGCATATTGTCAGCGCATAACAAATGCTTAGCTTTTAATGAAAAACTTTCCAAGCTAAAAATAGCACTCTTTGTAGCAGATACCCAACTGATGCTCCTGGACAACTGTGTTTTAATTAAAACCTGTATTGTTATTAGTTGCAACCAAAGATACTTGCCCTGTTGCAAGACATGGCTTGTCGCTTGAATCTGATACTCACCCAGCCTGTTAAATATATTAACAATGCTTTATATGTTTAATCTGATGTTTGAAAACAGTGTGGCAAGCATAACCCGAGCAGGGTACAGCTATTTCTTCGCTTCTCATTGTGCATCTGGAATTTTGCTGTGATTTCCTGGCTTCCTCTTAACCCCAAACATCAGAAAAAACTTGGCAGAGGCTGCTGGCTGTTGCCTGGCATCAAGAATTTACATAAATCCAAAGGTTTGGGTTGTTCCTATCAAAAATGAAATGTCCCAGATTTACTAAGATTTATCCTGAGTCACTTTGGATTAGGCACTTTGACACCTATTCACACATCCTGAGAGGAAAACTGCAGAATAGTAGAGTAGGCTGCTTGAATTTCAAAGTGCCTTACAGTATTATTATTGAGAGTGGTCTCATTTGGATTAATATTTAATCAAGGTCACTTGAGGGTGAAGGTAAGGGCAATAAATACAAGTAGCTTTCTATAATCATAAGAAATCATTTTCAAGCTTGTTGCATTTTTTATTTATTTTTTTAACAGAAATTAACAGAAAAGTGTTTTTAAAGCTTGCCTTGCATCAATGCTGAAATTCAGTCTTGCTGTTTGGGGATATTTCTTCCCAGCGCAGGGTGCTGGGAGATCTGGTTGAACTGCGAGAGCCTGGCACCACAAGAGGAGGAGGAAATGAGGTGAGGACAGGCGTTTTAAGGAGTCCCGTTCTTCCAATACACAGATGGGTGCTTGTGCCTTTGGAATGCTTTGTTTGGCTCTATGGGAGATGCACGCACACACGGAGTTTTGCGTCAGAGGGAAAGGTGTAGATGAGAACACCAACACGTGTGCAGAGATGCACAAGGATGCGCCACACAAGCAGTGGTGTTGCCTTGCTGCGTTGCTTTCACTGGGCATCCTCGTCTACAATGCGATGCTTATTTACAAGGAAAATGCCTACTGACAGGGCATCTTATGGAATGGGAAGCTTAGCTTCGAGATAAAGGCTTAACGAATGGATGGTGGAGAGGAGCTGCCTGGTAGCATAAGCCGCTGCATTGCTGTTGAGGAGTACAAAATTCTCCCCTCTTTGAAGGAATAAATTCGGTTGTGCATATGGAGTTTCTCATGCTAAACATGAAGGATTAATCTAGCCGGGTTGCTCCAGCCTGTGGAGCTTGGGGAACAGCTCATGGGTAGGCGCTGTGCACAGCAGCAAGGTGTTTTGGGGCTTTAATCAGGGCTTATCTAACAGGCCAGAAGAGTATGCGGGAGCACTCGTGCATATTATTGAGGTGCATCATGACAGCTCTTCCAGATGTTTCACACTGACTGAAACTTGCTCCAAAGTGGTGCTGTGCCTTGAAGAGGGTAGTTCAGAAATTGTGAGATCTGAATGACAGTGCATCGGGGTGAAGCCTTCCAGTGGTAAAACCGGTTGGCTGTTCATGTGTATAAATAAAATGTGTGTGAGGATGGTTACGAGATATAATCCTGATCACTAAAAAATGTGCATGTCTGTTACACCCCCTCTTGCTCTCTTCTTGCAATACAAATCAATACAAATTAATCTTTCTGCTGTTTTGATTTGTTGTTTTTTTTTTTCCTTCAGTATACAGAACTTCCTGTGGGAAGTAATGAGGTGAAGGCAAGAAATAAAATATTACGGATTCGCCATGCCTTTAAGTATTATTTTCTGTCACACTTTTGCAGTGTTTCGCTTGCTTAATTCCAACTGTACGCTGTCACTGAGCTGTCTGCAGCGGAGCCCGGGTCTCAGTTGTGCATTATTCCTTCTAATCTGGGTTACCTTGCGCTTGTCAAGATAAGTTTATTCCACTGTCAGCTTAATTGTCTGGCTTTTCTCTGGCCCTTTGGGGTTTGGCACTTTCCTGCAGTCTTGATTAACTTGCATCGTTTGGTGCCACCCATCATGTATGGCTCTTCCCTGGCTGCTCTCTTCTGGAGGTGTGATTTGGCCCATGTCTCTGTGTAATAAAGGACGCTGATGTGGGGTTTGGGCGGGTTTCTTCAGTACTGAAGTTTTTTAGTACTTGGTTGGGGGAGGTTAGTGGGGAGTAAATGAAGGAAGATGGGCTCTAGGACCACTCAGCTCTCCTCAGTTAGGCTCTGGCTTTGATGCACCCCTGGAGGAACCGTTTCCTTCTGCTGGCATTACCAGAAACCTGCTGAGGGTAAATTTGCCCTCTTTCCACCATCACAGCAGGCTGGGTGGCTTTTTAGGGTGCCTTCCAAGCTGCCTCTCCAGGCTCCTGTAGCGGGGTCCCTCTGAGATGCTGTCACTGTCTCTGAAGCGTTCATGTAACAGTGATTTTTTTCTTTGCCTGGACAAAGACAGCAAATGCATTGACTTCAGTGACTGTCAGGTTACATCTTTTCGATTCAGCGTGTTTCTCTGGTTCTTTTTAAACACTTTCATTAATTCTGATTTCAAACAGCTTGTAAGGCGGACTGAGCTGTAATTTTCAAGATCGTGCCTGAGCATTTCCAACTCCTCCCTTTAGCTGGCTTGGATGGAAAATTGAGTATTTTTGCCTGGTAAGTTTTGAATAACTCAAAGATTGAATGTTCTTGCAAACTGGAGGTCTGGAAAATGGCAGAGACAAGCTACGCATCTCGAGTGCTGAGCCCGGATCATGCTGCCTGTAATATCCCCATTAGCTACCAGCTGCACAGTGGGTGAGAAGTTATTGGGGCAGTGAATTTATTTTTGTGTGTTCAGTTTGGGATTTGTTCCTTTTGAACAAATGGGATTTGTTCCTTTTGAAAGTAAGGTTCCTGCCTGTAAGCTGCTGGTGTGTTTCGGAGTCCCTTGTCCGGGTTCCCAGATGTGTCGTCCCTTTTCATTGGTATTCCACAAGGGTGTGTGGCCGCTCACAGGGAATGCCAGCCGCAGGGCTCGGCCCCCCCGGAAGAGGCGAGAGCCAGCACAAAAGTGCTGCATTTTAGCACGAGCTGAACGTAAAAATTAGATTACCTGCACCCTTCCTTGTGAAAAAGGCTGCTGTGCTCTGAAGTAATTAAAAAAAAGAAAAACAAGTAAAAGATCCATTTTGTGAAAGGACATAGAAATGTCCTTCCATGAACCTGTCCTTAGGCTTGCACAAAATCAGATCCTTTTTCTCTAATAAGGCACTTAAGTAACCTTAAATGAAGGTTAATGCTCCATTAGATTTCTATCAGTTATGTTAGAGAGAGAAATGCTTTGGGCACAGGCATATTGATCTTCTATGTCAAACAATAGGAAAAATGGGTTACTTTTTACTAGTCCAGCTGCAAAAATGCATATTTGAATCAAGTAAATCCTTGTTTTATTGAGTCTCTCTTGGGGATCTGTGTGCACAGGTGAATTGTCCAAAGTGAATACGTTAAGTCAGCCTTAAACCCTGCGGTATGTGAGAATCCACATCGCTCCTCGCGTCCCATTTTAGTATAATATTATCACCTGTTCTTCAAATTCAGATGTCTGTGTAAGATCCTTTTATTGCCTAAAAAGAGAAGACAAGCCAAGCTGGTAGGGTTTCAGCTTCTGTTCTAGCAAGTACCGCCTAGCAAGCGCCTGAGGAGTTGTTGTCCCTGTTGGGGTATCTTGGCAGTATTTATAGTTAGATCCCTGGTACTGGCTCAGAAACGCATTTCAGGGAGGTTGGGGCAGCTGTTGGCATTGGGTTAATGAAATCCAAGTGGCTGCTTTGTGTAAGAGGTTTGCTATGTATAAATATACATAATGTTTGTATAATTCCTTTGCCCGTATACTTTCAGTTTCTTTCACCCAGCTCAGCTGTGGGAATAACAGAGCTGCTTAGCAACTTCTGCACTTCTCTGACTGGTGTGGTGACATTTCTCTCCTTCCCCTCTGCTTTCGGGTCTCTTCTGTGCCGGCAAGCTGTCAAGCCTTTCCATTGCCTTGCCACATGCAGTTGCCGATGCAGGGGCCAGGGTGGCGTTGGTGACACAAAGCCTTCCGATTCCGTACCAAAATGGCGTACGTTTTGGTACAATCTCGTACACAAATCTCTTACCTTGGGGGGGGGGGGGGGGGGGTCCTTGATGAGGGGCGCCCTTGATGGCCTTAGCAGCAGTCAGCGTTGCCGATAAGCTTACGCAAAGTCGAAGTTATCTTGTTTTATACTGAAAATATACACACATAAAATATATATTGCTCTAACCAAAGTTCTTTCACATACTTAGATGATGTTCCAGTTTGGCCAGAGGTGCTGGCTGACAGGAAAGCTGCTTTTCCAGCAGCGTGCGTGCGTGCATGGTTTCCAGCCGGGCGGCTCTGGTCTGGCCATGCAGGTGCAGAGTCCCGACCCCGGTGCGGGTCTCAGACCCCCGCCAGGAGTTGCGTGCAGTGATCCCGGGACTGGCCGGTGTTACAGAGGAACTCCTATGGGGATGGGGATGGCCGTGTCGTAAATGGGAAAGCCTAACGTTTATTGCACGACAAAAGAACATGGTGAGGGAGTGTCATGTTATGGTACAGTATTTATTAGGAAGGAAGCAGAAATTTCCAGGCAGAACATGCTAACCTTCTTTGGTTTTATGCTTTACAGCATATTTTTGAAGCCTGTACATTGAGGCTGCTTCTCTTTTAGCAAAGAGATGAAAAATGGAAACCCTGTCAATTAAAGAGTTGATTTTTATCCATATACTGTCATTCTTACAACCAGATGATGGTCTCTGGGAAGATGCTCCACACTTTGTTCCCTGGTGCTGGTATCTTCTCATCCCATTGTAGGATGAGGTGCAGCTGTGGGTTCACAGAAGCCCTTTGTGTGCAGAATGGCACTTCTCTCCAGGTCATCCTTCACCAAGCCTCAATGAAACAAATATTGTATCCGTCCCTGCTCTTTTTTAGCCCTCGTGTTGATGTTCTGGATTTAGTCTTTCAAGTTTCAAAGATCCGAATTTCACCATGATGAAGTAGGGTTTATTTATGAGCATCCAGCACATGCTGGATGATTCACTGTACATGACAAAACAGTGACTATTCTTTATATAATTTCCTAATTATCAAAAGTGTGATTGAAGATAAACAAGGTGAAAAGAGAAGAATCCTGTTTGTTAGATTCTGGGGTTTTCTGCTGTCTATCCTAATGACACTTCTGCAGTAGACACTTCCAATTAGTCTGTTTAAAGTAACAATTGGAAGTGCTCACCTACATTATTGTAATTCAGTTGCTCAGAATATGCATGTAATGTGGTGATGGAAAAATACAGTAACACTGACTGAAGACTTTATGGTGATTGGTGCATATCACTCTTGAAGCTGATTTTCATGAGACTGTTTATCAGTTGTCTGGCATTGTATAATTTACGGGTACTATAAATGACGCCAGCATTTACAATTCCCATGTTTTGAGGGCAGGATCTGCCAGAAGTTAATGCCATGCTAGGAAACTAGGCTCAGTTATATGGTGTTTCTTACAAATGGTATCAAATTGACTTCCAGTTACAAGCTCCTTGCTCAGCTATGGCCGTCCATGTTCACTTGCTTGTCAGGAAGGTGCACGATCAACTGTTGGAGGAGCGGAGCAGAGGGCAGTAGTTAGATTTCCCCATCCCTCCCCTCCATCCCACTGCCACTTTTCTTAAAAAATAAAAAGTCCAAATTCAATGCATTTTGAATTTAGACTCAAAATTGCTTTCCTAACATAATAAAAACATATCTAAGATAGCCTGTCTGCTGTGAGAATTCACAAATTTGTTTCTTTTTCTAATTTTAAAAAGAAATCCTTCTCACCCAGGAAGCTAAAAGGGAGAGAGGAAGACTATAACGATATTGCAGGATTTATTCCCAGGAAAGCAGCTGCTATTTTCATGTGCAAAAAAGCTAAGTGGGGGAGTAAGGGACCGATGAGCTTAACATTTTACAGCTGTTGGTTGGCTACATTTTAATGCTGGCTCCAGGTGCTTTGAAGTTTCACTGTCCTGGGGAGCCACAGAGCCTGGCTCCACAATGTGGTCCTGCACCGAGACCCGCTGGGCACGGTGAGGGTGGAGGAGATTCAGCTTGCTGAGTGATTGCCCTTAATCCTTTCTGGGCATAAAGAGGGAAATAACAACAAAAGGAAGAATGAGCAAAGATATAAATGAAATTTAACCAACACAACATGACTTTTGCAACATAGTAAAGTTGCCAGGGCTAAATGCTTTGAGATGAGTCCCTAAGGAAGATAAGACAGCTTTGGGTAGGGCTATACAGCACCCTTTTAGGGCGGGTATCAAAATAATCCCAAAGCAATGCTATGCTTTTGAGTCCAAGCACTGTTTAAATGCAACAGTTTTCTGAAGTTTCTGCACCAGTATTGACAGTAAGTCAAAATAATTTTTGTGAAGGTGATGTCTGCTAAGGCAGTGTTAGAAGTTCTTTGGGGCTTATGTGGAGAGCACATGTTGTTCCTTGCGCTGGCTGCAGTATATAACAACTAATGTGCTGCAGGTCCTGATGCATTGGCCATTGAGCTGGAAGAGGAGCAGTAGTTGAGCATTTGTATAATAAAGGAATCAAAAGCAAAGCTCAGTATGGGCCGAAGGAAAAAGAGCCCAGATAGCCCCGTGAGAAGGGAGGCCTGCCAGGAGGGTGGCAGAAGAAATCAGAAAATATTCCTGAATCAGGGTTGTCCTTGTGGTGTCAAGATGGTGAAAAAGGTGCAGCAGGTGAGATTTCCCCACGTCTTGGGTGTGAACGGGCGGCACTGCTTTGCCTTTTCTTCCCATCAACTTTCTCTGCCTGGGTGAGTGCTTTCTGGCACTCTGCGAAGCTTCAGTGCTCTCAGGTGTCCACGCTGCGATATTTTGGCATGGGTTATCCACCAGCGTTACAGTCCTGTATTTTTCTGGCAGCTCAATTCATACAAAAAGCTCTCTTACGCATCAGTTCCTACTGATTGCACTTACGGTATAGGGAACCTTTTTCAAGAATTTATTACACATTTCTTCTCTGCTCCTGCAGGTCAGCAGAATGTATGATGTCATACAGTCTGTATGACTTTCTCTCCTTGCTTCAACTCCTGTGAGGCTCTAATGTTTTCAGCTGTTTTTTTCCTTCCTATTCATATACAAGTTTGGCAGAAAAATCACTGTAAGAGCTCAAATGTGTGGCCGGGTGAGTGTGAGGGGGCGTGGGAGAACACTTCATTTGCCGTTTGCTTTCAGGATTATTTCCTCTAATTTGTTCATGCTCTGTTATATACCTTTCACAACTGCAGGCATCATGCCAGCAATTCAGCTCCCTGCCTTTGAAAACTTCATGGTCTCGCAGCCAGACAGCTACTGCTGCTCCTCCTTAGACGCGCTGTGCTCCATCTGCCATGTGGAGGGGGTCAGGAGCATTACTCGAAATGCCTTTGAATGGGTCTCGGTCCTCGAGTCATTTCCAGTTTTAGTTTTCAGTAGCAAATAGCAGTGATTAATTTATTTAAAAATCAAAACCACAGAGTTGCTGCTGTGTGCATGCAGGAGTCACTGCCATGGCATATGCATGCATTGATGCTTCCCTGAAGATCTGCTGACCTGGAGGGTTGCAACGCTGTTACACAGAAGTGGTTTCAGACCAGCTCTGCATCAGCTGCTGGTTAATCCTAAATCCTGCCTGGCTGCATTTCAAAGCAGCAGCTAGATCAATTGCTTTTAAAAACTTTTGATTGGATCAACTGCAAATAGCTTTGAATTCAGCCAAAATGAGCCATTGCAAAGAGGAGTCGAGTCTGGGCGCAGAGTAATGTGACCTTGATGTCCTGGTAAGCTGGAATGGCAGAAGTTCTGCTCACGCTGCTGGGACCAAGCGTCCCTTAAAGAGGGGACAACGCGGGCAGCTGGGAGCAGACGTGCATTAGGAGTTGGAAGCTGCTGGGCGACAGCACCCAAACCAAACCGGACTTTCTCAAAGGGGTATGGTGCCCTTGCCCTAGCTGCCCTTCTCCTCAGGGCTGCAGGTGTTTTGCCGAGCTGGCATTCATGGGCAAAGTGTAAATGCTGGCACAGTCGTTCTTAAACCTCCTCTGTAGCCAGCGCTGCTCTGTAAGTAATATTCTGCATGGGCTTTGGTTTAAGGAAATACAAGCAACATCTAGAGAACGTTCACGTGACTAAGTAGAAAATTGTGTGTGGCATGTTTTCCCTAAAATTTCTAATGGTAAGAACTGAATTTGTTTGAAACAATTTTTCTGAGATAAAATAGATCCCTAGGCTGGGGGTGAAGGCACAGGAGCACCGAGTAGAGTATGAGATTCTGAGTAGGAGACAGCTGCCTATACGCAGAAATTTAATGCGGTCACTTTAGCGGGAACATAACATCAGACCAAAGTACAGGGTAGGTTGGCAGCAACCTGAATAAGATGCAAGTTGGGGCAGAGTGGCTTGAAAGCTGTGCAGAGGAAAAGGATCTGGGGGTGCTGGTCGATGCTTGCCTGAACATGAGCTGGCAGTGTGCCCAGGTGGCCAAGAGGGCCAGCAGCATCCTGGCTGGTATCAGGAACAGTGCAGCCAGCAGGGCTAGGGAGGTGATTGTTCCCCTGTACTCAGCTCTGGTGAGGCCGCACCTCGAGTACTGTGTTCAGTTTTGGGCCCCTCACTACAAGGACATCGAGGCCCTGGAACGTGTCCAGAGAAGGGCCTGGAACACAAGTCCTGTGAGGAGTGGCTGAGGGAACTGGGGTTGTTTAGTCTGGGGAAGAGGAGGCTCGGGGAAGACCTCATTGCTCTATGCAACTCCCTGAAAGGAAGGTGTGGGGAGCTGGGGGTTGGCTTCTTCTCACAGGTAGCTAGTGATAGGACTAGAGGGAATGGCCTCAAGTTGTGCCAGGGGAGGAAATGAGGAGACATTTCTTCTCAGAAAGAGTGGTCAGGCATTGGAACGGGTTGCCCAGGGAGCTGTTGGAGTCACCGTCCCTGGGGGTGTTCAAGGAAAGGTTGGACGTAGTGCTTAGGGACATGGTTTAGTGGGTGATATTGGTAGTAGGGTGGTGGTTGGACCAGATGATCTTGAAGGCCTCTTCTAGCCTTAATGATTCTACATGCATTTTCGGGAATTTTTGAGGGAACACCCAGTTGCTGAACACCAGTTGGAACACCAGTTAACTGACTCAAGGGGACTTTTGCTTGCAGAGCTGTTAGGATACCAACAGATCAAGGGGTCCAAAGGAGGGCAAGACCCGGAAAGCGTGCGGTTACAGCTAATTGAATCAGAGAATCAGAAATCCTAGCGCTTAAAAAAAATGCACCCTGGTCCATGGGAACTACTTTTTATCTAAAGCAAGAATGTGTACAAGTATCAAACCTGCCATTATCAGTTAATGGCAAGATTCCTCTGACGCTATGCTGGAGAGCGCTGCGGCATTAACCAAGGCTTGCCAGCAACGTGTGCAGCTGGACGTGCATCCCCAGCAACTGGTGGGAAGAGGGCAGAGGGAATTTAGGAGGGCAAAGTGGCTTTTTCCCTGTGTGGTTACTATCCCTCAAGGTTTTTCTCCAAACCAAGCGTTTTTGTTGCTGCTGCTGCTACAGATATAGTATCATTTTATTTTAGTTTAATCCTAAATGATGTGGTTGATTGGCTAGGTGTAATAGTTGCATCTTTAAATTGTTTTTAATTAGGCAAAGCAAGAGGAATTTTCAAAAGTGAAATGATGTTCAGACCCGTGCTTAGATGTGTACAGAACATGGCAAAAATCACTGTTCCCATACCTCAGGGCTTTCTCTTATATCTTGCTCAGTAAACCATATCTTGCTTTTAAGCCATGAAGACAGAAATGAAATTAAATAGGAGAGCTGAGCTTATTCTTGGTTTTCTTTATACTTTAGAGGCGCTTGGGCACCCTACCCATTACAGTGGAGATGATGGTTAGATAGCAGGAAACTCACGTAATAAGAAGAATTGAAACTGTTTTTTCTGTAGTCCTGCTTAGTATCCCCCATTGCACGTGCGCGCTTAGCTGGAATGAGATCACTAGCAGTCTGTTTCTGAAATCCCTTTGGAAGTAAATTACAAAACCTTTCTTCCCTGAAACTTGAGTTTTAGAAAGTGACCTCAGGCCATCAACTGTCAATGGAAAAGGTCTTGTTGCCTTTAATCAGGTGCCTCAAGCTGTGTTGTATTGGTTTTTCAATCAGCTAGCTCTGACTGTAACCTGAAGGAAGTACTGTGTAATGGACTGAGATACTGCAGAAACCCACCAGCTCTGAAATAGGCTCTGAATGTCTTTGATAGCAAAACGCCATACCTGAATGCGTTCTCTGTTGTGGAAGGGTCTCCACTGCAATTCTGTAATGACTTCATAGCAGATGTAGCAATTGCTCACAGAGAAGTGGGAAGTGCAGCTTAATTTCCGTGTACTCCTTCTTTTAATGAAAAGGGTTTGTTTTCTGCAAAGGACAAGAATGTAGGATAAAAGTCCTGATTCTTTGCAAATCCTGGGAGAGTAACAGCATCTACTGCGGTAAAGGGAGCTGTAGCACTGGGACAGATGTGGAAAAGGAAACAGCTGTACAGGTGAAATACGCTGTACGACACGCTTACTTTCTCACCAGAAACATACTGTCTCCTGGGTGTTTTTCCCAGCCCATAGTCTTGCAAAGTCTCGTCCATCTTCAATATTTTGTGTGTTATTTTTTTACCCCTCTTTCTAGGAGAATTATTTAGATGTTTGAACCACATTTTCTAATGGTGGTGGTAATCTTCCTGTTGCTTCTTCTAAGGTGTTTGGGGTTTTGAAAAACAACAGAAAAAAAATTAATTAACTTTACATAGAAAAAGCAAAAGCTGTAGGTCCTGTGACTTGCTCCTGGGTAGCAGGGCTTTTCCCGTTGCTGCCACTTGAACCCACCCCATATGAACTCAGAGCAAGATTGCGATGCGATTCCCCTTTCCTTTCTCATTTCTATTTTACTGTGCATGAAATGTCATCCCAGGGGCTCACTACTACTATTTGCCCTTATGAGACTGAATGGGGAGCAAACACTCCCACAAGTACCACATTGCTGTCGAGAGCTGTTCTGTATGGAAAACACTTGTTGCTTTCACATATCAGAACTACGCATTGGAGAAATGCCGATTGCCAAAAAAAAAAAAAAAAGACAAAAAAACCAACAAACAAACCAAAAAAACACTAATTTTTCACACAAAAGTGGTAATATTAGCCTCAGTGGGACAAAGTCTGTCTTATAATAACCTGGTGATGCTAATTATTAGCATTCATTCAAGCCAGGACCTCCCTGCTAGGAAAAGCCAGGTAAGTGAGCTTATGTGTTTTTTCTGTCCAATCTCTTCAGCTGTCAAGTCACAGTCTTCTTGTTTGTCCTTTGCAATGTGACTGGTTAAACTATCATTTATGCTGAGCATGGCTTCGCAAGAGAGGATACACGCAAAGTGTATTTCAAATGTCAATTCCACCTCCGTCCGACTGACTGGCTGGGTTTGGTTAGTTTGTTGATGGTATTTTTAGTGCAGGTCGAGTAAAATGCTATACAAACATGGTGTGCTTTCTCTTTGTTTCCTCGTGCATTATTAATTTTATAGCACTGCACTCATTCTTTTTCTTTTCAGCAAGATTACCACTGCATTCGCCCAGCTGGCCAGAACAGCATGTTTCCAATATGGTACTAAAATGCAGGAATAAGCACAGGAATTTTGCATCATGGGGCAAACGGTTCATGGAAAGGACAAAATGTTTAATTTCATGGCTAGTAATATCAGCAGGCAGTGGGAGTACATTGTGGCCGTGTGCTCAAAGGAACAGAGCATCACTACTCACTCTTCCTTTTTTCCTGACTTTTCTTTTTCCCTTCCTGCCTCTGCAAGGCGTTGCTCCAGCATCTGCCACCCTTGTTCTCCTGTAGCCTTACCCCTCTCATTTAGTAATTCATGGGCTTAATTTTCAATATTGCTTTGCTATCCACCAGCAATGCTGGCTTGAATAATTTGAAGAAGGAGGAAGAGAGCTTCTGTGTGGTTTTTTTCTTCTTCTTCCTCCCTTAGGCCATTGGTGCACTTCAAAGGCAAAAGTTCTCTCTTTTTGGCTCAAAAATGTCTTTTGGCAGTTGAAAAACAATTAAAAAAAGCCATCGTTTGTGGCACAGGTGGGTGAGGGTAGCTGAAGAAGAGGGATATCGTAGTGGAGGGACTGTGGTACTAACCTCCAACAGCCCTTGTGGAATGCAAATTCAGAAGACGGTACTGGTCTCTTTGATTAGAAAAAATAACTTGAAAGCCAAGTAGACCTATTTCTTATAAGAAATACGTATAATTAAGAGCAGTAAGTTAAATCCTTGGGTTCTGCCTGGACTAGGCTGTGTTATAGGAAAAGTTAGGGTGGTTTTCCTGTGTAGCTTAGTTTTTTTTTTTTCACAGCTGCACAAAGCTCATTGCTTTGATCTCTTTGGCTTTGTGAAATTTTAACCCAATTTCCTGTGTGGTCAGCACAGAAAGAAGCTTGTAGATATATCTGCAACCTGAAGAAGACGAAAGATTGGTTATCTCAATGAAAAAACAAACAAACAAACAAAAAAAAAACCACCTCTGGTAATAGAAGAATAAACATTCATTTAATGCAAAACACTGGACATCCTCCATCTGATATCAGGGAATTGCTTAAGGTTTCCAGTGGCAATATCTACCCTAATAATGAGCTCCCCTTTTGAAAGCACTCGGATGAAACTTGGGGACCAAATGCAGCATCTGAGAGTCAGTACAGCCACCTTCTCTTGACCTGCACCGAAGATGTTAATAGTAAAGCTGCCACATTTTATTTGGGGGTGGTGTAGACGCTTTTGATCTGTCTAAGAGGTTTTTCTCACCAGCATTTTGCAGATCAGAGCTTGTAAATTGCCTCTCAAATCTTGATAATTAATGATGGTGGGTGGTGAACATGAGTGGCAAATGGTTGGAGGTTTTCTTGCGCTTTTTATTCTAAAATCTGTATGCCCCCAAAACGCTTGGGAAGACAAAAGGGAAAACTATATTTGAGAAGAAGTGGGGGAGGGGGCCACGTGGATGCGTTATTCCGCTGCCGTTTCAAGTGCTGCATCTCCAAAACAATCAGCGGGCAGCCCACTGGGTGGGGACCAGCACCTCATTTTGGAGCAATTCCCGAACCTTGCCACTGCTGGGACAGGAAAGGCTGAAGAGAGCTAGAGTGTCACGGATTTTGTCTCTTCTGTAGAATTAATGCTGATTTTCTTTGCAGCGTCATCTGTCTTGCTGCACTGTATTAATGCTTGTCCCAGCAATGCACCTGGATATGTGTGTGGGAGATCGTTTCGGAAGAGCTTTCTTAGCCCTATTTATTGGCACCAGAAGTTGCCGCCCAGTATCCAAGTGTTATTTATGTGTATTTCTTTTCAGACACTGTTGTGATTACTGTTAGTGCAAAAGATAAAAACTTTCAGTTCCCGTATTTGTGATGCTTCTCTTCCATCACAGCCTGCCTTCCAATGGGGCCGTATTTTTAGGAGGGCGGGTGTGTGCTACCAAGGTACCGCAGGAGATGTGGCTGGGGACGGTTTTTCCTTCCTTCCCCAAAGAGCTTTAGCCTGAGGTGTTCTTGTTCTGCGCTGCTTTGCTCCCTTTCCCTTCTGCAGCAGCTGGTCGTGGGTGACAGGGCCATCGCCCTCCTGGGCACTAATCAGTGATTAAGGCAAAACCTTTTCTAACATTTTTCACTGTTTTCCCTTATCTGCCCTTTTGCAGAGGCAAAGCCCTGGAGATGAATAATCCCTGCTGTAACTGAGATGTCTACACAGTGCTGCAGCTTGCTCTGTGCTCTTTAATTTTCTGCACGCTTGGTGCTTATGTAGCCCCCCCAAAACATCCCCTGCCCCAAACCAGCGCAGCAGCACGTGATGAAGTGCGCGTGGTTTATGTCGCCGAGCGGCTGCTCGCCCTGGTGGATGTCAGGGCACGGGGGGGAACAGACAGAGGAGGTGGGACCCGGGTAGCTGAATGAGTGTTTCGGTAACGCCGCTCTGATGTTCCTTGGTAGAGGCTCTGGCTTTACAGTGTGATGTTTAGCTGCTCCCTTAAAAACTCTCTTCTTCAAGTAAATTTGCATCGTCTAAGAAAACAAGCACTACATGTGGCTTCGCAGATCAGGTAGCTGTTCCCCTTCCCAGTCTGCTGTTCCTCCTCCGTCTCCCACACCTGCACACACCTCCTCCTCAGCAGGAGCTCAAATCCCACACGTGGCAGTGCAGTTTGACAGCCCGCTCCATGCACCGACTGCTCGGGGACACGCGGAGCGATGCTGAGAACTAGCTGGCTCTTAGCAGGGCCGTGGCTCTGTCTGTGCTTCTGCCAGGCAGACTGCAGGCAGCTTGGAGAAGGGCCTCGGCCACTGCTTGAGCAAGCAGAGAGCTTCCCTAGGCTAATCCTGGCTGCTCCTGCGAAACCTAGGTTTTCGCTGAAAAAACATACGTAACCTTATAGGGCAAAACAATACGTACATTTCTTGCAGGAGGGAAGGCAGCTCCTCAAGGAGGTCTGCTCGCTCCCTCCCACGGATGCCAGCGGGGTGCCGCTGAGCACTGGGAGCTGAGGGAGGAGAGAAGGATGGGAGAACGGGAAGGTTGTGCTCAGGGCGTATATCTGGGAGGAAGGGTGGAAAAAAAAGGATGAGAGGCAGGATGCTGTCACACAGAACAATGTGCGTGGAGGGCTGGCTGCAGGGAACAGGGACTGGGTGCATCGGAGTAGCTGTAAACTAGCTTTTTTTCTCCTCTCTTTTATTTCATGTGACATCTGGGTTCTTTAGGGAGCGTTATTCTGTCTTAAAATGGGCATCGTTGCCTTTTTGAGAGGCAGAGGTTTTACGGATCTGGTAGAGTAATGATCACATAGGAAAAAGATAATACAGCTGGCTGTCCTCTTTCACATCTATTAACATAAGATCTTTCATTGATTTAGGGGGTTATTTTCTCTGAACACTTGCAATTAGCAGCTCTTAATCACCAAAACACTTTCTTAGGAATCTGGCTTAATGGGTAGATTGTTTAAAGGGGTAGGAGAAGCAAATATTGCCAGTTTCTTATAATCTTCTTTCAAAAAAAAGAAAAAATAAAAAGAAAAGCACTCTGTGGGAATAGCTGGGTGGGTGGGAAACATATCTGTGTGTGGCTTGCTTTCTTCTAGCCCCAGGTTAAAGAGAAGGGCTGGAAGGGACTTCAGGATTGACTCCACCCATATGGTACTGATAGATATTACTGAATATATTTTAAAAATGTAGGAGAATGAAGACAGCCTGTGCTTTCATACTCCTCAAACCCCATTATTTTGCTTTCTTGAAGCACTGCATTTAGCGGTTCCATGTTGTCAATATGTGTAGTTCAATATTTTTCTCTCTTATGCTGTCTTTTAGGTAAAAGTCTCTTGACAACCACGCAGGAAGGTGGATTATTTTTAAAACAATGAGCATGCGTCTCTAGACATGATTTGTGGTTCAGTCCAGCTGGAGCTGTCTGAATGAAGCTATGGGCTGTGCGTCAGCCAAGCATGTTTCTACTGTTCAAAATGAAGAGGAAACTCAGAAGGGGAAAAACTATCAGAACGGCGATGTGTTTGGTGGTAAGTGGTGTGGGATTTTACCTTTCTCCAACATCACAAATGGTCTGGAAGGTATTTTGGGGAGTCTTAACCTTTCACAAAATAGAAAGGGAAATATTAGACTAAATCACAATAATAATGCACTTGGACCCTTCAAGGGATAGTGCCGTGATAGCTGAAATAGAGGTTGGGGTGAAATCCTTAGTGGCAGATTAACCTTCTGAGTGACGTACAGTACTGCACTGCCTTTAACTTCTCAAGTACTAGGATAGTTCAAAGACGGCCGATTGCACAACACCCCTATGTTTATATATATGTCTGTGTGTATATATTTGTCATTAGGTGCCAAAATGCTTGACTCATCTACTAAAAACAAAGTAAAGTAAAAAAAAAATCAGTAAGAGAATTCCCTAGTACTATTGTTCCGTAAAGCAATAAAACACTAATGCTGGAATCCTGTAGCAAACAAGGTTTGAAGGTACAGGGAGACTGGAAATACCCTTCTGGGAAGGAGTCAGTGGTACTGCGAGGCTGGGAGTGTGGCACGGAAACTGCCCGGCACTGTGTGGGCAGAGGTCTCTGGTCAGGGTCTTATCACAGGCACTTACGCATCGGGAAAGGAAAAGTCGTCTGTAGATAAAATGTATGGTCAACTGCAGGATTATTTCTCCAGATTCTGATAGTACAGGCTAAGTAGTTTTTAGATAATGATCTAAATAGTAATGTAGTTTTTAAAATATTAGGAACCGTCTGGAAGATTATTCAGAAATGAGAGTTCTAGTTCTGCCCAGATACTTATCTGAAAACTCCTTACTGTGACTACAGCAACTTGGTACTGTTCTTAAAATAGGTGTATTGCTACTGAGTATGCCAAACTTCTCTTCTCTGGTGTTTTTTATAGCAATTGTTTGTGCAGAAGTGGGTATGACACATCTAGCAGCAAAAAATACCTCCCCTTAATTTCAAAAGCAATGATATTTTACTTTTTCAATCTTTCTGGGGGCTGGCTTGCTCCCAGCAATTGATCCCAAAGTAAGAATACCCGAAGTATTATTCTGAAGAGAAACAAATTGTTCAGGAAGCTTCAAGCCTAAACTGCATGTTATTTTCCCACGTGTGCTCCTTCATGAGCCTGAAGGATGCCAGTTTTGGAACTGAGTTCAGTATGTTAGTTTTATTTAAAACAGGCTTTAAGTGCTGTCATGAACAAAAAGCTCTCTTAGTTTCTGAAAGGAATTTGAGTCGATATTTTAGCTACTATTTAGCAATGGAGCAGTTTTGGCAATATGTGTCTCAGCATTATTATTAGTATTTTTAAACTACCAGAAGATCCTAACTTTAATGACAAGAAACCTAAAGTAACTTCTGGAGGCAGAAGATCAAGAAGACTGAAGGGATTTAAAGAATTGCCACTTTGCAGAGCTGGACTGGTGTCAGCGGTATCATTTAGCTGTTCTGGGATCCTTCTGAGGACTGTTAATCTTCCCTATTTTACAGAAATCTGCAATACCAGAAATGCTACCTGCAGTCATCTATTTTCTGGTACATGTTTTAGTTTAGGTACGCAGTTTGCGATAGTTAAAGATCCAGTTGAGCGACGGATCCTCTTTTAGCAGAGTTTACTTACCATTGGTGTCTGGGACTCGTTGATTTGTTGAGTGGCAACCAGAGTGGGCACAGAAGTTGCGTTTCGTCCTTGCTGCTGAGGGACAGACTCCAGCTCAGGAACTGGATGAATAAGAAAGGTGAGCTGGAGGTGCCTGGCTTTACTGCTATCCTTTTGGGACCTATAAATGATCACCAGGAAGCTTAGATGCCCGGCTGGAAGTGGCATGTTTCATGCGTATCATGCCTTGCATAGTTCCCAAACAGGATTTTTGATGTAAAGATAGAGGCAAGAAAATTACACTTAAGATTGTTTTTATCGTACTTGTTAACAGTCTTCTGGACTTGCCAAATGCCTAGAGATTTATCGTAGGAGACAGTACTATTCCTAATCCCCAGTAGTGGGGAAATTGTAGTGGCTAATTGCATTGTTTGGTATAAGGTAGGTCTGACAGCCCAGAGTATTCTGCCTGCTTCATTTTCTATTAAACTTTCCTGTCGTGAGACCTGAATTCCACGTAACATATCTGCAGTTATTCTGTAAGTCATCAAGGAGGAAGTCAC
This sequence comes from Cygnus olor, assembly GCF_009769625.2. Taxonomy (NCBI): domain Eukaryota; kingdom Metazoa; phylum Chordata; class Aves; order Anseriformes; family Anatidae; genus Cygnus; species Cygnus olor. The sequence continues at coordinate 16,051,069 of NC_049176.1, read as the reverse complement.
TCAGCGCTGTGTCAGAGGGCTCTCACAACCACCTCCCTGCAAGGAGAGAGCATAGTCGCGCTGGATTTGAACAGGTGATTGCAGCTAGGATGATAGAGCTTAGCAGAATAAGTTCCCAGATATATGGGAGGGTGCAGAGAGTCAACAAAGGGTAGAGAACACTGCAATACTTCCATCATGCTTTTCCCCATCCACTGCCAGGTGCCAAAATCTACTGAATGTTTCCTTGCTTACTGCTTGGAAGGGACAGAAGTGTCTCATCCAGCCAGTGGCCAAGAGCAGAGCATCTCTACAGCCTGTAGGGATTAAATTTTAATTGCGGAACAACTAAGCAAGACCAAGGTGAGTGGCAGAGAACTCAGATGGAACAAGAAGGTAACAGAAAGAGAATTAATTAGAGTCAGTTGGTAAGAAAAGTAGTTTTGTGGTAGGAGTCAGCGAAGTAAAAGAAATAGAGATGGCAGGTGAGGGGGGAAGGTGGTTGACGTAGTGACAGTGTTGATAAAGTCCTGCAAAATTAGTATGCATGTCATCTGCAGCGCTCACATCTGGGGACTAATCTGACATAAAGCACCTATGCAAAAGTGGCAAGTATGAGCCTTGTGCTCACAGTAGCGAGGGTTGCCTCAGATGACTTGTAACTGGAGGAAATCCTGAAGCACTTGGAACAGCAAGGATGGGATTCAAGGAAAATACCTTGGTGCTGGTGCTACCTTCCCTCATCTGAAAGACGTGGCATACAGTGTATTGCCCCTCGCTGCTTGCCTCGCATCTGAGATGGAACAGGTACTCTTCTTTCTTCTTTGAACATCATCTGCAGACAAATTGCAAAAAGAGTCAATAGTAAGGACTGTGCTTTCCACCCTGCTTTTGCATTAAGTAGGTCATTTTGAATGAGGAGAGAGATGAAAATACTTGATTTGGTTCTCACCAGTTCTGCTCTTACCTTTGCCTTAGGCTGCTGGGAGTGTTTTTGCCACTTAAGGATTTTTGTAATGCATGGTTGAAAGAAAGCAAGAGCCACAAAGCTGGAAAAACTTCTAGCTTTTACACACACCATCCTTTTCCGCAAGTGGGTGCTCTGACAAGCAGATGTTCCTGTGATCTTCTGTGAGCTCTGTCTCCTCTGGTTCTCAAGAGCTTTCTCACTTTGCTCCGCTGCTATAACTGTGGCTTCACAATAGCAAGAAGACCTACCTACCAAGGAATGAACGAGATGGCCGTCACTGCCATCGCAGCTGTTTTTCAGGTAGGCAATGAGAACTGCTGGTGCCAGCCTACAGTGATGCCAAGCGTGTGGCTGCTCCATACCATCTCTGCTGCCAAGGTTGAATATGATGACCTCTTTTCAGAGGTCAGAGAAGAAGGGGGTTAGTCATAGCCTGGGGTTAGTAGGTTCCAGCATGTTACTGATGGAAAAGAGACGTAGCTAGAATGAGGATGTTTGCTGGGGTAAGTGGAGAAGACCTGTGTGGCTGTAGCTAAAGATGGATTCTTGCTGAGAACAAGGTCTGCTGTGTGTGTAGTGGAGGCTGGGAAATATCCTTCATTGTCTGAACTGAAGAAGGCATTGAGGCAGTCTCAGAGCTGTGTAAGTGGTGATGTCTCCAGGCTTCTCATTTTAGGTAAGCTCTAAGTCATGGAACAGGATTTCATGGGAAAGGAAGGGTGGAAAGGACATCAGTAACTGCTATGCAGCTTTTTGCCCTCTGTGCCTTGGATAACAATCCTCTCCTCACATTGCAGAACTTCCCAGAAAGAGCATCGTTACTGTGTAGGCAGTTTTGCCTTCCATTGCTGTGAACATACTTCCAGTCCTTCCACGCTTTCTCCTCTTCCTTTCAGGGCAGAAGCAGGCAGAGAAGCCATGCAGGCATTGCTAGTGCCAGCGAGGCTGCAGCTTTGCCCTCTGCCTTTTTGTTGCCACTCAACTTGCATGCCGTGAGCCTTGTATTTGCTCTGCAGCCCTCCCTCTGAGCCCTCCAAAGGTGGCCTGTTTAGAAGATCACTTAACATTTCCAAAGCTGTCCTCAGGGGTTGGAATGTTTGTCTTATGGTTAATCCAACCTTCTGCAGAAGAAAAGGAGACAGTTACCAGGTGTACTATGTCTGGATTTTCATTTTTTCCTGGCCAGTGGGTTTTGCTTGACTGTAGGTGACACTGGATCCAGGGAACATTTTCTGAGCTGCTCAGAGTGGTGCAGTTTACAGCTTTTGCTCTTCCTCAGAGCCTCTGAATGCTTTTTCCTTGTTTCACTGCTGGTGGTTGGTTGTAGCCAAGTCTAATGACTATTGGAGAGATCAACACTTCCGTGAGGGCTTTTTTTGGACTTCCGAAAGTCACTGCAGGTTATGATTATGCTCCAGTGCCTTATTTCTTCCCCAGCTTTTAACGTTCTTTTCAATTGAGGAGACACATTGAGCCAGGTGTTCACGTTTGAATCCCTCATGTTCAAAACCAAGAAACGCACCACGAAACCCATGAATTCTGTAAGAACAAATTCTGGTTAACTGCAAACAAAACATTAAAATTTCTGTTTCATCCCAAACTGTAGAAGGCACCCTGCATTTTGTTGTAATGTATATTTAAATAATTGAGTTAGCGGGCCTATCAAAGGAGATGTTCTAGAGAAGATTGAATATAATATGATTATTATGCCTTGTTGGTCTCTAATGACTTTAAAGTCCCTCTAATAAGGATAGTAATAATAAATCTTCATTTATTCATCATTTTACTTCAAAGCTGATTTCCGGAGCAATACATAAGAACTGTAATACTGTAAATACCAGTGAAGAACAACATGTCATGATAGAGCTTTGAGCGTTGTTGATTTCAGGATATGTTTTAATAATGTAACATCTCTTGTAGATTAGATTTTATGTGCTCCTTTTTAAAAAAGATCATGTGATGTTCATTAGGGTAGGAGTAATTATTGACGTAATTTTTGTGTAAGAAAATAACTGGTAATGTGATGTGTTGTGGTAAAAACAACTTTAGAATCTGTTCATTAATCTTGGAGTCTAATCCAGATGTTTATATGGAGCTCCTGGGCACTTTGCAGAAGTGAGAGTAAACATGGCAGGGAGGAATCTTATGGCAAATTGGTAATATCAGTGCTGCAATTGTCAGATAGGATTTCTATTACTAGCAGCAGCTCCAATTGCTAAACCAGTCTAAATAAAGCTGAACGCAAAGCACAATAGTATTTAAACCAATTTATCTCAGAACAACAGGGACGTTGCAAGAACAGGAAATCTTTAGCACTGAGGTATGATAATGAGATTGAAAAACTGATTGATGAACATATGCCCTGAATGGTGGCAGTCAGTCTGCAGTGTCAGGAAAGCAGTGACCCACCTGGCAGGGAGGGCTCCCTCCTCTGCCCAGATGGAGGAGTTCAGCTCAGCCACCCAGAGGTGCTGCTCTGGAGCTGCTCTAACTGAGCTGGAAGGAGGTATCTTTGCTTAGGTTCTTGTTCACCTGTGCCACAGATTAAAACCCAAAGACTTTTTCAACTCATCATGATTTTTTCTTGCTACCTGTGTGTTTTACAGCTTTGTCGCACTCCTGATAAACTCTGCTTTGCTTGTTTCCGTCCTCGTGTCTGCCCTGTCTCATCCGTGTGGGCATCTCTGCCCACTGCCGCATACAGCAGAGCTCTGACTTAATAATTGAGTTTGAATGGAGTGCTGAAAGATGGTAAAATAACTGAAACTTTTAAAACATACCCACTGTACACAGGAAGAGAAATTTGAGGCTGGACTTACCTTTCCTAAATATACATCATTTCCCCCAAAAATCTTGTGCCTGAACTTCTGTAGAGATTAGTTTGTTTTGAAGGCTCTTTCCTTGATTGGCAGGACTAGAAGCATCATCTTACCCAAAGCTTAGTCTCAGATTGTTGTTTGGGACACTTGTTGTTTGCTGGCCTGTGAGCCCAGCAGACTGTTCAGATGTCCTTAATTAATGAGAGAGAACTTCCCATGCCTGTCTTTCTCCATCCAGCTCTTGTGCGTACAGTTCTGCAGATGGTCTTCCACACATTGGAAGCTCTTAAGTAGTGAAGCTTTGAGATAAAAACTGCAGTGAGAAAAATGTATTAGAAGCATTTTCAGTGAATAATACCTTCCTATTACCTCTTTCTTTCCCTCAACTGTCAGAAAAAAATGGTAAAGTTGAGAATGAGATTTATTTTTTTTTTCTGACCAAGCTGTCTTTTGTTGTGGCCGCCCATACTGAACTGAAACTGCCTAGAAAGAAGTAGCTTAAGGAACATAACTTCTGTCATTTTAGCCATGAATGCATGCCATGATCATGAGGTCCTTCTGCACTAGGCTTCACACAGACCCGCAGCTCACTCTGCCTGGCAGCATTTATTTTATTGACTATCTTGATCAGCTGATTAGCACTCAGTGAGTAATTGCTGCAGCTCATTTGTCTGTCCTGACATGCTTCTGCAATGTCAGACCTTACTTGTTTTAGGAACAGTAGTGATTATACATAAAGGGACCAGCACCATGCAGTGTCCTAATACCGAAGTAGATATTTTGAGACAATAACTTCTAAAGACATTTCAAACATGAACAAGTGCATCTGGTACAACCACAGGTGCTCACTCCAGCGGCGCTGAATTCTGCACTGCATGGAGGTGAGTGGCACGTTCTCTGAAAACCTGGTCTCAGGGGACAGAGGTGCAAAACCTTAAATATCACTGTGCATTTTAAAGGAGGAGGTTTTCATTGCTTAAATTCAAATTCCAGCTGAGCTCCCGAAAGGGTAACTTTCATGTTGTTTGTGATTTCAGCAGCTCGTGTTGTAAAGTAGCTCTTGCTTACATGTTTGAAAGACCAGAAAAAGCAGCTGAGTGTATTGCAGCGTAGGGCTGAGGTACATTGCAGTATGTGAGCATCTTCCAGAATTACACTGGACTTTTTTTTTATTATTAATTTTAGAAGAACTGTTGCTGAAGAACAAATTCCAAACACATGGTAAGGTAGAGCGTCTCTTTTGAATAAAATTGTATTTATTAGTTTAACAACAACTTTGTTTTTATCCATACTGTTCTAACCTGATTTCATGACAGTCTGGTTTCTTATCTAAGTAAACATGAGTCAGTATTAAACGCATCTGTTTCAGGAAGTGAGCGAGAAAAATAAAACAAAAAAATCTTTCAGTGGGAAATGCAATAACATATTTATCTAGACTTATGGTGTATTTGTTTAACTAGGACAACACCCTTAACAAGTCAATAATTTACTATTTTATTTCTACAAGGAAGCAACAAGGTTTAAAAAAAATTCAAAACAAAACCAAATCCTGCCATCATATTTTTTTCTAGAGACCTATTAGCGATCAGCGCTTGCAAAGAAAGCATTTTCCCCATCAATGCAATCTGTGTTTTCTTCTTTTGTGAATAAAGCTGGCTCATCTTTATAGCCCTTTTGTAATGGACACTGCTTTTGCAATGTGAGGAAGAAGTTCTTCTGGGCTTTGGGTATCACAATGGCTAGTAGTAAAACAAGCTCTTCATCCTGCTCCAGCAAGTAAAGGTAGAGAGAAATGTGTAAAGAATATATAAAGAGCCTTCCGTGGAAGGTGTAATGGGCTAGCATCTCTCTGGGAGCAGCAGCGGGGTTCTCTGACGAGGGTTGATGAGCTGGGAGTCGAGGGTGACCCCAGTGCTCCCAGTGTCCTCACTGGTGGGGTGAAGTCCCATGGGGCTTGCGCACAGTGCAGAGCTGGATGCAGGTTTTGTTGGCAGTCCCAGGCAGCAAAGCAGGGCTGGGGTCCGGCCGGGGAGCGCAGTGAGGAGCAGCAGGAGGCGAGGCTGGAGACAGGGCTGAGGACAAGCTAGGGTCTGTCCAGGAGATAAGGTACCTCCAGTGGGGGGTTGAGATCCCTCCAGCAGGCAGAAGCAGAGGCAGGACAGGAGACAGGCACACCGCTCAAGTACTGAAGGCCACAGCTTGAGCCAAAAATGAAGTTCCTGGATCTGTGGGCAGAAGGTGCGAGCGAGGTCTTAGGGGAGGCTGGCCATGGCCTCCTAAATACACTCAGGGCCCTGACAACATTGAACAGCTTTACGCGATGACTGTGGTTGAACTAGCTCTCCCTTCTCCTACACCTCCCTTTCTGTTTTTGCTTGTGAGTGGAGCAGTGTTGGTCTGGAGGTCCTCAGGGATGAGGTCCAAGACAATGAGTCCTGTAGGCTCCAGGATGATAGCTTGCCACTTCTGCCAGGGTTGGTTTTCAGCTTCTAGCTTCCCTGATCCAGCTGTGATGAAAACTGGCTCAGAAGTCACAGTAGAGTAGCTCCTTAAATACCCAGCTGTTGGAAAATGACTTAGTTGTACTGTGTTCTGCTGCTGTAAATCACCTCAGTGAAGACATGGGCAGCAGTCGAAGGCATTCCTTGGTCAGGTACAGTAATTCCTGTGCAACCCAACTTTAGTGGTAGCAGTGGGGTTCCCCTCCAGGAAGGGTTAAGGAACCTCTCCCCACCCTACAGGGCTGTGCACGCGATGGTAGGTAACTTCTGCTTTGATGGGACACTGGGGTCAGTCAAGACTGGGCATGACCGGTGAGCAATTGTCTGACTGGGCAAAGCCATATCACACTTTTTATGCAGACCTTCTCTAGTACAGTTACTATTTCTTACCTATTTTGCAGCAATGCCGGGGTTTCCAGGCTGAAGTCTGGGTACCGTGGCATTGGCATAGCACGCATGTAATCATGCCCAGCACCTTTGGCAGGGATTTATTATATAAAGAGAGAAGATGACCAAAAGGTGGAGAAACAGTTGTTAACCCCATTTTGAGGGGAGGGATGAATCACAGGCAGGTCGTAACTTCCCCACTTCTTAATTAAATGTAAGCTTTCACCTTCTGCAATCTGCACGCTGGTGTCACAGCACCTGAAGGAATGCCCATGAAGCTCTGCAAGCAGTGGATACATGGACAGAGTTTTGGTCTTGAAAATGCCCCATCTCACAAGCTGTTTAGCTCCACAAATAGTATGGTCAAAGTTGAATAGACACAGAGTGCATGGTGTATGCATTTCACAATTGCATGAGTGTACTATAAATAGGGACATACATTCACCTTTAATATTTGCTAGGAAGAAGCTGCGATGCATTTTCTGGCAGCCTTGGTGCAGAAGGAAAACATTTTATTTTCTGTTACAGACAAACTTATTTTTTACTTTATCTTTTAAGACAAAACTCTTAGTATTTATTGCCTACCAGTAGGTAGAAATGAGAAAAATCACAGTAAAAAGGCCACTGTTCTTGCAGCCTTCCTTTTGTCATTTTCCAAGCACTGTAATTCTTGGCCACAAAGAAAATAAAAACCAAATACTGCAATTTGTCCAGGAAAACCCCAGTCTGGGGGAAAATCCTCCAGTTTACCGGGTAAGCCTCAGGCCTGGTGAAGCTGCCCGAATGTGTATGCACTTCAGCAACTTGAGACCCTAATTTTATAGTAGGAGTGTCGGCTAACAGAAATAACTACCAAATCCAAGAAAAAGATAACGAATAGGTGAGTATTTGTGTACTCTAGCATACACAGACACAGGTTAGTTGCTGTGAAAATTTAGTTTCTCCAGAGGCTCCCGAAATCTTGCATTGCCTTGTGTTCTCAGACTACTGTGAAACATCTGCTTGCTAAAGGAGGAGACATTTTTCCACTGGGTGATTCTCCAAAGCACTGAACCCTCCTGGCTATTTCAGGTAAATGGTGTAACCCAGTACATCGTCCTGGTCTGAGGCCCCTTTGTCTTGAACTTGCACCAAAAAGCATAGGAAATGTTCTGATTGCTGCCTGGTGAGCAGTCAGCGAACAAAACCAGTGGGTTTTGGCATGCCCTGCCATGTGTCTTTTGTTCTTATTGGTACAAGGCAGGGCTCTGGCAAACAGGATCAGGTTTAGGGTGCACTTAAATTCTGTATTTCCCTTCCACTCTTCCAGCGGGAGCTCTGTGAGGGGCTACTTGGGGGAAGTTTTTTTGGTTTATTTTGTGGAAGTCTCCTAAGCTGTATTCATGGTTGTATTCATTGAAATTACATGCATTTTATCTCTTGTTTTTTGACTTCAAATATATATTGAATTTCTAACTGTAGGAACTGGAAGGATATTGAGATATTTTTAGGATGAAAGTGTTTGACTAATACGAGCACTCTAAGCACACACTTCCTATTTTGATTTTTTTAGCTATTATTTAAAAACTCCCTTTTCTTATACTTTTTTTTTTTTCCCCACCCAATCATTTGCACTTCCAGCATCCCCTAAATGTGTGTGCTTATGTATTATTGGCATGTAGCAGCTTCAATTTGATTTCAAGGAAGCAGGCAGCGGGGCAGCGAATGGGACCAGTGCTTCCAGTCTCACCGGCAGGTTACGTGCAAGCGATGGCGGTAAGGACAAGGGAGGAGATCAGTAACAGCACAAGGTGGTGTGGAAGAGCACTTGCGTCTTGGTATGGAGAACTGAGAGCTGATTTGTGACTTGGCACATGTGGTGTTACACAAGCCCGTGGGACTGTATGTCTCCTGCAACTGCATGGTTGGTCCCTTGTGCTACTGCAGCTTCCTTAGGGTGGCCCCTTTGTTATCATCACCTGTTGAAGGTTGCACCTCCTTGGGTGGTGGTACATGATTGCTTTTGGGGCTTTAGATAAAACCTTGCAAGGTGGGTGCTGCTGGGGAGAGTGGACATCTTTCAGAGATAACAGATTATCTCTGAACACTGCAACAAGGATAAAATATTAATCTCTGCGACAGGTTAATTTTGTAGCTCATCAGATGGCCTGCAATAAAGTAATCTAATTAACTTTTGTATCTTTTGCATCTGGAAATGTGTGCTGTATTTTATAAATTAAGTTTTCATTAGTCCCCCCTCCCGTTTTGGTTTACAGAAGTACCAGCGATGAGGAGACGTTGGTGCTCCTCGTGAATCTTCAGGACGTGGCTGGTCCTGGATAATCATTCTGGCCTTTTCATAATGCAATTAGTAAAATTAAATAGCCGTGGATTTACAAATACTCTTTCTGAGGTACATGAGCAGTGAGAATATGATAGACTAATATTAATAGAAGAAAGCTCTAAGCCAGGATGGATGTGAAAATAGATTCTAAGCCATACGTTGTGGGACAACAATCTTGTCTGATAGCTGACTGATTGAGAATGACATTACCTCTTAAGAAAAGACAAACCAACACTTTATTGACAAGGAAACTGAAGACGCTTTGTCATGTATTTGCAATGACAGGAAATGTGTAATTTTGCATGGTTTTATTCCTATTTTGTCAAGGAAGTCTTGGGGCTGCACAGTTCAGGGAAGGTTTTTGGTATGCAACAGTGGAGACTCCAGGAGGGCTGTAAGGAGCCGGTACCTCCATTGCTGTACAGCATCTGCATCTCCTCCAAGACACAGGTTTTGTCACTGCTACCTACAGATTTGCTTGTCTTGTGTCTCATAGTTGGATTGCTGCTCACCAAGTATATTGTGAACTCAGAAACTTTCCTAAGGCTTACAGTAGTTACCATAGCGCAGTTCGATTTGTGATGTGTGAAAGTCGCCCAGTTGTGTCCCCTTGTTTCTGAACTGCTGTGACCTCCGAGTTGTTTAATCACCAAGGTGTTTTTTTTTTCCACCTATAAAATGAAGGCAGTGCCTGCCTGGCAGGAGTTTGAGGCTTTGCTTAGTGTTCACAAAGGGCTTTGAAAACCTGCTGTGAGAGGTGCTCTGGAAAACCTGTTGACGGATTCGAGGGTTTCTCTGTGCTCCGTACATCTGAGCTGTGGGTCTCAATATCACAGTAGGAAGTTTTAGCCCTTCTTTTATTGTAGTTTGTTATATTCCAAGGCAAAGTTTACTCCTTGCCCACTCATATTCCCTTTTTTCTCTCCCTTCCTCTGCTCCATAACTAAGAGGTTTATCAAAGTGAAGCCAATTCCTTAATCTTCTGCAGTTTGAGTGGTGCAGAGTTTTTTCTTCAGGGCAGGGCCACACAATTTACTTGGTCTTGCCAACCACCAAATCCATTTATGGTTTTTAAATGTAATGAGTGATTGGAAGTGAATTGCTGAACTTTCAGCTCCTGTAAGATGCACCAAGACCTTTCCTGGGTTGTCCCTGCGCTGCAACAGGGCTGTGGTCTGGTGGTGCCCTAGCAGAAAGTTGCAACCTCTATCTGAAAACCTGTCTACTGATTTCACCTGGATGGCAGTGTTTTTCAAGGCACCAACCCTTTGTTTTCCAGACGGCTGTTCCTTTAACATCTTTCCGCTTCTTGTTTCCTCTTCTGCTTTCATTTCTCAATTTGATCTTTTTAGTGGGCTAGATAATTGCATTTACTGCTTATCCTTCCTGCAGAGCACCGTAGTTATAATCTCTTTCACCTGAGAAATGGTTTCCTTTGAACAACCTTGGATCTGGCACAATGTTACAAGTGAATTAAATATAAAAACAAAAACAAACAAAAAAAAACAACAAAAATCTGTGTGAACGTACATATATATATATATGAGTTGTACAGTTTAAGCATACAAAAACTGCATAGCTGCTAGATAGTTATGCATGCAGAACATCAGAGCTGGTTTTTGGCTGCTTAATTATGCTCAAGTACACGGAAGTCTTTAATTATATTATCACATGGCTGTTTTTTCAATGCCATCTTATGTATAGAGCTTCCTCAGATCTAAAACACAAATGGGTATTTAAAAGATTTGGAGATTGTGTAATTAAAGACTGGAAATTGCTTGTTTGGTAACTGGACAAGTTCTGCTGTTGGCCATTTGTGCAAGTTTAACTTCCTAGAAAAAATATGTCCTAGAAATTGTTAAAAAGATGCAGAGAGCTGGCTTCTGGATGTTGTTTGTCTTTCTGGGGGAACTGGTCAGGAGCGTGTCTGACATTTTCACCTGGGAGCCTTCATGAAGCAGAGCAGAAGCAGAGTGTTTCTTTTCTCCACAGCGTCCAGGAGATGTTCAGATGTCTTATCCTCCCCTGGCCACACACACGCTACCCCTCGAGATCACTTGTCCCCAGGAGTTGGTTTTCACCTAGTTTTGGAGTACTCAGTGTCTCTTCTTATATGTGCATTTTCCCAGCAGCCCTGTGAAGCAGCAAAGGATACTTTCTAGCTAGCGGTCTGTGGTGTAAGGAGAATTAACCCCGAGGAACATGGAGGAAGGCTGAGCTAGAGCTTTTGGTCATACCCTGACCGGTGATTGTCGTCCCTCTCATCCTGTGAACGTGGGGCGGATGACCAACACGTGTGGAGGCCAGCCATGCAAACCATGGTTGGTTGCAATTTGTCTTCCAGGTGATGTTAATATAGAGATTGCATTACTTCTCACAAAAAAACTCAATTGCATGCATACCAATGCATATATATATTATTTTTTTCCCTGCCAAAGTTCTTGTCTGACCTGCTGCTGACGGAGACCTAGCTGGCATGAGGCACTGCAGTGGGCCAGTGCCCTTGGTAAAAGGTTGCTTAGCATGATCCTTTATGCATGATGTGATAGAAAGTTATGCGTACCACTGTAGATGTTTATAGTACTTGGATTGCGTGTTAGTCCAAATAGAGAGTAAGCCTAGGAGCTTTTTGGCCAAGAAGAAACCTAAGTGGTAGAAAAAAAACGTGATGAATCCCTTGGAGAAGTTGTGGACTCTGCTGAGGGTGGAAAGCCCTTGCAGAGAGATCTGGACAGATTGGAGAGCTGGGCGATCACCAACCGCATGAAGTTTAACAAGAGCAAGTGGCGGGTCCTGCGTCTGGGACGGGGCAACCCTGGCTATACGTACAGACTGGGCGACGAGACGCTGGAGAGCAGCCCCGCAGAGAGGGATCTGGGGGTTGTGGTTGACAGCAAGTTGAATATGAGCTGGCAGTGTGCCCTGGCAGCCAGGAGGGCCAACTGTATCCTGGGGTGCACCAAGCACGGCATCGCTAGTCGGTCGAGGGAAGGGATTGTCCCGCTCTACTCTGCGCTGGTGCGGCCTCACCTCGAGTACTGTGTGCAGTTCTGGGCACCACAGCACAAAAAGGACGTGAAACTGTTGGAGAGTGTCCAGAGGAGGGTGACGAAGATGGTGAAGGGCTTAGAGGGGAAGACATATGAGGAGCGGCTGAGGTCACTTGGCCTGTTCAGCCTGGAGAAGAGGAGGCTGAGGGGGGACCTCATTGCAGTCTACAACTTGATCGCAAGGGGGAGAGGAGAGGCAGGCGCCAGTCTTTTCTCTTTAGTCACCAGTGATAGGACCCACGGGAATGGTGTCAAGCTGAGGCAGGGGAGGTTTAGGCTAGACATCAGGAAGAGGTTCTTCACCGAAAGGGTGGTCGCACACTGGAACAGGCTACCCCGTGAAGTAGTCACTGCACCAAGCCTGTTGGTGTTTAAGAAGCAATTGGACTGTTAAGCAATTAGTCACATGGTCTAAAATTTTGGTAGACCTGTGTGGTGCCAGGAGTTGGACTTGATGATCCTTATGGGTCCCTTCCAACTCGGGATATTCTACAATTCTATGATTCCTTGGTTCAGCTGCACATGTTCTGCATACAGCAATGTTTCTCTTTGCAAGTCATGTACTGAATTTGAAAATTAGCGTGATGGAAACAAGGGAGCTAAATTATGGCTTCATCATTAGCTGTCACTCTATTAGATCAGGGGAGAAAAGAAACCAGAAAACTCAAGGTACAAGTACCAGCATCACAGGCGGCAGGACATCATGTTCTCCCCCAGGCAGGAGTCAGCCTATGCTGTTCGTGTCAGAGCACAGAGATAACAAAAGGATCAAGGGGTGCAAGCAGTTTGCAGCACTGGGAACTCCTGACAGCGTTATAATGAAGGGTGGGTTGATATGGCAGTGAAGTTTTTTGTGCTTTTACACAAGCAAAAATCAAGATGAAGTCATTTGAGTTAACGGAACTGTGTTACTGTCAAACTTGTTGGCCCAGGAGGAACGTGTTGAAAGCAGTCATGATTGGGGCCTGGAAAAGGATAGTCTGATAAAGCAGAAGGGAATTTGCTGAAATTTTCCCATGTGGTTTCAAGCAGGTTTTCCTCAAGCAGGTTTCAAGGTGGTTTCCGCCCTTGAGGGAGCTGATGTTCCATGAAGCATCATGAAGTGGGGCTGCAGGAGGAACTGCTCGAAAAAGCTTAGCAGAGTGGCCCCTGTCTCGCCTTGCTTCAGGGCAAATGTCCTTCCTGCACACATGGTGTCTGCTTTTCTGATTGTTTGTCTTGGTCCCCTTTTTCTCTCCCCCCAGAGTAACCCTAGCAGCCACATCTGCTTTGTGCAGAAGCAGCATTCGGCATTCCTCGGGTCCATGTTAGGATGGTGTAGGATGAAGAAAATACTTTATGGTGATCTTTTCAGACGTGCTGAAATCTGTGCAGTACATTCAGGTTTTTAAGCAGCTTTTCTGTCTGATGATTAATATTTTGCTGGCAATATTGGTGTGTTGCTTGTGCACCTGGATTGTGTTCAGTATCTGGTGTCCACCACCTCAGCTTCCTGAAGCGGCTTATTTCAGGTTGGATTAAGGTACAGGTAACTTCATTTGGGAAATCCGAATTAGCATTTTCAGATAGACTTTTGAGACAACTGGATTGGCATACTTCCTAAGCTATTTTTTCCATTTAGTTCACATTAGTACAAACAGCTCAATCACCAGGATGACGAATTGCCCAGGAGTGGATAGATCTGAGGGCCGACGACAGAGGACGATAACGGGCCACTCGCCCACTGCTGCTCTATCTCCAGTGAAGTTTCACTCTCAGCCCACGTCCAGGTGGATCAGAAATCCACCCCCACAGCTGCAAATATCAGCAACTATGTCAGAACCAAATTAACAATGTCGAGTTGAAATAACCATTTAGATCCTTCTTTCTTTAAGTTTGGTGAAGCTGAAGCTAAGTAGTTAACTGGGATATCCTACATTATCTAGTAGTTACTTTGAGAAACATTCATGTACAGAATTTTTGTAACTTTTCTCTAACTGTTGACTTGTTTTTGATCTTTGACATCACTTCAGCTGACATTCATGCAGCTGATATCCATATACAGTAATAGAGCTGGAATATTCTGATGAGCCCATCTCATCCATCTCGTGCAACCAAACTGAACAAAATTCTACCTGTAGCGCTCAAGGCTGATGAACTAAATGGTCTTTAAAAACCTCTGATTATGGAAACTGCAACCACCCAAGCTACCTAATTCCAGTGCTTTGTTCTCCTTCCAGCTAATGATCTTTCCTAATGTCTGTTTTTTAAGCCATAGCTGCTTGTCCAACCAGTGTAGGAGTATTCCTCCTCCTTTGCAGCGGCACTATAGGTGATGTTTGGCATGGTTTGTATTTAGCATCTAAGTGTCTTGCTTATTGCACAGTACAGAGAAATTTGTTGGACAAAAAGTTTGTATTTTACAGAACAGACATGTTTCATTATGGATGAAGGATGAATCTTGGTACATCCTTCATTTCAAAGGCAAGAGATGCTGAAGAACACTATGAAGCAGAGGAAAATGAAGGTGTAGTTAGAAACTTTCTTCTTGGTGGTGTGACTGAAGTACCGCATATCTGCTGTGCTACTTGGTATGTCACTGATAAGAGAGGCTCACCCGCCATCCCTTTTGACAACAGCACAGACAGATCTGTCCATCTGAGATGAAGTGGGAATGGATATGAGTGTAAATCAGCCTTCCTCTTTTTTTAAGGCTGGATGTTCAACAAAAGATTCCTCCAAAGGTCTCAGTGAGTCCAGATATATGTGTTGGAGTTGTGCTTGTTTTTTGTGTTTTTGTGGTTCATGTTCTGGTTTGTATTTTTTTAACTGGGCCAGAAATAGCATCATAACTGATGTTGCTGTGGTAATGGCACTTACAGCAATGTGTGGAGGTGCCGAAGAAACGTTTTTCATTGGGACAACCACAAGGTTTATTTCTTTTTTTTTTCCTCCCCCCCTCTAGTAATTGTTTTAATATTATAAGTTGCTATGCTCATTTATCACCGAAATCATTATTAATGAGTGCTCTTTTTCTTTGTCACGTCTCCATGGCAACCGGGTGACATGTTTGAGTAGAATTATCTGTTTCCAGATGGAGATCTTCATTCATAAGATTTGCTCACTGAGAATTTTTCCAGCACATTCAACTTAAAAATTCTTCTTTCATTACCCTTCTAAAGAGTTGTGTCAGAGGTGTTGCTGCTTTCTAGTTTATATCCCGTGATGTTTTTTATGGTGGACGTTATGCTGGAAAATATTTCTGGTTTTAATTTGTGGTTCATTTATGTTGATTTTCTTTTGACTCCATTGGGCTGCATTTCTTCAATGCAGTATTTGTCGTGGCAGCCCTGTAAGCCTGTTCCTCTCCCATTTGAATTATTGCTACTCCACGTTTTTGTATAATAAACCACACACTGGAAGACAGTACTCGATTTTTACTTCTGTACATGAAAGAAGCATAAAGATTTATTTCCCTTTATACGTGATGTACTACACTCTGAATGATAGTGTCCTAAATTTTTGTTCATGTTCACTGCTTGATGTTTAGTTTTGAACATGAAAGAAGCATGAAGATACTGCATTTTGTCCATTTTAATGTAAAACTGTATTTAGGAAAAAGAAAAAGATATGGCTGGTTAGCAAGATAAAGCAAGGTAAATATGCACAGAACTCTATAATTTCATTTATTGTGAACTTCATATAATTTTAAAGGTCTTGTTCATTGTCAGATTTGATTGAGATCAGGTAGGGCCTAATTAACGCTTCAGAATGTCTCTGGATTGGCTTCTGATCACTCAGACCAACATATCTCAAAATGCTGTATTTACTGTAGCAGAAGTCAAAAAGTAAAAAATCAGAAGGTGAGTTTAGCATCCTTTACTTCTTCAATTGCAGATGCACCCTTACCTGATCAAGCAAAACCTGGTGAGCATTTTTCACAGAATCACAGAATGCTTGAATTTGGAAGGGACCTTCAGAGGTCATCTAGTCCAACCCCCCTGCTCAAGCAGGGTCGCCTAGAGATACAGGATGGCATGCAGGCGGGTTTTGAGTATCTCCAAAGAAGGAGACTCCACAACCTCTCTCTCTGGGCAGCATGTTACAGTGCTCTGTCACCCAAATCGTAAAGTTCTTCCTCATATGGCAATGAAACCTCCTGTGGTTCAATTTATACCCATTACCCCTTGTCCTATGACTGGCCACCACTGAGAAGAAATTGGGCCCATCCTCTTTACATTGTTCCCTCAGGTGTTTGTAGAGGCTGATAAGATCACCTCTCAATCTCCTCTTCTCTAGGCTAAACAGGCCCAGCTCGCTTAGTCTTTCCTCATAGGACAGATGCTTCAATCCCTTAATCATCTTTGTGGCTCTACGGTGGATCCTCTCTAGAAGTTCTGCATCCCTCTTGTACTGGGGAGCCCAGGACTGCACACAGTGCTCCAGGTGTGGCCTCACCAGAGCTGAGGAGAGGGAGAGGATCACCTCTCTTGACTTGCTGTCCACACTCCTCCTGATGCAGGCTAGGATCCCATTGTCCTTCTTGGCCACAAGGGCACACTGTGGGCTCATGGTTAACTTGTTGTCCACCACGACCCCGAAGTCTTTTTCCTCAAAGCTGCTCTCCAGCAGGTCAGCCCCCAACCTTTACTGGTGCCTGGGGTTGTTCCTCCCCAGGTGCAGGACCCTGCACTTGCCCTCGTTGAACCTCATGAGGTTCCCCTCCACCCAACTATCCAGCCTGCCCACGCCCCTCTGAATGGCCAAATTTTTACTAAATACTGAAGGGAATACTGAAAGTGCTGCCTTTAGGGAGAGCATCAAAGGCCATTTCTCCAACCTGTCTTTAATCTAATTTTCATATTCATTTAAAGCCATTAATGACGTATACCCCGTGACACGCTTCTGGGTGCTTTGTCAGTTGCTTAAACGTCCAATCTTTAGCATTTACTCTGCTCTCATCCTGACAGTAACTTCAGAGCAAGAACAGTCTCTTAAATACATCAGGATTCATGGCTTCTGAACACCCCATCTTACATACATGTATATCTTATCTAGAGAAGATAAATGTAATTGTCACCTGGTCTAAAAGTTTATACATAGCTCTGTCCTCCTAATAATAATATGATGCAAGACTTGTCTTCTCCAACTGCGTAATTGAATTTTATTGGTCTATTTAGTGTATGTGAAGTAGGGGATGTTGTCCCATCCGCAGTGTTAGGTGTCAGACTCATTTCTTCTCTGTTTCACCAACTAGCGATGTCCCACCTAGCTAAACTGTTTAGCACCACCTTCTCCTCCTCCTTTGCACCTCTTTGGTTGCCAAAAGACTCATTACAATCAGTGTTAAAGGGCTGGGAGAGTGCAAAATATTGACCAGTCCCCTTGCTTTCAGAGCTTGTTCTGCATTTTCCATGTCAGATCCCTGCTTGAATAGATTTGTGAAGGGCTCATAAAAATGAAGAGGTTTTATGGGTTAGCTTGATTCAGGAAAAAGAAGGAAGTTCAACATGAACATGAAGGACGAAGCTTCTGTCAGTGAGCTCTATAAATGCCAAAGGGAGACCTGCAAGCAAAATTTAGTGTTTCTCATCAGATAGCAGGAAGGTTTCAGATATAGACATCAGCATTTTAGCTGGGGTTTAGGCAGTTCTGGCATTGAAGCAGCCTAGTTCAAAGGCCATTGGAATTAATTAGAGATGGGTATTTTCATAGAATCATTAAAGTTGGAAAAGACCTCCAAGATCATCTGGTCCAACCGTACCCCTGCCACCAATATCACCCAGTAAGCCATGTCCCTAAACATTTTTCCTTGGTGAATTGGGTGGTTTGACAAGTGGATGTTTCTAGCAGTCCCTCACCATACCTAGGAAGCTGTAGGGTTTATAGTCAGCTGGATAGTCCTCCTTTTTCTTGCACTGACAGTATAATTACTTAGCTGTTTTTTCCCTTTGAAAGTGGAATCATAGCTATTTATACCTACCTCCAACAAGTGACTACTCAGTATGAGAAAATGATGCCAATATATTGTATTTATGCTCAATATTTTGAGGAAAATATTTTGCCTGTGATAGGAAATTACGATAGCTTGTGAGTAATGATACTGCTTCAAACTTAACAATGCTGATCATTTCATGTGTTCATGATGCAGCACTTGTTCGTGGTCCTGGCCTTGCTTCTTGCGTTATTCCTGAAGTTAAGTTGATCGCTTGCTTTCTGCAGGCCACTGTTGTGTTTGCTTGTCATTGGTGTGTGCACCTCTTGCTCAAAACTCGTGGGTTTGATGGCGTTGCTAGCTGCTTGGCACTCCTGCCTGTTAATCATTTATTTAGGCACTGAGGTATGAGTGTTGGACATTCAGCCTGCCGCTTCCTTTATGTGCCTCATCCCTCCAGAGGTTGTCTCTTGGCTTTTAAGGTAGGTTGTCAGCTTAGATTTTGGCAAATTTACATTGCTTTTGGAGATACGGGTAGAGATTTCTAATGCCCCAATCCATACTATATAGTTGAGCTATGGCATTAAGTTCGTAAGACACTTTCTATTAAAAGACTAACTTTACTAATGTTCACAGAGGCAGGTGTCTTCCACTTTGACCTCCTGATTATTTTTATTTGTACCGGGGCTTGGAGCAACCTGGTCTAGTGGGAGATGTCCCTGCCCATGGCAGGGGGTTGGAACCAGATGGTCTGTAAGGTCCCTTCCAACCCAAGCCAGTCTGTGATCCTCTTAAAGGGAAGACAGACTTCTCTGGAGTAAGACTTCCTAGCTGACATGTTTTTTTCAAGTTATCCCAAAAAATGTAATGAAAAATGACTTTTATTTTTGGAAGCTTTCTTGCTGCTGAGTGTGTCAGGCCTTAATTGTACCAGGCATATGCACTTCTGCCGGTCCCAAGGATGGAGGAAGAGTCACGCTGTCTGCACTGCACCACACAGATAATTGAGTAGCTGTTGTATTGATAAGTAAAGTACTGGGGAAAAACACTTTTGCTGACTAATGCTGTTAGTCAGCTGTGGAAATTATACAAGAAATTTTTTAAATGTCCTGTGTCTACCTCATAATCCTTCCCCTTGCCTGGCGTAACTCTGTCCACAATTTCTCTAACATCTGGCCTCTTTACAAACCCCAGACGATTCATGAAGTTCTCTGCTGAAGAACTTCATTAGCCCATTAAAAGCAGCCTGGATTTGTAAGTAGCAATACTGCAATAATTACAGGAGTGTGGCCAAGATGGTGGGGATGAATATTTGGAGGCCAGGTTCCAGCATGCCTACTGCTCAGGTACCTGAACAGCAGTGCCCCTCGGGACTGGTGGCAGTCAGCTAGAGAAGAAATCCAGAATTAAGCTGCCAGCCAGAGCTTCCTTCCCATCTTACCTCCATCCTATAGAACTGCATCAAACTTTCATACAAAAAGCTGATTATACCAGTTATCAAACATGGCCTCATTGGTGCCCTTGCTACATGCACCAAGAAAGAACGTGCTTCATGTGGCCCCATACGTGCAGTCCGCACAGGGTGGTCTGCTGCCCGGGCAGGCGCTCAGTGTTGAGTTACAGTAAGTCACTTGGGATAGGCAGGAGACACCTTGCAGAAGTTATTTTTGCCCCTGAACATCAGGACCTCCATGCCTTGCTTATTCTTTACAAGGCTGGGTTGCTCGTTCCTCTCAGCTTGTCTTTTTGAGTTGATGTGGACGAGCCGCAGGTTGTGCAAACTTCCTTCGCTCCATTTTCTCTGTCTCATCTGTTCCCTTATTCAAATCCATAAATGCCACTGTGGGAGCTGTGTGCTTCTTCTACGTGTGGGTTTCATTGCTAATCACAACAGAGATCACTGAAGGAGTGAGGAGAATATAAGTTAGATATTGCAGTCAATCAAGTACTTCTAATTCTCGGGCTTTATTGTGTTCAGCCTTTTAGGTTTTATGAATTGTCATCTCCTGACTACCTAAATTCCATTTAAAAAAAAGAAAAAAAGTTCAGCAAACAAGTTCACATTTACCAATCTAATGATTCTTAATTCGTAGTTCTTAATATTCTTCTAATATGTTTTAAGTTCTTGCATCTGTTTTGGGTCTCTGCATCTGAGTTGCTACTATTTGATAAATTTGCAATTTTATTTAAACTCTATAATAATCTTAAAAAGATAGATATGTACTAGGCCAAATGCAGCGTTTATCTTTAAAAAAAAAAAATTAAAAAGGCTTATATAACGTATACTACCTGATTAATAGTTTCCTCAAAACAAGCTTCCTTCTAAATTATTTAATTTTTTTGTTTGTTTGTTTATTTAAATACAATAGACCCAGAAAAATCCATTTGTGTTTTGTTTTTCCCTTAGCAAGTAAGATAAATTGCTTGAAAACCCAAAGAAAAATAATGAAGTTTGGATGGTTTCTTTTCATTTGCCCAGGTTTCACCTTTTATTCCCAGTGTATTCTCATTTCATTTTGCATTAATATGTTTACATACGGTAAAATGCCAGTTTCCTTTCCACGTAGTATATCCTGATGGGAGGAAAGGGGCTCCAGAGCTCTGGACGTCTTTCCTATGGGCTCGCTTGCTCCAAAGGTAACCGGAGCAAAAAGCTGTCAGAGCAGCTGAGAAACGGCGCTGTTGGTGCTGCAAGCTCGAGGCTCGAGGGAAAGGAAGAGAAGAATTTCTTTTCCCCAAATCCTTGGGAATTTGGGAATGTCATGTCCTACTAAAGAAAAACCCATTGTTCCAGCTTTGAGTGATGCTGTTTGCATCCTATGGCGTAGCATCCATACGTAAAATAGCATTACAGGACTGACACCAGAGCTGGAATTCAGTATTTGAAAAGCTGCAATGTCTAGCTGATAAATAGTAAGGGCAAGCCGGGAGTCTTACTTTTCTTATTCCTTATTTTCATGCTGGATTTCTCTCTGGGTATCGTTCATGTGCAGAAGAAATGGTTGTGGTGGGGAGTGGGGAGACGAGGATAGTCAGCATGCTGCCTCTTCTCCAGAAATCCTCATGTGACTGGCACTGGGTACCTTTTGCTTTAACTCTATTAAAATAGTGCAGGAAAAAGAATGTAAAAAGATGCTGTGTTTGGGGGTGTTTTTTTCTTTTTTTTTCCAGATTATAACCTATTTTTTAAATTGCCTTCATCAGCGTTGCTTGATTTATCAGTGCAAAGAACATACGTGAGCAGCCTCCTCTGCGTACCATACATTGCTTACTTGCCCACTGATAGTAAAAAACTAGGGAGGCTGCAGTAGCAGAGAGTTTGCTTGTATTAAGACATATTATACAGAAAACTAGGGAGGTTGAAAAGAGTTTGTCCTGCCATATTCCCAGTACCCACTGTTCACAGTACCAAGGCTATTCCAGCCGAGAGAGCTGCCCACCCATTTCTGGAGGCTAGAACAACTTTCTTGGTATCAGTCCCATTTAAGCCTTTGAAACTGTATACCTGTGGTTTTTTGTTGCCTTGTTGAATTAGGGTCTTTTCTAGTCAGCTGTTTTGGGTTTAGTTTCTTTTTTTTTTATTTTTTATTTTTCCCCAGCTGCTGAACTACACTGGTTCAAAACTTTTTTTTTCTTTTTTTTTTTCTTGGTGCTCAGATGAGTATAGGATCAAACCAGTGGAAGAGGTCAAATACATGAAAAATGGGGGAGAAGATGATCAGAAAATAGCAGCCAGGAACCAAGAAAACTTGGTAAGGATTGAACTTATCACTTCTTTAATGAAATAACATGGCTCTGCTTTTGTAATGAACTATGCAATATGCAGCACATTGAGACTGCAGCTTACACACAGCAAGAGGATTTTCCTGAAAATGTCATACCTGTCTGTGAAGCTCACATAGACAGTGCGAAATACTACTTTTTCTCATGCTTGTCTTTCTGAATTAGGCTCTACTTGATCTTGGAGGGAGTGCTTCCAAGATTATACTCACCTCCTTTGCAGATATAAATATACCCGGTTTGAAATGTCTGTGTCTATATTGCAAATGAGCTGGTAGTAAAACAGCAGTGCCCTGCCATTAATAAAATGACCTACTTAAGTAGACATTATTTGCTCTGTGCCTCGTGGTTTTACATATTTTAAAATTCACAGTTCACGATAGCAAAAGCAATATATTCATAACAGAGCAGTCGCAAAAATCATTCTGCACATTTTGTGTCTTCCCTGACTTAAGCAACTTGCTGGCTCACAGTTCTGCTGTCAGGGAGGAAATCTCAGGTAAACTCAGTGCTGCTAGAAATAGCTGGGGTGCTGTTGAGGTGGCTCAAATTGTGGCTGAGTCACGTGAAAGGACTTCTGAGAAATGCCACCTCTATTCTAAAACTGGAGGAATGTAGATTTTGTAATTGGTTAGCTGGGGCTTCACCCAGTTTAATTTTTTGAGGACACTTCACAGTGATAATAGTTGTGTGTGAAGTTTCAGATCTGGTTCCCCTCACTCATCACAGCTTTCTTCATATAGGATTGTTTTTCTTCCTCCCCCTGTCAGTAGGACCAAAGGGGGAATGTAATTAGCAACCACTGAACATAATTCAGTGGACCTATGACCATTATCACCAGCTCAAGATTAGCTTTTGCTATGACTGGACAGCTGTCCAAAAATCCACCATGAATTTGTCTTTTGTTGAAGATGTGTGGAGGAGCGTAATAGAGCTGCGGGCAACCTGGATGTGCTTTCCTTCCCTCTTCTAGATGCACGTGCTTGCAGTACAAAACAACCACACATGCCTTCCTGCTCTAAACAGCAGACTTTATTTGCTGTGTGCTGTCCCAGCCTAGGTCCTGGAGTGAAGGTTGAGCAGCACACAGCACCGTTTCTGCTTTGCTTTCCATGTGCCTTGGCTACTTGCAGTTTTGCATTGTTGATGCTCCAGTGAGGACACACCTTCTTCAGCTTGCAGCAGGATGCTGGGGATATTTTAGTGAAACACTGCTGAGAACATCGCCTTTTCTAGCAGCATCCGCAGTGCCCTCAGCATTACTGCAGTTTAAGCATGTTTGTTTTGAACTGGGAGAAGTGGGACTGCAAGAATTTTTGCTCCTTTTAGAGACCCTAGTGCTTTGTTGGTAAACAGGAGAGAGAAAAAAAAAAGAAAAAAAAAAAGGAAGAATGATCACAATACGTATTTTTGGTAAAAGTAGAAGAAGCCTAGCAATTTAATTTTTCTTTTTCTCCTTTTTTTTTTTTTTTTTTTACTTTCTGCTGCACTTAGAGTACTGGCAGAAGGTAAAATACCACTTGCATGAGAACCAGGAAGAGTTCGGGAAAGCATAGGTCTGCTGAAGTGACACAGCAGATACAGATATTTTGCACTTTGATTGGTTTCTGCATTCTTGCAGCACTTAAGTGTTAGTCTGATTCAATTTAGCAAGAGACATTGCTACAGCACAGTGCTTATTGTTTTATTGTTGATGGGTCATGCTTGATGGGAGCAGGGGGTTGGTGGAAAGTATAACTTAATGTAGGGCTGGAGGGCTAATATAGCTCTCTTGTCTGTCATATCTGTTGGGAGAAAAAGCAACAGTAATGCAAGAAAGCCTTCAATCAGACTGCTTGTATATACTTTAAAACAAAAACCCTCTTGCACGCCAAAAAGACTTTATTTTCCTTTTCCTCATCTTACTATAGGGAGATTACACTGGCTGTAAATGTATGCAGCTTAATCCTGGGAATTGTGAGGTCCTCGTCATTCCTGGATTTTTAAGTGGGTTTCACTGCTCGAGTTCTCCCAAGTAAGCACATTTAGCTCACTGCTTAGAGGATGGGTTAAGCTACCCATCACTCAGGCTTTACTTTTCTTAACGTGAAAAGTTGGCAAGCACTTACATAATCCTGTCTTCTCATCAGACATTTCCAGGCAACAGAAATTGTCAGAACAAGAAACGGCGGTGGGAGAATCATCCAGCCCTTTTCCCTCCTCCCTTGTTCCTTAATCCCACGTTTTGTTTATTGTTGCAGGGCTGCTAATTCACATCTCCTTCAGAGATGGGACCAGGATGAAATGCATAACCCACATGTCGTTACAGTCTTCAGTCAGTTCCCTGGGAACTGCTTCTCTCAGGGTTATCGTACCCTCTGGTACTTTGTCCTTAAATGTCCTTGAATCTGAATGTTACTCGGATGACAGCAAATTTTTGGCCCTGTTACAAGCATGTCTCAGAATTACCTATCCTCCTTTTTGAAGTGTTTTAAAGGCTGGCTTGAAAAAAAGAAATCTGTGCTTAGGTGAAAATAAAACTGCTTCCCTTACACTTGAGGCTCTTTGATGAGGTGCTGTCCCGTGGGGAGCTGGCACCGCTGTGGGTATCGCTGGGAGAAATGAAGCCCCATCACTGGTCGCTGTCTTCTCAGCGTCCACCTGAGGTTAATCAGGGCTCAAAACTGGCTCAACGCTGACACTAAAGCAGAAATACTCCAAAAACATACCGACAGCAGGAATGGCTGTGCTAGGGCTGTGTGCCAGGCGAAGCAGAAGATGCTCCATGTGAAGAAATTCTCTGGCAGAATGAAAGGCCTCATCGAATTTTAATGTAGGCTCTTGGCAGAAAAAAACCTAAAAGAATAAGAAAAGCCAAGCTTGTTTCAGATTCTGTCAAATAATGATTCACTGCTTTACCCAGGTTGGTTTTGCTGTTCTGTGCTTGCTGTCAGATGTTTCAGCTCCTGGTTTTAGTCCTGGTGTCTAGACACAGGAGGGCTGCCCGTGGTGCTTCATGGGGCCAAGGACCACTGGGGCCAGGGGACGGTGGCTGTCTCTTCGCTTGCCAGAGTTAAGCTCCAGCATCTTCCCTGACCTGCATGCGTTTCCCCCCTGGGAGCCCCGATGGGTTGCTTATGCAGTACTGAAAAGGGTTGCAGGCTTTTAGGATCACTATAATCCAAACCAAAGGGTTTTACCAGCTGATGAGTGTCTTACTCAGCAGATCTGGGATTTTTTTTTTTTTTTTTTTTTTTTTTTTTTTTTTTTTTTTTTTTTTTTTTTTTTTGCTTTACCAGCAAGCAAAAGCTGATCGTGGCTAGTAACATACATCACATGCCTGGGCGAAGAACACTTTGAAGAAAAACACTTTGAAGAACTAAAATGCAAAAAATCAGTAATATTAATATTTTAAAAGGCTCAATCTATTCTAAAAGATACCTGCTACAAGCAGGAATAAGTAATAAATTTTTACCTTCTCTAAAGACCTATTAATTTTTGTTTAGAAGGGACTTACTGTTTAGTTCTTCAACATCATGTTAAATATACAAAGCACAATCACAACAGTCTATTTAACATTCATCACAGGACTAATTTCATTGTCCTCATTTCCATCCACTCAGAACACCGTTGGTTTTCCACTGTAAAATCTTATTGCCAAAAAAGGTAAGATAAGGTGTGTTGTATTCATGCAGTGCTGGAAATTCGATGAGCTGTATCAATTTTCCTTTGAGATGGTTTGCAATAGTACAGATGCCTCTGAAAAATTAGAATATAACATTTTTTGTTAGATGGTTAACTTAATATTTATTCACAGAATCACAGAATCATCTAGGTTGGAAGAGACCTCCAAGATCACCTAGTCCAACCTCTGACCTAACACTAACAAGTCCTCCACTAAACCATATCACTAAGCTCTGCATCTAAACGTCTTTTAAAGACCTTCAGGGATGCCCACTTCCCTGGGCAGCCTATTCCAATGCCTAACAACCATTTCAGTAAAGAATTGTATTGTAGCTCAGTTCTTGGATGTTTTTGTAACTTTTACTAATGGAAATCATTTTCTGGTCTGCAATGCTGCAAAAGGCTACCTATTGGAATTTTTATGCTTTGTTATCCAAACCCTCAAAACAGTTGGGCATAATCCTCTGTTTCGTCCTGGAGCTCAGTAGTGAAATTGCATGTTGGAGCTTGAGATGAATTCCTGCTGGAGCTGGAAGAAAATTACCTCTTTGTGTTTTTCTTGCTATCTCTCACTCCGCCTTTAATAATATGAACAATATTTTGTGTTTTCTTTTCCAATAAGTATAAATTTCCACTCCACTTACCTGCAAATGTCATTTTTGTCAGCTTTGCGTGCACTGTTATTTCCTATGTCTTGAGCTTCTCCAGCCAGCTGCTGTTCTGCATTTATCATTCAGCTTGGTAGTACTTAATATTGCACAACCTCAGTAGCCATCGTTTTGTATTCAGCAGCAGTTGTCATTTTCTGCAGTGATACATTAGAAGTAGACGGTAGTAACCGATAGATGAAGTGTACGAAATTAAAAGCCTGGCAGAAAAGGATTAATGAAGCAACTTTAATAACTATATAAAATGTAACACGTGAAATACTGTGTCTAATATCAATATTTAAATAGGTATGCAAAATATATATTATAGATCCATCAATCAGATAAACATTTTGTGATGTTTGATGCAAATCTGGACAGATGCCTGAATTTCTGATTGATTTAGGAAAATATCATTTTAATTCTATTGCCAAGATCACTGGTCTATATACGTAAAAGAAAGAAGCTAACCATGACTCTCTGTGGTTAAATTTACTGGGGATATTTCTGGTGTTTTCCTTTCTACAAAAGTAAAATACCACAAATGGCTCTGGAAATTTAAGCGTGGTAATCCAATTAATTTGGTATTTTAAAGTGTTTAAATCCACTGCTGCTTATTGTTTCTAGATAAGCTTTGAATTGCTGTGTTTTAAATGTCTAAGTGTGTATGTTAATCATGGTGCTGTTTTAGTACATTGGTAAAGAGCTTTGTAGAAATGAAAGTTACTATCATATTAATGTATACTGTAGTATTAAGATTTCAAGCTGTAAGTTCCCTAATTATTTATTTTAAACCACTTTATAACAAGAGCAGTTCAAAGTACACTATTTCAGGGTGGAATTTGCTCACACTCTGCCTGTCAGGGGAAGGAAACCAGAAATGCCCAGGACCATAGCCCTCCATCCTTAGCAAGAAGAGGATTTTTTGTTTGTTTGTTTTTAAATTTCATCTGCCCTGAAGAGTTAGGCCCTGTGTTAAGCCCCAGGTTACTTGGCTACAGGAGACCCTGTCGTTCTGCGCTGGTGAAGGCAGTTGCATGGGCTTGGTTCATTGTCTGCTGCCAGGGATGGATTCTCGGTGTCTGTCTGCCCAGACAGGAGAGGCTGCTAACTGCTCTGCCTCTTGCTGCCCTATTTTCCCTTCTCCTGTTTGCAGATGTAAAGCCTCAGTTCAACAAAACTCCTGAAGTTGTTTGTGGCTGTTGAGTTGAGACCTGGGCAGGGAGCGACCTGCAAAAGCAGACTGCAAAGTACAGCTTGGGTTGTTCTGGGGGGGAATGAAATTTTATTTTATTTTTTTTGGTTCCTGAGGCATAATAATAATAAAAGTGGGTAGTGCTGGATGAGTTGGTAACATGGCAGGGTTGCTCACAGGCTGCTATACCACTCACCCTTGCTTTGTCAGCATCTCCTATATCCTGGGAGCTGGAAAAGAGAGCAGGGAAGTTGCGGGGTACAAAACAGGGCTACCCCTATCCCCCTCTCCCCCCCCCCCCCCCCGTTTTCCCACAAGTAGAGACATCCACTTTGCCTGGCTGCTGCTGCTGCAGCCAAATCCTCCTATCCCAAGGGAGGTCTGCGCAAACAGGTCAAGCAGGCTGCTTGGAGATGCTCCCATCTGGACTCTTCCTGCTTTGAATTTAAGGAAAAAAACACAGAACAAAAGAAGCCACTACAAAATAAGTAAGTAAATGAAAGGCACGGATTAAAATTTAAAAGTAACTAAATGACGGAGTGACGAACATAAATCCAAGCTCCTTTCTGCTGTAGGTGGCAGGGTTCACACTAGGATAAAGGAGGCAGCGTCCGCCAAGCAAAGTGTCCTTTCCTTCAGGCAGAGCCGCTCTGAGCACTACCTGGACAAAGCAAGTGATGTGCACCACCAAGCAAGAGGAATTTTCCTTTTCACTTTTATGAGGTGATGCCCCCTAAATTCCTGTGGGAGTACATAGTTGCTTATTGGATATGTTTTTCTGCAGTCTTCATTGGTAGAGTCTGGACTGGGGCATTTTGTGCTGCACGTGCTCCCAGTCTGCCTTCTGTTTTCCCCAGGGAAATTAAAATCTTGAAATCACCCTTCAGACTTTTTCAGAGTTTGAAACTCTAAATGAGTGCTGCACTATCGGTACTAAAGAAGAAAGTAATTACACATTTCAATTTTAATGAGTCAGCCTCTCCCAATATTTTTGGAAGAAATGCATTTGAAGCTGATTTGGAAGTGCACAGAAAGGATATTGTTACTAGAGTCTGTTATTTTAAACACCATGCAATTAGCTTTTTTCCATAATGCCTATTTCAGTTAAAATTTGCAGTGATATCCTTCAAAGAATGGCTTCTCCTAATGAATTTATGTCACTTAGCTCATTTCACTTACGGGTCACTGCATATTATATAGAGATCAAAGTAAATGATTGCACTAAGTATTAATATTCTTTTTCCTCTGGATCCCATAACAAATTTGATGTAAGAAGTATTAATTTTTTCTCTAATACCTAACTTCTGAAAATCTAGAAAGCAAGTGGATACTATTAATATTTTAGCAAGTCAGAAATGATATAAAAGCTAAATATGATCCAGATATGTTGTTTCAGACTAGTCTATTTCAGTCTTCACCCTCCAGTAAGTAAACCTGCAGAGTGCTCTGTTGAGAGGTAGAATGAAACATATTCAGAATGTGATTTTAAAATAGAAAGCTTAAAAAATGTAATGGTATTTCTTTCTAAGCATATTAAAATAACAGTGTCCAGAAGCAACGTGTAATTGCAGTCTTACTAATGTTTGCCAGGAAAAAAAATGTGTTAGTCAAGGTCTAATGCCCAAGTGTATGTTTTGCTCTAGATGGGTCAAATATAAATCTCCAGCTCTATGTTTGTGATCCATACGCCATTATTTTCTGCAGCGTTTCCATAGCCATTCGAAAAAGAAGTAGTTAAAAAAAAAATAATAAAAGCAACAGAAACCAAACAACTAATGGCTACGATCCACTTCATATTTTCAGCATTTCAGACCACTCTAGTTCAAACATCTAGGTAAGAAGAGAGGAAATACTTACCTAGTGAAACTTTTATCTCATTTTTATTTTATAATGCCTTGGAATACAAAAATCGCTTGTGAAAGGCTTGTTCTAAACACAAACGGTCTGGGTGCCCAAGCTGCCCTGGCCATTATGCACAGCCTTGGGCAGGTGTCAGGAAGGAGCACGGTTTCAGGACCAGCTGTGGAGGGGTGTGAACAGAAACGTTCACATCAGTTGTGGGAGTTGATTATTTTCTGTATGGGTTGTGTTTTTCCATATTTGTATTATTTCAGTGGGTGGGTTCCTGCCAAGGATGGGTTTTTCTGCTCTGGGGAAGCCGATGCCTTTGCGAGGGCAGATGGGCACAGAGCTGTTTGCCGGCCGGAGCAATTGGCTGCACTCATCAGAAGTCATCTTGGCCAAGGAAGTCCCTTCTCGTGGGAGTCTGACCTGGGAGCTCAGCTGAAGGGCTGAAGAGCTGCAGCTCTTTGGCTGAAACACGTCCATGTGGATGACCACCTTGTCCAGAACTTGTAAACATCAGTGCCTGAAGCCCAAACTGGATGTCTGCTGCGGTGAGCTCTGGCAGCGGCAGCAAGTGGGCACGGTGACATTTATCTGTAGCCTGGAGCATACTGGCCCACCAGCAACACCAAGGATGTGACTGTTTCTCCTGTCCTTTTCATTATCGTTGTCCTTGTGCTGGAAACAATCTACTATATAAGGCTGTGGATATGGCGTGTATGTTTTGGACACACAAATTCAAAGATAATCTCCAGGAGGAGATGTAGAAATGCATGCTGCTCTCTGCAACAGCTTACTGTGCACTTTGCGGCAAGCCTGCTTGCGTCACAGTGCTGCCAACACCAGCCATTTGGAGATGAGTCAGCTGACCAAAATATATAGATTATATATGAAGCTTGCTATTTAAAAGCATCATACAAAACTCTGGAAGCCTTTGGTTCCAGTGTGTCTTCCATGATCGTAAGAGCTAACGCCCCTTTTTTTCTGTTTTTTGGTGTGTTTTTTTTTAGAGCTGAGGTTCTTTTTCTTTGAAAGCTTGAGAGTCTCTAAACATAACTTGAAGAACTGAAGCTTTAAGAGAGATGAGCAATAAGATTTTGAAAGCTGTCAGCAATAGAAGTTCTCCACATCCTCTGTTTTGGTACTAGTTTTTCATTGATTGCCTAATAAGCATTAATTACTAATTCTGCTGTTCTGGAACAGAGAGTAAGACAAGACCAGGCAGAAACAAACACACAGAAATGCCTAAAATCATAAAAAGTCACTAGTGGAGAATAAAGCTGGCAAGTCCAGGCACTGAGGCAATGTTAGCAGCTGTGCCTTCTGCTAGCCCGAGACACACAGGACATTCGCATGTAGGTGTTAGGCAGGTTTGCTCAAACTTTCTGTTCAGGCATAGCACCCCTTCAGTTGAGGCAGTTGTGGAAGAAAATATAGGCCCAGGATTTCTGTATCTGGTGAGATGCTGATTTAATGCTGTTTAAATACATGGAGACAATGGGGAAATATATACATCGATGCTTCATTAGATACTTAACCATGCAACCTTAGTAATCTTTACATTTTAGTTTGAACGCCATACCACACCCTGAAAAGAAAGTTTCAGGCAGCTGAGAGATGGCATGGGCTTTTTAGACTCACACTTGAAATTGAATATATTAATTTTGCTTTGAAGCAAAAATGTCCACTTTTGAATTTTGACAGAGCTTTCCTTCTCTCTGTGTTTTTCCTCCTTTTACTTTTATCCTGTGTTTCTCTGACTAGTGTCATTGCTTGGATCTTCTGGCCTGGAATGCATCTTTAAAGTATTTTCCAGTAGGTGGGAGCTCAGGTTGTTCACACTGAATTATGATGGCTTCACAGAGATACTGAACTCAAATTTAAAGGCAAGGACGGACCATCGCGAAAGGATGGGATTTGTTTGTGTTTTTAGAGAAGATTGCTTATGCTGTCTTCTGAGGTTGATGACAGCTAGTTTTATCTGAAACACAGCGAAGCGGATGACACTTGACAGCTCTCTAGTGTAAAGTGGACCTCACATCCCTGTTAGATGTCTCTCTCGGGAAGAATTTAATGCATCTTCTTGAGTCACAGGCAAGAACTGTGGTGTCTTCTGGGTCCAGCAGAGCTGCTAGGGTAAGTGCGGTCCAGAGCTCCAAAGAGTCCCTCTGCAGCCTTCAGCTTACCTGCTGGCAGTGGTTGAGCAGAAGCACCCTTCCCGTAAGCAGCAAGGCACCCTGAGGTAGAAGGATGGCGTGTGATTACGGGACGTGCACCATAACAGTCATGGGTAGGAACACGTGAGGGTTTCATCCAGCAAAGGTAGCATGCCACGAGTCAGTGTTGTATTCAGCGGTAAATCTGCACAGCGTAGCCAACCACACTCGTCCTCTTGTGGGCCTTGAAAACCAGTTTTGTTGTGGTGCTTTTGACGTCGTTGAGAGCCTGTGTGCTTGCACCCATCAGGGACGGGGCTGTTCTCAGGTATCCATGCTCGGCTTCTCCCTTGGGGTGGCCCTGCTGGCCCTAGCAATGTAGAGCCGTCAGCCAGGCAGGTCAGAGCTTTTGTCACTAACAGTATGTTGTAGCAATGAGATCCATAATCTAGAGAGCAGTTATTTGGAAAAAAAAAAAATCTAACATCTTTTTTTCAAATGAGCATTTTCAGTTTTGAATTTGTGCTTTCTGTAACAATGCCATTGCTCCTGTGTTAAGAGACTAGAACAACAGAAGGTCCCCATCCGCTTTGCACCATGATAGTTTTGAAACACTTGTGTTTTGTCTCCTTTTTTAGGAAAACGATGCAAGTGTTTTCCAATATCCAGTCCACATGAGACTTCCTTCATCACCCAAATTATTTTTGGTTTGTTCCCTTTCTACTCTTCTGGGTTATTTAGTAAGAAAAGCAGTCTACAGTGGAAGATCCAAGAGTGAGGAGTGCTTGCAGGAATACAAATTGTAGCAGGAGAACACTAATTATTTAACTAATCTTCAAAAAGATAATGGCTATTGCACTGAATGAGAATGAACTGATATTGTGTATATTTTAAACATTCACAGCTTTTGCCACTGAGAGAGCAATGTTTTCCACTGCACCTGACAGGCAAATGTACGCTCACGCTGAGCAGGAACATTTTTCACTGCTTCAGCCATTGTTTTATGTTGTCTTGCTTGATATTTTGGTTGTGCTCCATCATGATATGTGAGTGACATCGGTAAATCTTTAAAATCTAAATAGGAGTTTTGCAGAGGAGAAACTGATGGTATTTTAGATGAAATTATTTAAAACTATAGTGGACATTTTTTAGTGTTGGGTGGGGGTTTTTCTTGTATTCTTTGACAGTAACGTGGAGACCATGCAGATAATGGCCTGCCCAGGCATTTTGTCAGCATGGGCTTGCTGGAATGGTGCTGCAGTGGAGGGGTGTTTGCGCCAACAGTAGGCAGAAAACATCCTGATTTAATGATGCCTCCTCTACAGAAAGTGAAGGGGAACTGGAGAGAGCTGCTGGGGAAGCTCGTTAGCTGTTTGACGTCGCTCCGGTTAGCTTTAGGTCTTTCACCATAATTACTGCATGCCTGGGCTGACACTGTGGCAAGTCCAGGTCTCCCTGAAACTGGGAGTGAAAATGTAACTCGCTCCCCTGACTGCAGCAGGAACACAGCGC
The DNA here is from genome assembly GCF_009769625.2 of Cygnus olor. Taxonomy (NCBI): domain Eukaryota; kingdom Metazoa; phylum Chordata; class Aves; order Anseriformes; family Anatidae; genus Cygnus; species Cygnus olor. The sequence goes on along the minus strand of NC_049176.1, from coordinate 16,018,328 downwards.
TTTTTGGGGCCACAGGGAAGGAAAAAACGTTCCTCAACCTGCTTCGGTCCGCCCCATGCTCAGGGTTTGCTCAAAGCCGTGCTGATGCTCACGCTGAGACCGTCACTGTGGAGGCTGCTGGGGCTGCATGAAGCCTCAGGCGGAGAGTTTGGGAGCAGGGAATGGGGAGGAGGGGTGTTGCGAAGGGGGAATTTTCAGCCTTCCGTGGCCGAAGGTGCGGGCTTGTGGTCCTCTTTTCATAGGACTGGCACCGGTCTCCTCGCTGCCAGCACCAGTTGGAGCAAAACTTCCTGTGTCAGGTCTCAGTCTCAATTCGAACTATGAATGCTTCAGCCACACCTGAGAATTAAATGAAGAGCGTCTCCATCTGTACCATACCATGCATGCTTATACTCGCAATGGAAGGGGATCAGCCTGATTTTTTCACTACAGTTAAGCTTTTTACCTTCAGTTGCACCCCTTTGCTTTTGTGGGTAACCAAACCAAGCTAGCTGTACTGCTGCTGGGGCGCAGGCTTATGAAGATATGTGTTGGGGGGGTTCTGCCTTTCAACCAGTGGGCAGGGTGGCACTGCATGGCAGAGGAGGAAAAGACTGGATTGGGAGGAGGGGAATCACTATAGGATGATAACCTTCAAGGGCTTAGGGTTTTTTCAGTAAAAAGGAACAAAAAAAGTCAAGAAAAAATGGTGAAATACATTCTTGTAAAAGCAAACCCTTTTGATATTAAGGAAATGCTGGGCAGATAATTCAGGCTGTTGTGTGTAGGGAGGATGATGCAGTTTGGGATTATACATAGGCACATTATAAAATGAAGCTCCTATGAGGACTCCCACACATGAGTACTTTCTAGTGTAAGTTACTAACTTAGCAAGGCGACAGTGAACTAAGCTAATACACAGCTTACCAAGTTTGTTCTCACCAGGCAGAAAACCTTTTTTTGGTTTAAAATTATTTGCTCATTGCTCTTGCAAGAAAACGTATTCGAGTTCCAATACAGCTCTGCGGTGCTCCGTTTTCATCTCCCACACTCACTCTGCGCTCACCCTGCTTGCTGCGTGCTTCTTCTCACAACTTTATCTGAGACGTAATCTTTCTGTGGGATACCATCAAAGGCAGGCAGCTTTAAGTAAATAAACAAGCTGCCTGATAGTCTATGCATGGGAACGCAAAACCAATGATTTTTAATAATGTAATAATATTCTGTTTGTGTGTATGTGTATGTTTAAATAGCAAATGCAGTTTGTATTGCAGCAGCACCTGAAGGCAGTAGTCAGGAATCAGAATCGGCTTCTCTGTCTCCGAACACAGCATAAAGGAGCCTGACCCCTAAAAGCCCATACGCTACCAGTTCTTCCAAACAGTTTCAAAATGTAATAAAAGTGCACGTTTGCATGTGCTTCCAGGGAAGCAACTCGGGGGTGAGTTTCCAATTCCCAAGGTATAAAATCAAAGGCAAACATTGGAGAGAGTGAGGGCACAGATACAGCAGAGCTTGGTGCACTGCCCTCCTTTCCCGGCGTCTGGATGTACGACCCCACAATGTGGGGGACAATTTGGAGGAGCATGGGAGGGAGCAAGCCTGTCAAGCTGCTGTTTTCCCTTGCTTTTCTTTCCTTTAGCCATTCGGAGAAAGGAGGCTGCTGTGATGGAGAGGAGACTGTCAAAGGGACAGGTAGTGGCAGCAGGAGGATGGTTTCAGGATTTGAGAGATGCTTGGAATGTCCTTCTGCCAGTAAAATGCTGCCTGTTTTCTGGATCTTCCTCTTCTTAGACCTGGGGAGCACACAGTGCTTTGTTGTTTTAGCAGGTCTACCTGAGTTACACATGGAAAATCCTGGCCTTTCAGGTGACTGGGCTCTGAAATGACTGGCTTTACTGGAGTCATTTCATAGTTTTTAGGAATCAAAGGCAAATCATGCTTTATTTTTTATAAGGCCTTGACTGGATGCAGAAATTTAGCAGCTTGTGTATTCATAGGATTTGGTGCTCCCATCCCCGTAAGTCACTCCGTCCTGCCCAGTCAAAAGATTAACATCTGCATGGGAACACTGAAGTAATGCTTACACTGATTTCCTTCCTGGTGAAAACATTTAGCAAGGAAACAGGACTTCAGCCACGCCAGGGAATTGCTGACAGCAGATGTGAGAAGATGGCGGCACCTCTTTCCAAAGCACGGTTTGTTCGCAGCATGTTGTGCATTGAGCTGCTTTTCTGCATCCTCTTTTTTAAAAAAACAAAAGCAACAAAAACAAAAAAAGCAGAAATCTTTTACTGAGCTTATGCTGTGGCACCACATCAGCTAGCATTGCTCAGCCTTGCAGCAATCCCAGCCAGGGCTGGCCGCTGGCCAAGCATTTGCTAGCTGCTGCCTGCCCACGACATGTCCTCTAAGAATAGCCCCAGTGCTCTTTTTTTTTTTTAAAAAAAAAGTAAATAAATAAATAGTTTTAGCAATTGTTGTCTGTATCTGTGCTATAGACATGTGGAGTTTTTCCCCCTGACAGTCCCTTCATTAGGTTGTGTCTGCAGTGAGCCATTGCTAATGCTGAGAAATTTTCGGACTTAGTGGGGTGAGTCAGGGCTCAGCTGTAAATTGGTCATGGGGCAGCAGGGATGCGGATTGTCTGTTAGCAAGAGTCTAGTTTCAACAATTTCAGGAACATGAGCAATTTCTCAGCTAATGCTAATTAGACTCATAACTCTTTCTGAGATGATCTAAGGCAAGGATTAATTATAAAAGTTTCTCAGTGTTAGAACATGTTTCTTTAAAGTTTGGCATGCTTTCATTTTATGATTACCATGAAAGAATTTTCCTCTACTTCAAATCCGTAAAATACCATTCTATCTTTATATGTAAATAACCGCATTTATGAGTTTATTTAAACAAATCTAACTGTTAAATGGGAAAAACATATAAAAGGCCCATGCACTGCCAGCCCATTCAAAGGCTCAACCAAGTGGACTCGCATATTCCTCGTGGGCTCAGTAGCATTTTGGAAGCTGTTCTTCTGGCTGTGCTTGTTTTCTCTCTTAAATAAAACACATTGTGGATTATTTTTCTATCTTCATTTAAGTAAGTGGCCTAACAAGGTGTCCTTATGTGCTCTTCCTTTTGTCTCCATCTGTAGAGTCTCTTCCAGGTCAGCTCAGTGGAGTCCCAATGGAGACACGGATCCAGTGGTTCCCCTATTAGACCATCCTGTTTGCTGTGCCAGACTCCTGCCTCAGAGCCTGTAGCCTGAGGTTTGGCTTGTGCACCTACTAAATCTAAGTGTTATTAATGCCATGGCTGCATTTCCTTAGAGGAGGAAGGAAGTAGATCTCGATCAGGGTCCATAAAGTAGTCTCAGAGTGAAAATACCCGATTTACATCAACCTCATTTGTTCAATTTTGAGAAAACCAACGTAAAAATGGTTAAATGGGTATATGAAAGGCTTGTTTTGGCTTGGTATACAATCACAGAAGTCCAGATGAAACAACATGTCTTCTCTATGTCTTCTCTGTCTTCTGTGCTGCTTATTTTCCTGGGGGTAAATTTTAGCAGATTCTCACAGTATGATATCAGAGTGTTCCCTGTTGGGAATCCCTGTACCGGTTTGGAAAGCTTGGCCAAGTTTCCATTTTGTTTTCTTTTTTACTTTAAAAAGCTCTTTTCTTATGATTAAGTCATGCAGCCAAATAGTGATGTCATTTTTTTCATACCCTACTTCTGTGAGTGCCTTAAAACAGAAAAGATTCAAATCAAGTTCCTGTGGCTGCTGTTTTTGAATTTTTTTTCTAGAAAAGCATTGTGCGAGCCTGTTCAGGAAATTGAGTTCAGGAAATGCAATAGAAAATCATTGGGGATTTTTGCTTAATTTAGCTCTTAATTTTGCTTTAAATTTAGACTGTAGGTTCTTCTCAGATGTTCATGTTTTTAATAATCTGACACTATAGATCTCCCTGGTCTTAAGGCCCATACTTAGGAGTCATGGCTTATGTATGATGATTACTATTTGCATGTAAGTTATTGAACTTGGTTTTAACACGGTGGCATAGGCCATAAAGCTGATTTAACTTAAGGAAGTAAAAGTCATGCAAATGCAAAGCACTAAAGTAATAACTTTGGCATCATGTTGGGTGACGAACTGCAGTGGGATTTGTCATTCAGCTTTTCACTGAAACCCTTTTGTGAAGCGATGCTCCAGCCCTCGGTCTCCCTGAACTTCTGGCCCAGCTGCAAGTGAGACAAAATGCATTGGATCAGCTCTGAGTTTACAAATGCTGACAGATTAATTTGGAAAGACAGATTGCAAACGCACATCATGGCCACAGTCTGAGTTTTATAAAAGTGATGTATGGCTGGTGCAGAATGATAAAAATTTGTATCAAGGGAACAGCTTAATTAACTATTCTTGATTAAAGTACTACAGTATGTGAATTTAATAGCTTGTCTTCAAAAGCAGAATGTGAAATCACTTATTACTGTGGCGCATCTTGCTGGCAAATTGTGGGCTGCCAGAGGTTCTTGTGATTAATTGAGTTTAGAGGAGCTTAACATTGGGGCGGGGGTTAGTGAATAGTTTTTCTGCTCTTGCTTCAAGCCCAGTGCCTTGTGCAAGAAGAGGAGTTGTCAGGAACAGTCACTGGGGGGCACATAGGGGCTGGTGGAGCTGCAAGGACAGGGCAGGCAAGGGGGCTGCGAAGCAAGGACTGCAGCAGAATACCTCTAGCAAACGTTGGGCAATTGCTAACAGCACTGCCATTCCAGCCTCCACATCGGTGGGCAGTTTGTGCGTCATGGTTGGCGGGGGCCTTGGGGGTGTGGAGAATGGCCTGCTTCAGAGCAGCATGATGTTCTTGAAGTTTGATGTGTCTTGCTTCTGTCATCCTTTAGGTTGGGCAGTTCTTGTTCATGCAGAGTTTTCTTGATGGTCCCGTTTTGTGGAGCTCCAGTCGTTTTGTGGTTCTCATAGACTTCAGAGCATGGAGCTGAAGGAGGTGATGTGTTCTGCAGCCCATTGCGGCCTTTACATCCATCAGTACAATGTTGGGCCTCTTTACAAGAGCAGATAAAGATAGCTTGTGTCCGGCAGGCTTCTGGATCCTGTTCAGGAAATTGCTATATAAGTTGGGGCTTCCATTTTGTATACATCCAGTTGATTATTCCTGCAGAAATGTAGTACCTTGCACTTAGGCCCCTGTTTGCATCATCTCCTGTCTCTTTCAGTACATCCCTCCAAGTTGTCAGCATAACTTAGAAACCTGCAAAATTCAGTCCTTCCTGGCTTGATGCTCTTTGTGGTTTTGGAAAGCTGACGTAGTCTCTAGTTCATTGTTATTCATCATCCCAGTCCCTAATGAAAATTCAGCTCCTGGACAGATACCAACAAAAGCCTACCCAATACATTCCTCCATTTTGACAGTGTTCAACTGCAAAACTACCTGGCGTGTGGCTTCCCAGCCAGCATTGCACTTACCCTGCAGTGCTTTTATCTAGCAGGTCTAGAAAAACAGACGTGGTTTTCCAAACTTGTTTATGAAAATGTCAGGAGAGATGGTGACAAAAGCCTTATGAAAATCAAGGGGTATCACATGTTTGTTGCAACCAATATAACTGAAATATGGTATTTACATAAATATGAGTTGTTTTGTTTTTTTTTAATAGGCTTCAAGTATTGTTACTTTACAATATCTTGCCATTATATTTTGTCTAAAAATAGTAATACCACAAGATGGATGTTTGCTTTAAAATAGAAGCTTAGATTGTGAAGCATAATTGAAAGCCCAAGGGTGAATTTTGGGAGCGAGTTTATTGCTGTGACATGAAGGGTGCTGACTGCTTTCATTACATAACACTTCAGTATTAGTCAAAGCTCAGATTCAGTCAGTCTGATCAATTAGCACAGATGTGTAAGTAGTGTACTTTATCATTAGATTATGTCAAAACTGAGCTTAAAAAGTGTTTCCTTGTCTTCTTTAAGATAACATAAAACTCCTGCTTAACCTTTCTTTCAGAATCAAGTATTTATACTTGATCTCCTCTGAAGGATCCTCCTGATTCCAATCAGAGAGTGTCTTCTGTGCATTTTTTCACTGTGAATAGGTAAATACACTAGATGGGTGAGCATTACGGCCACTTGCAAGCAAGGTGGGTGAAAAACACGAACTTACAGCAGGCATACTGGCTTTTAGACTGGGCAAATGCATACCTGCCACTAATCCAAGATAAAGAATTAGTTTTTGTTCCTAGTGTACACAATATCTCACCTTGACCATGACGACTATGATTAGCGAAGGTCTGAGTCCTGAATAAAACAGCAGAGGTACATATGGTCTTTCTGAGAGATGCTCGCTCCTCCAGGTACCCTTTTCCTGGGAGCGGGGCTTGCTGCGTTACGTAGGCTCGCTGAGATGAGTAGGACTGTCTGTGCCTGCAGATACTCTAATCTACAGTAAGTAAATACAAAAACCAAGCTTCTTAGGGACATATCTGTGGCAACACATTTATCTCGGAGATGTATTTATTTCAGAAGCTGCCTGTGCTGTGACACCTAGTTGTAAGACACTGATGTTTTGTATTTTATGAGTGCTTTGAAAAAATTAGCAAAATCCATTAATATTGTGGTCAGTGAATTCATCTGAAATTGCCTGACAACGCTGTTCTGTATACAAAGTAGAAAAATCAATAAATTTAATCCAAGGTAAAACAGTCTAGCTCTCTAAAGGAGAAGGCTGCCGTGTTTGCTCAGTGCTGGAAATGATTGCCTCATGCTAATTGAATAACATCCAGCAGTTGCGTGGCTGAATCTTTCAGACTAATTTGACTCATGGGGACCAAAGACTCTAAATGAAGTATATTTGTCATGCCACAGTCCTACAGGATTATGAGCACTTGGATTCATTTGATCTGATGCATTCCAACAATATTAAGTAAGTTCATTTTTTATTGTCCTTTTGCACCTTATATTTTCCTGGCTGTGGAAGTCCAGCTTCTTACTTTTTGGAAACTGAGCTGTGATATGACAAATATTTCTTGGCCAGTATTTCTGGCTCTGGCATGGTTTGAAGAATTCTTGGCTGGCTTTTACAGTAGGCTGACAGCTTAGACCAAATATAACGAGAGGGAGAGTACGGCATGTAGAATTTAATTATGGTATTTGTTATATTATTTTTCTTGTCTTAAAATTATTTGCTGTATTCTGGGTTTTGTGCTAAATAAGCAGTCATTCTAAAATGTTTTAATCGATACTTAGATACTAGATAATTTTAAACAAAATGTCTGAAAGATCCTTTTGTCTTTTAGCAAGATAATTGCACTGTGAAACTTGCTTTCAGAAGACATTCGGGAAGTTGGGTTTACTGAGTGCTTGGCAGGCAGGACTTACTCCTGGAATGTATGGGTTCTCTTCTGGAACCTTCCTTGCAGCCATGGTCAAGGGCACTGTTCATAATCACGCAAAGACATGAGTTGCATAAATTGGAAGACTTTGCAAAGGTAGCTAGTGGATGTGAGTAAAGTGAAGGAAATAATGTGAACGCAAAGCCATGAACTAGTTACAGCAGAGGCATCGTTGTTCTTCTCACAGTAGCATTTGTACATAAGTAAATGACAGCTGATGAGGTAGGAGTGGGTACAGAGGAGAGCTACTAATGTTCTGCAGCTTTTCACAGAAGCAAGCTTTGAGGTGGGAACCGAGAGAGAAAATGTTTCCCTCGGATGTATTGCTTCCCTGGTGTGTTTGGCTTTGGCAAAAGTTCATTTTCAGGCAGATCAGTGAGTTGAAAGGACTCCTTACAGGGCCAGACAGGTCCTATACCTGCAGGAGCATACCGAAAGTACATGGCTGGGACCCTCCTGGTGGCAGACCTCAGTAAAATGGCCGTAAACTGAGTGTGCAACCACAGTCTTAAGGAGAGAAGGACCTACCAAGAGGTAAATGCCTTTCTGCACTGAAAAAAGTCTCTGCACAAGCATTATTAGCCACTATTAATGTTGGCCAGAGTTTCTGCTTGGTCCAAGAGAGCATATGCCGAGTGTTGGTGCAGCTCCCCTGGGTCCCTTGGGAGCCTGTGGAGACAAAAATTTGCTTACCCAGCAAGCTCGCAGTGATGCAGCTAAAATTAATTGGAAGTGATTTTAGGCCTCAGGAATTTGGGGCTTAAACTAAACTGTGGATTTGAGGATTAGGAGGAGACCACCTAATCATCTAAGTGTTTGTCTTCCCAGATAATCCTTGATAACATGGTAAGCCTTCATATAACTCATACTGAGTTAACAAGTTAACATGCCCTTCTGGAAGCGAACAGACGAGGGTTATAGCTGTGCGCTGGGTCCAAGGTGAGAGGCTGGAGTAGTCACAGCCCTTGGTGCTGCCTGAGCAGGAGGAGAGCATGTCGATGGGCTGGAGGAGAGAAGCCATGGAAGTCTCACGGCACAGCAGCTTGCAGGTTTGACGCAAGCACCTCCGTACAGGTACTTTTACAGGAGGCCACTCCGAGGCAGAAGAGCCAGCCCTGGCAACACTGAGGCATCAAATATTCATAGTACCAGAAAGGCTTTAGTGATCCTGGACCGTTAATAGGACAGTGCCATGTTACTACCCGCTTATTTTTAGCTGCAAGTTTGAGGCAGTGCGTGACTGCCTGCGTTTCATTTGGAAGATGTGGATAGAGGAGCCTTGGCTGAAAGGAGCGTGTTTCCTTCTGCTCATTGCACTCAGCTGATCTCTGATGCTTACGTGGGGCTTAAACATCACAAAATGGGCCTCTTGTGCTCCCCCATCTGCTGTGTGCCCTTCCTTTCTCCTCTGAAGGTTATTTTGGAAATCCTGCCCATACGCAGCTGTGGCTCCTTGTGCTGGCCTCCGTGCCCGTCCTGTAGCTGGTTGTTTGCCCACCTTCCCTCTTGGCTCTCTTTCCCTGCTTGCCTTTCCCAGACGTTTGGAACATACAGAGCAGTATCACAAAGAGCCCCAAAAACTGTTAGCAGCGATTCTAAGCATGTAATTCCACAGGGACCTGCTTCATCACGTGCAGTAGCCTCAGCAGTGGGAGAGGCTGCGCTCTCCACCAGCAGACAGCGAGAGCCACCCTGCGTTCCTCTGGCAGGGAGGAAGGTGATCCTGACACGAGGTTCACGTCTCTGCGTTTCAAAACTGCTCCTGCAGTCCTTCAGGTTGAGAAGTTTGGGGTGAATGTTGTCAGAATTGGTTGCTAAGCACCAAGCTTAGAAAGGATGGCGTTTTAAATGTCTTAGTAAAAGTTACATGATCCATTCACTGGGACTGATAAGCCTGCCTCTTGAAGGCCAAGTGTGCTGCTTGCTGGGTCTTGAGGTATGAATTCTTGTCTGTTCTTGGCAGTTTGCAGCATGTGCCTTTTTCCAGGGCTTCCCTTCCTAAAGAAAGGCCAAGGAAGGATTATACATCATTTCTGCTGAGGGTTGTTCAGAAGTTGCGAGTTCATTGCACAGAACAGAAAACCTGCTGTGGTGTTTGGCAGAACGCATATATAAGATCTGTAGAGCCCTGATAGCCATGTCTTGGCTGCTTTTCGCTTTGCCAGAGACATGAACAAGCAAGAAATATTGATTACAGCATACTCGCATTGTGATTTCAAAGTAGATGTTGGTTATTAATGTTCTTAGCAGCAATCAGGGAAGGTTCTTTGCCTGTTGCAGCTGCTCTGCTTTTATGTGGCTCATACTGTTATAAAAAGGCAGAGGTATTGTGGGGCTTCAGTGACTTTAATAAAATCTATTTTTGCTGTTAGGATCACTGATGTAGTATATGGCTTGAATTAAAGTTCTCATCACATTGAGATTAAGCAAGTAGTTAATTAAGGGTAGGGAAGCAATTGATAATACTGCAACAACTGTAGTGAAAAATGGGACTATTTTCATACCAAACTCTTGTTTTCTCCTACTTTTCAGTACCATTCCTGTGAAATGTGCATTGGAGTATGCTTCTGACTCAGGCAGATAGCTTTCATGTTTGGCAATATTGCACCTCTTGGTAGTAACGTGGCAGTACATAATTTTCTGAACATTCCTGGGATGGGAAAACCCTATTAAATTTTAGAGGTGCTTTTATTATCATTGTACTTTCCTGGCTTGAAAAGAAAATAGAGTGTGTGTTAAAACTTGGCATCTGCAAATGGCTGAAAGTCAAATTGCAGAATTGAAAGCTGGTTTTGATTAGAAATAGGAAAATTGAAGATGATGTAAGAGTGCATGCTTTGGTTGCATGTGATTTTTGTTAATTTTAGGAAGACCTGTTGGGCTGTGAGTCATGGAACACACAGATATTTTACATTATAATCATGTGTTTGTACTAAAGCATTGTGGCTTGTTTGTTTGTTTGTTTGTTTTAGTAATCCAATGGTTGAGGCAGGAAGACAGATCATCCCTTACAGCTCTTTGGCTTGAGAGAGATCTTGAGCACCGTACCACAAATTTTAGGTACCCATTAGAGAAGTTGAGCTCAGTTTATTTCTCCTGCAGCATTTATTTGCCTCGTTTTTTCTGAAGTACGAATGCACAGTGTATAGGTGTCCCCTCCATATGTGGTAATAAAACTTAGGGACATGTCAGCTGTAAACCATGCTTTCCAGTAACAAAATGAGTACATCCTGAGAAGACTTACAGAAGTCAAAGAGGCTTGAACCAGTGCTGCCTCTGTTTTTGAAAGAGTTGGGCTCACAAACCCAAAATATGTGATCTGCCCTGTTTTTCAAAGCTAAGCATATTTTCTATTTTTAGGGAAACCTCGAAAGTAAAAATAGTTGGTGGAGCCACATGCAGCTTCCGTCCATTTGCTTAAGAGTCTCAGATAGGGCTGCTGCTAGCAGAGATACGCCGTCTCTGGATGTGCTGGGTTAACCTCACTGGTTTGAGATGTCACATAAAAACAGGAGCTTGTCTTGCTCTCACATGTGGCAAAACACATGATACAGCCTGACTTCAGTAAGGCTTTAAATACTGTGACTGAAATTGGAAGCACACTCTGTAGGAAAGATGTAGGCACAAGGGAAAGAGCCCAGAGGGGAGTGACAAGGATAGGAGGTTTAGCAAACTTAAGCTGTAATGGAAGATGGAATTAATTGATTTGTTTAGCCTAAAATACAGAAGGAAATGCAAGTCACCTGATATATAAAAAGTTACTTTAAAAGGCATGACAGTCAGCTTTCCTCTATGATCGCAGGAATACAAGAAGACATTGGACAAAGATTTAAGCTAGGTAGTAGGAAAATGTCTGAACTTTCAGGGAAGTGGCACAATGACAGGCTTTTGAGAAAACCTGCAGTATTGGGGTTTGGAGAATGAGTTAGACAGAAATCCTTTGATGTGGTTTAGATATGTGCCCTCGGGTTATTCATACTCTGAAATGTCTTCCTTTAGTGCTGTTTGGTACCCTGGGAGGCTTTCAGGTGACTGATCGCTCCGTTTCACAATGCTATCTCACATTTTGATCAAGGGACTGCTGACATTTGCTGGGCGCGTGGAGGATCCATCCCTGGCCAGGCTGATCTCGTATGGCGTACCAGACCTCCTCTCATGCTGCTGGTCTCTCCTGATGGAGCAGATGCCATCCCATGGCCATGCCACTGCTGGGACTTACGCATAGCAACCGCACTGTCAGCACTAATGTTTTACTAGACAAAAGAAGATTTGCTGTTTTCCAGCAAAAGAGGGCAGAGCTCATTTTGAGTCTTTTCTGTGCCCTCCCCTACCTGCGAGGCTTTGGGAAGAGGCAGTACAGAAAGTGAGCTGACGGGCACTTTAAAATCAAAGTGGATAATAAAGGGCTTCTTAGGCACACAGTCACTTAGTGACTCTTAAATATATGTTGGACATCGGTATTTTCAGGCCTGCAATTGGATTTTAAGGTAGCTCTTCACCCAGTATTGGTTTGGTTATCTGCCTCTAATCTGCAACATCTCAAGCATCCAAAGCTATTTTTGTTCATCCTGGATGGAATGTGTTGACTTTGTTGGTGCCCTGTTTTGCTAACACTGAGGAGACACACTTATTTATCTGCTCTTTTTCCAAGGAAACTTAGAGGAGGTAAACACCTAAAAATCCAGCTTCTGTTACTGAATGAAATAGCTTATAACATTTGTAAATGGCTTTTGATTTCTTTCATTCTGCTGTATATCATATCTGTTCTCAGTATTACTCTGAGATAAATTCGTTTGGAAAATCCGGGGAAAATCCATTCCTATACACCTGAGGACTGGAAGCTCAGTAAGTGAGCAGGCTGCTGTATTCATTGGGAAATGATAATTTTTTTTCTATTATTCAGAAGCAACAGCTAAACAAAACAATGAAAAGATTGTACAAAACATATGCATCAGTTTAAGGTTCCTCCTGCAGCCTTAATACTTCACATGTACGTCATAGTACATTTGTCACACTTAATAATATTGAAACTATTATGCCTATGTAGCAAGAACTGTAACTCTGCTCTCTTGGGCCTTAAATTTTGCACCACTTACAAATTTTAGAATTAATGCAAATAATACAGACACTGAGAGGAGCACAATGCAGACATTGAAAATGTGTTCCAGTGATGGCATTTACATAACTGCAATCTACCAAAAATTTTAAAATTTTCACCTTGGACAGCGCTGGTAGTATGAGAGCTTATTGTGGGGAACTCTTGCTGTTTTGGAACATACATTAATGTGTTTTTATTCCCTTTGTCAGACACACAGCAAGTGGAAGATGTGGTTAGCAGCAGTGTCCATTCTGCATCAGCCTGCCACATGCAGCATACAGTTTTCACATGTTTAGGAGCTGTGTTTGTCAGCGGTCTTGGCTGGCTTTGGCAGTGCAGGAAGATCTTAGGGTGTTGTGCGTGTGTGTGCCTGACTTGGAGGCACCTCTCAGGGAACTGCTTCTCCAGTGGGGGGTGTAGAGCATGTTCTGCAAACAGGCTGTTGAAGCTCAGTCTTGCCTCTGATGAAATTTTAGGTCCAGCTATTTAAAAATCCATGAAACAGCACATCTGGTTCTCTAGATATTTCTCTTGTATATCTTTGAAGGGCATAAAGTTCTTCAAAGCCATCCCAATAAAAAGCTCTGCAAAAATTGTAGTAGCAATAACCTGCTTGCCATTCCAGCAAAGTGCTTTATTCAGGAAATACTGGATACATACCCTGCTGCAGACAGGCTGCATAATACTCCAAGTTACTTCTAAGACTGTCTACACTGTTTATTCCTGGCTATAAATGTTTTACAGACTTCATGCCATACTCTTGTTTCATAGTTAATGCCAGCTCCTTCCACATTAGTACACTTGATGGCAAACTACTTTTGGGAGACATACATGAAAAATACGAGGGTATGAGTAATATATACATTTACTGTAAATAAGTGTATTTCTGTGAAAGCTTGTTGAGAGAGAGAGTAATTAATGACACAGGCTTAATAAGCAGTAAGTTAATTTTGAGCCAGTTTTTGTTATCCAGGGTGGCTGTACAATCCAGAAGACTGACATACCCAGAAAAGAGCAAGGTTGGTTGTGCTTTTTGTTGCTAAGTACCCTAAAAACCTCTAAAGTTTTCTAAGGAGTCAATCTAATCTTGTAATTTGTCGACAATGTAGTTTTTAACTTTTATCCATCTATTTTTAATTTGCTAGATAAAACTTTCAACCATGCTGGTGTACCAAAGCCATTAAAGGTCTGATACATTAGGAGAGTTGGTGAGCAGGTCTCCTTTCTGCCTACAGCATTTTTTTCACAATATGTTTCAATGTAAGCAAATGTTCTTGATACCCTGAAGCAATCCCATATCACCTTGATATCTGTTGTACACAACTGTGAGGGCCAATTTTCAGCCCCTTCCAAAGCTTAACAGGGGACATTCCTCAGCTTCATTTTGCAGACTGTTGCCCTCTGGAAATGGAGAACCAGGAAACCCTGATATTTAGGGTGGTGTAAACCTCCTGTTACAGAACAGAGGCACTTTTCAGGTGATCACACTTCTAGGTGTAAGCGACACCTTGAAGTTTGAAGTTTGGCAATCTATCTGCAGAAAAGAACTTTGAGATAGAAATAAAAGTTCTTATTTTTCTGGACGTTTGTGTCACAAGCTGAGTAGAAAGGAGAGGATTCAAATGTGTAATCCCTGTGGAGGGGTGATATGACTGTGAAAGAGAACAGGATGGCAAGGTTCAGGTAAGAGTTTCTCGGGGGATTTACTGGTCATATTTATTTAACATTTATGTTCCTTATCAGTAATTTCATCTGTTTACCTCTCTTCATTTCCTGTCTTCATGCCAGCTCTTCCCATGTCTGCATTTCAGTTTGTCTTTAGCCTTCCTGGTATATGGTTACCCTACAAAATTCGTTGGAATTCCCATGACCAAATAGCCTCATGTTCATAGTGAGGGATGAGGAGTTGAAAAGCTAATGGGTAAGTTTAAAAACTTGTAGGTGTTAGATGTAGTAAATATTAATGCCCTTTGAAAACCCTTTAGTGATAGGAATTTCCCCCCCTTTTTTTTTTTGTTCCTGCTCTTCAGTGATGCTATTCATCAAAGTTCAAAGACCAGTAACTTTGTCTGAGAGTGAACTGTATTGAGATATTGCAGAAGTCCTTCATCTTTCTCCAGAGAGACCTCTTTGCTTTCTTTTTTTTTTTTTTTTTTTTTTGTTTGTTTGTTTTTTCTTTTCAACTTTACATTTCTGGTTGGACTTTTCAGATTTGTTGCTATCCTGCAACCTGAGCTAAGCGTAAGAGGCACAGTAGGCTTTTCTCTAATAATCACCCCCTGGTTTTAACCTCTATAGGCATTTAAAAAAGCAACTACAAATTACTTACTTCACTAGTCGATCTTGCTTTCAATATGCAAACAACTGATCCAAGAAAAAAAAGCAGGAGGGTGGCAGCCAGAGCAGAAAGCAGGCAACGTCAGGTAAGTTATCCTTGAAGAAGGAGATTAATACAGGGGAGCCAGTGGGGTGAGAACTGAAATGAGTCCAAACCTGCAGATAGAGCATGTTTGTTACCCTGCCTCCAGCCAGAACCACACTCTGCAAGTGCTTTGTTTGCTTACTCTCTTGGAGGGTTAAATTAGGCTTTGTTCAAACTGCTCTCAGAGGTTGGAGCAAGGTCTTTTATTTATTTAAATTTTTTCTTTCTTCTATCTGGTCTCCAGATTCATCCAGCCCTTGTAACCAATACTCTTCTGTAGCCTCATTTTATTCTTCCAAGTCACGCTTGCCCTGAATTGCTGTGTTGGCTTCTGCAGTAGGTTATCTGGTGATAGTATCTCCACGTGGATTGTATTTATTTTGTACAGGCACAACAACTGTTTCTCTTCTGTGCTTTGAAGACCTGGGCTGAAAGCCACCAGCACTCAATGGAACAACTCTTGTTGACTTTAAATCAGACCTTGTTGAGCAAGATGAATAGGTGTATGCGTGCTTATAGGGTATCACTGACTGGTAAATAAACACTAAAAGAAGCATTTCTCAGATTACAGCATATGGATGACTTTCTGGTGGGCTGTAAAAAGCTGCTCAGGATTCACCCCATTTTTACCTGCTTTTATCACTTTTCAAGTAATTTTTAAATTTTTTGTGTTTTCAGAACCCCTTTCTTCCATTTTACATTTCAGGAGCTAGAGTCACTATAGTAAAATTTCCCCATAGTACCTGGCAAGGAGCATCATGTTTCAGGATGAGGCCTCTGGAATGAATTTGAGGAAACCATGGACTGCTGATAAAAGCACAGGATTTCTCTCTGCCAAATACGAGTTGTGCTCCTGGCATCTGTGCAGGCTCCCTGCGTGTTGTTGGCTGGGCTCGTGGAATCATATTCTTTTCCAAAATAAATGCCCAGCTGTGTGTCTGTTTCTCCCTCCCCTGTCCATGCTTGAATGGCCACAATTTCAGCCTGAAGTCTTCAGCCTTCAGTTTCTCCCATTTTGTTAATTGGGAATAAAACTTAACAAACCTACTCAAAAAAGAAATGTTCTGATGTCCAGTTTATTAAAAAAGACCTTTTACAGGAGTAAGGCATCATGGGCAAGTCCCTCATTCTTAGTTGGGGAAATTTTGGCCTAACACTCAGTACAAGGTGCTCCCCAAAGCTGGGCTCCCTTGGCAGACAGCATTTTCTAGGAGCCTGTGGCAAGATGTGCGTCAGTAGTGGAGTCCAGCACCCATTGACTTGTGTCATGGTTGTGCCTTCAGGAGTCTACGTGACTGAGTCCACGTTGTGAAATATCAGCAGTCACAGGCGTCTGGGAGGTGTTTTGGAGATCAGGGGAGTTTGTGCCAACGTTTGCTTTTCTCATAACGAATGTTGATAGACTTACCGTGGAAAGGTATGAGGTCCTTCTAATGATGGGGATGATAACAGCTTTTTGAAGCATCTCCTCAACGTGAACATTGTCCCTTGTGACTTGGATAGGATCCCAAGAGGAGGAGGAGGGTGGGCTTTGTGTGTTAGCACTATCTGATGTACACGCTCCGTGCCATGCCCTGACTTACTGTGAGTGTCCCCAGGACTCCCTTCTGGACCGCACAGGGTATGTATGTACGCACATTATGGTAGGGATGATGTGATTTGTCTGGTGAATGGGATTAAAGAATAATTTTCCTCCCCTTTCACCAGCGTCAGAGATTTTTCAATGTTCAGTTTGCCCCTGCACTATAAAGTTAGCAAGTTATCCTAAATAACATTTTCAGACGGCTTTGCTTCCAAGTAACAGGAGAAAGAAGGAGGAGGCTCTGTTAGGCCTTCCTGCAAATGGGGATATAAAAAGTCAATGCTTGTGTATGTAGAGAGCAAGGAAACTCTTTGTAAAATCAGTAAAGTCTGTCCTTCTCCCATGTTCCCCCTCATTTATCAAGATAGTGCATATAAAATATCACTACCTGAGGCTGGTTCTTGTAACTGAGGGACGAAAAAATTGCTGAGCTGCCAGACTGAAATTTTACATCTCATCTTTCAGACTGTTTCTAACTGAGCCATTTGTTCTTTCTTTTCAACTACAATTATTTTGAAGAATAGTACGTTATAAAAACAGAAAAAAAAAAATAATTTTTTCCCTAAGTGATTTTAATGGTAAATTAAATAGCCCCAGAAACTAGTTTGAAAGCTGCTGCAGGCTGCTTTGAAGGAAAACATAATCTTGATATAAATCAGGAATGTTGTTTATAAGTATTTGAATAATTGTAAACTACCAATATTGAGTAAAATATGATCACTGTCTGTACCCTTTATGTTTCTACGGACTGTGTTTTAGTAGCAAAACATATGTTTACAGACAAGTGTATCTTAAAAACAGTACTAATATTGGTGAATGTGCCATTTTCAGACATTGGTGACTCCATGGTACAGCTGCAAGTTGGATACTTCAGCCTTTTCTGAGTTGCAAAAATAATAGTGTTGAAACAAAGAAGCTCATTTTTCTTGCACTAAATTTTACTATTCTGTGTTTTTTCCCCGTTTGGTTGCATATTTGTTCAGTTATTGCAACATTGGAGAAAAACAACTAAAGACCAAAATGTGATTGCCAGTTAATGAAAATTAGCCATTAGGTGGCGGAATTGCTAATTGTGTCTTTAATTATTTCTTTCTGGACAATTTCATCAATTAAGGAAAAAAAAGCACATAAAATGATATGTAGTCTCTTCACTAAATATCTGAGAGCATCTCTGTATCAGCCCTACATTATTAAGCCCTGTGCTTGGTCATGAGTGTTCGAGTCAAGCAGAAAGACTGTTTGCAGCTTACTTGTGTCCATCTGTGGCAATCTGAGGAAGAAAAGAAAATGCCTAAAATGAAGCTCCCATGGCTTTGTAAGAGGGCAAGCATCAAGGGGAATGCTGACAGATACATAATTATAATGGCAGTAGTGGCAGTTGCTGTGTTAATAGCATCTGGCAGTGGAATCACTGCCATCTGCTAACACCCTGAAATTCTGAAATGGCACATTCTTTATGTAGAGATTAACAATAATTAACGAATCTATCAGATGAAATCACCTTGATTTGATGACAGCTTTACCCTGATAATGATTAATTGCAAAATAATGGGGAGTAAAATGTCCACTATTAGCGTTCTTACCACAGACTAGCTAATGCCCCTATCCAAGTACAGCATTCTGCAGGGCTTATTTTTAAAGTTGTGGTGAGAGGCAATATTTAATGCGTTTCCTTCAAATAATCCTTATAAGCAGAGCTAGTTTAAAAGCTAAATTTTGCATATTAATTTCTACTTGCAGCAGATTAGGACTCTGAAAACACTTGCAGTTCTGCCGATGCATGGTAACTTATTCAGTGTTAATCACTGACTCACGTGCCTCAAAGACAGAGAAAATGAGTTTGAACTGAGGGAAGTGACACTTCAGCCCAGGTCAGGTCAGCCTCAAAGAGCAATCCGACTGCCTTAAACCATGTTGGGTTTGTCAGCTGGGTGTCATCGTGTTGTCTGTCAGATGTAACCTGTGGTTAATGTTGCTAAAACCCATCGGTGCTTGATGCTGCCATTAAACAGCTTACTTGTGGAGGTGAATTACTTCAAAAAGTATTTTGAATTAAGCAGTGGGTTGGGCCTGGAAACATGGGGGGGATGAGGAAGACTTTGGTAGTAACTGTGAATGTGTGAGCTAGCTGAGCGTATGGCTCGTGGCTAACGAACCGGCTGGTTTTGCTCGAAATTAGAATCCAAAGCATTAATTTCTGATGAATCAGTTTCTCTTCAAAAGCAATAGGAAAAAAAATATTCCATTTGTTTGTATTTTGAAGAATTATTTTTGAATATCTGTTTTTGTCAAAGTCCATATTTTGGTCAACGTAATGACGTATCAGTGCTGTAAATAAGAGCTATGAGCAAAGTACTGAGCCAGTTCAGGGGCTGGTTGGATTTCATTTTTCTCCTAATTCCTCTTCTTCTGTTTACTCCTGCTGAGGAGCAGATGGAAAAGGTGACATGTTCTCTGATTAAACAGAAGAATTGTAAGCAATAAATAATTGAGGTCTGTTAATTATCAGAAGCAATAGGAGGGGAAAGAATACTTTGCACTCTTGAAGTCAAGTAAACTCAAATTTTATTTCTATCTCCATGTGTAAGTCTGATAATATGGTAAATAACATTCTGGGCTCCACAGAGAGACGGCAATATGTATTTTTCTTGTGTCTGTCTATTTGTTCCTAAGTGACAGAAGTTTCTTTATACTGGGATTTGTGCTGATGCCAGCTACTGATAGAGCTCTGCTGATGCCAAACCACAAGTGGAGGTGTGGAAAGCTGGGTTTGTGTCACCCTGATTTATCACAGCTCCAGACGCGGGAGCTGTAAATCAGAGCTTCCCTTGCCTTTTAATGGAAGCAATGGATTCACAGTAGTCTTTTGGTGGAGAACAAATGAGCTGGCCGAGCAGACTTGCGGATAAAGGCTGGGCTTGCCTGGTGCGTGAGGCTGGAGTTCATCTGGCTCCTGGGTTTCATGTCCTCTTCCCCATGCGACCTACTTCTCTTATTTTGCTTGACAATGAGTTCACCGTGCATATAGAGAGTCATTCACAGCTAAAATTCAGAGATGCTTTGAAAGCAAATGGTTTCATCGTCTGTTCTGCTGTGTTGACTTTCTGTCACAGGATGCTGGGAGGGCAGTGGCTGAGGGAAGCAGGGATGTTTGGTAGGGCTGGGAAGGAAGGCTTGTTTCTCTCTCACTGTTATTTTCATGCAAGATACTGTTTTCAGTTTGGGAGGATTAGAAGATATCCATTGAACAGTGTTAAATATGCTGAGGCAGTTGATGTTTACAGCCCTTGTAGAATTATTCATTAAAATATTAACTGCTAGACAGCCTTTCTTTTTTTTTTAATTCAGTGATTTAGTAGCCCTCTTATAAATCATGTTGTGTGATTCAGACATTCAAAGACTAAATAAGACAAAACAAAACTGTCAAAATTACCCACAAAAGCGCTAATTCTTGGTTTTACATTTCTTAAACTGTCACGGGCTTGATGCACTGAAGAAACGGAGAAGAATTTGTTTGGCGGGTGGGCTGTAAAGTTTAACTCAGCTCTCTTCCATCTACACCGCCAGCTTTCCCTAACACACTGTGCTGATGTGAAAGGGGCTATATCCTGCTCCAAGTCTTCGCAGACAACAGAAGCATATGCACTTTGGTTCACAGCAACTTTTGGCACAAGAGCAAGGGGTACCTTGAAATGCTGGCTCTGGACTCAACTCTCTTCCCTCCCCATCGTTTTGTTTTGTTTTGTTGTGTTTTTAATGGTTCTGGTTCTCCACAAAGGACTCGATTGTGTGCTTGTCAATAAACATGTTCTGTTGGCCTTGCTTGGGCCCCTTGTGTCCAGTTTCATGGCTGAGCCAGTAAAATCTGCCACTGATGTTCTCCTCTTTGCTAGAATATTTAACATGTGGTTTCTCCCATATTTAATATATGCTTTCTCCCATACATCGTTCTCCACGCAATGCTCACGTCTCACCTTCATTCTGAGCAAACCTACAGGTCTGGGTGACTCTGGGGCTCTGCCTCGCTACCTTCAGGTGCTAATTAGTGGTGGTGTTCATACAGCTCTGTGAAGAGCATCCCCCGGTGCACGTGGACTGCAGGAGGGCCATTAGCCAGCGCAGCATTTGATGGCTGCAAATCCCCCAGGGACTCGCCCCATGACCCGGGGTTGTGCAGCAGTGAGCCCGTGTTTCACAGGATTGTAGCATCAATGGTTTTGCCTTTAATTTTGTTTTTTTGGTGAGCTTTTCTCATTTGGTTGCACAGGTGGCTGGACCCGGCAGCATGTGACGCAGTGATGCCAAATGCCTGTCATGCTTTGCTGCTTGATAAATACTGATGGTACCTCTACTGTGTTTTCTGTGTATTTCAGGAAAAAAGTGCCAGTTCAAATGTAAGACTTAAATCTAATAAAGAGATCCCAGGATTAGTACATCAACCCAGAGCAAAGTAAGTTCTCTCTCTTTTTTTTTTTTCAATTTAATACAAATAAGTGCAAAATTAAAGAGGTATCTGTGAAATTCCCAGTTACTGCCAAGCACAAATCAATTGGTGGTTCCAACAGCCCTAAATCCATACCCACTTTAAATAAAACAGGTAAGAGCAAGGACACAGCTGTGTAGCATTGGTGCCGACATCCCTGCAGTGTCCTGTCCTTTGCATGGCTGAGATGTACCATACTGTGTTACTTCTCACCTTTCCATACAACTTAAGCATAAACAAAATTATATATGCACTAATGTTCGTAAATACTAGCAGTTAAGTTCCCAGGGAAGTTTTTGCTGTCTCTTGGCTTTGGTTATCAGATGTACAGCCTGACAAACCCCTGGGATAAGTAATGGCAAACTTTTCCATTTAAAATAGTGAAGTTGTTTCTCTAAAATTAGGGTTGATGTGCAGCTGAGGGTTTATCCAGTCCCTAGCCAGAGTTCTGTGCTGTGCCCTGGCTGAGATCAGTACATGTCGCATATGCCATGAAATGTTTAGCTCCTGGGGTAGTAGTAGCTCCTTTCTTATCTAAATCACTGTTACATTTTAATCACTAATTGGGTTGAAAATAACATTAGGTGGAGCCATATATCAGGTTCTTAACGAAGAGGTGATAAAGCTTTGCTGTTGAGTTTTGAACAATAGCAGAAGGGCTGTTCTTTATGCTCTGTCTTCAGGGCACTTATTAACTTAAACTTGCTGCATACCAAGTGCATTGTGTGCAGCTTCAAATCTGGAAACTTCAGTAATTTCCTAATGAACTGACAGTGTAATTCAGCCTCCTTTCAAACAGAAGAAATGAGTGCTTCAGTTGTAATTGCAAAGAAGTTCACAGCAAGGAGGTGGAGGTAAAATCACCCTTCAGCAAAACTGTGTTTCATTACTGTCACCTGATTCTTCCCAGCAGGGTCAGAGGTGCATTTAAGTGCTTTGATACTGAGGCACAGTCATCTTCCTCTGTGACTGCCAGTGTAAATCAGCCTGGGCCAAAAGAAGAGACATTTCTTTTCATGGGTCGCCTTCTCTGGTGCACCCAAGGCAAAAGGATTGTGTGGGTTCAGGGACACCATTCTATCCTCAGACTCCAGTCTTAAAAGTTCCTGCAGAAAACAGAACTGACTTTCATTCACCAAAAAGCACCTTCCTGAAAATAATACTTTGGCAAAGGTAAATAATCTGTAACATTCCTGAAAAAGCAAAGGAAGCTTCTAGGAGAATTGCAGAATGTAACATTAGGTTGTTGGGTGAAACACTCACTGTTTGCCCAAGCCTCTGCTGTTTACCCAATACACTGTTCATGTGTACCATTGGATTTGTCTTTGTGAAGTAGGTACATGTGTTTGAGTTCCTAATCACCAAGTCAGCAAGTATCTGTTACCATGTGCACATTTGGTTTTTTTAGGTTTATAATCTGAAAACCAGGAAAATTCAGACTGCAAAGGGGAAGGTAGCATTGTGTGGGAAAGGGCTATTTAGCTAAAAGAGCAGAAATAAACGCAGAAATGATGTTTCTTGGAGGACCCTTCTTGCAGAATGGGTGTTATTTCAAAACAAAAAGTAGACTATGTAGCAAAGGAAGATTGCAAGGGCTCTTCCCATACATAGGAGGATTCAGATTTCTACATCTGGAGCCCTGGACTCAAAAAGCAACATGTGTAGGGAACCCGTAGACCAAGGCCAACGAGCTGGTCCTCCCTCTTCATGATGGGTGCCAATACCTGCCGGAACCTCCTTCATCCCTGCACCATGCCTTGAGCTCTCAGGCACTTGCTCATCCTCAAAAACGACTCTGCTGACATCTTTGGCAAGCTACATGATAAAGTACGTTTCATTGAGGACTCTTGAGACATGTTAGAAACTGATGGGGTAACGGTGCCTGAAGCATAAAATGAAAGAAGTGGTATTTCATACCATTTTTACCCTGTTAGGAATCCCATGTTTTCGTAAAATGTGTTCCATCAGCCTGCCATGAAACATCTGAAAGAGCACTCACATGCCTTCTGATGTGCTTGTTAGAAAATAATGATTTCCACATTTCTATTTGGGGAAATTATTTTCTTCTGAAGGAATGCCCAAAAATTCTGCTTAGATTCAGTGGTTTTCTGTTTCTTAAAGTTATTCATTAACACTGTCAGTTCCCTGCTAAAGATTTTATAATTTCACACAGCTCCTCAAAACAAACACGCTGTCAGCATTTGTGTGTTGCATCTCTAAAATAGCACAGCAGTCTTACTGCCCAGCTAAACTTTTCAGATCATGGCCTACCCCCAGTGGGACTTTTGATGTATATGGCAGTGCAATACTTTTTTTGCCCCCTCCATTTAATTTCCTTTCAAATTATGGTTGATGTGAGTTGCAACAGTATCATCTCATTTCACTAGAAACTGGGCTTGTGCTGTTGCAAAGGCAAGAGTATGTTTCCAGTGCTCTCTCCGCCTCATGAAGTGCAGCAAGTGCTGTGCTACGAGGTGGGTGCTTTCCCTCCCTGCCATACTCTGCAGGTCCTGCAGGGCCTCTGCTGGGGCTAAATTCCTGCATCTTCTTATAAATTGGATATACCAGAGTCACACCTGGGCTCATGCTAACGCTGCCTTCTATCTGCTTAGAAATCTTTGTGTTTCAGTTGTCAGACCAAGAAGTCGCTACAGGGCAGCAGCCTTTGCCAACAACTGTTTCTGTCCAATGGTAATGCTTGGAGGACTGAATTCTGCAATCTGCTGGGTTTTCTAAATGTAGGGTTTTTTTCAACTGCTTCTAAGAATTATTTTATCATCTGTAAAGTGAATGGGTCTCCAGGGCTGGGAGCTTGCCTGCCCTGGGAGAGGTGGACTGCCCCTCTCTGAGTCACCCGAATGGGCAAGTGACAGGGTATGCTGCCCCATACAAGCACGTTTTCCCTATCTCAGGTGGAGGGAAATGCAGATAGCTGGAGACAAAAACTCCAACAGCCACTGAAAGGTGAATTGTTCCCTCTCCTGAATCAGCAGCTTTTGGTTTTAATGCAACTTCTGAGACCTTCTCTTGTGAACTGAGCCTCTGTTTACGTCCAGCGTAGGTATATCATTGTATATGTTCATCCTGATAGTGAGTGAAGTATGAATGCTGAGCTTTTTAGGACAGTGCAGTGAGCTGTTGGTCATTTGGTAGAAGTATTAACTCATTACAGCCGAAAGGATCGTACCAAAGGAGAGGAGTCTGAGATGGGACTTAAGCAAGCTGAACCAGCTTTTAGTGTTGAAGAAAAGCTCCAAAAGCTGTGTGTCTTTCTGACCATTTGGCAGCACTGCTATCACGGGCACCAGTCTCCCATCCTTCCTTTTTTCTCCTTTTTCATCCTGCATTCAGTACCTGGCATTTCTCTGCAGATCCTATGTGCCAGGCACCCCAGACTCTCTTTGCTGCATTTACAGAGGGTGCTCCACCTTCACATTGCAGAAGGGATATCGTTATTTCAGGCAAGAGGCTCTTATCACCCTGTAACTTAAATAGAGCAGACACACACCAAATCCCATCTGTTCGACATCCTTGTCTTTGTCTTTCTCATTCTTTCCTTTGTGTCTGACTTTCCTCTATTTTGGGATTGCAGGTCCCCCTTGGGGAAGGGTTTTTTTGTCCTGTGCCACCATCAGCATTTTACAGACCACCAGAAACAGTCTTTTGCAGCCAATCACTAATGCAAAACCCCATCACTAACCCCTAAACCTCTTGGTGCTGCAAAATTAATTGAAGTGAATGATCTGCTGGGTCTGCAGGGTCACCCAGCCTGAGCTTGAAGCCATACATGGGTACTTGAAGCAAGAGCCCAGCCGTAGCAGTGCAGGAAGGTCTTCAAGAGCAAGGCTGTAATTTAGACCTTAATTTCACATTGCAGACATCTAATTTTGTGCTGGTGAAGCTGGTAGTCTGCAAAACTTTGTCCTGACACAAAGGGACAAGCCCAAGGAAAGGTAGCAGGCTGGTAAGTTTCTGTAATCAGCCTGAAAAAGGGAATAGTTTCCTCTGGATGCACACAGGTCCTAGTTACCATCCCAAGTCTAGCACACATACACAGAACCAAATGCAGTAATTTTTCTGGGCAAACCTTAGATTAACCCAAGAAAAGAGGAGGGGGGAGGGGAAAATTAAAAAAATGTCATTGTAGACCAAAGTATAAAGTGATTTATTTTCCACAGTGGTAAAAACTTACAGTGAGGTTCCTTGACAGTTCTGGACTACAGTGTCAGCATTTTAAATTGGGAAAAGTCCTGTTGGTACTGATACTCTGCCTTTGTCTTTCAGCATGCACATCTCTGAAAGCCAACAAGAATTCTTCAGAATGCTTGATGAAAAAATTGAAAAGGTAAGGAACAACACAGTAAACATCCATTTTCTTGCTTGCTGTCCCAAGCAGTGGACAGGCAGGTTTCCCAGCTCCACGGGGAGGAGAAGTGGACAGCATCCACATCCTCCAGTACTTGAAGAGACTCTGGTCTGAGATCCCCCATACCACTCGTTGTTTATAAAGTTCTAAGTCTTTTAAATGAAAATCCCAGCTTCTTTATTTATTGTTAGAGAATCATTATACCACAACACAGATGGGAACGTTAGGAACTGAGACTTTAGGAATTAAATGGGCTATTTGGATCATATTGCATGTCTACAACAGAAGTTAGAAGTGAGATTTCAACTCTTGTTTACACCTTGAGCTGATGTTATACTCTTTACGCTTCATATTTTGGAGTGGCATACATTATTTAATACGTGGTATGAAATATTTGATTCCCCAGTTTGATTGAAGTAATTTGTACTACTGAATTGTAAAGAAGGAGGGAAATTTTTACTTGGATGACTCTGAATTTCTGCCATTTTTGCCCACACTCCTGATCTTAGGAGCTGGAGTGCTACGGTGGGCGAATCCCTTCTTTGTCTCAAGCAACTAATTTGTTATGCTACTCTAAAAAAAATACTTACAAAAGTAAAAAATGAGATTAAAATGAAAGAGTATGTGATGAGAAGTTAGGAGTTTGTAGATTCCTGAGAAGAATATATACTAGTATAAATATATATACCAGTATTTCACAGGAGAAGGATTTTGCTTAACTTGTGACATTTCTATAAATGCATTTAAAAATAAAATTTATACATATCTGCAATAGAGCTACATCTCCTATGAACAAATGCATTCACCCTATAAATACTTAGCTGCTTTTTCTGTACATCATCACCTTCCATAATGTCAAACACAGAATCTCCAGTGAAATGGATTTTCCAAAGATGTGTCTTATCTACAGACCAGACCATCTGATGACTGTATCTAATTATGAATTCAGGTTAGTTTTGTTTTCTAGATTTGTTTCAGGGCAGTAATACCATTCATTTGCCAGCTGCCACTTTTGAGATGCAGTTGACCGTGTCTCCTTGCTGTTTGGATCATGCTCTCAGCTCCTTGCAGGTGTTCTCCAGGGCTCTTATACTGATTTATCACATAGATCCGGAGACTGTCTATTAAGATGAAATATATAGTTTTATCTGTGAAAGAGACAAGACAGCTCCTTTGCATTTCAAGCTTCTGACATCTGATGAAATTGGCAGGGGTTAATGCACAGCTGAACATGGGATCTGCTGTGTATGGGGTCCTCCTGTGCCTGAGGAAATTGTCTTCATAAGAGAAGTTTGTTTTCTAATTAGTCTTTGCCAGCAATATATTGTTTTTGTAGGTATCTGCCACAAGTGCCAAAAAGATCAGAAAATACTAGTTTTGTTTGATTCCTAAACGGCTTTCTGAGCCCCTTCTCCATGGAAATGAAGGACAGCAGTGGAACAATTAAAAGAATTAAATCACTGAGCAACTCACTAATTTCAGCTGAAATAGGCAGCAGAAGTGGGGGGGCTGCCTGTGGTTGACGAGGGCCCAAACCATGTTGTAATGTTAATTTGGTAACCGTGGCCGTGTGTAGCACAATTTGTAATGGAGACACGCTGTCAGTCGCTGACGCTGCAGGCTGTGTCTGCAGAAACCTTACGGTCAGAAGGAAAATATCCCTCAACTTGCATAGAAAACCTGACGGGTGCTGGGTCGTTTAATAGAAATGAGTTACAACAATTGTAACATGCACAGTAAGAATTATAGGGAAGATTAAAAGTGCGTTTTGGATTTAGCAAAGGGAAGGCTGGCTGAAATAAATTTTTTTTAATCCAAGTGTGGAATTCCAAAGGACACAAGCTGATGTTTTAGCAACTGAAAACAAAGTGTTTATGAGTCCTGGAGGTCAAAATATCCTTAAGGAAATGATCTGAAGAATTTCTCTGAGACAAAGTTCATCTCCTGTCGGTACTCCACATGTGCTGTTTTGCTGGCTGCACGTATTGGCATGGCAAAGCTGAATACACTTCTGCAAATGTAACCCAAAGGTAAAAATCGGACTGTCACACCCAGTGCATGAAGCTTCTGCCTACCAAAATTCAATGTCAAAACACTGTGAAACATTCGTGGGGAGATGTCTGTTAGCATCTCTGTTTGAGTGTCTGTCCTTGAGAGAAGAGCTAGGACTGGACTTGCATTATGGAACTTCATGTAATTGTGATAATTAAAGCCATAGGATTTGTGGGGAAAAAAGAAATCCTAAAATAAAGTTTGGTGGTGAATGCTGAGCTATGAATACATTCAGCTACATTTTGGTTCTGCTTGAGTCAACTGGACCTTTTTCCGATAATCTCAGGGGTGCCAGAATTTGGAAAACAAACAAACAAGCAACAAAACAAAAAAAAACAACAATGGAAGAAAGCCTGATGAGAAAGGCAGGATTATAAAGTGGGAGGATCGGAGTAGCTGGGTAGAGTTAAGGAGTTGACAGCACAGGAAACAGTAGTTCTGGAATTCATTTAATCCCCGACAGACCACGGAGCGCTTCTCATGGCAGTGTTCCAGTGGCATAGCAACATGCATCCAAACAGGCAATTAAAAAGCTGAATGAATAAATGGCGAGGGGCTGTGCGGCTCTGTGTTTTCAGCCAATGGACATGGTGAGGGTCTGGTGGCAAACGGTGAACACAGCTTCTGCTTGACCAAAAGCTGGGTGTGCAAAGCATCAGGAGAGAAGAGGAGAAGGAATTAACAGGTCACCTGTGAGCAGCACCAGAGCTGGGACCTAGGGTGAAAGCTGGCTTATGTAGGAATGCTGCCAGCATCTGCCAGGAGCTGCATCAAGACCTCCTGGGGTTTTCATGTCATCTGAAACTCATGTTGCTGCGAGTATAGTCATGGGCTTTACTTTCGGATATGGAATGGCACACCATACAAAGAGTTCAGGAAGAGAACAAAGCAGGTACAGGCAGCGGTAAGGAGGCAGCTTATCTGCGGACAGCTTTATTGTAATTTTTTGAAAATTTGGCTTGCCTGAAATCACGTTCCAGCAGATGACAACAGCAAGGCGAGAGCCTCCCCGATTAAGTGGGAAAGGTAAGGATCAGAAGTAGAAGTGGTTCGCCTGAGCTGAGCCATCAAGGCACAGCCGCCGCACCAGAGACCCGAGGAGGTGCAGAGCAGCCTCCAGGTCCCTCACAAAGCCACAGCAGCCACCGGACCTCCTCCTCCTCTTCTTCCTTCTCCTCTGAGAGGGGAGAGCAGAGGATGAAGCATTTGCCCTGGTTTTGCAGGAAAGAAGTGTAAGGACTTTTTTTTTTAATTACCTAAATTCACACACTTGTCTTAAGATGCTTAAGGTCATCCTCCAAAACTGAAAGTTGGATTGTGGAACCGCAGGGGAGGAAGACTGGATTTCTCAGGAATTACCTGGACTTGGATGCGTATGCTGCTATCTCGTCTTCCTTGACATAGTTCATTTACACTCTGAATCATTAAAACTTCTTTAATGGCCTGTACTAGTTAGAATGATGGCCCATCCATTCCAGTTATTAGCCGGTGTTCAGGGTAGGAAGAGAAACTGCCAAAGGGCTCAAGTGGGTTTGTGCACTGGGATGTGTCTGCCCAACCACAATGTTGCTGCTTTTCGGGGGGCTGTTGTCTTCCCCTGTTTCTTCTCTTCCTTCCTAACATGCAGCTGCTCCCCCAGAAGCACACCGTCCCTTAGGTCTGCACTCAGGTGCTGCCTGTGCCCTTTGTTTCTGCTGCAGAACTTATCCCCAACTGCTCCTTCTTGGTCTCTGTTTTGGTTTCTCCAGAGGACCTTTACAGCTTTGCAGGCCAGCTCACCATTTCAAGTCGTTTCACCAGCCCCACCACAGTAATTTCCCATCTCAAGCACAGCAAGCCTCTAACTGATCGCAGGTGCCAACACTCCAGGTATCATCAACTCCAGCATCTATCAAATGTCCTCCAAAACAATGGGGCCAGGAAGGCAAAAATGGACATTTTTTTACATGTTTTGCTGGACTGGGGCCACAGTGCTCAGCAGGACCAAAGCGCTGCCAGGCAGGAGCTGGAGGCCTCTCCTGGCTTTCTTCTGAGGAGCACCAAGAGGAGTCCCTGTGCATCACATCTACAGTGCAACAACGGAAGGCAGCAGCATCAAGATGCCTTCTTCTTCCTCTGATCTTCTTAGGAACACAAACTTTGTTGTTACCGATAAAAAAAAAAAAAAAAAAAAAAAACTAGGGAATAAGCTTTAGACAAAAACTTTTACCCTAAAAACAAAACAGAAGTCCTCTTAAGACAAAACCCACGTGCAAGTAAAATTGCTGATTCTGCATGCAAGCTGCCAGGCTGCCTTGCCCTCACTCTGGTGTTGTTCTTGGCTGCCATAAACCAAAAGTGCCTTTTTTTCCATTTGGCTTTTAAGCAGAGCTTTGCTCCACCTCAAGCCGTGGGAAGAGCACAGCGATTGGGGTGGCTGCAGGAGCTGTTCTGGTTCCTCCGTCCCGCACTGAGTCCTCTGCCTTCCCACCAGCTGGTGCATCAGCTGGAGGCCGGCCTGGCGCCTGCCTGCCGTGCCGGAGCAAGCGAAACGTGCCAACGGCAGCCTTGAGGCATTTCTCTGCAACAAAAATGCAATTTTAGTCTGTAGCGTAGCACTGCGTTGTGGGGGGTGGGGGGGAGCTCTCCGTCCTGCCTTCGGACACCGTCGTAATGTGGGCACTGAGTTAGGTGGTTGGGGTCCCTCCGTGCAGAGCCTGGGGGGTGCGAGGCCTGCACCTCACACTTCAGGAAGGCCCAGGAGGTGCCGCTGGTGTTTCACCCAGCGTTTTCCGCTCCTCCCCTTTTGGACTGTGGCACGCTGCCCACATGCGTTAGGTGGAAGGAGCCGGCTGGCGGCAGGCTCGGCGGCAGCCCAGCGACCACCGAGGGACATGGCCTTGAAGGCCACCTCCTAGACATCGACATGGCTCCTTCCCCAAGGGTGCAGAAATGGGACTGGAGCATCTGGTGGCAGCAGCCTGGCTTCTGCCAGCACCCAAGGAGAGGTGGCATCTCTGTAGCGAGGCGGGGCCTTGCTCAGCACCCTGGGCTTCAGCTTCTTTCCTTCCTCTTCTGGAGCAGCGTGCTCCATTGTCAGGGTCTGAACCGGAAAGCAGAACAGCGGGAGGAATGGGAAGGAAGAAAAGTAAGACGGCTCTCAGTAGTTTGGGCCTGCTTGAGCACTGGTGGCCATTCATGCAGGGCGTGCTGGGGAGTGATGGGCAGCAGGGGACCAGATGGGTGAATCTGCTGGACACACCCCAAGCGGCAGCCATTCATCGCCTCTAATGGCCTTCACAGCTCTGAAGCGTGTTGGACACAGCCTTCGTCGTCACCAGATTAGTATCCAAATGCATCGTGGTCCCCAGCACAGAGAAAACCAATGGATGTGGCCACTCTGAAGTATTTCTGCATCCCATCAGCAACTCTTTTTTCCTGAATCAAACCTTCTACTTAGAAAATGCATTTCTTTGTTTCTTCCTGCATCAGTGACTGCTGAATTGAAATTAAGGCTGATTAGTCTCCTGGGATTTTTTTGTCATACTAAGAAAGCCCTTTGACTAATCGTGCTGAGCTGTGTGGGTGCTGTGGACATGGGCGGGACACGGAGTGAGATGAAGGGGGGGACCCTCCAGCAAGGTGAGCTCTGCAACCCCAGCATCGTCAGTGGTATTTTTCATTGCAGAGGATTTTATTTACCAACCTTTGTTCCTGGCTGGTACCCTACGTCAGTTGTGCATCCCAGGTAAATTGTATCAAGATGCATTATTCCCTTTTCATTTTTCCTTCTTTTCTTTTGTCTTCCTCTTTCCAGACAGCACAGTCAACCATTTTAATTTGTGGGTTGGCTTGGTATCCCTGGCATTAGTAGAGTTTCACCTGTTTTACCATGGTTGAATTGGTCCCTTCTGCTTACAGAGAATTGAGCTTTTACACTTTCGGCGGGTCTGAGACTCTCACATTTGTCCTCTCCTTCTTTGCCTGTCCGTTGCTCGGCCTCTGGGATGTTTCACACAGGCACTAGGGTGACCCAACCCAGCACACAGGACCAAAGGGAAGCCGTCCAGCTGTTGAGATTTTCAATACCAGATTTTGAAGCCGTTGTTTTACTCAGGCTATCTTGGGTGGTTTGTGCATTCAAAAGCTCAGCTCCAGCTGTGCAGAGCAATGAGGACAGCAGGTGCCGTCATCCCCTGTTTTTGTCGCTTTGCAAGAAACAGCTTGTGCAGGACAAAATACATCTTCTGCCGACCTTCCAAGGGTGATGCCCAGGTAGATGCTGCTGCAAGTCTTGCATTTTGAATGAGACAGAAAATGTAGCACACCTAGTCTCTACAAAACCCATGGTTTTTGAAGCTTAGCCTGTTTTCCTCCATTTTGCAAGCATAATTTCAGTATGAATAGTGTCTTTTGCTCTTATGTTAAGGTCTTGCTCAGGTTATCAGATGAAGTATCCTTCTTCACAGCAGCTGACAGCCGCTTCACAGCATCCTTCTTCACAGCAGCATATGATTATGTACTTTGTTGCTTCTGCATAGGAGATTATGTTCTAGTGATGACTCTGTAAGGTTGTATACATCAAGGCGTGTTTTTACATAAAATAGTTTTGTAAATCAGTGTGTTGGACTCCCCTGAGCTTCAGTATGGGGAATGAAAATAATGAGATTCACGGTGACAGAAAGGGAGTGACTTCCTATCCTGGTTTCATGCAGATCTTCCAGAAATGGTTGTAGGAGTTCTGCAAACTCCATTGCCTGTTTTTCAATTTCTCCCTAGCTCTGAAATTAAGTGTCCTTGTTTCACAGACCTGAAATACATTATTTGTAAGTATTATTTGCTATTTTTATCTTCAGTTAGTGATTTACAAAATACCTGGCTTTTTTCCTTACAGGGTCGTGATTATTGTTCAGAAGAGGAAGATGTCACATAGTGCCAATTCTGCCAATCAAACCAGGAATACTACTGTGTAAATAGATTACAACCCAGTTGACACCTTTTGGAAGTCTTCTAGAGCGAACAGCACTACATAACAGAAGAAGATCATTTCCACATTATATGCTCCATTCAGTTACAGTGTTTCTTAATGAACAGATGAGGAATATTGCTAAGAACTCGTAAGGAACTGTTTTTGTTGCTGCTAGTTAAAACTTGTTGCAACTTTTCACTTTCTCTGTGTCCAGATACGCAGCAAATCCTTAAAGTTAATCTGAAAGACGTTGTTGATTTTATTAAGGCTTCTGGCCTGTTTTCTATCTAATAAGGTAGTGTTATACAAAGCTTCCATAAGTGAACATTCAAGCATCTGAGAACACCCTTAAGCTGTCTGTCAGTCCGCGTACGGGCTGGAGTGCTTATTAATGCTGGTGATTTCAAGCTTTGGAGATGGGATGTTTTGCCATGGCAGGCCTTGTTTCTCTGCTCAGAAGAAGGCTGAGAAACTATTATCCATTAAAAGCATGTTATCACTGAAATACTGGAAGTGATGCAGGAGCGGGAATTTGTATTTTAAGAGGAAAAGAGTTTCATTTAATAGGTATCTTAATCAAGGACTAAGCTTGCAGTATTGGCTTTGCTGAGCACGAATGGGAGTGTGATCACAATCATTTTGAATCTCTTTTTTTCTAAGAAAATAAACATTTTACTGTTTTTATGTATTCTTGTCTTTTACCATTCATGCAACACAATGTTCTAAGAGCCTGGGAACAGGCAAGGCAAAACCAACCCTTCACATTTCTGACTCTGTGGATCTGATCTTTTAAAGCAGCTATGTGTCAATTGGGGGTATCTGTTGCATGTCCTGTAGAGTTTATTTTTCCATATTATACAGAGAGGATGCTATCTTCTCAAAAGCAGATGTAATATTTTTAACAAATACTGTCATGAGTAAAAAAAAAAAAAAAAAAACTCAAGGAAAAAAAGACACCTTTTGTATTTATTCTTTAAGAAGAGATTGTTACCTGTGCCAATGTTTATTCTCCATACTGTGACACCGTGTGAGTGCCAGGTCTGTCCTGCATCCCAAGCAGAAACTCTCAGTGAATCTTCGGGGTGTAGGTTTCAGTAGCGTATTGATGTCAGTGCACTGTGCGGGACTGTGTATGTCAAATAGACCATGAGACTGCATTTATAGCATCATTTCTGATGTGCCAGATGTCAGCTTTGGGCACGCAACCCAAAACCCTTTAAAGTACTCCATTTTTCACTGGCCTAGTTCTAAGGGTCTTTTGCAAACCAGATTCTCTTAAAGTTTTTCAACTGAGTCTCTCAAAGATCCCTTCTGACTTCTAAAAATCTCTAAAATATTAGGGAGTTTCGTCATTAAAGAGATTTCCTCCATCATTCACTCTGAGTGGGTTTGGGCAATCC
The DNA here is from genome assembly GCF_009769625.2 of Cygnus olor. Lineage (NCBI taxonomy): Eukaryota > Metazoa > Chordata > Aves > Anseriformes > Anatidae > Cygnus > Cygnus olor. The sequence continues at coordinate 15,984,593 of NC_049176.1, read as the reverse complement.
ATGGCAAAAGATTTTGTATGAGTTCCCCCCGGCAATGCCATTAGTGCTGTGCTACACCTAGAATATGTCAAAAAACACCGTTTGCTTATGCTTCCTTCCCCACATTGGGCTTTCCTTTTGCTTTTGGCCACAGATGGGGCAGCGTGGTAGGGAGAATGTGTCAGCCTCAATTTGAGCTGAATGATTGCTCCATCACAGGACTGGGACAACTCAAGTGCTTTGTAGTGTCAGTAGTTTTCCATGTAGACGCTCAGCATCAGGGTCCTCGCTGGCACATTCCACCACATGCATCTTTAACTTGTTAATGGTCAAAGGTTGCTGGCCAGACCCTGAATCTTTGCTCCATTTTGGCAGCAGTTTTGGCAATGCAGCTATCCCAGAGATCTTGACCTCAGTGAAGATGATTTTTCACTGCCTTCCTCCCATCACATCATCCTTGGGTAGGGCTCCTGGGGTCTTGATGCTATAGAGCCATTTAACCTGTTACAAAGTCTTCCAGGTGATAACTGCAGTCTTGCATATGATATATATATGTATTTTTTTCCATGCTTTACATCAGCTCTTGAGCAGGTAGCCATGCTAAGGAGGGTCAAGAGATTGTGCATTTGAATTATTTGAACACTTTCATTAATAAATGGTCCTGGGGCTTGGTCCTACAAATCCATCTCTCAAAAGTCCTTTATAAAGCCTTTGCAAGTTGTGCAGGAGTGATTGAATTGGGTCCTTTCTTTTAAAACATTTCATTTTCTAAACACCAAACATCTCCTATATAAATTTTGCATACAAATCCTGTGTTACAGATACTCCATGGTCTGTCAATACACCAGCCTCTTTCTACACAGAGTTTCTTTCAGCCAGCTAATAGTTTTAACTTGTTGTTGTTGTTGTTTTTTCCTTGATGATGGCATGGTTATTGTGGAAGCTTTGTGAGAGCGGAAACACTCTTCCTATCTTTCCTAAGCACTTAATGTGTTTGTAACATTAAGCAGCAAGTACTTTAGTCTCCCGTATAGATCGTAATGTGGCTGGTGTGCCTTTGAAGGACCACGTTTGCTGATGCCTGGGTAGCCCATCCTGCTGCTGGGCCTGGAGGTACGAGGACGGGTGGGAGGTTTGGAGGGAAGCAGTGGGTACCTTGGACGTTGATGTGGGGCCAGCACCTCCCCCAGGTGGCTGGTGGGACTGGGGTGAGGGTTGGCAGACTTAATTTGCTCTAACCTTCTGCAGAAGATGGGGGCAGACTTGAGTTGGGGGGAAGGGGCAGAGAGGAGGGGGTTGGGGGGCGTGGGAGGCATCACCTATTCGCATCAAGTCAGCAAATCCTTGGCCATGGCTCTTCAACCATCTTCTGTGTGCTGGGCAGAAGTTGGCTGATGGCTTTCTGCTGACCCAGCATCCTGGTCAGGCTGGAGACTTGCTCTTAAACTCTTAGGGATATGGAAAACCAAAGATCAGTGCTGGTAATTTACTGTAAGCAGGGTAACCGTTTCCTCAAGCCTTGAGCTACAGCTTGCTGAAAAAATAAGTCCAGAGTGAGCACAGTGCAGCAGGTGGAAGGAGGGAAAAAATGGATCTCCCTGTGGGCCACGGAAACCACCTGAGAGTGAGGTCATGGCCCTGCTGGGGCTGAAAACCAGCGTTTGGCTTATCCCCAGCTTTTTAAGAACTTGCGCATAGCACAGGCAGCCCCACAGGGTTGCTCAGGTGGATGTTGCTCTTTAATCTGTCTTCTGCCTTTGCAGAAGTCCCAGTAAATTCTATTAGAAGTCTGCATACATGTCTCCGCTAAGGATCTATAATAATATAAGCTGATTACTGTAGCTTAAAATGCATCTCTCTGTGGAACCATGCCTCAAATATATTCAGGGTGGAAAAGAGGGTGGGCAGAGGAGAACTGCTTGCATCTGGTGTGCTGTGCTTATTAGTAAATGGGATTTTCAATGTTTCTTATAAAAGAAGTATCAAGAAAATTATCCCAGGCCAAATTTTTCTTTAGGAGACTGACATACCGTTAAATTAGCTACAAGCTATAGTCGGGGATCTTGGACAAGGTCGTGGTGAAGGCATTTTGTAGTTCTGTAGAGGGCCCCTAGGGACCATCTGATTCCAGCTCCTGCTGGACCAGGCTGCCAGGCCCCATCCAGCCTGGCCATGAGCACCTTGGGGGTGCTCAGCCTGCATGCAAGACCCTGTTATAACGCATGTACTTTGACGTAAAAGTCAGATGCTTTTATTTCCGTTTTATTACTGAGAGTTTTTCTTCACCTGTGCCCCCTCCCCAGCCCTTCCGCCCCTCCATGCAGCGCCGAGCTCATCCAAGGGGCAGGGCTGGTCGTGGTGGGCAGGAGGACGCGAAGGCTTTGCCTTCACATCTAAATTGGGGATTAAAAAAAATAAACAAAAAAACCATATTGTTACTTTTTTCACCTTGGAAGGCTGCAGGGTGTCATCTTGCATCATTCAGATGTGGACACAGGCCGTGCACTTTTTTTTTCATTTTTTTTTTTTTTTTCCCCTTCTACTCTGGGCCTGGCAGCACGGGGTAAGGCAGAGGAGCACCCAGTTCACCTGCTCCTCTCCCATGCCCTTGGGTTGAGATTCACAGCAGCAGCAGGGGCTGCACCAGTCCCCTTGCAGCTTGGTGGGGCCAAAGCTGAGCCAAAATGCCTCCCTTGGCTCAGTGTGAAACACCCATGCAATAGACCACAGTGCCCAAATTTCATTCATGAAAAGGAGATTTAAAAAAAAAAAAAAAGTAAATCCATATTTGGGCATGCCCTGTCCCAAAGTGCCTGAGAGCTGTGCTGGGTCGCCAGTTCCCAGCCTCCCTCCAGAAGGCTGGATAATAAATAATAAATATAATAAATAACTGGGGCGCCTCCAGGAGCCATGGGCTGTGTGGCTGGCAGACTCGCTGAGCTGCCCTGGGATTTTCTGCGATGTCCACATAAACTCAGCTCTTTAGAAACCACCAGAAAGCTCTGGGCATCTCTAATTTTTTTTTATTTATTTATTTATTTTTTTTTTTAATGGAGCATCACACTTTACCATGAAGAAGCAGGCTTTTGCTGGTGGGAGCCAGTGTATTTTAGGAAGTTTTCTTGGACTGTCTGGAAACGTTTAGAAAATCCCCTTTCCGCTAACTCTTCACATCTGCTTGGCAGTACCCCGCCAAAACACGTCTGGTCGTGCAGGCGCGGGAGCCACACTGACACCACGCAAAGGACTCGGGGCCCCAGCTGGGTTTGCCTGGTGCTGGTGTGGGGCTCAGGCACTGACACGATGTGGAGCAATGGTGGGTAATGGGTGGCCTGGAAAACCCCAGGGCAGACGGGTGGATGGACAGGCGAATTGCTACAACCGAGAAATCAGAAGCTTTTACGCTTTAAAAGGCCCATCAAAGCGGCTGGTTAATTATCTGACAACTACCACGGCTGTTGACATCAAAGCAGGATTAGGGCAGGCTCCTGAAATGGTAACTAATCCCACCAGGTGCTTGTCCCCACTGTATTAATGTGGAAACCCCAATGCGATTATTGCAGGTACAAGGCTTAGTGACTTTGGTGGGCTTGACCGCACTGCTGGTGGGAGCTCAGCCTTGGGCGGTTTGCGGGCATCACCACCACTGCCAATATAGCGTGGGGGCACTTTCCCATCTGCTGGGGAATTCATTCTGGAGGTGAAGGGTTTGCTTTTGGTGTATGCCAGGAGGAGGCCCACGCCATGCAGGCCACCACCTGAGTCAGCTCAGCGCTCCTTACCGTGCCCCGCAGAGCCTCGCCGCAGGGCTGCACCCCCCCACACACCCTCCAAACCCAGGTTGCACGGAGCACCTCCTCAGCACACCGCCCACAGGCACCTCTGCCCGCACAAGAGAGCTCACGCCATCCCTGCGGCTGCAGGTTGGCACCAAAAATGTTGCCACTACGGCATGAAAATCAGAATGAGGGCAAATACTCAGATCTCAGCTATTTCAGCTTTGGCAAGACTATAACATGATGGTTAGCTGTCACTTTGATTTTGGAGTTAGCGTTGGCTCCACTCCGAACTGTCTCGGCTGACACACCAGACCTTCAGGTTGGAGCGGCTTCCAGCTGCTTCAGGTGTGCATCCACTGAGCAATGAATTTAAGACAAGTCTTAAACCAAAGTTAGTGAAGTCCAATGGCTGTTGGCATTTCTGCCCACCAACAGCTCCAGCAGGCTTTGCCACTTCTCAGAGCACCGAGCATGACTCCACACGGGCTCCACGTCCAACATGCATGATTTACACGTCCATTTTACCTTGACCATTTTGCCTTTGTCTCCTAAACTGAGAGCCAGCAGACCTGGGTTCTGGCAGCCTGCCAAGTGAACCGATCCCTCTGGAGTATGACCTCCTCATTCCCTGGCTGGCGCCGGGCACCATGTGCTTGGTGCAACCACCTCTAAGCTGACGTGGTCCAACCCAACAAATTTTGAACATCTTCCAAAGCCAATGCCACCTACTGAGCTGTGTGAATGCAAGCATATGTGCAGCAAGAAGGCCCTGTGGCAGTGGGATGAGGAGACACGAGGTGCAGGCAGGCTGTTTGCTTTCCTGCTGGGGAGGAAACCTGGAGGTCAAACATTACCTAAGAAGTTGGGTAGGTACAGAGTGAAAAAAAATCATATATAAGTTATTGTGCTGCTTCAGGCACAGTGTTCAGTGAAGGGAGCTGAATCCCAGCTCAGGGGAACTTTAAAATGTGGAAGTTCGTAAAATAAAAGTCGGACATAGAAGTACCAGAGCGAGTTCAGAGGAGGGCACCTAAGATGATCAGAGGACTGGCGCACCTGTTGTACAAGGACAGGCTGAGAGAGCTGGGCCTGTTTAGCCTGGACAAGAGAAGACTGGGGGGAGACCTCATTAATATATATAAATATCTGAAGAGAGGGTGTTGAGAGGATGGAACCAATCTCTTTTCAGTTGTGCCCAGCAACAGGACGAGAGGCAACAGGCACAAACTGAAGCACAGGAGGTTCAATATGAGGGGGCACTTCTTTGCTGTGAGGGTGACAGAGCGCTGGAGGGTTGTGCAGTCTCCTCCAGAGATATTCAAAACTCATATGGTTGCTATCCTGCGCAATGTGCTCTAGGTGATTCTGCTCTGCAGGGGGGGTGGGGGGGGGTGGGCTAGATGATCTGCAGAGGTCCCTTCCAACCTTGGCCATTCTGTGATTCCATGGTAGAATTTTTTAAAAAATCACATTTTTCTTTTGTATTTATTTATTTATTTGTTTATTAAAAGGGGGTGCATACCTCTACCCACCAAACAGGAACATGCTCTCTTTGAGCTTGATATTGGCACAGTCATCATCAGCATCTTCCTCTTCTTCAGCATCATCAGAAACAAGCATGGAACTGGGAACCTGTCACCTGCTTTGTAAAGGCCAGCACAAGATACCTGCATGGATGCACCCCTAGCAGGGTTGTGAATGCTGACAGAATCTTTTAGGAGCTAAAAACATGCCTTTTTTTTAATTTTTTTTTTTTTAAAGGGTTGCCAGTGCTGTCAAAGACAACGCCCTTGGAGCATGGCCATTCAACATGGTGGGGCTGGGACGATGCATCCTGTTGTGTGGGAGACCCTCACTGATGAGCTTCACCCCAATTACTGAAAAGCCATTTGAATGACCGAGCCCCCCCAGGGCTGCAAGCTCCAAAGCTAAGCCTGTATCAGGTGGCTGCTGCTCGCGGACTGCTACAGGGCAAAGCGCTGCTCTGCAATCCTGAATGCTTTCTGCTTAAATCAGGCAAAGAGGAGATTCGAGCATTCATTTAAAGATCTGAAGAGAGCAGCAGCCTCACCTTAACGGGCCCCTGGAAAGGTGGCTTTTCCTGACTGGTATTAGCTTGGCGTGCAGTGTGGGTGGTGTGCGCGCTGCCCTGCGGGCACTGGGCTGAGGCACCAAGCTCCCTGCGTCACCGCATGCTACCCCCAGCCTTCAGAAGTCAGGAAATGTGTTCCTTCTCTCTCTAAATAATAATAATAATAATCCTGAGACAAAAAGTTCTCAAGTGCTGCAAGGAACTAGAAAGATAGGTGTGGGAACAGAGAGATATTCTCAGGTTTTGGCATTCTGACTTTGTGTCTATTAATAAACCCCCAGAGTGAGTCATATGGAGACGTATTTATTCACTGAGTCGGAGAGAGCTGCTACCCAAAATAGCAGCTATGTAATTTTTTATGATGCTGTAATGCCGGTGCAGTGAAGATTGACATCATTTAACAGAGATGCTCTCTGGCTGGCAATCAGCTCGCCTGTGTCGAGCCCTAAAATAAACATGAGAGCCACGTGCTTCGTTACATAAAAGAGCCGTGGAAGCCATCACTTGTGGGAAATGCCTTTTTCACATTTCCTGCAGATCCTGTTCCTTTTTTTCCTTTATGCCTTGCTAAGACTTGTTCACAAATTTTCTTAAACTGGAATGTGAGGAGCAGAGAAAGTGGCTTTTGCCATGTAAGCAGGGATGATGCACATACCTAAACCATCAACACTTACTCTGTCATTGCCACATAAGAGGTCCATAGAGGAAATCCTAAAACACATCAAGTTCAGCACGTCCATCTCCGAATTTCTCAGTGTTTCATCTCTGCTGGAGCACAAACCCCAGCACTCATAGCCTGGAGCGAAGCAAAGACAATGGCTGAACCCAGTAAAGGTCCTGAAGGCAGAGAAATAGCCGGGTAGGGTTTTTAAGGAACAGTGACACTGTTTTTCTGCATTTTCTCTCATTCTCGGACTTGCACTGCTGCCCTCAGGTCTGTCCGGGTTTCGCAGCCAGTGGGGCTCTGAAGGGGCTCGGGATGGTCCTGGTGCTGCCCAGCTGCAGGGGCTGGTGCTCAGCATCCGTCCCTCCTCCCCTGCACCCACGGATTGCTAAAGATGGACTCACTTTGCGCTGGTGTTTTAAAGTCCCAGGCAAATGGTATCTTATAGGTACCATGCCTGCTAGAAATGTTGATCAATGCTACCTTTTTATGGATCACTTAGAAAGAAAGCAGTACTCTTGACCCAGGCACCTTCTGACCACCGTGAATGATGGTTTTTAGGATGAGCAGCAGCTGAGTATGAATTTTTTGGCAGAGCCACCAAATTCCCCCGGGGCTGGGTGATGCAAAAAGCTGAAATGCAAAAATTGAGTTGGCAACACTGAATCTCTCACACTTGAGAAATTCCCATGAGAAGCCAATTACAGACCTGCACATTACATCCCATCACTACAACCACTGCCATAAAGTAATTATTAAAGCTAGTTTTACTATGGGGTGTGCAAGAGGGATAGCAGCATCACTTCACAGCTGTAGCCTCACCCCTGCTGCATTTTCTCTTACTTAGCACACATCAGAAGAGAAACTAGCACTGGTCACATCATTTCATTAAGTAGGCAGTTAAAAGTTGCTTCAAAGGATGGGATTGTGAAAAGCCTTCCTCATGGCTTTCTCTGCCTCTGCACACCTGTGCCCTAGGTGTGCTGACCCCAATGCCCCTGTGCTGTCCCCATCACAGCATCTCCTGTGCACCCACCACCAGCCCTGGAAAAGGCAATTCCTCACTTTACAAGCCCAGCACCAAATAACTTCTCTCATTCCTCGGTTTTCAGACCCTTTCTCCTTCTACACGTATCTTCTTCCAGTGCAGGCTTTTCCCCACCTCCTTCTCCCTGCAGCCCTCCAACATGTGCCCCCAAGGAGGATAACCGCGGGCCAAAGGGAATTAGACCAAAATGCTTTTTGAACATCCTGCTCTAAGGAGCCTTCGAGGAATGAGGAAGGCAGAAGGTACCTTGCTCTGAAACACTCTGAGGCCTGAAGTCCCGATGCAAAGCCTCACAGGAGCAGAGGTCATAGAATTATAAAATATCCTGAGTTGGCCCCACAAGAACCCAGGACCCACTCCTGGCACCACACATGTCTAGACCAAGAATTCAGACCATATGACAGAGCACAGTCCAAACGCTTCTTAAACTCCGACAGGCTCGGTGCTGTGACTGTGTCCCTGGGGAGCCTGTTCCAGTATGCAACCACCCTCTCGGTGAAGAACCTTTTCCTGACATCCAGCCTGAACCTCCCCTGTCACAGCTTGACTCCAGTCCCTCGGGTCCTGTCACTGGTCACTAAAGAGATCGGCGCCTGCCCCTCCACTCCCCCTTGTGAGGAAGCTGTAGGCCGCGATGAGGTCTCCCCTCAGCCTCCTCTTGTCCAGGCTGAACAGGCCCAGTGACCTCAGCTGCTCCTCATACGTCTTCCCCTCTATAGGCCCTTCACCATCTTCATAGCCCTCCTCGGGACACTGAGGTGTCACAGAACAGCTAGTAACACAGTAACGGAAAAATCTCTCCTTTGAGACTTACCAGACCAGACCCTCTAAACAACAAATTTGAAGTATAAAATTTGATGTATCATTTATACATAACAGTGCCATGTATCTGTCCCTGTGCTTGACCACCCTCATGAAACACCACCCCCTTTCCAAGTTCCTGGCAGGGTGAGGTGCCTGCTGCTTCCTCCATCCCTGCCTCCCTGTGCCCCATCCAGCCCTGTCCATGGCAAGAGTCAGCACCAGCCCCTCATTAAGGGGCATCATTAATGAAGAACCCAAGCAGTATTGGTGTCCCTACCACAGGCCTTGCTAAAAAGGATAATTAAAAAATCAAGGTAAACACAGCTGGCCAGGCCATTCAGAAGCTAGTGTCAGTTTAGAACAGCTTGACCAGAATATTTACATTTTATTAAATCTTTACAATCAGCAATTATAATAAGTACACAATTATGTACACAGATTATATACACTTTAGCCCAGACTTTTACATCACAGTACATAGTTGCCCTTAGAAATATTGTATACATTTACCACCAGACAGTAAAACCCAACAATAGTGTTACAGCACCTGTTATTAGACATCTTTCATAAGAAAATATACGGCTGTAAATTGGGCTGGCTAAAAAAAAAATCTTATAAAATCTGAACATACAATATTTCATTCACAGAATGTTTTTTTTTTTTTCTTCCTATGTTCTGAGTGATGCCTTTTGCATAAGATGGCCCATTTTCAACTTCTCAACATACTCATGACTGATGTTAATACCTTCAGGTATGCTGGCACGAGGAGGAGAAACAAAGCTGGGCTTGTTTTAGAACTTCATTAACAAACAATAAATGTAAACAATTGAGAATATTCCTCTAATATCAAATGAGAAATTAATTGGCTAATCTGAATTACATGGCATGGAGCAAGTGCTAGTTCCATCTCAGATTCCTGAATTCTTCAGTGTTCAATACTATACAAATTAATGTACAATACCAGACAAATAATCCATTAGTGATGCATGAGCAATATTCCACATGGAGCAGTCTTAAAAATTTGGAAAGAACGCTTACTCCCCAACTCCAAAAGATTAAAAAAAGATTAATACATTCTTTTTGCTTTTTAAGATGACAGTGACAGGAAATTGAACTACTTTCAGCATGATATGAAAAGGTTAAATACAGCTTATTTCCTCATAAAGAAACACAAAGTAAAAATAACCTGAACAAAACTGTCCCCTCTTCCCCCCCCCCAATTTACTCTTCTTTCCCAAAAGGCCAACTTTACCCAGTTCAGTTCTGTAAACCAAGCATGAACCCCACCTGTGAAACGTGGCTATGGCTCTCATGATCATTTCCAAGTGAAAGTAAAACAAACTTAAACAACAACAACGACAAAAATCAATCCAGAAGGAAGGGGGCAACAGTTATCTGAGGTAGGCCACCACCAAACCCATGCTTCAAACCTATACTGAGCTCCAGGATTACGCAGAATCCCTTGAAACGAGAGAGGTTTCCTTCCTTAACTGCTTCATCCACACCTGTGATTAACCACGAGCTTGTGGTGGCAAGGAGAAGTTAATCTTTTAGTAAAATTTTACAACTACACCTAAATTTTCTGCAGGTTAAAAAAAAAGATAAGCTTCAGTTGCAATATTGACAGTCTTAACATAATGACTGGAGGACCTCTATGCCTATAAAAATAATTTTATTTTCACCAAAAGAACTAATGAGGACGTAGTCCACACCGAAGAGCACGAGAACGCAAGTGCTCCTTTGTGGCACCAAGCACTGGCAGACCAAAGGAGTCACAGCCGGGCAAAGGCCCGTGACCGGCACCAGGCGCTCTCAGTGCCATAGCTGCCTGCCCCGGGCCGTGTGGTTTCGAGCCCCGGCTCTGCCAGGGGAGCGCTGTGTCTGGCGAAGAGCGGGGCTCTGAGTAACAAAGGACACTTAACAGGCTCCCATGGTCAAACTCCCTACATGAAGAAACCCACATAAAAAAAAAAAAACTCAACTGAAAAACCTCAGCTGCTGCAAACCCTACTCACTCAGTTCAAGCCTCCATAGTTAGCTGTGCAAAGGAATAACTACATTTGAAAGCTAATTTATTTTAAAAGGACACTTATTCACTACTCCGCTACTGCTTCATTTCCTCCTCCAAATTACCTCCTACTCTAATGATTTAAAGTTATTGTTCAATTTACAGATAGTATTCCAACTGACTGTCATGCTCTCAAAAGGTGCCTGTGCATCTTGAACCTGTTGAAAGCAAGTGTCAAGTATACATGTATACAACATTTGCCTGGGATTTCTCCATTCATACTGTACATTAGTATACATAAATAAATACAGTATGGCTGTACTAATTAACAGTTGCATATTCAGCACGCATAATTTCACCAGCTAAATGAAAGGCGCACTTCAGATTTGGGCAGTTTTTAAAAAATCCATTGTAAAGATTAATATAAACTTCATTTCTAGCCTGGTGCAGCATACAGGCAGTGTTAGTTTATTCTTTGATATAAAACAATTCTTTGAGCCATGATTTTCTAACAAGCAGTTTATCTAAATCAACTTAATTAGCTTTTGGCAGTTTCTTTGGACACAGTCAAAACATCTCAGCTGTTTAAGCATCCCCATTTTTATTTAAATAATGCTTTTCATAATAGGGATAACAAATTAGGACCCACACTTATCTGTTACAAACTCCCAAAGCCCAGAGTAACATACCAGTCATTCTCACAATTCACACCACTATACTTTGAACTATGGACCCAACAGCCAGAACTGTCGCACTTCACCACTGGTACTGGCCTCATTGCCTTAAGTATCACACATACCGAAGTTGCATATAAAAATGACAATGAAGTCAAGCTGTTAGAATAAAAATTGTAGAAAAAGGAAGTTTTTGTTATAGCTGATCTAATTCTGTTTAGTATCCTTTCAGAGACTATTGCCAGTTTAAACCGTCTCAGGGTAGATTGGGTTTTTCAACCTGGAAGGCCAAAGGAAATGCCTGTACTCAACATCTGCCCCATCCACCTTACCTCCATCTCAAACACAGCTTTCATAGCACACTTTGAACCTTTACCTGTTAGATCCCAAATGAGCAGGACTGTCTTCGTTTCCCTGATGGAACCTGCTCACAAAGCACACGCTGCCTTCAGTTTATATAGTTTCACTAGTTGAAAGTAAAGCAGAAGGAAAAACTCACAAGTCATCTTGGTCATTCTTCATGGTAACAGATGGAAGGAGCGATGAGCAACGCTACTGTGTCTCAGTATGATATGTCAGAACAAAATCAAACTGCTTCTACCAGTGTCTTAAAGACAACAACCGGAAATGATTTCACCTGCTGCTAGCAATGAAGGCTTTCAACTGAGTAGAGATCAGTGAAATTGCACCTTCACTCCAACCGAACAGTGGCTGGCCTACAGCAAGTGCTCCCGCCCAAACCGTTGATGTGGTATGTTAGCCCCACTGCATTTAACTTTTGCTTTCCAGAGGCCAAAGCGTGTGATCCCTTGGCACCTGGAAGGCAGAAGATGGGCTCGTTCCCTGACGAGCCTCCCGGGGTAATAGCACCACGCAGTGGAGCCATACGAATGCTTCAATTGCACGTTCCCATTTTTAAACAGGAAAAAATCAAAACAAGAGTGTGTGCTGGATTTATATAATAATTTCCAGGTGACACCTGGTTGCTCATCACAATACTGAATGTTTTCTAGTTCTCAGACATCAGGGCCTCACTTCTACCCAAAGAGTTCTCCATTTGTTTACTAACAAGTCATTATTACAAGTCATAGTTCATCCTTTTCCATCATTTCAAATGCTTCTATATCTTCATTCCAGTCTGCTAATATGGATTCCATAGGTTGGACTTTATTATCCCAGTTAACTTTGGAGTTTGACTCTGTCTCGGTCTTTTGTTCCTGAGGCTGGTTATCCCCTTGCATACATGCTGGCTCTGGAGTACTAGCCTCATCAGTTCCAGGGGTGTAGGAGTCCTGATCTGAAATGGAAACGCTGTCACTGTCTGCATGAGCAGGAGACAAAGAATCAGGGTCAGTAACATCGGAGCTTTCTCCTTCTGGTTCCTCACTGACCGCAACAACATCCTGAGATGCTGAAGAAGCTTCTTCAGAATTTTGTTTATGTGAATCATTTTCAGATAATTTCTGGTCCATATTCTCCATTTCCAAGTCTTTGAGAGGGGAAGAGAAAGAAAAGGCATTTTGAAAAAAATAGAAAGGTAGCATTTTATTATAAAATTCAAAAGCAAGATCACTTCCTTTGACCTTATTACTTAAGGAAGCGCAAACTTTCTGTTGATACGAAAACTTAATGCTACTAAGGAATGTATTTTACAGAGGGAAGGGAGGGAAAACATTTAATCATTAGAAAGGGCAAGCAGTCTAGTGAGATTAGTTTTGGTTTCCAAAACCTGAATCATGATTTCTGGGCCAGTGCTAGTTGCCTAGACTAGCGCTTCGTAGTTCCCTTCCAGACTTCAGCAAATACTTTAGCATCCACTGTGTGCGCTGAACTTTAATGATGAGTTTGAAAGCACTCCCAGATCCACCACGATGCCACATGTGAGGAAGTGGGAGATACAGAGTTATACCAGCTTACTAACCTACGAACTAAAGAGAGTGAAAGCCTCCCTCCTCATAGTTCCACTCAAAACAACACTGATGTGTCTAGCACTGATTTAGCTTATAAATTTCCAGCAGCTGTCTGAATTTAACCACACAAATTTCTTGTAACTAGTGTACAAGATGCTATTATTTCAAGACCTCTAGGGAGTTTAACTGTATATGCCATTTTTAATACAGGATACTTACTGCTATCAATAATGTAGTTTGGAATCGTTTTACCTTTAAAGATTGTTGCTGGGATTCCAAACGAAAGCACAAGGAGGAGGGAAGAAACAAATATGTATTACAAATTCTCAAATGCAGAACTATCTTCTGTGTTTAGTAGTTTGTTAGACCAGCTTAACCATAGTTACAGACAAGAAGAATTTGTAAGCAGCCATGAAAAAATAGTATTGGAGCTTTCAGAATATCACCTTTGCAAATGGGCAGAAAATAAATGCTGTCACTAGTTTACTAGAGATACTAGCTCTTCACATACTCTGCTCAGATAAAGCAATACTACCAGGAAAGCTTGCAAAAGGAAAACACAGAAATTTCTGCCGTACACAAATGTTTTAATTTGATATGTACTAGCTTGCAATTTTCTTGTATTATAAACGCAAAAACTGAAAAGCACCTGAGGTCAGCAACCTTATTTCGCATGATAACCACTTTTGCTTTGACAGGCAAAGCAGTTATAATAGCTGTCTCTTTCCTTTTGGGTACCAAGAATGTCACTGGGGAGCTACGCTTACAATGTAGGGCACTGAAAACACTTGTGCTATTTCTGATACTACTTCAAAGCAGATCATGACAAAAAGGGTTCAAAAGGAACCCAAAGGACTGTATTGTCTCATTAGTTAAACTGACATTTAACTTATGAACAGCATTTCTGGATGTTAATGTTAACTTCGGGGTGCAGGGAGGGAGGCCCTCAGATAATGGCTTTCATATAACAAAACTAATACTAAGATCAAACAGAAAACTAACATTACCAAATAACCTTTGCACCTTTAATATTGCACCTCTGGGTAGCAATAGAAATCACTCTCAGACATTTCACATCATTCAATGGCACAGCTAGAAGTTACTTCTGTATAAAAACACCTTTGAACTTACCTCTGTCTTTTGCTTTGTCAGAAAGGAGCACCTCCACTGCCTCGTATTCCCGGATTGCATCCAGTATAATATTTCCTTCCTTGTTGAAGAGGAAGAGCATGGGGATTGTGATATCATCTGTATTCTTTCCATCACCGGCCATTTGGAAGAGAGGAGCTGTGTCACTGCTGCTTCCTTCATTGTCATCTAGCCAGACACACAGAAGAAAAAGCTAGCAAACCCTTCTGGTAGATAAACAGACTACAACTTCAAAGTTCAGCAGACTTTTTGAGCAGCTTCCTACTGCCCAGTCAGTTAAGGACTCCTCGCAGGTAATAGTAAATCAGGTGCAAAAAGCAAAAAAAACCCAACAACTTGTGTACTTGTACTCCTTACCATTTTTTCATTTACTTTGTACCTTAAGTCTGCCTCAATAGTTACTAGATAGCATTATTCCAACACTCAGTGATCTTTAAAATAACAACTTTACTCTGTAAAACCAGAGACAATCACCCATCATGCTTGGTTTGGTTACACTTCATGCACAAACAGACATAAGCAAAACATTTCTTTGTCTTCTGAAAGCACAGTTTGTGTTGGAATACCGTCATTTCAGCGAGTTTAGCAGCTTCTTGTCAGCTTTCCAACATAATCAAATCTGTAAAATACAGGTTACATTTATACAAATGAATTAAAATCTTATTTACCAATAACAATGCCTCCTATTGCTCCAGCTTTTTGAATGTTTCGTGCCTTTTCAGCAAACATACACTGGCCTCTTTGCATCAAGGCAATTTTTTCTTTCACTGCCTCAGGATTAGTGATCTCTGAACAACCATTATATGGCTTAATGGTCACAACAAATCCTCTTGTCTGTGTGGAAAAACAAAACCAAAAACAAAGCAAGAGAGAATTAGAGCAGTACGCTCAAGCTTGCAAAAGATTCCTGAGCTTTTTAGTTTTTTTTCTTCCAGTTAATATAATGCATTTAGTATCTTCTGTCAGCACAGGTAATCTTCACACCCTGGACCTTGAAATAAGCAGCAAAGAACTGCCACGTGAAAACCTAATTCTTATATTCATATTTCGTCTGTACCCGTGAACTATCGTCTCTGGAAAATTTTCTTCTGTGAACTGGCAGTCTGGGACTCATCTGTTGGGCTGTATCTTGCCCAACAAAGTCATGCGGTTCTCCTGCTGCTTCTAATACGAACCACTGACTCTGGTATTTTCCTCTTCCATCTAGATACAGGCCTTTATGAAAGCTTATGAAAACAATAGCCTACTCTAAAAGGGCTTCTGTGAAATCACGGCTGACATATTAGGAAAACCATCCCTTATAACTGAGCACCTCTTGAGAAATGCACTGCGAATTATATGAATTTGTTTCAAAGTCATACTATGCATGTATATTAAGTCCTCAATCATGACTGATGGCTCAAGAGCAGAACACAGGCTACAGACCGATAAGCCACTCATCTAAAAAAAATGTGTTCTGTCTTGCTGCACCCTTGTCATTTTAACCCCTGTAATTAATTAATCACACTCTACCTAGCTACCCTGAAACAGTATCAATATTGTAAAATTTAGGCTTCAGCAATATGGAAAGTAACATAAAGCACTGTAAAACAGATCCCAGATACATCTTACACACCCCTGATTTGTGTTTGGATAAATCCATCCCAAATTGTGCTGGTCCTGCAGTCAAGACCACCCTGCCAAAGAATGGATGGGAAACAATCTGAACAGCACGAGGAGGTAGCTGTTGCTCTTTCTGTTGCTGACTGGAGAGTTCGATCATTTCCTGCATGAACCGTAAGCCATCTTCAGCATCAAGTGAGCTTGCTGCCTAAAGAGTAAAGATATAATAAAGTTTCGAAATAATAAAAGTTTCATCCTAAATGTCTGACAAACTTGGAGAAAAAAAAATGAAAGTTAGCTTTGCTTGGGCCACCATTTACATCACATATGTTAGTACTTTAATGGTTCAGAATAATGCTCTGTTTTTATATCAGTTTCCTCACAAAACAGTACTGTTGGCAAACATTCAATGCTACAAAGATTTTAAGATACAGAGTGGATGCTCTTGGCATTTATTCACCATTTCAAAACTGGAATTTAACTTTTTAGCAATTTCACCACACTGCAGACTAAAAATCTGTGAATAATTAGAACTCCTAAATGAATAGAAATACCTAACATTGAAAACTTTGTATTTTCAGATAAGACCCTATTAACTACATTACTTGGGCATGAAAAGCCTCCATCTAATTTAATGGAAGATTAGTTAAAAGTGTTACTGACAAAATATTAACAGCATATAAACCTGCTAAATACAGCTGCACATCCACCTCATGCGCTCCCTCCCCTTTCCAGTCAGTCTGTCCCTCCTGAACCTCAAAATGTTAAATATCATAGCTAGTACGATTTTACTAGAAGTTTTCAAAAGAGGTACTGTTGGGCCTTACTTGCACTGCATGCTGTACTAATTGTACTCTTCCATCTTTGAGATGGATCAAGCTGACTCCCATCTTCTTCAGTATCTCCAAATGCTCAGGATTACTGGCCATGAAATCTCTGGCTCTTAATGGTGGTTTTGGTCCACTTCCCAAACTCTCCTCTCTGACAAAAGATATCAGAAATCAAAGCTTTATAAAAAGAAAAAAGATTATTCTTGAAACATAACTCTCACACAACTTCCACAGGTTATTCCTATCACCACAAGATTACAATTTTTTGGAATAAAGTTGAGCACACATTTCAACAGAGAACTTCTCAGCCTTTTTTAGAAGCTGCCTATATTCTTGATGATTTTGTACTGCGACAAAGAACACAAAATGTTGATAACACGAACCTATCACATGCTGCCTCTCATTTCTAAGTAGTCTGTGTAATTATAAGACCGATTAAAAAACATTTTTCCTAACAATTGCTACTCAGTTTTTTACTCATGAAGCACAAATATCACAGAGATGGTCAGAAGGATAACCAACTTCAATTTCAGACTGACCTAAGCTCTTCAAAATATCTGAAATTATGTACAGCAACATTATTTTCTTACTACAGAAAAGAGTTGCAGGACTGTTCAAGAAACCACAGGAATTAATTTTATAAATTCAGAAGATGTATTTCCTGTAGTACGTGGGCTACAATTTCCATTTGGAGTATATGGCTCATTAAACTCCTTTTGCTCTGAAACATCCACTAATTCCTGATGGAAATGAACAAAGCATTGCCGATGAGGCCAGACAAAACTAGTTTTTCCCCAAAGCTAGCCTCTCCATTCCAAAAAGACTATAAGCTCAAGGTCAGCAAGCTCCAGTAGACCTCCTATTTCTCCTCCCACGCATAACAGACATTATTCCTGTCATTCCTACAGTAACAAAAGACAGAAGATATTCATCTTACGCTCTGGAAATACCCCTAGGACAGCTCTTATCCACCACATTTTTCAAAGGTTCACGAATACTCTGAGCAAACATTGGGTCATTTGGGAAAAGGATCTGGGTGTTCGGACAGGTCCAGTCAAAATTACTGTCATCCAGCTCTGTGTATTCTGTAGTCTAAAATGAAAGATACAGATCACCTATTAAAAACGCAGGTTACATTTTTATAAGAAGAAAATCAACAAACAGGCCTACCCTTAAGTCATCAGTGTGCTCAGGACACACAGCAGTTGAATGCAATAAATGTCCTACAACCACACAGTTTCCAGAAATAAGAAATGCATAATTCTTCTGTGCCTCACCATGCAATGATAAAAAGTAATCAGTGCACCACAACCCCTTTTTAGGCAATAAAGGCATTGTTTCCAATTTGTAATCTGACAATCTTGCATTCAGTTTCTAGAACTGTTTTGCACAGTTACTTGTCTACCAGCACACAGTATTTCTCAAGCCTGCTCATGACATATCTAGTGTCCCCGTACCTTCACAAGCTTGACAACTTGAGGAAGTAATTACAATTTCTTTGTTATTGCCTTGATGCCATATGAAGCAGCTGCAGGCTTTAAGCAATTCTTATTTGAGATTACTAATAATGTCACATCTTTCCTTTGGGTAAAAAAAAAGAATCTACAAAATATTGTAGGAGATCAACTTCGTTCATAAAATACCACAATAGCCATGCATCGTAAAGTTAAACGCATGTTTATAAAGAATATTACAAAAGGAAAACCAGGGGCTTCTTGAAAACTTTTTTATGAACAAAAGATTCTCCTCATCAGGAATTATACAGACTTGTAAGCTTGTGAAGGGGCAAGGATGTATCTATATATAATTCTAGCATTCTATATTTTCAGAAAAGATGACAGTTAACGTTTGCACAAATCACTGTTTTGTTACATGAAATCATGTAGAGCGTGTGTACAGTGGAAAAAGTGGAGCCATATTTAGTCTCCACTTTGTTTCTTTGCACTGCTTGCAAATAACACATTGGATAACCGGCAAGTTAATTTTCCCACCTATAAAAATTAAGGTAGTATTTATTTACTTACAAAAAACAACACTGTTTACAATGTATTAGCTAATTAAAAACATCTATTTAAAGGCTTCCTAAAATAAAAATAAAAAAGATCTAAAAGGCTATTAGCTTACTGGAATCAACACTTTCAAGTATCTCTGCTCTTGGTGTGACCAACGGTAGTCACGTCACTTCAGAAAGGTTTACAGTACATTGCATGTTCCAGCATAGTACGGTACGACCTTTCCTGTTTACAAGAATAAATACAAACAGGATGTTGGCTTGCTACTACCAACTATCTCATAGACATTTCAGCTCACTGTGTTTACATTAAAAATATGTTTACACATTCTATTTTTCCTATCCATTTTTTTTCCACGTTAGCTGAATTCCATTAAAAAGTAACACAGCTTCACAGCCTTTTAGCCCCTTCATGGGGTTGTTGAGGCCAGCAGGGCCCCCCCCAGCTGGTGCCCAGCCCCACGTCCAGGTGGCTCTGGAAGCCCCCCAAGGAGGAGTCCCCACAGCCCCTGTGGGCAGCCTGTGACAGGACTTCAGCACCCACCCAGCCCTGATATGCTGCCTGAGGGGCTCCAGGCTGGGCCCTGCCTCTGGGCACCGCTGGCAGCAGCCTGGCTCCATCCTCTCCACAGCTCCCTGCAGGTAGTTAGAGACATGGACATCAGGAAGAGGTTCTTCACTGAGAGGGTGGTCGCACACTGGAACAGGCTCCCCAGGGACGCAGTCACAGCACTGAGCCTGTCAGAGTTTAAGAAGTGTTTGGACTGTTCTCTCAGTCTTATGGTCTGAATTTTTGGGTAGGCCTGTGTGGTGCCTGGAGTTGGACTCAATGATCCTTATGGGTCCCTTCCAACTTGGGATATTTTATGATTCTATGGATGAGCTCCCCCTGAGCCTCCACTTCTCCAGGCTGGGCAATCCCAGCTCCCTCAGCCTCTCCTCACTGGACAGTCTTCATCATCTTGGTGGCCCTACATTTGACTCTTCCCAGAGTGTCCAGGTCTCTCTTGCACAGAACTGGGCAGGGTACTCCAGGTGCAGCCTCACCAGTGCCATGCAGAGCAAATCACCTCTCTTAACCTGCTGGCAATACTCTGCCTAATACAGCCAAGAATACCGTTAGCTTGCTTGGCAGCAAGGGCACACTGCTGAGTCGTTCAACCTGGTGTCACAGCCGGGACCTCTAGGTCCATTTCTGCAGCACTACCTTCCAGCTCGGCGGCCGCAGCATGTCCTGGTACCTGGGGCTGTTCCTCCCCAAGTGCAGGACACTGCAATTCTCCTTGCTGAACTTCAGGAGGTTCTTGTCAGCCCACCTTTCCAGCCTGTTATGGTCCCTCTGGATGGCAGCACGGCCCTTGGCGAGTCAGCCACTCTCCCCAGTTTTGCATCATCTGCAGATTTGCTGCAGATGCACCCCAACCATCATCCAGATTGTTAATGAAAATGTTAAACAGGACTGGACCCATGGTGTACTCTGTTTGCACTGACCTCCAACTAGACTGTACCACCCTCCAGGTCCAGCCATTTAGACAATTTTTGATCCTGGTCTGCTCATCTAGCCCATACTTCAACAGCTTCTCTATGAGGATCTTATGGGAGACAGTGTCAAAGGCCTTATTGAAGTCCAGGAAAACAATACCCACTGATCTCTCCTCAGGCTGGTGATTTCAGCCTGACCCTCATCAGGTTGATGATTTCATTATAAAAGCTTATCAGGTTGGTCAAGCATGACTTCGTCTTGGTGAAACCATGCTGGCTCCCAAGGATTTTCTTTTCCTTCATGTGCCTGGAAATAGTTTCCAGGATGAGCTGTTCTATCACCTCCTCAGGGTTCGAGGTGAGGCCGACCAGCCTATAGTTCCCTGGGTCCTCCTTCCTGCCCTTCTGGAAGGCAAGAGTGACAATTGCTTTCCTCCAAACTTTGTGCAGTTCTCCAAGTTGCCAGGATCAATCAAAGATTATACAGAGTGGCCTCACAATCACATCTACCAGCTCCCTCAGCGCTCATGGGTGCATCCCATCAGGGCCCATGAACTTTATGAACGTTCAGTTTGCTTAAGAATTCCCTGACCTGATCCTCTTCCACTAAGGGTACATTTCATGCATGTTGTCAACAACATACTAAATGGAAACTTTCTTAGATTTGTGTTAAGCACATTTGTAATTCAGACTTAACAACGCTTAAGATAATTACATTCAAATAAATTACTCTATCCTCTTCTTTGGCTTTTTACTGAACATTTGTTATTGTCAAGAAGACCACATACATTAGGCCAGCACTTCATAAAAGCATCAGCTGTGGGAATCCTGAGCATCTCAGAAGTAATCACCTTTTCATATTGGGAATGAAAATTATATAAAATGATCTTTAAAAACCTTTGAAGAACTTTGTGCATAATTTGAAAAACGTTGATCACACCACCAACAAAAAAGCAGCAAAAAAAAACGTTTACATTAGAGGCGTTGAAAAAGTTCGGTAATACATGCTGTCCATTTTAAATCCATTTGCAATTCCTTCACAATCCCTGTTTCCAAAACTCAAAGACAAAAGATGATGTTCAAGAAAAGAACACTTCAAAGAGTGCAGGATATCCCACCATCAGGAAACAAAAAAAAAAAAACCCAACCTTATGACACTCATTTATAAATAAACTATACCACGTTATTGAACATAAAAATAAGAGAAGCGTTTCTATGCTTCAAGACACAGCTGTAGTAACATAAGGTATTTTGGAAGGTGAAGATAATTTATAAACACATTTATAGTCTTACATTTACATAACAGATGCATATCACACAAACTAGAACAATTAAACATCTCAAAAGCTATAACTATCTTGTCAAATTAACCTTGCAGAAGTCTCAAAAATCTTTGAAAATCTGCAAAGGGCCTGTGTAGTAAAATAAGCAACAAAAAGACTTCGGAATGTTGTTGCAAATGTTTTAGAAAAATAAGAGAAAATATATGTGAAGATAAAAATATCAAAGCATGTGATTTTAAAATTTATACAACCCAAGACAAAGAGTGATCCTTTTTAAATATCGCTAATAATCCACAACCTTTTTCTCAAGACTGAGTGGTGCAGAATCTGATTATGGAAACATTATTCAGATGCATGTGACTGTCAGTGTTAATATGATGAAACAGTTCAGACAAAACAGACTGTCAAAACTAGCATACTACAAACTATGATTTTTCTTCCATTTCCTCTCAAAAAAGGAACCGATCTACAGCACCATTAAACCTGAGGTTACTTACTGTATTTTTTTTAGAGATGGTTTGGTTTGTAGTGGAAAGCCAAAGTGGTAATAGATGAGCTTCTGTAGTGAATATATAATCTTCTATGTCAAAAATCATGTCTTCCTTATCAGCAAACAGCAGGTAAAGATATTTAAACATTTCAGCCAGAAAGAAAGAGTCCATTCTATGGAAAAAACAAACAAAAAAAAACAGATGCCCTTTAAGATACACATTGTTCTAAAATGTCAGTAAAAGAAATACTCATATTGCTCCATCTCTGAAGTCTTCATGACTATTCTTATTGAACTTTACTCCATTAGAAGAAAACTACATTTGGAATGAAATGATTCAGCATATTCAATACAAAACAGCATTACACAAAAGCAAATATTCTTTTTTTTTTTTTTTAGAAACTTCTAGATTTGAAGTATATTTTGTTTGAAAGTAATTAATCTACTGCTCTGAATCTAATGAAAGTGTGCTATAAAATTAAAGGTTATTAAACTAAAAACATTCTTATGTAAAAGAATCTGTAAAACTATGGAAATAGTTTACAGACTATGACAAATATGGATAATTTCAGACCTGGTTATCAACCTGAAGACGGACAGCTACTCAAAAGTCAATTAACTCAATTTTATCAACAGGGTAAATAGACTTTTTTTCCCCATACAATTTCATAGAAAAAAATACTGCAAAAGCTTTCACCTGTCTTCATGGCTTCCTGTACGAACGTCCTTCATCGCTGCAAACCCACAAGGTACTCTTGCATACTTGTTTAAGTTTTCAATGAGTGTTTTTCCTACTTCTAGATAGTAAGGGTCTCCAGTAGCCTATTAAAACAACAACAACAACAAACAACATTTAGGCATACTCGGACTTCACAATTAGCTGCTTTCATTTTCATGTTGTAATATATTGTTTTCATAGCTTCTTAGATGCCAGTAAGGCCTAATTTATCAATAGGAGCTAAACAGTCACAAATAGGACCTCTGAGGTACAACACTGTCACCTTTCGCAGAAACACAGATAAGCACATGAAAGTATTTACAGAAACCCAAGACATTAGGCGTTACTCTGCAAGGTACAAGTAGCTTTTGTTCTTAAGTCTCTACACGATCTAAGAGATCAGCAAATCTTTGAAAATATGGACTTTTGTCACTTAATGACTTTTTTTTTTTTTAATTCTAGGCATATAAAATTACTAGAACAATTTTTGATACCAATAATACTTCTGTCCTGTCTATATACAGAACTGGTTCCGGTAGATAAAATAAGCTGGAGATAGGCTACTCATTCCGTAACTGAATTACAATGCCAACAAAATTCTAGGTGCAAGAAAAAGCAACCAAAAGAGAAATGAAACTGATCTTACCTTATACAAGAAATAAGTGCTTTCGGCAAATTCAGGCCTTAAAGGATGCTGAGCCCAATGAACTCTGAAGTCTGTTGTGAAAGCCTGAGGAAGAAGAAAAAAACAATGCAAGATAAAAGCAAACATGGGTTTACTTTGAATTCTCTGTTAACCATATTACAACAGCTGAAGTATACCAGCGGAGGACTGATGCCCAACATCAATTTCAGGAGGCCACAAGAACCTCGTTTTAGTTAGTTCACTTGAGACCAAACCTAAAACAGTGCTGTAGCATATTTAGTACAAGAAAGATTTAAGCTGTGTCAGCACAGGAGTCCTGACATCATCCAGCCTCTTAGAAATGTCCAGCAAGTGGAGTCCCGCAGGGCTTTCAGAAGGCAAAAGGTGCCAGATGAGAATTTGTGCTCCAGCCCCAGGAGGGAACACACAGCCACCCATTGCTCCCACCTGCACCAGCACGCTGCTACAAGCCAACCACAGTAGCCTGGTGCAGGGTTGCCATAGAGAGACCAACCAGAGCTTCAAGAAATACCATTTCTGCAAACATACATACCACCTGACACTTCCAGTGCATTAAATTGTCATTTCAGACTGACAGATTGTAAACAGCTGTTTGACATAAGAAATACCAGAGACCAGAAGTCAGTTATCTAAAAATTTCCTAGTCTGCTTATTCACTCTCAACGTGCACTGGCAGAAGTCGCTTCTGTGATGACTTACACACACTACTAGTCTCTAATAGAGTTTAAACCAAGTCTTTGCTGAGGGGGATACAATATCGGCTTAAATACCACTAACAGATCTTTCAAAATCTCCTTTGTGAATACAAAGCACTAAAAAAAAAAAAAAAGAACCACAAAAACCTAAGGAAGAAAATCATATCATTACAAAAGTACTCAAAAAAATCATTCCAGTGACTGGAGAGCATTTTCTGGTCTCTGTTTCCACAGTAACGTTAACTAAAATATCCTCTCAAAGAAACAAACTAGTACCAGATGAAAGTCAAAATTACCAAGAGTCAGAAGCTCTCTCATAGGTTCTGGGTCATCACAGAATGACATACTTCAACAGGTAAGCAAGATTTTTTGTGCAGAATTAACTCACTCAAAGACTGCACATGCAGTATCTACAGACAAATTCTTGTTCCTACTTTCAGGAACATTATATGAGATTTCAGAACATTCTCTGAACAATTCAGCCTTCAATTTCCTTCCTTGGGTTAATGAAGATGACTGATTTTTAGCATTAATGCTACTATGTTACTAAGCAGCTACAACCACATGTGTTTATATAAACTTTGCATATTGAAATGAGTCAAAATCAATTTTGAAAGGCTGAAATATAAAGTCTAAGCAACTGTTAGTTATTATTACTGTACTAATTACAGCCTAACTGAAGGAAAAATATTTCGTATCCCTATTGTCATACATGTAGAACTGTAAACTGTGTAAGAATGCTGTGGAAGCATGCCTTTGGTTTTAGTGACGCATAACCTACTATTTTTTTCAAATGTATGTCTGATACTGCTCAATGTAAGGTAAGAATCAATTTACATGATAAAAAAAACTACCTTACCTCAGGAAGAAAGTTATGCTTTTTTATAACCTGATACAGCATCTCATGAGTTTCAATAGCAGGTCGAATATCGCCCTTCAACACCTAAAATTCAATAATAAAATTAACACAAACTTACCACGCATACAAATAATATTCAAAGTTAGGCACACTTGCTGTGTAAAGCCACACACGAATTTCTACATTCCCAGCAGATACACATTGTATTACCTTATTTCAGAGTACGTCACAGATATTTCATAAGAGCTTTTTAAGCAAAATCAGTGAGGTCATTAAGACTACTGCCTGTGTAGAGAAACAATCACTACCATTTACAGATAAGCGTGGTGGAAACGTGATTTAGTTCATCTTAAAGGTGTAACTTGCACACAAGCTAGAAAACTTGTCTCTAGATTATTGAAAAGGCAGCTTAATTCAAGTGTTTTCATGACTAGGAGTGAAGGAAGTGAATCATATGAACATACTTTTCTGGATGTAAGTCAGCCTGCATCATAGCATATAAATAAAAGGAGTGAGTACAGAAATTCCAAATGAATTTCTTTGAAAACCAAGTTACTAAGCTTGACTTGTTGATTACATATCCAGTCTATTTAACGGCTTATTACTTATAAAAATTAATCTGCACATGGGTTTTAAACCTTACCTGCAATCCTGGAAAGAAAGCTAGCAAAGAATCCATCCAGGTCCTAGCATTTAGCATTGGTTTATGAATATGAACATCAAGAAGGAGAGGTGGTTGGCTAATGTATCTCATTATGGCATCGTAGTGCTGACAAATAAAATAAATTTGTTATTTTTCTGTTATCAATGTGTTTTACAAGACAGATTTAGATCACGAGCCTATGGCATTCTATTTCAATGAAAGGACCAGTACCACACACTCAATCATTATTGCATTTGGCAATACAGAGTAGTTTCTAGCTTGGCAAACCAAAAGGGTACCAGCTATTGCAATGCTCCACAGTACTGTACATGCTATACAAGTCACATTTTCCAAGTAACACACATAAAAAGGTATACTCAAAAGCCATGAGTATACTCAACAAGCAACTATCACAGTTAAAGATTCAGTCTAAACAACTGCACCTTAAGTGCATGCTAAACAAAGCTGAAATTGCTTTCTCTGAATAAAAGAGAATTCAAAGGCAAGTACAACTCAGGAGGAGAAGGGGAAAAGTAGGCTTAAAAAAAACAAAACCAAAGCAACTGGACTTAATTGCTGAAAACAATTTAAAAAACCCCTAGCTCACTTGACAGCTTTCTGATTTCCAATCCTATTCTTTTCAAGATAGCTGTCTTACTTGTTTTCAGAAGCACAGAGGGTAAATCATGAGCATGAGCCGAAACAATAGGAAGCACAGTTAACAGATATAATTGAAGGTAAATATAATAATGGCGGCTTTAAAAGGCGAGTATATATAAAATAAGCATTACACTTCAAGTTTTGCAACAGGCCTTTAGCTACTGATTTTATCCAATTTAAGTACTGTGTATGATATAAAAGTCATGCTGTATAAATCATTTTATGATATAAAATGTTTTTATTGGACATTGCTATTTTCAAAAGAAAGAATAATCTTTCATGAAAGAATAACAATGCTGACAAAATTACTTAGTAATCTTACAAAATAATGTAATCTAATCTTCAGTTTATAAGTATACATAAATGTATACTAGGCCTTGGGATCTGCAAATGCAATGCAAGGTTGATCTTGATTTTCAGATCTCCATTGCTTCAGGACAGTTCTTAACAAGAAGCTCTTTTGTTGTTTTTCAGAAATCTTTGCAGCACTACACTCTCAAGGTGATCTTGAAACACAGCTCTCCTCTACTAGAAGCACGGTAAAAGGTCCAGGAGAAGATTCCAACCTTCACTGGATGGGGTTAAAATAACTGCTGAGGTGATAGTTCACCCAAGTTTAGCAAAAACTCGCATCAGAAAGAACTCGCATTGCAGACATCCAAAATCTCAGATTCTGCTAAAGATCTCTTCCTAGGCTTCACAGGCTAACAGCTGACTGACAATACAATTAGTCCTACATTAGTCTTACAGGAGGAACAAATCCAAGCAAGGTGTTAACTTACTGTGTTAAATCTTTCCAGGAAACTGTCATCTCCCAGCAAGACATAGGCTTTTAATAAATATTCATAATATGAATCTATTCCTGCTCCAACTCCACTATCTAGAAACAACAGAAAATGAAAAGGTGTTTTTTTGTTTAAGTAACTACATAGTAGTTTTCACATAACTTCATTTTGATTTTAAAGGCTCTTTCAGTAAAAGGAAAAATGGGCTCTAACTAGAATTAAAGCACAGATGGATGCAGATACACAATACTGTTCATCTATACTAAAGGTTTTGCAATATCAATGCACATAATAATATAAACAAACATGCATTTAAGCCAGCTGCACTTTTCTCCTATGAAAATATTCCTACTGACAGCCATATACAAAGAGTCTTATTTATATTTTCACTTTGTATTTATAGTAGAATCTCTCGGAATTTATCCCAAGGCATTCCACTCTCGGTATTAAAGTGAATCAGCGAATGCTTTCTTTACACTGAAAGAAAATAGTTTCTCAACAAAAATACTCTTTTAGAGGAAAGCCAGGCTTCATTTGTTTCTCCAGCTCTCAAGTACGTAATACCACTTGCCTATCCTATTAACATTTTAAAATAGTCTACATAAAGGCAGAGAGGGAAAAGAAACATTAAGGTTTTTTCCTTGCCCCAAACCACCTGTAATCACTGATTCTTGAGTAAGAATATCACACACCTTTGCGAACCCAGTCTCCAGTGTGAATATTAATAGTAACGCCCACTAAATTACTGCTGCGCTGCCTCTTTTCCCAAATGAAGTCAAGTGCTTTCCGTGCATACTCCTGTAAAAACAAAAAAACTCATTAAAGGAAATTGTAACTCATTAAAGGAGACTATAAAGACTGTTTATTCTTTTGTCTATTAAAATTAAGATGCTATAAAGTAGTTTCATGTCTAACAAAACTGTAAAACTCTGTATTAGATTACACACACTTAAGTAGAAGAATGTTTAGTCCACACTTCACATAAATAATTATTCTACTGCTGATTAGAAAGAGCAGTGCTTGTGTACGCAACTATTTGCCAGTATGTTCTTAGGCAAGTCACAAACAATCTTCTACACATTTACTACTGTGAAATACTGCCTACAGTCAGGACAGCGTAACCTCATTCAAAAATATTTCAAGAAACATAATGGCCTTCTGATCAAAATTGTTATGTCTTTTCAGACACAAATTATACGCATTAGTACACAAATTATACGCATTCTTTACATACATGCAAAGTAACTTGAAGATAACAACACACCCTACAGAAATGGCTCCAGATCACCAACCCCATACACTGGATTTTGGGGGGGGGGGGGGGGGGGGCAGGGGGGAAGTATGACCAAAACACTAAACAGAGGCTCAGCTTTGCTTTCATGAAATCAAATGCCATATTGAAAGATCACAAAAAATTTTAACCTGAAAGAGCTTGCTTTATTTAGTATCTTAAAATATATATATATACACACATACATATATACACACACACACACAAACATTTCATTTATCTTTCTGTTGTCCTTATACCCCTGGATAGGTGTTGTACAACTTCAGTGGAGCTACACTAATTGAGGCACTTTTGAAAATATACTCTTTAATGTACAGCAGAACGCCATGGTACTGATAGTTTTATGATTTTCTTTCTTTATAAAAGGGAGTTATAATTGTTTTACTATTTTAATCTTTCCTGCTTTGTGACAAAGAAAATGGAAAAAAATGTCATGAAGATCAGGTTTACCCTAAAAATCCAAAGTAGAATTTTCTTACCATATTAAAAACTTCGGTATTATCTAATAGCAACTGCCATATATTGTCATTGCTTAGTATTCTTCAACTAACTGAATTTCTAAAGAGACTACAAACTGAACTGAGCAAGAGATGCTAAGCAGTAGACAGTAAGTCTCAAAAAAATGGAAAAAAATTAAAATCAGTGAGCACACCATCTATACAGGCACTAGGAGATAGTTTTAAGAGTGTCAGTAGAATATTTATTACTAGCAGATAGATATGGCAAAATAATTACAAGCATGATTTATTTTTCTTCCTTAAGTTGCATATTGAGGTACAAATATCTCTTGGACCTCAAGGAAAAGGACTACTTTTCCTTTTTCTAGTCCTGACCCCTCTACCCAAAAACTATGCAAATGATATGCTTTAGCTAGAGTCTTCAATATATTTGTTTACTTCTGTATTACTGAAATTGCTTTCAAATAAAATCGGTTCCTGTATGTTCAAAAAAAAAAAAAAGGAATGCTTTTAGAAAAAGCGCACAAACAAATCTGAACACATGCAAACTTCTTGTGCAAAGCAGTCCACATATGCATCCATTCAAAATTATTTTTTCAAAATTACAGAAAACTAATGAATACCTAATATGAAAAAAGATGATAAAAAACAAACCTCAAATATAGATGTTCCTGTGAATCGGCTTAATGCAGCAAACTCAAGGATCAAGGTACCTGCACAAGCCGTACAGGTGTCAGTTTCTGTTCCTGTTCGTGCTTCTGGGTGTCTTACACCAAATTTTAAGTTAACCTAGAGAAAAGTAGAGGTTATTACCTTTATTTTTACTAGCTGTAAGAATTTATACTCCCATGTAGAGAAAATTCATACTCCCATCTGTACAGCAACTAGATCATCTATGCTTTTTCCAAGACAGAAAGATCACTCCCTCCCCTCCTCAACCAATTCGGTTTTGCTCTGCTTCACCATATACTGTCACCTCAAACATGCATATAAAATTTCCAGAACTATCTAAGGCAAAACTAGGACTGGCCCCAAAACCTGTTGCTTGGTTCACTAGACATTTGAATAAAAAGAATACCACCCCGAGAATAAAATTCTAGCACCTTATTAACCTTCAAACCAGAAACTCAACAACATCGGAAGTGCTCGTGGAAATTAAGCTTTGTAGACATCTCAATACTCCTGGCTCCAGGGAATATACCAGGCAGATGGACCTGCTTTTGTACCAGGCACAACATAGCTGTCTGCACTCTAGAGAGGGCCATCTCACCAGCAGATTGAGAAACAATGAACATTTTGAATTAGACATTTTCAGTAGAGCCTGAGTCGTTACTCACAGGAAAGTTTCCAATCAAAGCTACATCCCACAGTATGCAGCAGGAGTATGTGGCGTCAAAGCTACATACTGAATGAATGATATACACAGAATATTTTTCTGTCATTCAGAGACTATGTACCACACTTTGTTTGAATACGACGACAGATTTTATATTAAATGAATATTTTTAGACTACAGCTTTCCAGTTACATTTGCCCTCTTTAAAAAAAAAAATCAGATGTAGACCATGAAGATCAATCAGTTCTGTGCTACATTGCATGTGCTTGCAAGTTGATCTTTCACTGACTGAGAGATATGTACCAAAACAAAAATTACTCTCAGATACTTGATAGTGCCTGTAGGAGCAAGAGATCAGCAGACAGTGATTAGCCAAGATTTCTGCTGTTATTATTTACCCATGACAACGTGTATAAGAATTGGCAGAGCTGGAAATGCAGGGATTCAGAGCATTAAAAGCTGTATTTTAAAAACAGTAGGTAGCATGTATTGGAAACAAGCAATTTACAAGTTTCTGATTTTCAGTATGCTTAAATATACCTGTGAAGTCAGAAACTGAGATTAAAATGCAACAACAAAAATTTTTCTTATGGAAATACTTCTCAATTGCAGAAACCACAGAACTTACTCTTGGATAAGGGAGACCACTAGTGGTGTTAAAAGCAGGTAGAAGCTTGTAGCCTAGTTCCTTCGCCATGTGCAGAAGTTCACCATTGTACCACTGCATATGTTCACCTTTTTCTTTCAGCATAATTGCCACCGAATGCCCACCTAGGAGACCTCTAAACACAAGAGAAAATATCCACAGCTCAACAGGTATATCCATCTCACCAGCAATGAAAAAATTTCTATCATGTAAATGACCATATGTAAATAACTGTGCTATGTTCACATGGCTGCAGTTTTCAGAAATGCTTAGCAGATGCAACTCCAACCACAATCAAGATGAGGTGTTGGTAATTTGGAAGCAATTCTTATTGCTTAGGACTCAGCCCCACGTTACAGACAAATCATGGATTCATAAAGAAAAACAGCTTTTCTTGACCAACAAAATTTGGTAAGAGAAACAAATAGCACTTCTAAAACTGCATATAATAGCTTAAAATTAACCTGCTCTGATGCTGCTATGAGCAGGAAGTTGGACTGGAGACCTCCAGAAGTCCCTTCCAACCTGAAATAATTTACTACTCTTAAGTGTTGAAATATTCTCTCTCTTAAATCAAGTATTGAGCAGTGCAACCTTTAAGACTATTTCCATTAAAAAACACTGCTACCTCAGCGCACCCAGGCTTTTTTTAATTACAGAAGCTGCATCTGCAGAAGTCAGATGGGGTCGACTTGATTCAGCACCACTGCATCAATACCTGCCTAGCATTTTAAAACCTTTTTTAGGGCAAGTGTTGAATTATGCTAACTGACAGAGGACCAACTGTTTTAAATGAGGTGAAATAGCACATAAAGGTATGCCTTCAGGACATTTGGCTAAAATGGGGTTTTAAAGAATTTTGAAGACATGAAAGTTACTCACCCAAGGACTCTTATGTTGGTTTCAAAGACAGATACAACTATGTCGTTATCTAAGTTAACATCCTTTATTACTTTTTTTACAGCCTCTTCAAACTCTTTGGTTTTATTTAACACCTGGAATACAAATGTAACCAAACATTTAGGTTCCACCACAGCTAATACAGTCACACTCAGGTGTGGAAGAACAAGAGCAACAGTTTAAAAAAAAATTTCCAATGTCTTAGACTGATATTCTGGTCCTGCAGAGACATACTCTGATACACTGTGAACAGACATTAGTATTGTTTTTCTCGTGAGACGCGTGGAAGAGAATCAAAGCTCTACGTAAAGAAAAAGTCACCAACAGTACACCTCAACAAATAGCCAGGGATTTGTTTGTTCCTTCCCCTACTCCCACCCCACAACTTCAGTGCAACAGACTCAGCGGGCTGGATCTGCACTAGCAGGGTAAGTGGTGGCCGGACTGCTGCGGTGCCTCTGATTTCACAGAAGTCTCCTATCCATGGTGTAAGGAGCCATGTCCTGAGCCCAGTGAACAGCCCCAGCAGCCTTCCTCCTCCCAGCAGTTTTCTTCTTTTGCTTGAAGAACAGTCCCAGCATTTCCTACAGATTTTCTTTCACACTGACTTTCTTTTAATCAATCTTCCAGAACTAATGTACCTTTTCCAATTTGTTACCGTAAGTACCTTTAAATCCCACATGTATTAATCCTGCCCTAAGAAAAGAAAAAAATAAATAAACCCTAGCAATCCATCTGGGCGTTCATGTAGAGACTGGGAGTAACAGATTCCACATTTTTAACATTTGTGATTCAAAACCAGTCAAGGGTCATCTCACAGCACATCGTAAAAAGAGAACAGCTGTCAGAGGAAGAACGTTATATGATTCACACAACAAAGAAGTGCAGTTAAGATTTTCAAAGCTTTAGTGCTGTTTACCAGGAGATATGAATGGCTGAATTTCTAATTTCCAAAATTTATTTTATCATGACAATATATTCCAAAAAGGGATTGAAAACTAATGGAAAGTAGTTTATTAACAACCGGCATCTCTTAAGAGATTCTGGCAACATTTCCTGGCAAATACGTTAAGGGCTGAATTTCTTAAATATACATTTAAATACCTGCAAATTCATCCATGAAACAAGCACATGCAATTTAAAAATAAATAATTCAGTAGATACTAAGAGGTGTTCACTTATGTGTCAGCATGTTGCCATAGATTATAATTGAAAAAATCTCACATATGTTTTTGTTAAATTAGAGCAAAAGAAAAGACAAAGCATCAGTGAAATACAGAAGAAGTGTTCCAGCATTCTTCTTGCAATGAATTCGGAACACCATCGTCACAGCACTTGGAAGTTCTTAGAAGCAATAGCCAATTCCAACAGATGGCTAAAGATTAAAGGTGATGAATGATATACATTTTTAGATTCCTTTTTTCTTAAAAAATTTAAGTCTGAACAGCTGAAGATCATTTTTTGTTTTATAAAAGTTTACCAATAAATTAAACCTACCACAAGAGTGTCCAAGGTATCAATTAAGGTCAGTGAAAACCTATAAAATAAAATTTAAAACAGATTCATTATAGACCTGTATGTTTCAAAATTAAATCATATAATCATATTTAATAGTAACTAAGACCATGGAAGAAACTGAATTGTCACCAGCTACTAAAAAACTGTGCATGTTTAACATCAAAATTAATATCCTGCTGATACTAAGTTTCTTCCCTTTTCAGTGACCAGAATGACTGAAACAAAACTATGATTATAAAGATTCCTTTATTTACTGCAAAACTTTCAAAGGCATTGTAAGCAAATTAAGTTTTTATTTCTAGTCTCCAATCAAATCTACTGAGAAGAGACCCAACAGAACATTCGAGTCTCTTTCAACTCCCCATCCCCCCCTTTTTTAAATGAAGAATGTTGACTTATTAAATGCAATAATAGAGTTTATTTATTCAGGAAAATCAAAAAGACAGTCCAAGCTAAATTTCTCCTATCAGAAATTGTTCCAAATATCTATTTCAGGAAAAGCTGCAATTTATTGCAATCAAATTCAGTGTTACAACTTACTGATGAAAGAATAAAGAAAGTGCTGTTATTTTGTTATGAAACTTCTGCATGGGATGTAACGGAACAGGAAAAGGTATAAAATGGAGCAGCGAGGGCTGAAAGTACATAGCAACTTCTGTACCACAAACAAGGGAACAGATTCCCACTTTTCAGCCTGCAGAAGCGTCATTATACAAAGATTTCAAAATTGCAAATGGTATGAAAGTGAGAAAAAGCAAGCATCAAGTCACTGAACTTGTTGCAAAAGGTAGCTTCAGGAAAGCCAAATACTTCCACAGATCCAAAAAGTGATTAGACAAAATCCGTGGGATAAATACCTACACGTCATTAAGAGACAACACCTGGTGCCCAGCTACAGTTGGATGCATACAGTTTGAACAGTAGTATTGCAGTAAGGTCTGTCCCAACCACGGATTCTTCTCTATGACTATTTTAGTGCATACTAAGATGGATGAGCACTTGGCCTAACCCAATAAAATCGCTCTTATGTTAACTAATTCGTAACATGCGTGGAAAAGAATACGCAGAGTAAGCAGCACTAAAATTGAAAACTTGGGAAACAATCACACCTGCCTATTGAAGAACACATGTAAAGAATTTAAGCACAGTGCCTCAAATTTTGGGCACTGTAGGCAACACATGACTGTGCATGAGGATAATTAGCATTGCAGTTAAGTGGTCATATACTGTCACTTTTTTTAGTTTAATTCACAAAGATATAATGGCATTTCATGGGTGTCATTCTACAAGAGAAAGAGACTAACTAGTGGCTATGCAGAGTAACAAATATGGAACCTTTTCCACAAAAAAAAAGGGAAAAGTTGTGTATTACACAGCTGTAGAGAAGGCTGCTGTACAAGTATACTTCCCAGCCCTACAGCAAAGTACAACTGACCTAGCTGTCTCATCCTGTGATTTATTTTTTTAAACTACATTCTGATTGCAAAGAATGGTGTAGAACATGACTGATGAGCCAGCTGGCAAGAAAAAGTGTTATATATCAAATCTGAAATACAAACACTGCTGATTATTAGGACCATAAAAAACATGCATACAGAAAAATAAGTACCCAAACTATTCAACGCACCAATGAGGCTGAAAGGTATTTTCACTCAAACAATAGTATGTTATTATATAAATAAAGGTCATTAAAAAAATGGATGACCAGATTAAAAATACAATTTCTTGACATTTCTTTCCCATCAGTCATCTCTCTCAATACCTCCAAGGTCAATCTGTGCAATTTTAAACAGATGGCGAGATTATATAGAAATCTCTAGATTAATGAAGTTTTCTATATTACCAAAAATAACCAAAATGACATGCTCAATATCATATAATGTATTAGATGAGGTACTTAAGACAAGCACTTCACCTTTGATTAATGCTATTCTGCTCAGGGACACTAAGCAGTGACATCAATAAAATCAGTGTCTGCTATTTTTTTTTTTAATTATTTGCTCTAGGAACATAAAATGCACACATACAGACATTTGTAGAAAATAATACATTCAGAGTAATTCAATTTTGGCTTTGCTCAATTTAAATTGGAGAAAAACTGTACCTTAAATCTACATGTTGTTTGATAAAGGATTAGTAATTTATATTACAAGTTATCTTAAGAGAAAAATTGTGAAGAATTTCTAGGTCTGAAATAATGGTTTATTTTCGGGCCAGGGCCTCAGGCTACCATGCATGTGATGATCATTTGACTAATTAAGTTTTCAGAGAGCTTTCTACTTAAAAAAAGCATTTTATATATCACTTATAAGGCCAGCATAGTGGATAACATTCTACTGCTCTGTGCAGCTGATAATTAAACCTTATAAACCCTATTTAGGGGTCAAATTCACTAACACCATAGATGGGAGCTCACTTTAGAAGGCTCTGCTACAGAAAATACTTGCAGAATGAATTTAAAAAGTTATCTTTGTATCTTATTCACCTGTCAATGCTCTCTTCCTGACTAAGGTAACGTTTCACATCAGTTAACATCATAGGAGGAAATAAAAAAATGTAATTATTTCTGCCTAACTGGGAAGAAAGGTAAACAGTTACAGTTTTCTAATAGTTTTTTTTCCTCCCCTTCAAAGCAGAACTTTTGAGACAAATTACTGATTTATGTGCACCGACAGAATTGTTTTCAATAATACTAAGCTTCTGGATGTGTCGACTGAAGAGACAAGTTTTACAAGCTGCAAATTGTACATAGATTCCTAGCTGTTTATATATGACAGTAAGCGTTTCAAATACTGACTTTCCCAAGGCATCATCCACGTCCCCTCGACTTGGTTCCTGACCCCGTACTCGTCCACGACAAGTTAAAGGCATGAGTTCATCAGCTGGATATGCATGCTCC
This sequence comes from Cygnus olor, assembly GCF_009769625.2. NCBI lineage: Eukaryota > Metazoa > Chordata > Aves > Anseriformes > Anatidae > Cygnus > Cygnus olor. The sequence goes on along the minus strand of NC_049176.1, from coordinate 15,948,713 downwards.
TGTAGGGAAACAAAACAAACGAATTAAGTTATAACTGTTACAGCCATTCCTGGAAATTTTCAGAGCTTGTTAAAAGGAAGCCCAATGCTGCTGTGCTTCAGTAAAACCTGCATGACTAGCCAAAAATGATTAAACTGAACAGTGCAATAGGACCTCTCTACAACCTCCCATAGAAGTCTGGAACAAATAATGGCACATAAAAAAACAACCCCAAAAGCCATAGCCCCACCAATTACCTTGAAAAGTAGTTCTACTTTCTAAAACAAGGTTCATATGATGCTTCCTATAATGTTTCTTAGGTGGAAGTCACCTCAAAGATGAGCTGAAGAACGAGTACTAATGCAGATGTTATTGAGTGACTGATATTTCATGGAAAAATCAGGGGAATTAGACCTTAAAGTCACTTTGGAAACTTTGCCAAGTGAACACCAGTGATTCAGGGTCATAATCAGTACCTGATATGAGAACTCACTTGGAAGGTAAAACAGTAATTTAGTAAATCATGACACAAATCAGAACGAGAGATAACATTCACAAAAAAGCTTACCAAAACTAACCCATTTACAAATTCAACGAAGTTTAAGAGTGAGGCATTGCTAGATTTTTGGGAAAAGCAATGGTTACCCTCATGCTTCTAGAAAAGCACAAGCAAGCTATATTGTAACCTGATTTCTTGTCTCTAAGGCAGAAATAGCAGCAGCGGCACTGTTGCCAAAGTCAAGCCCACTGAATAAAACCCATTTCTACTTTCAGTCAAGTCAGTGCAAGTTTCGTAGGTTTAAACTGTCACCAAAATGGGGTATCAGCTGAAATACACACAAATATGTAACTCATCATTGTGCAATAGATGTTTACTGAAAAATCACAGAAGTGGACAATGACATTCAGAAAGATGAAACTCATATATATCCAAATCCAAAAATATGCATGGAAATGCTTCTCCATTAGAAGCCCAACACAAGCGAATCGGTACAGAGCTTCTCCCTCTTGATTCCATCAGGAAGCTGGCTGGGGTACCGTGCTCTGCTATTTTACTTTCAGCATGGCTAATTAACATGTGGCAGGTTAAAAAAGTTCAATTACTGCAGCTGAAACTGCAAGTAAACACATTGCGAGTCTTTCCAAATATACAGTACAAAAAATAATCTATATTCAAACACAAAATAGGCAAAGAAGGAACATTCTTCTATAAATAAACAGCTCTTACAGCAACTTCTTTTGAAACTGATGGTTTGTTTCCCCATCTACCACCCGGGTATTTCAGTCTTTGCATGACTTTGTTCTCCTCAAGTTCAACTGCAAAAGCCAGAATCTGGATCATTTTAATACAGCTCAGATGTTTCTGAATATCTGTGCAAAGTATTCAGAAAAACAGATTAAAGAAGTACATGACAAGAGCCATGTCGAAACTAAGATCTCTGGCTTAAATTACGGAGAGAAAAGGTGGCAGTAAAAGAAGAAAACAGACTTTTTATCTTACAGTATCATAACGAACTAGAACAGCTTTGAAAAAATAAAAGCTTGTGTAGTCTCTATCTAGAGCAGGAAAAGCTAATACAACAAGTGGTTTCCCAACTTTTAACTTCTCCCCTTCAGGTAACCTCAAAGGAAACAGAAAGACATATTTAATATAAAATATGGCACATGTTACATACCGTAAACATGCCTCAGAAAAATATTATACGAATGTAGCTTGAGGGATACTCTGGAATTTCTACACATTCTGATACAAGCACTGATCAGACTTCTCAATATCTGGACTGTAAATTCAGTGCAGCACGGTACTTGAACAAAGCAAAAAGACGCACTGCTACGAGTGCTGCAAAGCAAAAAATACCTCCACACTTGAAGCGACTGACATTTTCACATTTTCTTTCTGACAGTCAAGAAGAAAACTTCCCAATTATTATAAATCTTGTTGAAGGACTGAAAATAACAGCAGCTTTTTATTCAAAGCTCCTGTTCATATCTGAAAAAAAAAAAAAACAACCAACTGGGCAAGGGGGTTTCCCCTTTGCACGCAAGCATAAATTTTCAGTCTTTCAGCGACTCAATTCTAAAATAAGTATTAATAGAAACAGAAAATCAGAACTTTTCACCTGGCTGTTTCAAAAGCAGCTGCAAAACCACTTTATTTTCTTGCTGTCAGAATCAAGCCTGATACCCTAATCTTTTCTTCAGCATTGAACAAACAAGCCACATCTCTGTTTGTTCAGTGTTCCAGCATACGTGGCAAATAAATATCTTTCTGGCTTCAAAGTTTCCAGGATAGCCAAAGTCATTCTTCTCCTGAATCCAGAATTTTCTTGCGTCAGATGCAGCAAGACACCTACCTGTTTCTAGTCGATCACAACGAACAATAGGAGCACAGATCCTTTCTACAGCCAACTTTTTATCCAATTTTGCCAAATCCTTAACAGTTTTTACTTCTGAACGTCATGAGAAAACCAAGCCAAGTGATTTTAACAGAACCAGGTCTCAAGTAACTAGTTACAAATCAACACCAAAATGCCAGATGTTTAACTGCTAAGGTGTCAAAAGCAGGAGCTCAGAAGTTCAGAAGGAAACTGTACCCGTTTTGAAAATACTCTTGGCGTTCATTAATTCTGTACCACTCATGCAGTGTATAAATTTGTATATTTTTTTTAATTTTTAATTAAATTTAATTTTAAATTATTTTAATTAAATTTAATTTAATTTTTAATTTATAATTTTTTTTTGTATAAATTGTATAAATAATAAACTCACAAGCTTCCCCCCCCCCACCTTTGTTTTAAATGGCAAAATCATGATATAGAAGTTGGGACACATGGCAAGATACTGTCAAAAAACTGTCGAGTTTGTCCTGCAGGAACTGGTGCAACTTAAGAGAGAGGTTTCTGTAACAGCCACAAAGAACATACAAAAAGATTGTTTCGTAAAACTATGCAAGAATACATATTTTATATTACTCACATTTGCAGCGTCTCCTCAGAATTAGAGTATATTTGAAAGTAACTATCACTTGAGGAGTCAGTCCACTGAGTAATTCTTTATTCTGCAACACATCTAGCCTAAGCTAACCTACTTCAAAGTTGATTAGATTGCAAAATGGCTTCACATACTCAGAACATGAGGACACCTAAACAGAAAAATTACAAGCCATATTAGAAGAAACCACGGTAAGTGTGGCTCGCTGCCGTATGACAGTCACATACCCAGAAGAGGGTACAATGCACAAACAAGACACCTAATCCTCTTTTTGTTCTGCTATGTTCTACAAAACGTACTTGTTTGTAAAAAACAAAACCTACCGAACTGTATCTAGCATGTCTTCCTGCAAGAAAAATAGTTTACTTAATTTTACCCACAAAATAAATAGGATCATTTTGTATTCTCCAGAATCAGATGATAACAGGTTTTCTCAAGCTTCCTGTTTTCACTGTTTTTAAGAGTCTGGAATTACAGACCCAAGAGTTTAATGAAGATGAAAACTGCTCATAACCTGATGGAAGAGAAACCAGTCTGAGGAAGCATCAGGCAGAGATTGACAGAGTTACAGCTAGCAATTCCTAGCTACCGTTCTGAAATCCATTGTAACTCTCCTGACACTGCTCCTCCTGAAAGTAAGATTTGTTCAATTCCTTTTAAAGGGTATACAGACGCTCTTATTTATTTTAGCTTTATTTTCCCCCAATGCCTTCCTGCTATTTCTCTAGAACGTCAAGTACTGTACCCTGCTTTCTCTTCCAGGTCAGCAATAACAGTTCAACAAACAGGTATTTTCCTTACCATATAATTGCTGTACGCATGATCAAACATTTCCAGCACTTGGTTTCTAAAAAACAAAAACAAAAAGTAAAAAGAACAGCATTGGTGGTCTGCATCACAACATCCTTTACCATGCTATCTTAGAACAGCAAGATGTGCTACCATAATCTCAGTCTCAGGAACAGCTCCTCTACTAGCGTACTCTACTCAAGTAAATGAAATAAGGCAAAACAGTTTTCCCTAATCTGGCTGCTATTTGGCTTTTCCTTTGCCTAACACAAAATTAAGTATTTGGCATGTGGGGACTCTCTTTCACCCTCCTGTGCTTCCTCTTTGATAGCTGTAGATGTCACTAACACGTTAAAGCCAGAGACAGGACACGTTCCTTGCTCAGCAAAAACCAGCATATAGAGTTATGTTCGTCTTGTAATCACCCCCACTAAAACCAACTGACACAGCGTTAAATTCCGATCTGTGATTCAGATAAGTGATGAGATACACATCTTCCTTGCATTAGGAGTCTTGGCAAGCACACAGTAAAGAAAATCCTCAAAGATATATTTATTGTACGTGTTTGAGAAGCAGTCAAGGTGAGAAGCACTGCCACATAAAACAGTGCTGTCTTCCCGAGAGCACACTGCTTCCATTTGTACCTAACTGTTTTACTGAGTACCTAGCCATGCTTACAACAGAGCATGCTAATTTCTAAGCTAACAGCTATATAACTCACAGTCTCCGATGATAAAACCAAACCCAGGAGACAGGAACAGCACAATTATACTCCAAATAACTGATTTAGTTCAATGACTTAAAACTAAGCAGTAGTTTTCACTCATCCGGTGTACCAAGCCGTCAAAAAAAAAGGACAGGATGCTTTTTCCTGGTACTTTGGAGGCTTCATCCAGCCTGCAGTGCCCGTACCTGCGGCGGCACTTGAGCACCAGCTCCAGCTGCACCAAGCACACCATGCCGACCTGTGATTTAGCACACACAAAGCTTCTCACTGCCTTTAGTTCTCTACATGCAACTTGCTTTTACAGGACACTTTCTGAAAGGACTTCTGTGACTGACACGACCTTGTCCTGGAACAGAGGCATGGCTTACCTGCAGTGAACGACCCAGCTGAGAGCCCCCAGACACAAACGGTGGCAAGACCGCTTGCACACACCAGGGGCAGCAGGTGCACGGAGTTGAATTTATGAACACAAAAAATTTAAACCAAAGGGGGAAGTTTAAACCCATTAAGTGGTGACACGAGGAAAGCACACAACGTATGTACCCTGACAACCCAAGATGCAAAGCCCAACTAACTGTAAGCATCACTGAAGTTAAATATCAGCTTACGTCCAGTGATTAACAACTGAAAGTCTCCACAGTGCTTTCCCCGCACATTTTGCATCATTATTCTCTGCAAGTGACCAGCTGATGTGAACGCAATGACGATGAAGCTGCCCTGGCAATAAGATCATGCTGAGCTTGATTAAAGGTCTGTCTAAAAAAACCAACTACTTCATGCAGTGCAATACATTGCCACCTATATTGTAGTTTTTATCATGCAACTAAAAGCCATATTAAAAGCAAATCAGCTTCTTACACGTATACAAAAGGAATCTACGATTCTACTGTAGAATGTCAAGGTTCACAGGAAGAGATGACCCATCTAAACTTACTGTGCCTTACTAAAGGACTCACACAAATATAAACGTGAAGACAAGGTTCCAGTTGTGATTTCCTTTGGTTTCGTTATCTGCGCTTTGACTGAGACACGTTCCGGGCCTCTTGCACAGATTTTTATTAAGGTTGCTTTGCAGCACAGACTGGGGCGGGCTGGGCGCTGGCACAGGCTGCCCAGAGCAGGGGTCACAGCCCCCGAGCTCGCAGGAGCTCAGGAAGCGTTTGGGCACCGCTCTCAGACACAGGGTCTGTTTGTGAGGGGCCCCGTGTGGGGCCAGGAGTTGGGCTCGACGACCCCCCTCGGGGGTCCTTTCTAACCTGGGCTACGCTAGGAAACGGGGACCGCTGCAATTTGCCTTCAGCAACGGAAGCGGGCAGAAACACGCGTCGGGGTCTCCTTTTTATTACTCCCCCCCCCAGCCGCGTTCCCCAGGTGCGGCCGCAAGGCGCCCAGCCGGCCGGCACGCGGAGGGACGCTCACCTCCGCCCGCTTGTACCCGCAGGCACCCGAGCGGCGGCCGCAACCCCCGAGGCTGCGGCTCCAGCGCCCGGCGGAGGGCCGGAGCCGGCCAGGGGACGCCGGCAGGACCCGCCAGGGGCCGCGGCCCCGTCCCCGCCGACCCCTCCCCGCCCCGTCCCGGCTCACCCCAGCCGCCGCTTCTCCTCCTTGCTCATGGCCCCGGCTCCCGGCGCGGCCGCCAGCACGGAGGAGGCGGAGAGGAGGCCGAGCGCCAGCAGCCTCCACGGCCTCCTCCAGCGAGGCCCCCGCTCGCCGCCGCCGCCGCCGCCCTGGCAGCCCGCAGCTCCGCTCATGGCCGCGGCCGCGCGCCCGCTGCCGCTAGGCCCAGGCCCGGCCCCGGCCCATCCCGCCCCTGGCGGCGCGGCGGCCGCGGCTCCCGGCGGCGGGGCCCGGCCCGGCCCGGCCCTCCCGCGGCGTAGCCAAGGGAACGGCCTCGCGCCGCCGCTTCCGGGTTCGGCCCCGCCCCGGCGGGCCAATGGGAGCGGGCCGCGGCGGCGCGAGGGCGCCGGGGGCCACGTGACCGCGGCAGGCGCGAGAGGCGACGTGGACAAAAGGATGGGGGGAGGCGGGGGCGCGGCGCGGCCGGACTACAGCTCCCGGCGTGCCTCGCGCGCGCTCTGCCGCCGCTCCGCAGCGGGCGGCTGCCGCGCGCTCGCCGGGAGGTGTAGTTCGGCGCCGTCGCGCGGAGCCGGCGTTGCGCCCGCTGCCGCCGCTCCTTCGCTCGCTTCGCGTTCGAGTCCGGCGGCGCCCGCGGGGCCCCGCCGGCTGCTGCCCCTCGGACGCCGGGCGTAAAGGCGCGGGGCGGGCCCGCAGCGCAGCCCTCGGCCCGCGGAGCCGCCCGGAGCCCCCGTGTTTGACCCGGCAGCGCCCCGCGCTGACCCGGCCCAGAACCGGCCCCGCTGGCCGCGGAAGGGCGGAGCGGGATTTGTTCCCGTCACCGGCGTCGCGCAAGGCGGCCTGCCCGCTGCCGCCCTACAGGGCCCTGCAGGGCTCCCCACAGCCGCCGCACCGGGCCCGGCACGGGCAGGAGCTCCTGCAGACACGGGCCAAAAGTACCGACCGGTGGCTTCTTGTACCCGCAGCGGCCCGGTGAAACCGTGCGGGTCGCGGGCCTCGGCGTTCCTGTCACCGCGACCCGATCCCCACACCCCGTTGTTAGCCCGAGGCCTCGTTAGAGACGTGAAGAACGCTGCTCTGAAGAACGCCGCTCTCCGTCCCTCTGCAAGCACCACGGCGTGTCAGAAAACATACGCAAAGACAAAAGACGCCCGTGAAGTGCTGAATTTCAGTACAAATCTGCCGACAGGGAGATGTTGGGGACAAGTCTTTGCTGCCGTTTCCCATCCTACTTGTGAAGAACAAGCGCGCTGAGCGCCTGCATTCAACACCACCGTGCTCAAATACCTACAGGAAAACATGACCCTGATCTAAGCCTGCCATAGGAATAACTCAAAAATGGCTTTGATGGGAGTGTTAATGCCAAATATATTTTTTGTACTGTGTATGTACAGATGTCTCTAATTCATGTTAGTCATAAACAGCTTTTGTAGAACACAGCCATTTTTGCAGAGTAACCGTCGCCATCTTGCCATTCTCTTTTGTACGCATCTTCGTAGAAAAACTTCATGTCCCCTATTCCATGACATTGCTAAAAGAGACTGCCACTGCCCAACTCTAAAGCACGTTATAAACTTGAAGTCACTTAATGTTTAGTACCAATTAGAAATAGCTAATGATTTGTTAAAAAAAAAAAAAGGAAAGAAAAAGCTGATAGTGAAATAACTAAGCAATTTTGCATGAAGGAGGAAACTATTCAAAAGTACTTTTGCGAGGAAAACATATGTGACATTAATGTTTGTACACCGCACTACAGCTTCTGGAATAAATAGGAGTTGCATTTATTTTACAACAGTGACACTCCACTCTGTCAAGTTACTCAACATGTTCCATACTTAGGCAGTAATATTTGCCTATTCCTCTAGTATCCATTCTCTGTTAGTATTATAGCAGATTTTGATAGCATTAAATAACAGACTTTACACAGGTTGTTAAATGCCAACAAATATTATGCTCTCTGGAGTTTGTTATTTCTTCCCATGTCTTTATGAATGCAGATGCCTCAGTCCTTTACTTACTGTGATTATTATTAATCTTGCTGTCCTGTACAGTCTTACATTTATTCAGAAAGAGTCAGAAACCCCAGATCAAATTTTTAAGGTGCCCTAAAGTGACCTCTGAAGTGCAGTCTTTATCTCCAAAGCCCAATTTGTTAAAATGCTGTTTTTCATTTCCAAGCTTTTCTGTGCACAGTCTTTATATTGTGTGTGCAAATAATGCTTATAAGCCACTTTGTGCATAGATCACAATTTGCCGTGGATGATAGTATGCCGGCTATGAAAGCAACAAGTCTCATTTTAATTACTGCTTTTGAAACTTGATTCTGCCCTCCAAAATCTAAGCACAAGTGAATAGCCCTTAGCTGATTTTTGCTTCACTTAACTTTTCTAGTAGAAATTATATGCAATCATCATAATATTTCACAATTATTGCAATTTATGATGTAATTTACGCACCTAGAAAGCCCTACAAAAGTGAGTAACTCAAGTCAGTAAGAATGGGAATGGCAGGACTCTTAATATTCGGTATTAGATAGCTGTAAGTGAATATGTTTTATGGTGGGAAGTAAAACATAAGGATGCTGCCTTATGGTTATAGTTATTGTAAACATTCTCATCTTTCCCGTCTATAAAATAAAATAAAATAACTGTAAAGTGCTCTGGAAGGCTAAATAACCCAGAAGTGCAGAGTGGGACTGAGAAACCTGCTCCCATCTTCCCCCCTTTTTAAATATAGCAATAAGAAAAAAATCAGAAAAGTTGCTTGTCTTTAATACCTGTCAAAACTTCATAATAATTATGTTATCAGTTTGCAGAATTTGCATAAAGTGTGGCTTTTGAGCAGCCTACTAAATTAACTATTGTGTTCTGTTTCACTACTAACGGTTTTATTTATTTCCCATATACTGCATGCAAATACTAAAAGCATCCGTGAATAGCAACGTATGTACCAACCATCTAAGAATCATTACAGTACTGTCAAATCCATGCATTTTAAAATCATGAGCCACTCCCCAGTTAAAACACCTAAGAAGTTGTCTTAAGTTGTTAAAATAACTCTATAGACAGGGGTGAATTGCTTTTGAAGCATTCCGTGGTGACATTTTCAAACTTTTCTATGACCATAATAGGCAGCAAATTTTAAGTGAAAGATGAGGTTTCCCGACAGCGATCCGATTTTAAGCAGTGAGGGCTTTAAATGAAAGGAAACCTATCACCTATCACTCAGGAAGAGATCTGTGACAAAACTGCAAGCTGGTAATACCACAGTACAGCCCGTTTCCTCTAGCTCCAATTCAAGTAAGTATTCACGATTAAACAGAGATTACTGAAGCAAATAAATCCTAAAGGGCTGGGCTGAAAAACACTTCTTACTCTTCAGGGGTTTGCTGTACATAACTACCTTCCCTGTTTTCTTCTGTGAAAATATCTTGTACTTCTGAGCTTGTTATTTCCGTATGTGAAGATGATTCATCTTCTGGCTTCCCTTTGCCCTCGCCAGGCTCAGCACCTCCTGTGACCTGTGTGGAACTAACCTCTCCCTGATCCACTGCCAAAGAAACCGGCACATCTATCAGTCCCGTTCTTGGCTTTTCTGTATTCAAAATAGGCACTTGTGCTGTGTCTGGATTTTCAGCAGGGTTATGAGAAAAGCTCTCAGTCCCTACCTCCACTGGGACAGCATGACTATCCCCTGCTCCTCCTCCCTCCCCATCTAATCTTTTGTCTTCAGATGCGTTTTCAGTGTGTTCTGGCTGCAATCTGTCCCTGTCACAGCTTTCCACACCCGTGTACCAAACACTTTGCTTCATCTCGACTTCTGATTTTACCACTTGAGGTGTATCTGAGATTTCCACCAGCCATTCTGCTTGAGCCATATTGCAGCCCGCCTTGGACACACTCACTAAATTCTTACCACCTGTCCCCAAACTAGATGAAGATGGTCGGTCCTCCTTGAACTCCGTGGTTTCCGCTGCATCTTTATTCATCATCGTCTGTCTTACTTCAATTTCTGCCGCAGCTATTTTGCTTATCTGGTTCCCTTCATGCTCTTGCAACTTTAAAATCTCACCTTCACAGATCTCTTTTATATTCTCAGGTGGAGTATCTGCTGGTAATTCAACTGCTACCATCAGCAAATTCCTTATCTCATTCACATCATCAGGGGATTTACAACTCTCTTCTTCTGACTTGCTTTCTTTCTCAGAATTCTCCCCAAAACCTCCTTTCCCTGTGTTTTCATCCTGACAAGTAACCCTCATGTCAATACTCACTCCTTGGCCTTTAGTTTCTTTTTTAGTTTCCTCTTCAAGCCCTGTTCCTACTGCATTTTCACTCTGTGATAATTGTTCTGTAATCCCTTTTTCCACCTTGATTTTCATTTCATCATTTCCTAAAATCTCTGCTTCTACTACATTATCATGTGGGGAAGTCAGCTTGATCTCAACAACTTCTTCCTGTACTTTGCTTTCTTTTTCAGTGCCACCGTCAAACGCTGCATCCGTTGCTGTTTTGTTCTCAGAAGTTACCTTCTCCTCTACTGCTTCTTCATGTACCTTAAGTTCTTTTTCAGGGCTGACTCCAAAATCTCTGAATGCATTTTCAGTCCCCGAAGCTACTTTTTCCTCCACGACTTCTTGTTTTGTAGTAAGCTCTGTCTCAGTGTCCCCTACAAAGTCTCTTTTCACCATGTCTTCATTCTCCAAAGCAGTATTTTCCTCTGGAACTTTTTGTTCCGTAAGGGTAGCTGCAAGGGACTCCTGTTTCTCACTGATGTCTGTAATGATCACTTCTTCATTTTTGCTTGCCTGATTACCAGCCGTATTAACAGAAATGACTGCCTCTTTGTCTGATGGCTTGCTATCATCATGATCCTTCTCCCAAGAAATCTTTTCGGTCACAATGAGTGTCTCCTCACTTTGAGTTTCAGTATCTGACATCTCTACTCTGGCAGTGGAAGGCTTCTTAGCGGGAGTGGTTTGTGCTGATCCTGAAGGGGTCTTCAGGTCAGTTAAACTGGACACACTTTCACAGGGCAAGTTCAAGTTATCTTCAAAGAGGTTGTGCTTCTTCAGAATTGCAGCTTCTTTTATCACTAAATAAAACAGAAAACGGTTTGGAAAGACTGACAGAGGTACACCAAAGAAGGTACACTATTTCCCTGAGTTTCTAATGTCATATATATTGATATTACAAACAATAGTAATTTTCATTTTCAACTTGTTTTCAGTTTATCTTTATTGGGGAGTTTATCTGTTTTCATTAATGGAACTCCAATATTGACCTAAACTTGTAATTGCAGTAATACAAAAGTACCAGAGGGCCTGCAGTGCACAAAGGTAATGTTTAAATGCGGAAGTGATTACACTGAATACATGAACAAAAGTGTGCTTATTACATTAATTATTATACTGATATTTTGGAACAGTTGTGCCACAAAAGGCCGTTGGGCAACACAGAAGCTTGTCTTTATCTAGCATATAGATAGGCAGACAGATCCAGAGAGATACAAATATTTTATGTATCTTTATATACCACCTGGCATGGTTTCATTTTCTGGCACACAAGCAGAGACATCTGCCTGGTGTACTGCACTAGCATCAATGATGTATGGGAAACTGCACCTGGCAGTACATTTCATTTGGGGAAATTCATTTTCACTGCCATTAGATGTCACCAGGCCTTTACAAATAAGAGCATAATTTCACTCCTGGGCCCAGGAAATCAAGATAAAATGAAGGTTACATTTTGTCAGAAATACGCTGATGCCACGCTGTAATTTTGACTTTCCCAAGCTTAGTAATGTCACTACATGAATTTAAATTTCAGGGCTCGCCACACATCTTCAGTGAGCTGAATACAAATAGTAGCACTGTAATCCCTGGTCTTTGGGAAAGCTGGGACCTGGCTCAGAGACAGCCAGGAGCAATAGCTCACCACTGGCCAATGGCCAAAATGCTATTACTGTCACCTCTAGAGTATCCTCACCTTTCAGGGTTTCTTCAAGCAGTGTCTGATATAAAATCTCTTCATACACATTCTCTACTTGGATCACGCTAGTGTAATCAGCAAAAATGAACTGCTCGTATTTCTGCAGCTCCTGTGCAGACACAGAAGAAAGGAACAGATGCATAAAAACACAGCAATTTCAGAGATTTTGAACATCCTACTTCAGTGGAGCACCTGCATCTACCAGGTCTTGCAATGCTTCTTTTGAACTATGAGTAAACAAAGTATATATTTTCACCATTCATTATGCACTTACCAAACACCGTTCTTACACTACAATTACATTTAGAAGAACTATAGAGCATTGTCATCTGCACTGTAATAAACAATTCTGAAATAAAGAGTTGGTGAGGAAATGCCTCACTCACTGTTTGTCCAAGGAGGCAAATCCACAGTGAGCATGGGAGATCCAGGGTTTGGTTTTGTTTTTTTTAATAGGTGTGTAACATATTGAGCTTACTGAATTATATGTAATAGGCTGTATCTATGCAATAAGTGAGTCATGATCACTAGGAAGCAGCTTGGTGGTCCATAAAAAGAAAATGAAGTGACTGCTGCCCGTTTCTAAAAGGGATACCTACAGACTAACATCTGGTGGATTTAAGTCTTTAAAGTCAAGTGTTTAAGGCCAGGTTGGATGGGGCTTTAAGAAACCTGGTCCAGTGGAAGGTGTCCTTGCCCATGGCAGGTGGGGTGGCCTTAGATGATCTTTAAGGCTCTATTAGAAGGTCAAGACTTGACTGGGCCTGTCAGCTGTGCTACACACATCTGCTTCCAGAGCCAGCTGCTCACTTCTGCAGAGGCACAAACTCAAAAGGTTTCTGGGATGTTTGCACCACCACTGCTTCCTCTGGCCCAGAGACTCTAGATAGGACTCCACGCTCTATATTTAAGGGGGTGAAATAGTTTTGTTTCCTTGCTCACCCCTGTGCATGAACACCATGTCTTGAAGGCACTGCTGACACTCAGCAAAGAGTTACTACAACTGTTACTCTGAGATATGATAGTATGTAGAATGACATAGAGAGGAGAGTGATTTTAAATACATTTTTTGAAGTCCTGAGTTTGAATGATCTGTACTCAAAGATTTACAAGCATAACTTGAATAAACACTTGGTTTTAGACTTGTTTTTTAAACCAAAACAAGCTAGAGGCTCAGCAAGAGCCTCAGGGAACTGATGAACATCAGGGAAACAAAAGGGCAGGGATGGGTTATGGCAGTCATCTTCCAGCAGCTACAATGAGAATGCAAGTGAATGTGCGTGGTCTGCAAGAAAGGGAAAGCCTATTTCATTTGAGCCAAGGTGAACAGCATTCCAGCTGGCCCCTCATGCAGCCACACTGATAACATCTGCATGAAACTCTGGCAGATGGTGTTTGCAGAGTACTACCCTATCAGCATGATTAAGGACAACAGAGCCAGTCCCTGTATGTTTGTTTCCTGACTGCTGACACAATTACTTCAATTTAAAATCACTGAATACCAGCCCATGGCCTGTTTGCTTGCTGCTCCTGCTGCCCAAGCAGGCGCTTGGTTTTGAAGGAGGTTGTGAGCAGAGGCTGTGTATGGTCACAGTGGTGCCTCTGGGTGCTGCCCTCTCCGAATGACCAAATTTCAGCTTGCAGCAGGGATGCCGAACACAGGGACAAGCTCATAACCTAAACTTGCAATTGTCAGATAGAGAGAGGAGTTCAGTTTGAGGGGTCTTCAGATCTCTAGGGAAGAAGCGAAATGGGGATGGGCAATGGTCTGCAGCTATCTCTGAGGAAGCAAGCTGCATATGCAGCTTCCTTGTATCCCAAAATCTTCACTCCATTCCACATCTTGTACCGTGCTGCTACATCAATCCACAAACTGGCAAATATAAACATATTTTCTCCAAATAGGCATGAGAGAAAACAGCTTTACAAAGTTTAGGATTTATAGTCAAGGTGTTAATCCTTTCCTGCCTTTTACTACTGTTGTTTTGTTGTTTTTTTTTTTTACTCACAGAGCAGTAATGTAACCTACTGGTTTGCATGTTGAAGCCAGTGTCTTCTGCATTGTGGGCAAAGTAATCTGTACTAGTGCTTCTTGAAATATCTTCTTCCGGATAGTGCTGCTGTCATAATCATATTGCTGTTAAAGACAGACAAGAAGAGAAGCAAGTCCACACATGTTTGGTGTTATTAATCATTCACAGGAGGAACTGGCTCTTGTTAACCTGTATCTGGTGACAGGGAACTACCAAAGGATGCTGTATCATTGGTACACGCAGGGGTTTCAATTCCCATGCAGGTTATTCCAGCTTTTGGAAAAATACTCTGAGATCAGGGAGATTCTGGTATCTCTTTCCCTTCATTTTTTTTTGGTCTGAGCTAGAAACAGCCTCATGCTTGCTCTCTCCAGGTATTTTAGCACTGAGGGTAATGAATTCTAGGGGCAGGCTGATTATAAACTAATATAAAATTATTTACTCAGATCCACAGCATCATTTCCAGTTGATTTAATTGTAACTGAAAGGACTGCACACGTAAATACTCTTATAATTGTCTGCCCAGAACTAGGTTTTACCCCCAAAATGAGCAGCTTTGCTAAGTGCCACCAAATCAGCATTTCCCACCAGACGGTAAGAGGTATCTTCTTTCAAATACTAAGGTAAATTCACGTAAGAGATGCTCTCTTTAGGTTTCTTAAAAGGCAGAACACGAGATCTTACTGCACAAAAGCTGTAGCATTTACCTTCAGTACTCTCAGTTTGACTTTTTCAATGGTTGTTGCAACTTTCGCTGAGTCTGCCTGGCGACTGGGAGAGAACAACTGCTCAAAAGTATAAACTGCATTTTCCATCAGCTAAGAATAATAAGAAGAAATATATTTTAAAGACCCGTAACACAAAATGTCTACATACATAAAGAAACCTGATAAATGTAACCATTAACTTAAATTGTGTTTCTGAGAGGTGAAACAGAGAAAGAATAATCAAAAAATCAATACATATTTTCAAGTGCTTCAAATGATTGTGGAAGGGGAAGAAAAGCCTTGCCCAGTTTAGATTTCAACACTCAGCTTTGTAATTGGACAACAAAAAGAATAATCTCTTACATTAATGCAAGAGCACAGGAAAATGAAACTACCTCAAATTCTACCTTGAGCATAAAGGAGGGTCACCAGAAGGTCTGCGAAACAGTTGTATTCGCAAACTTATTCAGAGTAGATTCATATTGTCCCAAAATTGTGTTTCTCTTATTACTATCTATTTTAGTACTCTAAAGGCTAACATGCATAGAAATGTTGCAGTAAATAAAGGAAATTAAGCCTTAGTATCTTTAATCTAATATAATAGCTTTGCTGTACGGATTTAATCTCTTGTCACTATCCAAAAAGGTGGTGACAAATACAAGAAGTAGAATTAAGTGGCTATATATACAGGCCACAGACAAAATTCATCCCTAATAAGAAGACTATCATTGGCTGCTATCAGATCCTATTGGTCTTAGTAAGTAATACTGTAGATGAGACTTTTTTAAAAAAGCCATTAATTAGTAGCTTTTCTTATAACACAAATAGTTATCAGCAAAAATCTCAGATAGAGCAGTATTTTCTCAAGAATTATGTTAGGCTGGTACTTGCCATCTTTTCAAGTTATCCAAAGATTCATTAAAAATATTAAAAACCTTACTACAAAAAGATATTTCAGAAAAAAAAATGTTCTGCAAGTGGTAATTATTTCTACTTAAAGAGGCTTTGCCTCTTTTAAGTAGTGTTTCCATTCAATTTTTAATTTACTCTTATTGGAGGGGGATGGGGACGTCCATAGGGAAGCCATCATTACTGCTGGGTCTTCCTTCACATCTCATGGGAATGTACCAGTTGATTTTCATCATATAGTAAAGAGGACTTTGTAGTAAAGAGGTAGTTTGTAAATGAGTATGTAGATACTTATGGATAAGACACACTTTCAATTCCTTCTAGACTAGTAACATTTTCATTAATGAAAATAAGCAGTGAAAAACTTTGAAAGGGTGATCTTTATAACTGACTTTGCAGAAAACTTGAAATTAGACTATATAGACTATATTTTAGATAAAAATGGAGAAGATAGAGGTCTACTCAATCTGTGCATGTATCAGGAGGCCATACATTAAAGGCATTGCAAGACCTCCCATACAATACAAAGACAGGAACAATGTATAGTTAAGTTTGAGACTAATTCCAAGATGAATGACTCACTTTTTATTTGTGTTATTATTTGGAGCAAATCATAAACTGGCGTGGATTTGCTGAAGATACTGGAGTTGGTTTATTTACACTAGTTGAGTGTTTCTCTCCTAAATTCCCTAAACTTGACCACTAGAGGATGCCAAGCTCCCAAGCCTGTAACTGTGCACTGAAAGAAGGAATACTCCACCCAAGTTAGACTTAAGCCGAATTATTCTTTTATATTAAAAATGCATGAGCACAGACACATCTGACCTTACTTGTTGATAAAATAAATGTCCATGGACACAAAGTGAAGCTACTTACTATTTTTATGAGAAAAATAATAGCCTTTTAAAGAGAGATAAACAATAACTGCATTTTCAGAATAACTTTTACTCTCATTTAACTTATTTATTGTGAATTTTGTTTCCTTACATTAAAAAAAAAAAAAAACTTGGTTTGTACAGGATATATTTTCTGTCTAGTTCTTCGTCTTGGTTCATGGTCTTCACTTACTGAACGACATTTTATTTGAGCAGCATTTTGGAATGGTTTCCTTGAAAGACTGAGACATGAAATCAGAATTTTATTTCTGATTAATTCTTTGGCTGCTGATCATTGCTGTAATTAGAAAAACTGCTTTTAGGAAAACCCTATCCAAACACTGTGCTAGAAACTTATTTTCCATGTTCATAACTCCCACTTCACGGGAGGGAACCACTTCCATTTCACAAGATGACCAACTAGATTACTTAATTTCTCAACTAAGGATTATAATCACAGGGTTCAACATATTGTTATAAGGCCAAATCTGCCCTGCATTCTGGCAATGGAAAGAAGTCTACTGGCCAGGTCTTAATAGATTTCTGGCCAGGGATCCAGAAGAAATAAAAGCAAAGCAACATTACAGCTTATACCAATACACACTGGAGGGGGAAAAGAGGCAACATTCCTTTTTCATCTCAAATGATGAAATGATTTCACTTCAACCATCCCCATGAGAAGTGAAGTTGGTTAAAATAGCTTCATCCTGAGACACCATTTATGTCAAAGAAATTGGCAATTTTTAACATTAATTGCCTTGTTTTATATTCATGAGAAAATAAACTATCAAGAAGGAGAAGGAGACACTCTATTTTGTTAAAATTATTCAGGACTCTTCCTGAAAAATAAACACTTGAGAATGAAAATCAGGTGGATTTTAGCTACCTTGTTGGCATAAGCACAACCTTCCTGGGTGCTAAGACACCAAGAATTCAGAATGTCAAGGTTCATGGGAAGAGTTGATCCATACAAAATTCTTGTAACTCACTGAAAGACTCTCACGCATGCAATGTCACAAATATAAATGTGAAAATGAGTTTCTAGCTGCATTTTTCTTATTTTTTTTAATCTGCATTTTGCTTGGTATATATCTGGGGCCTCTTGCCCTCATCAAGAATCAGCTCTTCATCAAGATTACTTTGAAGCAGCTTAGAAGAACAAACCTAACCTGTTCTCTGAAGAGGAAAAACTGGATTTTACAGTACCTCTTGCATGAAGTTCTGTGTCCTCTGAACCACAAAGTCAATGTGGTAGACCTTGAAGCGACTCTTGAGGTCTTGAAGGAGCTCCTGGAGGAGGTTTACTTTCAGATAGCAAGGCTCCATCTTCACAGAATTGAATGGTAGGTTCATCAGCTGATCCACGTTCTGCATTCCAGTGGAGGAAAAACAGGCTTTGAGAAAAAGCAGCTGGAAACCAATTTTAAGTAGAGAATATAAGAGTGGCCCTAAAACAAATTCTGGTATCTACACTCTGGTTGCACAACTGCCACAAGACTTTCTAGACCACAAACAAAGCAATAATATAGTACCACTTTGGGAAGCAAGTACTGCTGTCACTCAAGTTCTAGGTAGAAAAGTGCTAATGTAAAAGGCTCCAGTTATATTTTTGTCTTACCTCCTTTAGCTTTGTGATATCATTTGTCTTCTGGAAGTTCTGGATGATTTCATTAACTTCTTTATCAAAAAGTGAGCGAACTTCAGTGAATCCAGAACTCACGGGACCCATGAGCTCCTCCAATATGGATGTGAGAAATGGCTGGATATTTTCTGTGCAGCATTTCTGAGCAGGCTCAGAAACAGTGGCTGGAGCATAAGACAATACAATGGATGCATTTTAGGCTACTAAAATATACAGTGAAAAATGTAATCTGAACAGATATACTTTACAATGGATTAAATGCCCCCGTATTTTTTTCTGGAGTCACACCTCCTCAGAGATGACAAGGGTGATAAAAGGAGAGTTTATAGTTTTTTGAGTAGCAATGAAACATCTTTTCCTATGCCCCCCCTAAGCAAACTAGCAGCATGGTAGCACTGTGAGAGGAGAGGAAAGGGAAGCTGTAAGTATTGGTAAATACTGGGGAGTTTGCACAAAGCTTGGTCATGGTGCTTGTATAAGATTTATCTGACCTTGGTACTCCACAGTTCACTGAAAGCATCCTAGGCTGTTATCTGAGAATATCAATGTAACATCCTGAGTTTTATCAAAACACCTCCTAAGTGATCAGCTATTTATTTATTTGCTAACTTAAGCAACATCAATTGATGTTTGCCTACTTTTAACACTCATTTTTACATTCATAGCAAATATATAATTTTTCATATTAGTTTCACATCATTTAAAAAGCTCTTTGGTTTAATCATGCTTTGGTATCCTATGAACTTGTCACTTAACCAGAACCTATTTTTGTGGAGCATTTCTTGACATAAGGTCAAAACCACCACACTTTTAATTATGCTCATGTAATCTATACCTTCATTTCACAAAGCTGCCCAAGCAAAAATCAAAGCAGAATACGCAACTCTAATCAGGATACTCATAACCTGCCAGCTCTAGCTCCAACTTGAGAAGACTTTGTATTTTCACAGATGCAGCTGCCCCAGGTGTCAGTTCCCGTCAAAGGCAGCAGGGGCTCAAAGCATTTGTTTTCTGAAAATGAGCATCTCCGGATGGAGTTTCAAAACACATAAGGATTTCAAAACAACGACATCTGGTAATTTGAGCAGCACAATGGGAAACATTAAGGATCGCTCCAAAACACATTTGTTTTCCTACTAACCTTTGATTTTTCCAGCTAAGAAGTTCTTGGAGTTCAGAATCTGATCCATGTCTGAGCGAATGGTTCCTTCAAGAGATTTTGCAAAATCTCTGCACTCTTCTTTCAAGGTACTCAGTCCTTCTGAAACCTGCTGCTGGACTAAGCCATATGTTTCTTCTACAAACTAAATTCAAATTAAATTAAAAAGCAAAGATTAGAATCAGCACATTCAGACAATTAGCATGAGAAACAACTACTCTGGAAATATTCATACTTACACCAAACCAGGCCCGCTTCCTGTCATTCCTCTTTCCTTTCATTTTAGGCAGGATCATCGTCTGAAGGTTAGGAAGGAGTTCCTCCATCACAAGGTTGCTCAAGATCTATATGGTTAAGAGATTAAAATGACCTGTTCATACATTGTTTGCCATCTAAAAACTGAGCACTTGCATCACAGAATGACATGTAAATATAGGCAACCCCAAACACACAACAGTTTAGCTGTCCCAGGTTGCCAGGAGGACTGTTTTTAAAATATCAGGTATGTTTGAGAGAAACTCTATGAATTCCATCTGAAGAATCTTTCTCTGAAAGGCTTTGAAAGACCATCAACTAACAGAAGATGAACCAAGATGACAAAGATGTCTATTAAAATTTACTGTATGCTGTTAGAAAGATTGCCATGTGAAAAACAATGGAGCTAAAATGACTGATGTCAGCTAAACAACTACCAAAAACATTTGAAAAGCTGTTATAATGACTGTTGCTTCTCGAAGCTGACCTTGTTCTGAGACACTGATGCCCTCCCAGAGGCATCATTGAGGAGAAGTTGTTCTGAAGACTCATCAGCCAAAGGACACTTCTAATAGGAAAATACCTTGCAGCAACAGTGGTGTAGTGGTATCATGAAAAATTCCCATTCTTGTGACCCGTGTTCGATTCCCAGCTGGTGCAAGTAAGTTCTGCAGCTGTTCCCTGAACCTCTAAGCAATTGCTGGGGCAAAACAGTGACTTTTCCTGTTTTTAAGAAGGGTAGAAAGGAAGACTCACCGAACTACAGATCGGTGAGCCTCACCTCTGTGGTTGGAAAAATCATGGAACAGATTCTCCTGGAAGCAATGTCAGGGCACATGCAGGAGGTGATCCAAGGCAGTCAGCATGGCTTCACCAAGAGCAAATCATGCCTGACCAATCTGGTGGCCTTCTCCGATGGAGTGACTGCATCAGTTGACAAGGGAAGACCGACCAATGTCATCTACCTGGACTTCTGCAAGGCCTTTGACATGGTCCCACATGACAACCTAATCTCTAAATTGGAAAGATATGAAGGGTGGACCACCCAGTGGATAAGGAATGGGCTCAACGTCCGCACCCAGAGAGTGGTGGTCAATGGTTCTATGTACAGGTGGAGGCCGGTGACGAGCAGTGTCCCTCAGGGGTCTGTCTTGGAACTGCTGCTTTTCAGTATCTTCATCAATGACATAGATGATGGGATTGAGTGCAACCTCAGTAAGTTTGCTGATGATGCCAAGCTGAGTGGTAGGGTTGATACCAAAGAAAGAAGAGATGCCATTCAAAAGGACCTGGACAAGCCTGAGAAGTGGGCCCATGTGAACCTAATGAGGTTCAACAAGTCCAAGTGCAAGGTGCTGCACCTGGGTCAGGGCAATCCCAGACATGAGCACAGGCTGTGGGAAGAACTCACTGAGAGCAGCCCTGCAGAGAAGGGCTTGGGGGTTCTGATGGGTGAAAAGCTCAACATGAGCCAGCAGTGCGTGCCTGCAGCCCAGAAGGGCAACTGCATCCTGGGCTGCACCAACAGAGGTGTGACCAGCAGGTCGAGGGAGGTGACTGTCCCCCTCTGCTCTGCCCTTGTGAGGCCCCACCTGGAGTCCTGCATCCAGGTCTGGGGCCCCCAGCACAAGAAGGATGTGGGGCTGTTAGAGCGGGTCCAGAGGAGGGCCACAAAGATGATCAGAGGCTGGAGCACCTCTCTTAGGAAGAAAGGCTGAGGGAGCTGGGGCTGTTTGGCTTGGAGAAGACTCTGGGGAGACCTCACTGCATCTTTTCAATACTTAAAGGAGGCTTATTTTTTAGATGGAGAGCAACTTTTTGCTTGGGCAGAAGACAATAGGACAAGGGGGAATGGCTTTAAACTGAAAGAGGGGAGATTTAGATAAGGTGTTAGGAGGAAATTCTTCACTCAGAGGGTGGTGAGGTGCTGGAACAGGTTGACCAGAGAGGCTGTAGATGCCCCATCTCTGGAGGTATTCAAGACCAGGTTGGATGAGGCCCTGGGCAACTTGATGTAGTGGGTGGCATGGGAGGGTTGGAACAAAATGATCTTTAGGGTCCCTTCCAACCCAATTCCAACCCTTCCAATCCATTCTATGATTCTATGACTCTTGACCCAAAAAAGCAAGATAGAATGATACTGATGTGGATCTTCAGGAGTATTTCTTGTGAACACCAATTTCACAATTCACACAAGGACGGGAGGTCCCAGTAAAACCCGGATATGGGACAGAAAGGGAATCCAGAAATTGGGGTAATCTGTAGATCAAATAATTCTACTCTGATTTTTTTTTCAAGAAGCGTAGCACAATCCAAAAGATTCATTAGCTCCAAGGCTATCCTGAGGCAAAAGGGATAAAATGAATAGCTGATGGAGTTTGTGAAAAACTTTTCAAACAATTACTTCTGTCAGTAAAACTGGTACAAATACAGTAAAATTTTCACATTGTAGAATTTATATACATTAAAATCTCCATTCAAGCATTTGTGCTGGCATGTAGAAAAACTAAGGAAAAGTTATCATTGCCCCACTTTTTATTATTTAAGTATATTGTCTGTTTTTCATTGCTGTATTTTTCTAAATTGACACTGAGTACTTTTTTCCCTTTCAGTAACTTTCTCAGTTTGCAGCAGGGTTCAGCTGTAGAAGGGATGCATCACCCTTTCTGAACCCAGCTACTAAGTGGCAACTCAGGCTTGCAGCTGGTTCCAATCAGAAATAAAAGACATCAGACTGGGAACACAGATGCTCACAATTTGGGGGAGCAGTCAATATGCTGGCGGGCAAGGCTGCTATTCAGAGAGACCTAGACAGGCTGAAGAAAGGGGTGGACAAAAACCTCATAAAGTTCAGGAAAAGCAAATGCACAGTTCAACATTTGAGATGGAACAATCCCAGGCGCCAGTACAGGCTGGCAACAACTGGCTGGAAAGCAGCTTTGCAGAAAAGGATTTGAGCATCCTTGTAGACAGCAAATTCAGCATCTGTCTGCACGGTGCTCTTGCAGCAAAGGGCAACAGCAGGTCAATGGAGGAGAATGTTGCCCTCTGTTCAGCACTTGTCACACCACATGTGGAGCAGTGTCCAGCGTTGGGCTCCCATTACAAGACATGATACAGGAATGAGTCCAGCGGAGGCCACCAAGACAGTCAGGGGATGGAGCACATGACATGTGGGTAGAGGTGGAGTTGCCCAGACTTAAGAATGGAAGGCTCAGGGGAGGCCTTACTGCTGTCCACAGCACATATGGGGAGACACCGTGCAGACAGACCCAGACTCTGCTGGGAGGTGCACAGGGAAAGGATGAAGATGATGGCCACAAGCAGAAACAAGGGAAATTTTAATTAGAATCATAGAATCATTGAGGTTGGACAAGACCTTCAACGTCATCTGGTCCAACCATACACCTACCACCAATGTCACCCGCTAAACCATGTCCCTAAGCACCACGTCCAACCTTTCCTTGAACACCCCCAGGGATGGTGACTGCACCACCTCCCTGGGCAACCTGTTCCAATGCCTGACTACTCTTTTTGAGGAGAAATGTCTCCTAATGTCCAACCTAAAGGTAATGTCTCCTAATTTCCAACCTATTAGTTATTAAAAAGATTTTCCCAAAAGGCATCTACTGGTGCTGGGGATATGCTGGATTCTTAAATTTCTCTAAGCAAGGTGTTTTAATTTTGACCTCAAGACCGCAGTCCCATGTTTGGTTCAGTCATTACTTGAACTCATGATTCAGAGGAGGGGCATCTTGTTTTTTCTGGACATGTTCATTTCCTGTTCATAGATGTTGCCCAGGTATATTTGTACTGTCTTTTAGTTATGGAGGCACACCTGCTCATTTATGATGACTGAGGCAGTACTATTGTGCATGTGCTATACTGAATAGCACATAAACCTTTAATCAAGGTTTTTCATTTGTCCTGACTGTACAGCACGTGTAAGGTTGTTCACAGCACCCTGAATGCTTTGAAGTGCAGTGGAAATCTTGTAAATCAAAGAGACATAGTAACCCTACAAAAAAAAGCAGAAAAATACATCTTAAGGTTCTGCACATTTCTCATTTAATCTGAGTGGAGAATTACTTGTTTGCTCAACAGTTTCAATAAAGTCTCTCAGACAAAGTATGTAGTCCTCCTTCACCTCCAGTGGGACTTGAACAGGGTTTTTGTTAAGCGAATGTGTATTTAAATCCATCTTGTCATGCTTCAGCTGTGGCCCAGCTCAGCCTTCATTCAAGGATCCCTGCCCTGATGCACCCAGCCACTGGCTGAACCCACACAGAGTGCAAAACACTATGCAATTTTTTATTTTCATTATGTATAGAGTGCCAGTGTTTCTTGACATGCAACCTCACATATTACATCTGCTCGAGCAGGTTTTAGATATAGTTGATACTGAAGTCAGTGAGCAACACTGCTTCCTCCAGCTGTTATACCAAAGGGCTCTATGGATGGAAGAAAGACTCCCTTTGTGGTGACGTGCTCCTCCTTTACTGCTATCAAGAGTCCAATGATGCACCAAGAACACGATAGGGAAATGGCAGAAATGTAGACAGCAAGAGTAAGTAAGAAGGGGCTCCGACTGGATGCCACATAGCATAACACAAAGTATTTCATTAGCATAAAGCAACCCTTACAGAAATTTAACACAATGGCCTACTTATTAATATACCTATATCTGTAATATGCAATATCCTATTCTACTTAAGTACTTACAGATTATGCTACAGCACCATTTGGATTCAGCTACACTGACTCAAATATACCTATGAAAACCAATGGACTAATTCAGGTCCTAAACTACTGAGTCACTTAAAAAAGATAATCTCATGTATAACCCAAACCGGAGCACCACAGACCAAATAATAAATGTGACAACTGATCAAACACATTCTGAAGAATCTGAGCTCCCTGGCAACATTTTTAAGAAGTGCTGGACTGAGTTTATATTCCTCTACTGAAAGGTGCACCATAGGGGTTTTAGGCTTTTTAATGCCTTATCCATCTGTATTTGATTTACATTTGATTGTATTTTGATTTTGATTTGATTGGATTGGATTTTAAGTTATTCTACATTGGTGTAGTACTGATCAATGGAGTTATGCTAGAATAAAATAGTGGCGTTGTAGTGCTCTCACTGTGTGGCTGTTCTGTGGCTTGTAACAAGTGTTCTCAGAAATTCCCTAGTTTTAACCCTCTCTTTCAGCACTTACCTACAGAAACAGCACCTGCAATTCAATATATCCTTTGTTAGTAATAAAATATTAAAAATGAAAAAGAACAAAAACAAAACAAGGGAAAGAAACGTTTACAACCCCCAAAAAACTTAGGTCTTCAGGTGAGTTACTGTATCCTTGCTTTGCTACCTTCATGTTGCAGTACCAAGGCAGAACTGCATGAGCTAATGATATGACTGCTTCAGAAAATACTGTGGAGAGTCTGCCATTATAAATAAATGTCAGTAGATATATTTATTGGCATTCTGCAGAAATTTTTACAGCAACAAATTGTAGCCTGCTTGTTCCAAACCATTCACTTAGCTTGGATATTTGCCTAAAACAATTATTATACTGCATCGAAATAGGCATGACAACATACTCTACGTAAAGAATGAATTATTGTTAAGAAGACAGTGGCATAACTACTCTGGATGTCTTCTGATTACAGTTCTCTTGAGGTGTATGGGTTATGAATAAGGAGTTGGCAAGAAACAGGCAAAATAAAGCACAAAATGAAATTAGCACTATAATAGCTCCATAACTTTTTGGAGGAGGGGAAAAGAGAAAAACCCTGTCCCTCCACTGGAATGATGAAACTCCTTATTTTGTGGTATTTATTATCAGATGTTAGCAGGGAACTTCGGTCCCTGACATGACAGCACCAGGAAAGACACTGCTTATAAATTCTTTTCCAGTTCCCATATTTTTCAGTATTTCCAAAGTATACTTTTCCTAAATAAATAATCTGGTTTCTCAAAACAAAACCCTGTATCATCAACACTATCAGACTTTTCTCCATTTTCCCAAAGGGATGCCAGACTTCATCAAGGAAAACACCCAGCAGCTGGTACTAAAGTAATATTTACTACTGGGCGCTCAGTGCTTTGGAAAAAAATGTATGTATAAGTCAGGGCACAAATAATGTCTTAATTGCACTAAAATACACCTGGAGTGATGCCAGAAGGACTGGCAGAGTTACTTCATCTGCCGTCAGTGCTCCAAAGCTGCTCACTCAAGTATGGATCACTCAGTATGGATCTCGACCCTAAGCTTTGCATCTCATTTCTGAAGTACTGAAACACACACATTTTTGGTGTTCCCAGTGTAATTGTTACTACGCAAGACTCCATTTCAGAAGGCTGGCACAAGAAGTAGGTCTACCAGTTTATCTGCTCAGATCTAAAAGCTTCACTCTCAAAGAACTGGGAAAAACTAAATGATGAGATTCTTCAAAACATGTGCATTGGTGCCTTTCTGTTCTTCATAAAGCCTCATCTCCTACAATGGCATCTGGAGGCATTCGACCACAAGTTACTGGAAACTGCTGTGTTTAGTATCAAAGGTAATAGCAACAGAAGAAAATACGTTTCTTATCTACAGAAGATCTCAGAAGGTAGAAAAACATAGCACAGTCCAATGCAGCAGACAGCAAGTATTTGCTGCACAAACTGTGTGTTCTGAGCTTGGCGTATAGTACTTTTGGTCTCGCTGATTTACCAGAACTATCAACATACCAAATGTGGGAGGGAGATGTTAGAAAGTACCTTGTTTTAGAGACAGCATTTATTCACCCACTGACCATGTGGTAACTGCAGCTCATACAAATAAAGTAGATGCATGAGCCTTTTGTGGAAATGTGGCCATCCCAATATTCCAGCATGAGCACCACAACTTTAGTTCACTGCACACTTTCTTTCACTTTTTAGTTTAAAAAAATACAGAACAGTTTATTTAGATATAAATGTTTCTTACTTATCACTAAGAAGTGTCTTGAAATCTTGGGAACTTCTACCTACTAGATTTTTTTTAAAATAGAATTTTTTTCCCAAGAGTCTTTACAACCTTCACTATCCTCAGAGTTGCTATAGCCAAAGCCTCCCCAAATTAGGATGATATTCTTTTACCTCTTTTTCATTGCCAGTTATCATTTCCCATGTCCCATAGTGGCCTTTCTCCTGCCGGAAGAACTGAACGGCTTCTAAGAACGCCTCAACTTCATATGTGGTCTGCTTGAGAAAATCTGAAGGGAAAAAAAAAAAAAAGGTAGTACAAAGGACTTACCCATATATAACCTTTAAAATAAACATCCTTTTTTAATCCATTTTCTTATTCCATGTGCGTCCAGCAGAAATATTTTCCAATCATTTTCTAAGCCTGAGTGTCTGAAGACCTTTGGGGTTTCATTAAGATTCAGAAGCTTAATGTTGCCACATATAAACTATCACAAGCCAGCCCATCTAAACTGATAAGTAAAACCAACATCAGCAGGTATTAACATGGGCCACACAGTAAAAGATAACAGTTTTACAGCAAGCTTTGTATGTGGGAGACTTTGACAAGGCAGTCATTAACACATGAAAGCTCATCCCTTACTTTTATACCTATGAGCTATGTATGATGGTACATGGGCAGACTTTGACAGCAGGTCCTAATGCCAAGAGTTGGGAGTTTCCGCTTCTTAAATTTAAAATAAAATTTTATGAATTTAAGATACTGATAATCATCTGAGTGGCAGCATATTACAGCATGTTGCATGCCCTTGAGAAACTGCTAAACCCTGACTTACTGCTTCCCAGTAATCTTCTATTTCATTGTTTTATTATGGAATTGATGATCAGCATGATTTTTTCATGGGCATATAATAACACAGACCTGGACAAAGTAAGCTCTGTGCTCATACCAATTAAGAACAACATTTCTGACAAAATTGCGTTGCTTTTCCCCGATATTTCAGGCATGTTTAACCACAGATCGAGTGCCTGGTTACCATCCACAGCTACTACGGCTAGATGGCAGCTTGTCCCAAGAACATGAAGATAGACTGGGGGCACTATGCTGTACAAATGGGACTACACCATGGAAAAAAAAATGAAAACAAGTGGCTAAACTAGTTTGCTCTTATAAATACCGGATAACCAGCCATGCAGCAGAAATTATATCTCAGGCAATTTCTTCTTTCCAATCCGCAAGACTTTTGAGA
Organism: Cygnus olor; assembly: GCF_009769625.2. NCBI lineage: Eukaryota > Metazoa > Chordata > Aves > Anseriformes > Anatidae > Cygnus > Cygnus olor. Next base: position 15,920,877 of record NC_049176.1, on the reverse strand, counting down.
TAGTTGCAGTCAACAGTCTCCTTCACATTAAAGCACACAAAACCACATCTAATGAAGGCTGCAATAGCAGTCACACATTAGAACTAGTTTGTCATGATCTGGGGAGAAATCGTCCCTCTGTCTCAAAATGTGGAAAAGCTCCTTAGAGCCATGAGGCTCCTTGACCTGAGTAAGAATTTCAGGCTGAGAAACCACAGCTGAAATACTTCAGGAATTTAAGTGCTGCCTTTGCTGAGTCAGAGTTTTGGGACTACTGTGAGGATTATTATCTTAAGGGAAAAACAAACTGATGGGAGTTCATTGTCACCTCTTCAAGGTTAACTACTTGCAGCCTTGATCAGCTGAAGTCCTATTGTGTGCATGTTAGCAGGGAAGGGGAATGTTAATTCTATCAAAGGTAAGTATACTGCTTTTCAAGATACTGATATGTATAAGCAATTGTTATGTGAAGTCAGAGAGTAAATTCTCAAGCCTTACCTGTCAAGCAAGACATATCTTTGACTTGTTTGTGAAACCTTCTAATGACAAAAGCTTTGTAGAAGGCTTGTATGCACACCAAGGGCAATACAGGGATTACACAAATTATGGGGAATACAGAAGATTAACACTACAGGAATTCCCAAAATGTCTCCTCCATGCATTCTACACAGAAAGGAAAGCAGGAGAAACGTACAACTATTTTACCAATGCTTCATTACTTGAAAACAGCTTTGTATCAGTTACATCTGCAAGGTGGGCAATGAGGTTTAAGATCTCTGTCAGAATTTGCTCTTTCAGAGTTTCCCCTGAAAGCAGTAACTGCTACAGAAAAGTATGCTATACATACTAAGGCACAGTGAACATTCTCACGCTGCCACTTTGTAGATACCATTCCTGTTTAGCAGATATTTGTATGAGATCAATTTCTTCACCCCCACACGTTGATCAATCAAGAACAGCAGGCACGTAAAATCCCAACCATTTATTCACTGCTATCTCCATGATTTGTAGCATTTTTAATAGCAAGTCACAAACCAGGATGTTAAAATACCAGTTTAGGAGTTGTAGAATCAGCCTGTTCACTGCCAAGAGAAGAATGTCCTCTGACAGCAGCTTTGATGAAAGAACAGCACTCCACCTGAAAAAAACGTGTTGCATCTAAAAACTTTTGTCCTCCCAAAACCAAACTCTGAATATTTTGACCAGAAGAGAGCCAGGCTTGGCTGGAGGAAGGGAGATTGCAGCTCCTGCAGCCCTCCCATCGTGACTCACATGTTTTCCTTCTTCGCAGCTGTGCTCCCTCCTAACCAAAAGGGACAACAGACCATCCAAAGGGCTGGATCTTGGACCTGCTGAGGTGACGATTTGCCAAGGCTGACAAGTCTCCCCTCTAAGATCATCAAGTTTCGAACTCTGTACTCAAGGGAGTATTTTCTCTATTATGACTGTCCCTGACCCATAGAAAAGTGGGAGGAAGATGCTAAAAGAACAAGAGCAATTCATTTGAATAGTTCTTGGGAACAATATCAAGCTGTAAATTGCATAGAATCCCAAATCATACATTCTTTCCTATACCAGTAAACACAGGAGAACAACACAATTATGGTAGTCTTACTACAAAAACAGCTCAAAGTAGAAAGGCGGCTTTATCCTTCAAGGCTTACTGTAATTGTTTTAAGCATTTTTTTCTCACTTTCCATAGGAGGAAAGGATTGCATCAGAGATAAGACACTGAACAACTAGATCCATCCAGCATTGGCCCATGCAGAAGCTGTTGGCGATGGAGACAAGACAGAGGCGCATTCATGGGATATGGCTTGAGAAAGGGGAATTGTACCCAAGCTGAAAGGAGCTGCAGAGCACATCCTCGGGGATTTCAGCAGGGAAGAACCAGGGCTTCTGTAAATCAGATCTAGCAGTTTATGACAAGGCTAGAGGACTGAAGACAGATTGGCAGCCAGCTCCATTATACAACGGCAAAGTAAGGAAAACAATGAAGAAGCTGTTGGGGTAGCCTTGCTTACGTGCAAGAGAGAGGACGGTGCTTGGGAGACGGAACCAGAAACTGCAGCTGCGAACAGGGCAGGTGGTAAACCCTTGTGGTATCAGGAACGATTGTTCATCAGCAGAAAGGACAACGTGTGCTTCACTGTGAGGCTTCCCGTTCAAGTGATCTGGCTGGCACCTATTGCCAGTGATGGGTCTGCCCCTGCTGCTTGCAGAAACTGGAGTGTGCCAGGGGAGCTGGGTGCAAAGGCGGTTGTGGGTCATCCCTGTCCGACTCCCACAAAATGCATGGGAGTCATCTGGTGGCGTAGTGTTTTATTTCCACCAGTTCCAGGCTCCTTAGAAGCTAATCTGAGATACAGCACCGCGTTATGTATTTCACAGGTAAAGGCATACGTTAACACACATCACTATTCTTTCCATGGAGCTGTACTGGACTATCACAATCCACTTTCTTCCTTGTGCCATCTATACAGCTTTCAAAACCAGAAAAAGCTGGAAACATCTGCTCTGCATGCATGATGTACCTTATTCTCCTCTGCTCAGGCCAGCTGCTGCCTCCCTCAAAATGGAAAAATGTACTTTTCTTTTGGGTAGCCTGGGCAAGACTGAATACGCTTAGTCTCATTTCTGAAGTGCACATGTATAGCCTTCTTGCTCCACCTTCCTGTTACATCTCATTATGAAAGGAAAAGCCAGGGACAGAAACATTTAATCGTCATTGGACAAGAAGCAGTTAGCAAGCAAATCTTCCACAACAACACTGCAAGCCATAAAGTTTACTGAATGTCCGCCAGCACAAGGCTGGAGAGGCTTTACGGGTACCAGACTCATGCTACGTGCTTAATCCAGGCTCGTCTGCGCTTGGAAAGTTACCCAAACAGCTTCTCCAGCTGCTAATGGATATAACATCTGCATATTTGTGGAGAGCAAATTAAAATTCTCTTTGGTCTATTTGATTTTAAAACAAGAAAAGACACATAGAGACTGTGTTTTAATACCCAAGTGTGGAGTCTAATTTAAATAACAAACACAGATAAGATACCACTAACAATACATTCCTTTTATAAACATAGAATAAAAGCAGTTCATTCATAGAGTAACTGCTGTAAAGCTCCTATTTAAAAGATGGAAGGACAACTGGAAACACACTGGCTTCATAAATCTCCCCACATTTGCATGTCTCACGAAGACACAGCTGAGTTTGTTCAGTACTGCATAAAGGTGTCTAAGGTGTCCTGTAGACGTGAGCTTCCCTGCAGTGTATAAGTAGATTAAAACCTTCCCCCCCACCAAAAAAAATCTCAAACTTTAATTCATCAAAACAATACACAAAAGACCAGACTCCTCAACACCCACTAAAGAGTGCAGTGGGCACTGATGAATTCTTGGTGCCGAACCCTTAACTTAGAAGGCCCCGTGCCCAATTTCAGCTACATCTGATGTTTCTGCCACTGTCAGATTTGCTGTCTCTTAGTGAGGATCTCCAGGCTATACACTTCAGGTCCTGCTCATCATTTGGCAGATGTCTGATTGTATGGGCAAGTAACAGAGGAAATCTTCAGTCTCAAGTTCCTACGTGCTGTCCCATCCCATGACAGGCCAGCTGCGCCTCTGTTTGAGGATAGACGTCTTGCTGGCACATCATTTACAAGCCCTTTGGGACAGAGGATGGGCTACCGGAACAATTTTTCTGGCTTACAAACACTTCTCGTGTGTCTAAAGGCAGCAGTGAGAATTAATTGCCCTGGTGGACACAGTCTCGCCGACAGCCATAGATCGATCAGTCTTGTACCACCGGTCAAAACACTGACTGTGTGCAAAAATTTCTAGAAATAGACTTTGTTATCAGAGATGAGTACCTTAGACCTCCCTGCCTCTAGATAAAATTGTGGATTTTCAGCAGATCTGGACAATAGGAAATCTGTGTTTGACCATTCCTGTTCAAATTTGTTACCTGTATGTATTACAGGCTGCTGCATCAGGTCTCTCGCTGATGATTAATCACTCAGATGCTCATTTTCCTAGTTATGCTTGAGGGGAGGTGCCTCTTTAACATTACATATCCTAACCTGCCATGCTAGCTGTTAAAAAGTGCTTCAATACCCATTTTTATCTGAAAAGTAATACTTACTAGTAAAACTATTCAAACTCATTACTGCAGCATGAAAAAGGAGACTAAAATGGTCATGCAACAACCAGAATGGGAATAAGTGTCTGTAGACACTTGGCATATCATCTACTCACTTAACAAACATGAAGTCAACAAATAAAGTCTTCCGATAAGCAGCAGCACAGCTCATTTCTGTACCTCTCATACAACCGCATGGAAAAGGCCATGTTTGGGAAGCTCAGGCAACGTTTCTGCAGCTCCTGGTGGGACTGCAGTCAGATGTGATAACCAGAAAGCAAGAATTTTCCACCTCCCACAATTTATGGGGTGGTTTTCTCTGCTGGGACACCAAGAGTTCACAGTTCCCTTCTGCATCCTGACTAATCCTGCAAACTGGGACTCGCTCATTTTTGGACGCAGCAGCAGCATTACAGCATGAAGCTGTTCAGAGAGCCAAGGAGCTGCAGTCAGGATATTTTACGATGTGTAAAAACTGAGTATGTCATTCTTCAAAACAAATGCAGTGCCCATATAGCAATCCTGCAAATGCCCTTCTCCCTTATGGGTTTCTCTTACAGTAAATTTATTACTTTTATTGTTAATAATAATGAAGGGGGATATTGACTGTGGACAAAGTGCTTCACCAAATCTAGCTAAACCACTGAGAGTAATCTAAGCTTTACAGCTGACATTTTGCAAAAAGCTGAGGCCCAAAGAAGACATAGATGAGCCAATGCTAAAACAGAATCCAGAAGCCTCAGCTCACAGAGCACAGGTTTTAATTAAAGAAAAGCTGATTCTGACATAATGCCTATCATCTGACTACCAAAACTCAGAAGAAATTCACCCTGGCTTCCTCTGCTTCCTGCAGCACTGACATCGATGTGTATATTCCTGAGCTGGAGAACTGTGTACAGTTTGGTGTGAGATTCTGCATTCAGAGAGCATTACTTTCCATATGGTTCCTGAATTCTGCCTGCAGGTAACTCTGTTTGATAATAGGAGCAATCTGGCATCCAGCAATGGCAGTATTTATACGCGATGATCACATATAGGCCCACAGGTAGGAAGGTTGCCTTGCCTGGCTCCTCCCTACCATCCTCAGTAACTGCAGCTTTGGTCAGATGTCTCTTCCTCACATATGGGAAGTGCTAACAACCTGTTATACTTCTTATTTCCCTCCCATAACACTACAGGACCCATGAATACCTCAAATCTTCAAAGTGACAGACTGACCTCAGCTAAGGAGTGGGGAAGTCAAGGCAGGAGGGTGCTCACTGGAAGGTTGTAAAGATGGCAGAGGAGTCGAGTTTGGTGGATTTTCACTGACTGGGAGAGTATTTGGCACTTACTATAATTCTGGGGATATGAGAAATTAGTAGAAATTGTGTTTAATTTTATATGACCTTACAGAAACATATTCTTGCTTCCTCATCTATTTGGTCAAAGTCTGGCTTAGATGAAGGTAGTGCCAAAACATCTATTTTGTAGGTGTTTCTTGCTGATCCCCTTATGCAGCATTTTCCTGGGACAAGAAATATCTCTGGTTGTACAGTAATGGCGAAGGGCTGTGCTTCTTGTGATGCTATGAACAGAATAGTAGGAGGTGGATAAAGCTCAAAAATATTTGGGATTTTCAGTGTTCTACCTTTGGTTTTAGCAGTCTCAAAAGATGGTGCTTCCACCACTTACTATTTCCACTGGACATTACCCTCAACAGGACAGATTTTATGCTAAGAAATGCAAATTAAACTTTTCTCAGTTCTCTTACCCTTCCGAGTCATCCCCCCCTCCCCTGGCATCTGTTTCTTTCAAATATATTTAGATTGCTGTGTTTCCTCTGCTTTGCATTAAACATGCTCTTTAATTAAAAAAAAATAAAAAATCTAATTGAATTTCTTTTAAAATTCAGCTCTTTTTAAACAAAGGCTGGTAAAAAAGAAAACACACAGCCCAAAACCAGAGGGAGGCTGCTGAAAAAAAAACATCTCTTAGCCATCTCACTACACAGGACATTTCTATCTCTTGTACTGGTACTTGAAGAAAAGCTATTGCACAGTGCCAAACACCAACAGATTTGGGTGAAGGCATCTGGAGAACATTAGGGAATAAGAGATGTTCCTGCAGTTAAAGAATCATTCTGCCAACTTCCCACCACCACAATTAGGGGATGCCCATCAAAAGAAAGTAAATGAACATGACAAAGAACAGTTTCCCTTTCTAAGAGCGATCTATTTAGCCCAGGTTTCCTATAATAGCATTTTTTCAAGTATTTCTGGTAATACCTGCCTGGGGTTTATTTGCTGTGGGTAGGGACTGCAGTGGTTAATGTCTGTTGCTCATACAGTTTCTGTTAATGATGAGCAGTTTTCTACTAGGAGGTGTGTGAGCGATACCATCACACAGACAATGACGGACAAGACACAGAGAACTGCCAAAGAGAGAGCCCAGACCCAGAGTCTGTTATGCACAAGTAAGCAAGACCAACCTATCATCCTGTTATCAGATGGCAAAAAGCAACCATCCAAGTTCTTAGCACATTTCAAAAGTTGTTGCTTGTAAGATATTACAAAAAATTGGTAAGAAAGGTAGTGGCCATCATCTCCAAAAGGCTGAAGTTATGAAAAACTCTGTCTCCCAAGAAACAAACATATGGTCCCAACCCAAAGAGAAAATCAAAGTGAATCCATCTGTCTGAACAAGGGGAGATGAGAAGAGCTAAGGCACTGGACGTCAGGAAAAGACAGCTTGCCCAGGGCTTGTAATGCAGCTACAGCCCCTCCAGAAATAATCATATGAATAAAAGGACATATCGTTTAACTTTACAAAATGGAGTCCTGTCATATTGTTACCCCAAATTGAGATCGAAGTGAAGTATAATGTCCTGGGTCTAAGAAGCATCAAACTCACAGCTCTGATGTTTTCCTGAGAGCAATGTAGTACCGTATGATTCATAGACCATGTGGTATAAAACTGCTAACCACTAACAGAAGCTAAATGAGGTCATTTCCAAGCAGGATACAACCCTGCAATAATACACTGTATTTATAGCAAATAAAGTTTTGCAGTGCAAGTTCCCTCCTAAACATTAAACCAGCATTTCAGATGATTGCTTTGCAGCATGCAATGCCTGTATTAAAGCTGTTCAAAGCAGCACAAAACAGATTACATGGCACCTCCCTCTGCCGGGAACATCAGGCTGGTGTTTTATAGTCTAAACCACAGATTCATTCATCTCTGATAATCTCCGAGTGCTTTACAAACCATCTCCTGTATTCCTGGTAAAGATGAGAATTCTTTTGCCACTGACCTTTGAAGCTGCAGCCCAAATACAGCCTTACACCTGCACAAATGGGTATCTTCACAGCTACTAAAACAAGCTCAGGTGGTGGGCGCAAGGCAGCGTCTCCTCTGCACCACCCCCTGCTTTGTAACATACAAGAGAAGAAAGATAAAACCAGGGTGTGGAGGTGACAGAGGTAGGAAGAACACAATTGCAATTAGGATTTTACACACGTTAATCATCTTGTCATTTCAGAATGAATACACCTCCCACAGACTGAAAATCCCAACTACAGTACAAGGTAGAGGGGCTTACTGGAAAAGTCAATCACTCAACAAAGGAAATAATGTTGCAGAGTAAAAGCACCCCACAAGTAGGAAAAATAGTCTCACTTTAAGCAAATTATACATAAAATTCTATATTGCGTCCTAAAACATTTCATGGGTTTTGTAGCACCCCACAGGCCATGTCAAACGTATTTACAGGAAAATGGTTTTGAATGTTAAGACAGTGTTAATACTTCTATGGCAGTTTACACACCTCTTTTGAATGCATATTTAGATTTGCAGATAAGGTGAGAGACATAGCGCAGACCAGCCATCACCTCAGCCACTCATGTGGAGTACAGGAGATCTGATCTTGTTAATCATAAAGTGATTTAATTAATTAAAGTGCAGCAGCTGCAGTGAGAGAAGTCAAGATGCAAGTCCAGGTTTAGGTCATACAGGTGGAAGGCTGAATACTGCTTATGTTATACCTTTGCCCAGACCCAAAATATCATGCAAACCTTCAGAAAGGTCTTGCTTTCATCCCAGAGAAAAGCTATCTTCCTTTAACATAAAAAAAAAAATACTGTAGGGTATCAAAGCTACTACTCCTTTCTACTTTAATTGGTCATTCTGCACAGTTTCTGAAAAAGATAATCCTGAATAAGATATCTGAACAAGAAAATTCTTTCCTTCAGCTGCCCTCTCCAGAGAAGAAAAGCCAACCTGTCTGTAAAATGAAGACTCAAAAATCTTTCCAAAGTCTTGTTTGGACTCATGACATGTGCCTTGCTCTGTACAGGGATAAAGACAAGCAGTACAGAACCAGGTTCAGAGGCATGGAGTTGCACATAGCTAGTAAAGAGGATGACAAGGAGAAGGAAGTGTCTAACAAAGACAGTATTTCTCCTGATACAGCCAACCCTTCCTTCAGCTTGAATATGAAATGTCCTTTTCCCAACCTTTACCAAAACTTCAATAATTATTTTGAATTATAGTCCAAGAGTTGGTAAGTCCTGTATGTACTATACACATGTACATGTAGGAAAGCTACAAATAATTATGAGAAAAACAACTGCCAGCTAAGCTTAGAGTTGAAATAGGAAATATGGACAGAGCTAGTGGCAATCCAAAACATTACATACAGAGATAGTAAATCTGATGCTGTCTCAGTTCTCCTATCGCAGCCAAGCTGTGCCAGAATGTCCTGCATAAGGTTAAAATGACATCTTGTATTTCTCCCTTGCCTAATACGTTTCCATGTTGTACTTCTTTAATATATTTTTTCTCTACTTTTTTAGTTATGGTGAAATTGGAGATGGCAGGATATGGTTTTGAAAGTCCCCTAGCTTCCTGTGTCATGAGGGTGTTTATCAAGATACGGATGTGAAATCAAACCAGATGAAAGAATATAAAAACAAGAAGTGAAACTCTGCATCTCCCAGAATTAGCTAGTTATATTTTCCTTCCCATTACGCAGACTTCCCTACATCCCAGCACCAACTGGTTGGCCTTCTCTTTTAACAGCAAATACCAAGTGAAACACAATAGCTGGTAATCTTGTATAGGAAAGGAGAAGCCTGCCTAAAATGACGGATGGATGGATGGATGGATGGATGGATGGACGGACGGACGGAAGGAAGGAAGGAAAAGAAAGGAAGGAAGAAATGTTCAAACGAAAATTCTGTCTGATTTAAAGGGCACGCAAATGTAAAGGATTAAAAAATGGAGGATGCTAAATATTAGAGCACCGTGAATATTTTGATTATTTCCCTCATTACTGTGCTTCACCACTGGGGGTTAGGTGGCCATTTCAGCAGCAAACTGCCCCCAAAATGTGAGGTGTGCAGTTCTCACCACTTCTCTATTTTCCACAAAGAAAATAGGGATGGGGACGGAACCTGAGTTAGTTCAAACTGCAGGTGAAAGTGGAAAGAGATAAAGGAAAAGAAATGAATCACGTGCTGTAGCCCACATCTCAACTGGGGAATAGCAGGTCAGGAGAAGAGAAGAAAAGCTGAAGCCACTTCCTTCCACAATCCACTTCGACTCAAGCATAGCTTCTTTTTAAAGTTTTTAACAAGTTTTTAAAACTACTTTTTAAAAAATACTAATAACTATTTCAATACTCACTTTTACGTAAGTATTATATGAAATCTTACACTGTTGAAGGTCTGAACTCCAAAGAAACCTGAAAACAGGCATTCTGGAAGTAACAGTGAAAGGTCAGCAGCTCCTCCCTGTCAACCTAAAAATAAGTCAAGAAAAACTTGGCAAGAGAAAGTTAAAAAACAGTATTATGGGCAGAAAACTCCCCTTCGTGCTGTCCCTTCTATTGGGAAGTTGATATGAAAACAGTATTAGGATATATATATTTTAGTCACATGCTGTTATTCTCCTGAATTACCTATGAATCATGAAAACTGAAACAAATATAGCAAAATATTTGACACAATGATGCAGTAAAGGGTCTTTAAATATAAAAAATTCTACTGTGGTCAACAATGCTAATTATTTACGAAAATCAATAACCCCACACTTGCTACATTGTGAATGTGTCCCAACTAAGATCACATCATGTTTTCCAGTAGCCCTCGAACCTGCATCTTCTTCTGACAGCTCTCTTTTGTCTTGACACATTTGCCATTTTAAACATTTATTTTTCAGTTTTGCTGAAACACTGAAGGCTTTATGATCACCCTGGGAAAATACTGCAAGTCTTGTACAGCACAAGGACAGACAAACAAATGTTGAAAGCTTAATTGTGTAGCACTGTGCCCAGAGAACTGTGCTTTCTTCTTTGCATGTGGAATTATCTCTAGGAAGAGTCATCACTAAATCCTATTACTCTTCACCACATTTTATGATTGACTCCTCTGTATTTGCTGGCTTAGAAAAAGCCTCTTCTGCCATGAACATTTTTTTTGGCTCACCCATGTTCTCTAAATAGAGACCTCCCCTGAAAATTATCTTTCTATATGCACATTCAAGTCATTTAACTAATTTAGCTCACCCTTTCATTCATAATAGACAAAAAGTTTTGAAAGCAGAAAATATGCCCATTATAATGTTTTATATCCTATGCCTTAGGATAAATTCAAAGAGAAATGAATCATGGCATTGCAGAGCTGCATGCAATGTTCTTTAAAGCAGCCACTGAAATCCTTAATTACAAAGGTGTTGGTAAAGAACTGGACAATGTGGAGGGAAGGAAGCTTTTTGATGGAGCTTTTGTAAAGCAGTTTTGAGATAACAGCCAAGATTAGATAGCAGCACCTCTTACTGAGTGTGCAAATTTACAGTTAGCTTTTTTTTTTTCCCTAGAAGCAAAGTTTCATAACTATTAATTTTAACAGGAGAAGGGCCACACACTGAATGGTGAAAACAAGTTTTGAAATTTATTTGACTTGAACTCTGCCAGAAAGAGTATCAAACGCAAACATAGCTTATGTTAGGGTTGCCAAATCTGGCAGCCCAGTAGCTGCAGCTCTCGTGACATCCTTCCCTACCTGCCCCACAGACAGCCGGTCCATGCTTTGGTCCCACGGCAGTAACTCTCAGGCCCCTACTTCACTTCACTAGCTGGCTTAGACCTATGGTCCCTCCAGCCCCGCTCCCAGTCCTGTGGTCTGTCCGGTCGCTGCCTCCCAGATCTCCTCTCCTACTTGCCAAATACTCTGGGTTGATTTTTGCTGGCGAGTGAAGCCTATGTACGTGCACACCAGGTAACATTCCACAAATCATGGCACTTCAGAGCTGCATGCAATGTTCGTTAATGCAGCCCACTGAAATCCTTAATTCCACCTGGTATACATGTACATAGGCTTCACTCACCAGCAAATAACAGTGTGGGGCTTGACTGGACTCACCACCCTCCTGTTTACACCTAATTGGCGCCTTTTATCTCCTTTTTCCTCTGTTATTCTCTGTCAGGGTTCCTCTGCTGCTCCCTGGGTATTTGTGTTTTCAGCAATGAGCCCTTAATCACACATCCTCACAGCTGCAAACCCCCAAAGTATTTGGATCTCCTCTCCAAATCCTGAGGCATCACAAAAGCCAACTTGCAAAAAGCAGAAGGGGAGCTGCCCAGATGAATCACTGAACTTGGATGATTTCTGTACTTAGATTAATCCATCACTCAACTTTCAAAATCAGGCTAATTCACAGAATCTCGGTGTACACATCCTGTTCAGCTAGAATATTTATGGTACCATGGCCAATCTGGTCCTGGTTGGTTTAGGCACATTTTAAAGGTTTTTAATATGTTTTATCTGAATTGTACTCAAGAAGGGTGTAAAATATTGCTCCTTTGAACTACAAACCCTCATCAATTACTATAAAGGAAAGTTGAACACAATAGAAAATTTGAGGGGGAAGGAAAACCCCACAGTCCATACACCTGAATCATACCTGCAAGCAGTAATCCCTAAATCCAAACGTGTTTGTAATTATTCTTCTGACCATAAGTTCTGACATGAAAACCCAGAAACACAGGACGGACCAGTTATTTAAGATGAGAGACTCTAAAGAGAGTAAATAGCTGAATCCCAGAGTAGCTCCCATGTCAAAACCACACGCTGATTCACTCAAGGTTTGTGTTCAGTGAGAGACAGTATTTAGTTCTGCTTCCTGGGAGAAAACTGATTTTAACTAAAAACTCCTCTGAATTTTTGGCTGAAACTCAGTAAGATACATTCCTTTCCAGAACTCCTAGTGTTATTTTATAGAAAACACAGAAAGGCAGCCTCTGATCAGACATTACATCTGTTTTTCTCCTGCCCTTGCCAAATCTGCCCTGGCAATGAAGAGATGGGGAGAGTGCTGCCTTGGCCAGTGCTCCTCATCCCACTAAATTCTATTCCCTAATCAAACTTAAAGGATTTTTCACATTTCTTCTCACTTTTCACTTTTTCTTTAATATAAGAACACAGCTTATTTTTGTATCATGAGCTTTATTAATCTGTAGTATTGCTGCATGTATATGTAATATTGTCAAGTTGTTCAGATGCCTGTTTTTTGTGGATGGAACTGGTTGCAAAAAAAGCTTAAAAAAACTATTAATAAAGTAATCTTTCAGTCACACAGGAACTAATATAAATCAATATGATATGAAGTCCTTTAAAAAAAGAACACTGAAGAAGTTCACTCCAAGGGCAGAGCTAAGGTTACTGAGGTGCAGGTCAGTGATAATTTTTCCACTGATGACACTTTGGTTTCTAGGAGATGGTAAAACTGCAAGAAATCAAGAAAATACTGGGTCCCGTTTACTTAGCTATAAAAACCTGTTCGTGTTTACCATTGTAACAGTAGGTCTTAATCCAGACTGTCTTTATCTCCCAGTCTGTCAAGCAGAAATAATGTGACAGAAAGGATGAGCCTTGATAAAGGTACTCTGGTGTCACTAAAAATCTTCTGTTGGATAATAACTTGACCACAGAAAAAGCTGAGAGGAATAAATCCTGGAACAGATACATAAATGAGCAACAGCTGAGCCATATGAAATATAATAAAACACAGACTTGCAGGCACTGAAGATGGAAAAGACCTGTTAGGTCATCTAGTCCCAGCTTTTGCCAATTCAGAATTGTGCCCTAGAGTGATGTGCTGAACTTTAAGGGAAAAAAAAAAAAAAAAAAGGCTGCCAAAATCTTTTCAAGCCTATTACACTTGCTCCAGAATAGGGAAACAAAAAACCCAAACCTAATGAACAGGCTTCAAGTCATGGAGGACTCACACTGCCAGGAAAACTTGATTGTATCCCCATCTCCTTACCAAACCCTGGTGAGGAAAAAAGGGGTAGCTTTCCAAAGTCTGGAGCATTTTCATACTGGATGACCACAGCTAAAAGCAGGCTAATCAGAACCGTAAATCACAGAGGCAGGCTTTGCCTTCAGGCACACTATGGGAATGTGGGTTCCTCTGCCAGCTGTAAAAGGAATATTTATTGAGACTATAGACTTGAACTATTTGGAAGTGCCAAGTGAAGGTGTGTTCCCTCTAGACTGTTGCCTCTAGCATATGCTAATCTAGTAATGAAACAGTCTTTATGGTCCCCATGACTGGGTATTTGCTTACCACAGTGTTTTAGCCCTCAGCCTCCCCACGCCTACACGGATTTGTATCAGAGATGCTTTGTCTGGTTTGTACGACACTGGTAGTGCTAGAACGGCATGCTGTGTCTCTCCACCTTCAGCACGAGCTTGGAAACGAGCTGGCAAGGGGGACCCCAGCATGCTGGGGGAGTGTACATGACCTGGTTAGCATCGGGACTGGGAGTCCTGCATGTCCTGCAAAGAAGGTGCCTGCCACCAGCCACCACCCAGCCCTAGGCACATAACTGTGCATCTTAGGGGACTGCCTAGAAATAGAATTATGTGTGTTGTCATCAGGGAATGGAGTCTTAAAGGGGACCACGAATAACTTTGGCAGTGGAGACGAGAGAAGAGGTAGCAATTGAGAAGAATCTGGGGAGGACAGCATGAGACAACTGTCTGAGGGTAATAGGGTGAAACTGATGACCAGCAGACAAAAGCAACAGCTAAAAAAACATTGGCAGCAACTGCTGTAAGCAAAACAGACCATCTACACATTGCGCTCTCAATTCATCTATCTACAAGCATGGGCTTCAGGCCCAAGTAGATGAAATTGTTGGAGAAGTTTCTCTGTTTCCACCTCCCATGGAGAGTGGCAGGAGTAAATGGGACCTGAAAGCAACACTAAAGGCATGGAAGAGCCTGGACATCAATGGGGGAATCAGGTCAGCTTGATGAAAAAAGAGAAAAATCACATCAACTCACTCATCTGAAAAAGTGAAAAGCACTTCTTTTTCTGAAGGATCCAACTCATAAATGCTCTTCTACTTTCATGGGTGCAAGGTTATTTTTATATTCCTAGCAAGTCACAAGTTTGTGTGTTTTTGCAAATTTGATAGTCTAATGTAGTCAGAAAGCGACATTTAAAATGCGCCCTTGTGCGAACAATCAATACCGTGTCTGACACATGTTTCAAGTTCCACCCACAAGGCTCTACCCTGGCTGAGGACTTGAGCTGCCATCTCAACACCCAACAAAAAGAGAAAATGTTTGACCATTGGAGATGTATGTACAAGACTTCAAATGCGTACTGGAGGACTGCATTCCCTCAACACTGTACACACATGGTCTACTAGATTTATGCTGCATTTGCTAAGGTTGCAAACACAGGTGAGAGTTTGACATGCATTGTTCAGTAAATAACTCATATGACTTTGTATCAAGATACTGGCTTCACATGAACTGACAGAAAGGAGAGTGCCACTTTCAAAGTCATTCCCATGTCTTCTATTCCATGCTTACTACATTGCAGCTCAAATCCAATTTAACAGCTCTCAGCAAAGCAAGAAAAAGGGGTATGTTAATGCATTCTCTCAAGCACTGAAAAATGAACAGCTTTCATAAGTGACTTTCATTTTCATACCTTTTTTTCTTTTTTTTACTATTATAAGCTACTTAAATTTTCACCGGTGTAAATGATGTACAGGCAGAAATCCTTTTTGCACTCACCATGATTTGAATGTCTCACGCAGTCATTCAGCACTGCGCTGAACTGCCTCTGAGCCTCTGGCTCCTGGAAGCAATAGTAGCTGTGTCGGGCGAATGGCTGCCACAGGTACACTGGGAACTCTCTAGGCAGCTGAACGAAGGCTTGAGCAACCTCCTTCTCGCTTGACCCTACACAAAACACATCTCAACTTAGAATTTTCTGGTGTCTTGGGGGTTGGCTCTTTTTCTCTTCTATGACAGCACAGACAGAACTGTTAAAACAAGAGACCTTTGCTAGAGTTGAGCAATGAATGTGACATGTCAAAATCAAAATTTAGAATTAGAGGTCCTGTCATGATCCAAGTGGTTCGGGGGTTTTCAGTGGGACACAACTAGGACCAGCAAACTCAGCTGGCACCAGCCACATACCTCCCTGTTATACTGTAGCAGCTTGATGTCCTCTTGTTCTATATTCAAGGTAGACATAAACTACATATTTTTGGTAAAATTTCAAGGAAACTATGTCATTGGACTGTAACTGTTAGGGAAAAGGTTTTCATGGCAAATAAGTAAGATACTGGGCAACTCTGGTGTCTTCCACACAGAGACCGTAAAGGAGCATACAGTCTTCCATGTAGAAACAAACTGCATTAAATTGTGAAGGAACATCAGCAGTTTCCCTGGGTCCAAGATTTTCAGAGCTGCAACATGGCCTGACGGACTGTCACTTCAAGCCCTTGGTGGTGAAGCAAAGACAGCATAAAGTACCTGCAGTTGCAGCCTGACCTGAGTCATTGCGTGCAGGGGATACTGTACAACACCATTTAGAGATGAACAAATATAACTAATCTTGTCTCAGTGCTGTGCATCGAGAGCCAAAAGACGTTCATCTCAGCATCGCACAAAAGGGCAGAGAGGCTGTAAAAGAGTAACTGAGCCACTCTTTGCAGAGGGAGAGTCATGGGAAGGCCAAAGTGGTGTGGCTTTGGGCTGCTCCACGTTGCTCATCCCTGACTCCTCTGGAGCTGTGGTGACACGCTGAGGACACCTCCAGGCTCTGCTGCCCCATGTCAGCCTCTGACCGTCCTACGCCAGTGGTACCATCTTGGGAAAGGGTGTACTGGGGACACCTCCCAGAACTCATAAGTCAAATAGTATGAGACAGGACATCAAAAAAAACCCCAACAACTTATCTACTTGTTGCCCCTATCCCTTTCCAAATTTGACTCTACAACATGGAGAGACTTGGTCCCTCAAACACTGAACTTTCTTCATCTTCAAGGGCTGGAGTGGGGGCAGGCAGAATCCCAGCAGTTCCTGTCGCAGAAACAACAAATTCAGCAACAGCAACCTTCCTGCCGTCTCTGTGGGACATATTATCAACTGTGAATCAACACAGGCAGCTGGCATCTAAAAATGGAAACAAATAAACCAGGAATATGAACAAAGCCTGGGAACAATGGTAGTGTGGTTCCTGCTCCGCTTCTGCACAGCTTCCAAAGGGTTTGTGTAGGGATACTGGAAAAAAAACACAGCCAGCATTTCTTTGAACTTTAGTTTGTGGCATCTTCTGTGCATGTCCACTTTGAAATTAGGATTTGACTCTGTGCATCTTTTGTTAATCTACTTTAAAGTCTAGCCTCAATGTCTGCCCAGAAGTGGCTTGTGTAAGAAAAAGAGCCTGAGGTTTGGCAGTTAAACTTTTACCAGTGCTTACCAACAGGATCTGGAAAATGTTTATCAGACAGTAAATTGTAATCTTCTTCTGAAGTCAGCACTTTGCCCCCTGCAGGAACAATATGATATTTAGGGCTGAGTCCTTTCAGGTAGGCCTGGAAAATCAAGACAGAGGGCGTCAAAACTGAGATTTAAGGAGAGGGAAAACATAAAATAATCATACCATTACAAAGCTAATGCATGCATTCCCCAAATGAAAAAGGTTTTGTCAGACTGAATTTCAGATATATTCATTGCACATGTCAAATCTAAAACATCTTTAAGTAAAAAACATATTTAAAAATATTCTCTCAATGCTTATCAGCCATGGTGAAGAGTCAGGGACTGAAAGGAGGGGAAAAGGATGGGATTTTCTGCTAAGCCACATTTGTTTGATTTGTCAGCCATGGCTAGTTTGACTACAGCAGACACAAAACAAAAAGCCTCACTATACTCAGGCTTGAAGCAACCCAAAAATTTCTACTTAAAACCCAACCTGGTGACATGTTATAATGACATACAAAAAAGTGTTCTGTGATATTCGAAGGAAGGTTCAAAGTGCTGTGTAAGCAATTTGCGAATTTATGCAAATGTCTATGGCCAATGAAAGGTACTTCGTTGCACCCTCAGGCACCCTTATCAAGTTCCAGCCAACTTCACAAGGCTGGAGCAGCCTTTCTGGAGACAGCATCTCATCTATTACTGCTTAAAACAAAGACAGTAGCAGCAACAAATTCATCAGATCTTGGTCTCTTTGGGAGCGTAGAAGAATGTAACAGGAAGAAGCGTTTACCTCTTTGGTCTCAAAGCAATCCACAGTATAGTCATTTTTGATAACGACATATCTGTCCTTCCACTTCTTCAGGTCCTCAACAAAATGCAGCAACTCTGTTTCATATAAGACTGTCCCAGCTTCTGCCTTTGGCTGCAAAGACAATTTTCTAGATTTGAAATGACTCTGTACTACTGGCCATTTTGAAGCTTTTATTTCTGTAAGACTGCTACAAGAGCTTTTCAACCTTCAGATGAAATCTGGAGTAATGCACATCAGTTTGAACCAGGCAGATCCTACACACACAATCAAATTATTGTAGTTTGTGGTGATGAAGCAGCAGAGAAGCTCTGCCTTGCAACACCACTTTCAGATTTCTGAGGCAGAGATGTTCTTATGTACCTTTCAGTTGATATGCTGAATGTAAGATGACATAGGTCACTATTGCCTACTTTCCAATATGCACTAAAATATTTCTTTGATGCAGCCAAGTTTTATTACAAAATAGTCAATTATTTCACATTTCTTTGTAATACTTTTGCACCTGTGTTCTTATAATTGGCACACACATTTTTGAAAGATGCTGCTTTTCTATCACCGCACCCTCTACATCACATCTTTTCCCTACTCATTTCTAGAGCATCAGAAATCCATGATTTTGAACACAGCCAAAAAAATTAGATTTATACCTTCTTTATATTAAAGGTTGGTTCTCCACATTTTCCTCTAATAAGGAGAATTTTGTCTCTCTTTTTCTCTTGTGCTCTTAACAAAAAATCACCTCTCTGTAGCTTATTTCAGAGAGGGGATTATTATCATCTTCTTTAAGGAATCCTTTAACCATGGCTGAAGGGATTAATTGAGTTTCCTACCTAAATTTCTGCCCTAAACATAAAATATCTCTCCCAACATCCTTGCAAAACCTTGCAATCATTAGGAAACAACTGGTTTTGCCCAATTGTACAACTCTACATTGATGAAATGCATACTTTGTACCAGAAACACATTCAGGTTCTTCTCCTATGATGCCCTCCCAAAAGATGTAGATTGTAAAACAGCCAAAACTAAGAAAAATTTTCAGAAGTAAACTTTAAACCCACACCCAAATACATCTTTTCCACCTAAAACTGAACCAAACCAAATCCAGCATCCACACTTGCAAATTTATTGCGTAAACTTGGGTGATATATAAGAAAGTACACATATAAAATGTCCTAGATACCCATTTATTAGGTATTTAAAGTCTGTGTTTTTACATACAGAAACATCTAAATAACTTTGCAAGAATTTTGGACTTGATTTTTAGAAGCTTTGAGTATCTGTACCGCCTATTAACATTACTTGAGGGCATTAAACACTGGGAAAACAAGAAAACCGAGCTCAGTTGGCAGCTAATATACTTCCAGATCATGCTTTCCATACATTACAACTACTAAATGGGTTATTTAAATAGTTAATGCATTAATTATTTCATGCAAGAGAGCAGAGCTGTATGGCAGCTTCAGGATGGGGCCAGGCCCACATGTCCTCCTACCTTGGTTTTCAGGAACTGCGACTGGGAGTCACGGTGCTGCTCCAGCTCATCCTGCACGTGCTTGCAGAAAGCCACAGTGTACTGGCGTTTGTAGTGTGGGCTGAAGTTTTTTATGACAGCTTCTGTTTTTCCTGAAGCAGAAATAAAGATTAATTATATTTAATATACATTAGCTCAGGAACTATAATGCAGAACCAAAGCAGTTATCACCACCAACCTAAAATATTGCCCAACTGCACCAATGGCCACTTGCTGCACAGCAGGTCAGGAAACCCTGATGGATGCATTCAGCTGTTGTGATAACACAAGCACAGATTTTTTTGATATTCTTTTTCATTCTAGGACTGACAGAAGTGGGCAAAACATACCCCAAATCCATTACTTTAAGTAAAGATGCTCTCTGTCTCTCCCAGGAACATACTGCCACGGAGTCGGAGTCGTATGTTTGATAGCTGATAAGGTTTCCAAAGAAACACACACAATTGGTACTGGATAGTGTTCAGACATGTTACCCAAGTTTATCACATAATCAGGTTTTAAAGCCAACTCACAGCTCTGACAAAGTATGGTTTCTACGCTTGGGCACTACAGCCCCTTCTTTGTTTTAATGTAAACAGATACTCAGTCACATCGCATGAAACATTAATCTTGTATTGTCTTGCTAAGATCGAGATCTCAGCAGCAGCAGTAGCAGCAGTAAACACATTGAGGGTCTAATTCCTGGAAATCTTACAGCAATTTACAAGTGATTAACTCATTAACCCTACCAAAGAAATAATAATGCTTTACAGGGAAGTGAAGCTAAAAGTTAAAGTCACGTATACTTATGTGACGCTGAAGCAATGCAAAATCCCTAACCTGGACTACGATCTAGATTTCTGGAAAAGCATGCTGGGTACTGGAGGCAGCCCATTTTTCTTTGTTTTAAGGAGCCCTGTGACAAAGGTTTCTTCTGAGCACAGGACACAGAAACATAATTTCACACCTCAAACGATTTTGACGCTTTCAAAATTACATTTTATCCCACTTGGGGAAAAAAAAATATGTAAGACAAAAATAGGTAGTTCCCAAACTGTGATTTTTTCGAAGCCTTTCATATGCATGGGTTTCCAAACCAGGACCGACATTCAGCACTCCTGAAAGGTGAAACGGGAACCAGCAAGAAGCAATGCAGTGCTCAGGGTCTGGACCACCTGCCCCCTACGGTGATGTACCCAGACAGACAAACGCTCCCAGCCACCCACCAGGTGGCCACCTAAAAGAATTCCTTGCTGGGGGGTTCACGATGTTCCTGTATTTTATACAACAGGCTGTAAGTATGGAGCAGCTATGATGAACTCATAGAAAGGTCTTGTCATATTCGCTGTTTCAAGCATATAACCACAGTCCTTCTAAAGTAATCATGAAAAATTTCCAGTATTACCATGGATTCTATTGCCATTTCCCACACACACAAACACATACACATAAAGGGAGTTTATATACTGTCACAGTTCCCAGGATGTCCATGCATTTTGTCATCTCAAATAATTTTAAAGATCAAAACAAATACAGTTAAAGAAAGAGGAAAGCTGTGGATGACCATAAGTGCATGGAATGTTCCGGTGTATGGGATGTTATGGTCCAAGATCTAACAATTCTGGCTTCATTATTTCCATTTACAAATCAAACCTGTGTGGCTGAGACTGCCAAGGAAAAATAGCTAGTTTGCTAAGGAGTTCACAGAGACAGGCAATAACAAAAGAATTACGGAAGTATAATCCAGTAAGTGAATCTCTTATAAAGTCTGCCCATTCTGTAACTTCCAGACAGTTGCAATTGCATCCGTGTTGTAAAATCTCCAGGTTATCTCCGAGCCCCACAGCCCTCTTGCCTGCAGCCTTTACAGGATCCTTACACAAAGCAGGGGGGACGTGAGGAGGCCTCTGCGGGGATGTGCTAAATTGTCAAGTATGTGAGTTTCTCACAAATTCAGCTGTGGGACAGACCTAAATCAGAATCTAGACTCCAACCCTCCAGCTTTAAGCGACCAGATTTGTTGAGATCAGTAATTATAGGATGTGCTCACGTATAATAGCAGGATATCAGTGCTGCTGAAGCACAAAATCCCTGCCCATCTGACAGCCTTTTAAAACCAGCCTGCTTTGGGCAGAGGCATAAACTTATTCTCCAAATAAGGACAAGGCTTCCCAAAACCTTCTTTACAGCATTTTTTTTGATTCACAAAGTGGCCGGTCCCTGCCAGCAGTAGGATGTTGTAGGATGTTGTTGGCCCCAGCCCCAGTGGAGTTTCCTGCTCAGGCCACTGGCAGGGTTTGCCCCTGTTTTCCACCCTGGCTTTTTCTCCTCCAGCTTTTAGTGGCCTCTTAATCTGTTACAGGGGGCTCTGGGACGCTGGACATCACTTGACTCTGTAAGTGCCCACTGCCTGCATCCTGCAGTAAAAATTTTTAGAGGAAATGAGACAAGGACAAAATTCTGGTGTTAGAATAACACCCAACAATCACAGGAAATACCTGTAATTTTGGCAAAGTCTTTCAATTATGGCTAAATCGATGCAGAAGGGTGATTCCTCAGCATAAATATGTCTTAGATTAGCTTAAAGTATCATGGCCCAAAAGAAAGGAACTAAGCAATTCACAATATATATACTAAGAAGTATGACATTAATGCAATTTTTCTGTGCAGAATATTATCAATCAAAATAATGACTCAAGGAGCAAATGTTTCATGCTGTTTCTTCTAGTCCTGGCACCACTATTTGCAAAGGATCGCAGTATTAAAAATGCTCTTGAGACTACAAGGAAAGTTTTTTTGATGAGATTGTGAATGTCACTTGAATTGTTCAGGACCTGACCCTACAGCGTTCGGATCCACAGGAGCTGCAACACAAGCTGCAGGCGGGAAGAGCAGCAGACCCTTGATCCATTGTTTGCCAGTGGATCTTTAAATGTTTTGGTTTACAGAAGATAAAAATATGCTATCTGAAAATAAACATGATGGAAACAGCAATGAGTAATAGAATCTCTTCCCATGAGATGATAACATGGGGCAACTCAAGATAAAATACTCCAGGACAGCTGAAAAATGAGTTCCCCTAATTCTTTTCCAAATTTAGTGTGGCTTTCTTAGTCTGAGCTGTTTATATGAAGCAAGGCCAACTTTCCCAGTTGGCTGGGCTGGCAACGGCACAGCTCCAGCCCGTGTAAACGCGTTCTGTATCCAGCAGCAAAATGGGCATTTATCCTCAGAGAACACGAAATTAGACCACCTCCAGTAGAAGCCTGCAGGCAACCAGAACTACGAGCAGGAGAAGACAACAGTGATGGGGGATGAAGGATTTCTGTCAAAGGGCTGTACTCGCAGATGCTCACCCTCTGCTGAGGGTTTAGATCTTGCTACAGAACAAACCCTCCTATCGCTTCACGCTGCACCTCCTGCTTTACAGCACCGTGCCTGCACTCAATCCCAGCAATTTAGCCCAAATTCCGTTGCGTCTTCGAAGCACAGAAACAGATGTTGTTGCACTCGGAAGCAAGAAGCACTGCTGGTTGTCCCCCTGGAAGCGGTAACCTCCGTGCCGGCTCAGAGGAGTCGCTCCCAGCCACAGGGCTGTGGCCATTTGGGAGCCAGGAAGGGGCAGAGACAAGGGCTGGCCGCCAGGGCTGCCACTGCCCCTCAGCGCTGGCGTCCGGCACCAGGGTGCTGCCAGAACCCTTCTTTGCAGCATGACTGCTTCTGAGCGGGGCTTTCAAAAAATACCACTATCAGTGATACGAGTCCCTCTGGAGGGTGGGGAGATTTATCTTCTTAAACCATTTAAGCCCTCTGGAAAATATACTTTGTGCCCCACGGGACGGGGACTGTAAAAATCCTTAGCTTATTTGCTTTATAAAAGCAAACCCTAGACAAAATAAAACATAAAAGAATAACTACTGTACTTGGTGAGTGCCCAGCACTTCAAACTACTGTGAGGTGCTGAGACAGATTGGGAATGACCGACGCTCTCCTTGTGCTTCTTCCACAAGCTTGCAAGCAGAGCTGCCAGAAGGAAACCTGAAAGGATGAGTTGACCATACCCACATTCACCATCCAGGACTGCAAACCGCAGCCAGGGATGTGCTGGCTCTTCCTACCACGTACCTTAATGATACTCAGTGAGTTCAGTAGTGAGCTTAAAAATTACTGCTATACATACATATACAAACCTATATAAGAAAATAGAAAATCTTTTCCTAGCCCATCAGGGTAGCAGTGAAATGAGTTTAGAAAATAATTTCTGATTTCACCTCAAGGGACAATTCCATCCTACATCCAAGATAAACACAACCTTTGACTGAGATAATGTCTAAAATTTGTGATGCTTTACTTGAGCTCTGTGACTTGGCAAAGCTGGATTTCAGTATTGGCAGCTCTGAAACATGTCAGATGCTCGCTGTGAAGAGGGAGAAACAGCCTCAGCTTCTCCTGCTCCTGCAATACCATACTTACCATCACCTGTTAAATATATCTGGGAACCAGAAAACCCATGAAAGTGATCAGGATATCTTCTTTAACAGCACCTACCAGCTTCCAGTGCTCTGGGACTTGTAATAGTGCAGTGGAAATTACCATGGATTCCCTCTTTTCTATGGTCTTTCTCATGCAGTACTTATGGCACCACCTAGAAGTTACATCTGACTAACTCCAAATGCTCCTAGGCTTCGTCCTACATGTAAAGGGAGGCAACGCAAGATATTCTCTTTGTTGCTGAAAGCATTCCTCAGTTTGATCTTTATTTATAGAAATAGTATTCCGATTAGTCGTGAGTCATTTAATACCTGTTATGAAAAAAGAGATGACAGACACAAATACCATGTTCTGCTTTGGGTGAATCACATCTCTGCAGGTTTGTTTGTGCCCATGCAGCCAAACCAAGAAGCTCCCTAGCGGAGCCACCCCCCCCCCCGATGCAGACACACTGTAAAGTGCCGTTTGCACCTGATAAAATATTGAAACCCACTATTTATGGTCAGCCTTGTTTTGTATTTATGGAGACTACTCTCATAAAAAATGTATAATGCTGCAACCACACCAGTGTGCACACAGATCCCCGAACTATCCATCTGGAATGCAGATGCTGAATTGCAATGGTAAAATTCCAGCTAGTCACCCAAAACTAAAGCCATAGGATGGAATAATACCTCAGATCATCCTCTTCCTAAATCTCAGCATATAAGCACTCTTTGGGTGCTTAACCCATGTTCTCTATGCAAAGGTGTGAAAGCCGATGTGGTCTTTTGAAAAAAAAAAAGAAAAACAGATTTCTTTGCAGCTCTGCCTGTTTAGGCTGTGGGTGTGGAATTTGTGCTCCACCAAAAGTTAAGCTCCTCTCTCTGGGCAAGCTAAACAAACACATTTGTAAGTTCATGATCCACGGCAAAGGAGGAGCCTAACATAACAGGCTCTGTTCCAGCCTCGCTGATCTCCCTTTCTACAGCTCGAGTACATAGCTCTTTACTGAACGATCTGTAAAGCAAGGCTGGATTTTATACTGAGTTGCATAATGATGACAGATTTCAATAGGTTTATATACCTGTAATGTTCTTCTTATGCAACTGCATGAGCATCTTGTATTCCAGAGAGACAGAGCTGAGTGAGTCAGACTCTACAAAAAAGGCTCATTTTCCCAATAGCAAGAGCAGCTTGTGATTTAATTATGGATTCTCCTATTTCTGAATACTGTCTCCTCATTGTTAAAAATACAGAAAAAAATACAGAGCACTAATCCTGCTTAAAGGTGTTTCATCTACCAAGTCACACTGAAAGGTTGATTCCTACAGACACGTTTCCCTCCCAGACCTGGATCAAGAAAATTCTTCTCGGGAAATTCACAGACAGGACTATCACACCTTTGATCTGCTGCTACCCATCATTAACAGCCCGTCTTCCACGCCTTCACAAGTGTCTGCTAAAACCTGAAATTCTCTTGAAGGTATTTCCATTGCAATCACATTGTTTCCACATTATGCCTTTCTCAAGAAGCACGCAAGTCCCTCCTTCACATGCTGCAAGTGTATTTTCTTTGAGGCCAGCTGCTGTAAGATGGAAAAGCCCAGAGAAATAGATTTTAGCATCAATCTGCAATGGCAGAGCAACAGGCTGTTTCCGTGAGGCGTACAAGACATGGACATCAGCTTCTCCAGAACTGCTGAACAGCAAGTGGTGGGGTGGTCTGGGAGCTCTGCATCACCCCTACCATCAAATCATCATTTAGGGGATAAACGACAGTTCATGAGCTGCCCTTGCATTTGTCAGATTGAGGAAAAAAACACAATAGGCATAAATTACATAAAGGCCAAGGCTTGTGGTTAATCAGGCAGAAATGAGCTCGACGTGAACCAAAGTTTGATTAACACCGTGTCAGAGGAGCCTATCATTAAAGTTGCTGAAATTTATCCTTTATTGGTAATGGGGTTAGAAGCAGCAAAGCTATGTCTAGAAACAGTTACGCATGGTCAAATTCAACAGGAGTAAGGTCTGACAAACCTTTATTTAGAGCCTTATTTCGCAGCACCAGAAGAACTCGGGATTTAACAAAACAAATGAACCTAATCTAGTTCCTGGGAGCCACAAGAAGCTAAAATATGCCCTGTATTAAGCTAATGTGGTGAAGGTCAATGGTTTTAAAGCTTTGTTTTGTTTGTTTGTTTGTTTGTGTGTGTGTTTTTAACCTCCATGAGCCACAGGCTGAACCACTAAATGGACACCAAAGGCATCTTGAATGGCTTTCTTCAGCCTGGATCTCAGCATCACATTACATGTTACAGCAGTTGAACAAGAATGTTTTTTGGGAACGTTTAAACAGCTTTCCGAAAACATAAGCCAGTGCCACATCACCCTTTAAAGCAGGACGCTGTATTCCCTCTTCCCTCCCCTGCGGGTGACAGGCGTTGCAGCCACTTACTTCACTGCCCAGCCATCCACAAGATAAAATAATGAAAAACTTGCTCATGTCAGAGACACAGATAACAGAAGTAACCATCTTCACAAAATACTAATTGAAGAGTTTTCCAAATATATGGACATTGACGTAGACACACAGGCCTGCACAAGGTTAATCCTGTGCAATGCAACATGCTCATACAGATCAAGGACATGCTAGCGCTCATGTCTTAATGATTTTGCCAAAATTGTGCCATAGCAGCCAGCTCTATTCAAAATTATTCAAAGGCCTATAGGACATTCTGAGTGCACAAACAAGTCTTACCATGCAGCTTCTTGTTTATGCTGAGATTACCTTATGTGACTCTTAAAGTTCCCTTTATTCCCTCTATTCACTGTAGCTCTGCTCACCACTAGTCCAGTCTGAGTCAACCCAAACGGCCTTCTCAGGATACTGGGTCTTCCATTCATGCATTGCTTCTTAAGTGCTGTAGCGAAAGGCCATTATCCCAAATTAATATTTTATTCCATTACATGTGGATTTCGAGAGGAGAATCATGGTACCAGCGGTTCCCCTCTCCTTGCAATTTTTCTCACTGAATTGCAAGGCCTTTTGTTCTCTTTTGCTTCCATGTACACTGAAAATGAATAAATGTCATGGATTGCAAAGAACAATATCTCAGATAGCCTATGTGCAAAAAAAAAAAAGTAAAAATATTTCAGGATTCACCTCTGAACTAAATTACACGTAGGCCTCAAAGTACAGGCATTTATTTTTTGACGGCTTTTGAAATGTCACAGCCCAGTCTTAATTTTACCACAGGAAATAACCGCAGCCGTAGAGCAGCTCCTTGCCATTCCGAACCCCAAAAGACCAATGGGTTCAACACACAGATTCCTGAAGCTGCTGACCTACAGTCCAAGCCACATACATTTTAGGTCAGTGGTGCGCCAGCTGGGACCCGTTTCCAGCTTTGTGTGGTGTCCTTAGCTTGTGCCAACAGCTTGCCAGTGGGCCTTTCTGCTCAGAGAGAAGATGGGATGTGAAATGGCAACGGCTCAAGCTTCAGGCGTGAACCAGAAGGATGCCCCATTACTGAAACCTGCCCAGAGGATGTCCCCCACAGCCGGCAGCCCCGCAACGCACAGGATGGTCAGCAAAACATGAGGATGTGCAACTGGAAAAAGCACCTTTGTGGTGCAGAGTGGGTGCCACAGACTGCCTCTTTCCCACTTCCAGCGTAGAGGCTTGCAGAAATCCTCCTGTTGCAACCTCTCAAGCATCCTCCTCTTGTGGTCTTTCAACACATTGCTTTCTCAGTAAACACGTATTTTTAAAATTGGATCTCTGCTAGAGCTCTCCAGGAAGTTCTTCTAAGTCGAAACCACAGTGATAGTTGTGCTGCAGACTTTATTAACCAGAGAGGGGAAAAATAACAGACGTGTATTTCAAACAGCAAGGGAGATAGAAGTATTCATCCCTACTAGCTGACAACATAGGCTGTTATATGGACAAAAAGGCAACCTCCTGTGAAAAGCAAGAATCAACTTAGTGCTCTGCTCCCTTTCTTAAAATGGACAAACTAATATATATATATATATATATATATATAAAATCAATCATGACACCACACTGATTGTGCTGGCAATAAAGATGCTACAGCAGGAATTGTCCATGGCTGGCACAACCTACAAAAAACCAAATGCTTCACAGCACTATGCTGTAAGGTGCAGTTACACGATCCCAGAAGATATTCTGTGTGCTTGCCGGAATTACTTACTCTGACTTTGAGTAACCTGTTTTGTATCTGCATTAAATGTATTGAGAAAGGTATTTTCATCATATCATACATACATATGCACACTCAGCACTGCAGAATAGTGACCAGTGTGGACTAGTGGTTTTCAGCTGGAGAAATGAATCAGCAGAGAAATGTTTCTTAGTTCTGGCATTTTTAAGTGATTTTCCCCAATATCTGATTAATCTTTCTGTGCCTCATCTAACCCAAACTAAACAAATTCTCTTTGCTGATAGTCTGTTGTCATGTTTAGAAAAACAATGTCCTTAAACACATTTGCTAAATCCTGAGAAATAAATGGATAAAAAAGTGATGCCATGAAAAATATCGCATTCACTCTGAAAGAAAAACTTTCAAGTATTATAGCAAGCACCTTTCATGCGACTAAAAGCCTCCGCTTTTACAAACAAACCCTTCTCTACTTCTCTGCAGAAGATAATATTGTCCAGTCAGGTCAACCGCAAGATTCACTGCATTTTTATTTCTGCAAAAGAGACAGGAGGAAGCGTTGGAGCCTCGTCTGGTGCTCAGAGGGAAGGAGGCTCCTTCCCACTCCTGTAAGATAGCATCAGTTCAGGTTAAGAGTCTAGGAAAAAGATGTGCAATTATTACACAAACCTGCTCACCAAACCCCATGTACAACAGCCTCTTTTTCTCTGCATATTACAGACACGAGAGGGAAATTACAGCTCTGCAATGCAAAAAGGCTTCCAAACAAGCTTTACAGTTCAAGCTAGTTTAGAAACACCACGAATACTATTTATTACTGTGGTACCAGAGCATTAACCGCCCAGATTCAGGGTTCTTCAGAGCTAAGGAAATGTCTGGTTAGATGTGAGCTTGTGCTGATGCTCAGCTAAAAATGGAGACCATGAACAAGTCTCCTCTTACACTTCAAAACAACCTCTGTGTGAATGAGTATTTCTGTTTTTCTCTTTTGCCCACGTTTTACTCAACAGGCTCTGCTCAGCTGCAGCAGCTGCTCACTGCTAGCCCTGCTCCGGTCTCAGTTTGGGTTAGGTCCATCTGTGAAATGGGTGCAAAAGCAACAGAATTGGCTGCAATGGAGCCAAGCAAGTTTTCCCTTCCCCTACAAAACCAATACAGCTGCTCTAAAAGCCCCTGCTAAATAAAGTCCAGGGACAATCTATTGGCAGAAGCAGACAAAATAAGACAAAAGGATTTGAAAAGAAAATAACAGAGTACAAGCAAAGAGAAGACAGGAGATGGCCCTCTGGCTGTCTGGGGCTTCTGAACATGGGAGACCTGCCAGTGGCCTCCTTTTGCCTTTTTTCTCCCACACAAAGTTGAGCAAGATCCCAGTATTTCCAAAGCACTGTAAGAGAAGGAATCAAAATGATCGAAATATTTGGTGGGTTTTGTTTGTTTTCTTTTTTTTTTTTCCCCAAAGCTAAAAGGACTCATTAAATTTAATTTGTTGTTCCTTAATTGGCAGAGTTTATGCCTCTGATTCTTCTGGACTAAAATTGGGATCCGATTAATAAACATACGCCTTCTGCTGTCAAATTCAGAATTAATTCCAGAAGAAGGATTCAAGTAAAAACGAAAGCAACCCATAACTTTCCATAGTTGCAGAAGTATCAAAGATAAAAGATTGCCTTCATGTTCACTAGATCTCTTCTTTCTATAACCAGCCACTGCCAGCAATCTAGACCATCACGGGTAGAAGAAATGCTCCCAGGTTACAAGGCCATACATTAAGGAATGTAACAAAAAAGGAAAAGGACTGTGTTCAGAAAGATTTTGATGGAAAAATAACAGAGGAAAAATACAAAGCCACACCTTTATCTTAGAGTCACTCTTGTGCAAATGCTGGGCTTTAAGGTCTAATTACTCCTTGCCCCGGCAAACTGTTGAAGAGTATTTTCTTTCTCAGACTTCTTTTTTTAGCTGTGATTCAGAGAAACACCAGAACCCCACAGAGCGTGTGACTGCGACTCGCAGGAGGACATCGCTCTGCTGTTGCTGGCTGTGAAGGGATGGCGGTGGCATGCAGATCCACAGGTAGAGTCTCCGAGTCATCTCTTCTCCGTGCAGCTGATTTCACAAAATCCCCACTTACATACGTGGAAGCAAGCTTGGAGGGGTTACAGCCCAGCCACTTGACATTCTGCCAAGTGGTATACATTATTTTCTTCCGCCTGGACACGCTTCAGTTTCTCAAGTGTTCATGAAAGGATCACTGGGAAGACAATGGGGTTAGTGCTGGTGTTTGTTTGGTTTCTTTTTCCATTTCTAAGAAGACTTCCTGGGAAGAAGCGACAGTCAGCTATTGTATCTCACTTAACATGTGTTTAAGTCTCCTTGGCTGCTCAGTTCTTTCACCTCAAAGTTTCAATGCTCCTTCCTTTTTTTTTTTTTTTAAAAAAAAAAGGTCCCTCATTTCCTCTCCATTTATCTTTTACATTCAGAAGTGCTTGTGACAACTCAACACAACTTGAAAGGAAAAAACCAAACCAAAACCACCTTCTTCCAGCACTGTGTTTGTACAGTAGGACCACGTGAGCTTCTAGGCTTAGAAAAACAGCTGGTCAGATTATTATTAGGAAGAGGAAATTCACTCCCAAGGATATATTTGGAAATGGTTTGGCAGGTGAGAGCTCTCCTGCAGGTTCATAGTAACCCTGCACCCCTTGAGATCTTCAGCGGGACCTCTGTGCACAGACATACCAAAGTACTTGCCTACGTGCCACAGCCTGGAGCAACACATATATCTAAATGTTCAACATTTTCAGGCCAGGCAGCAAAACTAGAACATGTTAAAATGGCCTGCTTTTATACCTACAGGTGTGTCTTTGGTGGTGATACCTCAATTAGTGCACTAGCAGTCTACCTTTGGTGTTCTTGCCTTTGTATGATCAATTTTACAGCTCTGGCTTTGTAAGTCGCAGTTCTCCCAACATGTCTCTGTAAAGTTCTCCCCCATCGACCCTATCTGAGCTACTATCAACAGGGATACTTCTCTTGGAGGGGAACATGGTCCTCTGTTTTGTTTGTCCACATCAATCTTTCTGCACTTTGTAAAGTGTTTTACTTAGGGGACTAAGGAAAAAAAAAACAGCCCAAAAAATGCGACGTGCAAGAGTTGCTAAGAATAAAGAAAATATCTTTTTGTGTGATAAGAGTTTTATCTGGCAAATTTAAGTACATCAGATTAGATTTTAATTATCTGAATGCAGAAGTAATCATTAGTAATGCTACATGAAACAGATTTAGCTCCTATCTACTGAATTGCATTTTAAGCACACTAACACAGCTCATTTCACCAGGGAGGCAGTCAGGCAGCAGTGTCATTTACAGACACATAGCAGGACAGAAAGATGCTGAAGGCACAAGGGGTCACAAAATGTTTATGTTAATGCACATCTTCAAAACAAGGAGTGGATTCAGAGTAATAATAAACAACTATGGTTATGTGGATTTGCCTTGAAATTTCAAAATTATACATTTTTTGCTGTCCCTTTCCCCAAACTCTTTGGTGAAGTGACCGCAGAACACAAAGGAGAGACTATGGGAAGGTCTAGCTTTTCCCTGATGCTGCAGGGCTACTCTGCAAAAACTGGCCATGAGCCCACAGCAGTGCCCAATATCCACAAACAGCTTCCAACAGAGTAAAACTAATTTTGATTCTCATCCAAACCTGAATTCCTCCAATGGCTGCCTGCATTTACCAACTACAACCAGATTTCAAGCCAGGTTTGCATTCTTTGCAAAGTGGCTTAAAGTCAGGCTGCATCCTCCCAAGAAACAAATGCAGGGAAAGCTGCATAAATCCATTTTCTGTCTTCATTTGGGCTGATGGCATTCACCAGCCTGATGACGCTGCTCATCACAGGATGAGCGAGGAATTTCTGCAGTGTCTAACAGCATCCAGTGCAACTTCAAAACACCCCCAAGAGTTTTTGAATGTTCAACACCTCTTGGAGACTCTCCTACTCCTTACCATTACTCCTAAAGATCTCTTCATTTCTCTACTAGACAGTGCAATCCTCTCTTCTGATCAGTCATGTAGTAGCAAATCTTTGTACACCGGGACATAACTTCTTCACTCTTTACCCTTTCAAGCCCTGCTGAGTGATTATTCCACCAACAGTTTCACCACAGGTTTTACATAAAGCCAGCAGCTTCATGCAAATGAGCCAGCTCTCGGTTAACTAAAAAGCAGAACAGTGAAAAGGAATACTGAATAAGAATAACAGGCCAAGAATTTTGGAAAGCTTTTTCACAAAAAAAAAAACACCAATATGACTCATGAATTCTTCATAATTTCCAATGCGAAAACATGGCCGTTAGGAAAAGACAGTGTTGAAAAAGTGCATGTTATGGTCTCTGCTTTAAATGGAGCTTGATAAGCAAAGTCAGGCTGAATCTTCTGGCTTCAGAAATTTGCTTTTACAGTGGGTCAACGACTTTTTCTTTCCTGTTTCAGAAATTCAGAAGTCAGGACAACACAAGCCTCAGATTTAACATAAGCGTTTCCGCTTTTGCACGCAGGATGTCCCTCACAAAACGTGTGCCCCAGCTAACAACCACTAACTACAGTCTAGGAGATGCAAGTCTTCTTACAAGTTCCTTTGAATCAGTAACAAGTTCAGGTCCTTATAATTATTTCATTTTTAGAATTACCTCTGTCACTAACAGGATACTACTATATGTGATTGAAGATTCAAAGGTATTTCTGGAAAATTACTTTTGGTGCCACTGGTGTGAAGCAACTCCTCATGTTTTCAGAACTGCTGGATACCAGCGACCTCCGGAGAGGCATGTGCTCAGCACCTCCAGAACCACACCAAGTGTTTAAATGCCAAAGGAAGTTCTAAAATTTTTAATTTTGCACGGATCTATTAAAAATATCTGCTCAGTGTATTTCAGAAGAACCTTCTGTGAGAAAAAGTGCATAAATCAAATCTTGTCTCATTCAAGAACAACCAGTACAGAGCAATGGGAAGAAAGTTGGAGGAGATAATCCAGCCCTGGCATTAAGATTGAACAAATAGCTAACATGCCTTTTCCATTCTTCATTTCCTAGGGTTCCTCTTATTTGTAGAATGCTGTATCTTGAAATCAATCAAACAAACAAAGAAAAACATAGAATTATAGGACGTAAAGAAACACATAAGATACAAAAAAGTAAAACTGTTTCACTAGCCTGCACTTCACTGTGTTTTTTTTTTAAGTTATTTAAATAAAAATAAAAGTCTTTTAAATGCATTAGAACTATCATTTTTGCAAAACTGCTCTGGAAAGCTCATTTTTTAAACATACACTCTACTTTGCTTGTCTACTGCATATAAATTACATATCTTCTGGTTAACGTATTATTCAGCCCAGAATAATTACACATCTGAGAGATGCCTAATAAGCTAATCTTTAAACTCTACACATCTAAAAAAAGATCTCTAGGCATGTTATGTGAATATAGAATAGCGTCAGCTGACAAATATATGGCACAGTCCATATTACTGTGGTTGCAACCAGCAACCACATGAATCAATGTTATGGCCTGGTTTTTGCATTATTCACAATGACAGGACTTCTGAAGGAAAGTAAGAGCATGTTCTGAGATCATGAGAATCCACTCTAAAGATAAAAGAAAATTAGCCACACTATATGGCAAAGAAAATACTATACAAGAGAATATAAGCAATACTCCCATTTTATCAGCAGCATGCACTTTACTGGAAGACTATATAAGATTTTAAAAATCAAACAGTTGCTATGAGAAGCAACAATGAACAAAAATACTTGGATTTACAACTAAAACTAAGATGGGACAGAACCGACAAAGAAATATTTTCAGTTACCATAACCATATTGTTTTAGCCTTACATCAGACAAAAGCTATTTCAACAGGAAAACCTGTCTCAGCCAACAGCTGGAAAACTCATAGTCTTACTCTGGAAGGAAAGGGGACATTACTTTTTACAGATGTCTCCATTCTCATCATCCAAAAGAAGTTTAAACTATGAATAGAGAGATGGGCCCCATCTGAAATATGGATTTCACATCCTTCCAAGACTGTGCACGCTAACATCTCTGGCATCAATTCAGTCTATGCTATTGCATGCAATGATCACAGAAAGTCACCCTGACATTTTGTATAGCATCTTCAAATTCAGCATTTGATTTACATTTGGTTTGGTCTCTCAGAAAATTGTGTGTCTCTTCCAACAGCAGAACTCCAGACACATCAGCGATCAGAGGGGCTAATTTTATTTTAAAAATGCTCTTTGCAGCTAGCAACCATTAAACCCCCAACAGTGTTCAGCTATGCCACCCGATATGCAAGAGCAGCCTCCCAGGCAAGTCTGATTTCGGTTTGTGTTCATGAAACCAGCACCTGCTAATGCCAAGCACTAGGGAACAAGCACAGCAGCTCAGCAGCTTTTCAGTTGACCACACTTCCTGCTGCCTAAATATTTAAGGCACCCTAAGGAAAAGCCATGTAGCAAGATTAATAACTAACAAACCACAAGCTCTTGCTCATTACCACACAGTATCTTACACCCTTACCAGCGCACTCACTTTGTATGCTTGCTTACGTTGGTAACTCCCCTGCATCTCTGAGCATCGTCAGCTTTAGACGTCCCCACTCTGGTACAAGATGTGCTGGGCAACTTCATGTTTTCCACGCGCACGGG
Source organism: Cygnus olor (assembly GCF_009769625.2). NCBI lineage: Eukaryota > Metazoa > Chordata > Aves > Anseriformes > Anatidae > Cygnus > Cygnus olor. Next base: position 15,886,302 of record NC_049176.1, on the reverse strand, counting down.
AAGCCAGTGACAAACTCACATCGGGGCCTTCCTTCTTCTTTCGTCGCAGATCTTGGGTGTGTTTCACTGCAATGCAGCCTCAGCTGCGGGTTTGGGGCGCTCCCCCTGGGTTCGGTGGGACGTGGCAGTACCCAGCTGGACACCAGGCTCTCAGCAGCCGCACCCCGACGCCAGCAGGAAGGAACTGGGGCAGTGGTAGAGAATGATGAACTACACCTGACAGCAAGGACGGATTTCTTCTACAGCTTCTAAGAAAGCCGGTAATAAGGACAAGTGAATTTGCAAAAGCAACTGCTGTCCTAACGAAATACCATGGTCATTGCTCAGGCTGCTCAGCAGCTACGTTACCATGAAACCACGCATGCATGCTGCAGCCATTCCATAAGGAAAACATACACCACATAATTAAAATACTTATCTCAAAAGGAATGATAGAAACGAGAGCCAAATCCTAACAGTGGCCAAAAAAATGCAGTGTGACCAATGTAACAGACTGCAAAGCGCTGGGAGTGTTTATGCTGAATGCACAACAGGAACTGAGACATCTGAAATGGCTCTGTATTTCCTTCCCTACTCTATTTGTAGGCACTTACAACTTAAATCATTTCTTGTATCCATTACTATTATATCAAAAAGGATGTAATTCCCTAAAATAAATGCCTTTTTAAACTGAAATAATTTATTAAGTTCCAACAATTTTAATAGTTGGGACTGATGGGGATTTTGACCTGAGGTATCCTAATGACCTCAATTTCTAAAAAGCATTATATATCTTGAAGTAAAGTGAAATTAGAATTCAAGTTTTCATGATGCCTTGATTTTGGATGCCAAACTGCATCAAATCCCATGCCAGTCCACACTGACCCCCATGTCCTTCCACATTCCTTCAGCCTGTTTTTGACCAACAGGCTGACAGAAGCAGCCATTAACACCACTTTCTACCTAGCACATGATTTGCTTCTATGGCTCAAAATGTTTTTGAACTTTTTAGAGATCAATTTCTTCTATTAAATACACTGTGATGGCTGAATTGAGACTTTGGCATGAGATACAAACATCAAATACCTTCCACATATAGGTCAAATGCAAGAAAACTCATGGATACTGGGAGCGATGCCTATCCTGTGGCCTTCCACCAGTAGACTCCAGTGCCCTCTCCAAATTGTGATGTTTGATTTATACCACAAGCTGAGTGAATGGACAAGGAGGCTATCCTAGCTTGCCAGCCTGCTTAGATAGAGTATTTTTTTGTATTTGAGGTAAACAGAACATTCCTTACATCTGATATTCAAACAGACATGTCCATCCTTCACAGAATGCACACTTGGCTTAATCTGATCAATTCTCCTGGACCTAATCCTCTGTGCAGCACGTATAAGGTCACTTCATGGAATCTCTGACCGTTTACTTTTTTTTAAACCAAAACATGCTTGAAAATCCCCTGGCTCCATTCTCGCAAGGCTCCCGTAGAGGGCATAGGAAGATACACCAGGTGTGCACCCACCCGCCGCTCATTTTGGTATGCTTCAGCACAATGTCTTGAAGGTCTGCTCCATGAAATGCCAAAGATAGCTTTCTTTTGCGGGTTGTATAAAACACAAATCCTCGTGAGCAATCCAGCAGCTGTGCTACTTTTGCATGTAGGCTTTTCCAGGGATTTACAGCTTTGTTTTCAACAGCACATCATCCCTTTCTCCACACACAACTGGTCTGCTAACCCCAACCAGCACAGGAGGTGGATGCGCCTTCCCCAGGCTGGCTGACATTTGCTGCTTTCAGTTTTGGTTTTGGAATGACTTTTTCAACATCACTCTGTAGGAGATGGTATAGATGGTATAGTCTCTGTCTAAGCCTTCCCCGCTCTGTTAAAAGTGGGGCAGTGTAACAGACCTGCACTTGGCACTACTTCATAACTTGGTTGTTTTGTCTTCTGCGAATGAGGGTCTCCACACCTCTGTGGGCCACGGTGCCACGGAGAAGTATCTTCAGCCTGTTGACTATAATAAATGATCTCCACTTCTGGCTCATGACTGTATTTTAAAGGACACATGAAAATCAAGAACTTGTGTCTCCTCTGTGCACTTAATTCAGTCAGTCCCCTTTTCTATGTGCATTTGAAACATTTTTAAATGCATCGTTAAATATTTCTCTCTTTCTCTCTCTCTCTCTTTTTTTTTTTTTTTTAATTATAGTGCTGCCTCCCTAAGTGCAAAGGATGAAAGGTGCTTTGGGAATAAATCAGGTTTGTGAGCAAAAATCAGGTCAGCCGTACCATAAAATACTGACTGCAACCGGGCATCTTTTCCTCACCTAAAGCACCTGTGAAACTCACCATAAGCTTGGATCAGCTGACAACCTGGATGATTTGGGGGTTGATCCCTGGGGACACATCAAACGCAACCCTCACATCTGGGTATGTCCTTCCAGGTGTGCTCATGAATCTCCACAACCTCAGACACTCCTCATGTCACTCATTTTGATGCTGCTTCCTGGGCGTAGACTAACGGAGCACAAGCAGCAGTGGCTGAAGCTGCTTTTCTTCACAATTGCATCTAAAATCACATCATATAATCATCCCAATATGGTTGCCCCTATCATCATGGAACTCTTTAAGTTTGTGGAGAGCTGGAAATTGCAGGGACTTGGTTTGTATTTAAGGCAATACCACCCTTGAGGACTAGATCCTACCTCTCTGCTGCAAGACATGAAGCAGGACAAGATGGGTGTCACTTAGGGCAGACGCTCCCAGGTGGCCCCTGCTGCCTCCTTGTTCTGATTTACCGAAGTGCCACAGCTGAGCACTGCGGAAATCCAGGGAGAGCTTTAAAATGGACAATTTCCTGAAAAGTGAAGGACTAGGCTTGTCAAGCTGCCTGCCCAAAATGAACAGCCACAGCTCCTGCCACGTGAAACGTAACGCCACCAGCCAACAGAGCATCTCAGTGGGATGAGCAGTGGACCGGTGCCTGCAGCATGCTTTGCAGTGCATCAGGTGTGCTGCAGGGAACCTCGGAAGGAAAAAAACAAAAAAATCAAAGAAAACTACCAAATCTGGGGCCTTCTACTGAATAATGCCAATAGAAAAAAAACACCAAACAGCTGCCTTCAAATCCTGGTCTCCCTCAGGCATACGTGGTGAGGTGAGGACTTCAGATCCGTGGACCTTCTCTCCTAATACACTAAACAGCAGAAAGCTGTGTTTGCTTTGTGGCTTCGCTTTTGTCTACAAGGGTGAACAAGCTGTTAGCTGTGGGTTTTGCAGCTATTTGCTAGACTGCACAGAGGGCAAACTTAGAAACAATGGTGTTTAGGTGGGCAGGTAAACATTGGCAGCACTCAGAAATACTTCCTGTGCTGTCCCTTTTCCACATCAGCAGCCCCAACACCTTCCCTCCTAGCCCAGGATACGCTTGAGATGCTCAATAGAGCATCTGAATTGAGGAAAAACATGTTTTCTTTAGTTTAATCCTAAAAGGAAAAAAAAAAAAAAAAGCTCGTCCATTTTAGCTGAGGTTCTCTCAAAATTGCAACTGGAGGCAGACACTCAGCATGGAAACTTCAGTCTGAACAGCTGAAGACTGGCAAAGCCTCATTTGCAATTGAAAACAGTGGAAAGTGTCTGGCAGACTAAATGCCGGACAGTCATATTACTTTATAGAATACTCCTAAGAGCAAAAAAGCCTTTTGTTTTTTTCATTTGCACAGACCCTGCCATTAAATTTTTGCCCAGGGATGATAATAGCTTGCTTTCCCTCTACTGTGACCACTAGAAAATACTTGAAAATACTCAAGGATCCACTGTATCACATCCAGCAAACGCAGGTCTGTCTTTAGACAATGTTCATCTAATATATTTCATGTCCCCAGTGCTCCTTCAAGAATCTGGTCGTGGGTCATCGGCACCACCAAAAACCTCTGCAGAGGAGAATCAAAGCACAAACAGCAGCTGTGGTTTCATGCAAAGGAAGGCAAGTATCCCATAAAGCTTTAAAGATTACCGCATTGGATAACAAATGAAAGGGGCTAAAGATGAGTGCTACTCAGTAGCTACATGCTGAGTGCCAGGCTGATGGTGGCACCTTTTGTAAACTCGAAGAAATGATGCCCAAATGTCTCTGAGGAGTAGGGAAAAGCTCTCTGGCAACAGCAGGTTTCCAGATTCATCACAGGAGGCCAACTTTTTCAGCTGGGATCTCAAGTGCACAAAACTCAAACCAGCAGCAGCTCCAGGCAGGCATGGGTCCTGCAAAGGAGCCGGCCCCAACAGTGAGCAGGGGGTGTTCAGAAACAGCAGGCGCAGACAGAGCTCCGCAAAACCTGCCACTTCATTGACGTGGGGAAAACAAACCTCAGTGGGAAACCCCAGATGTTTTTATAACAAAAAGAAGTCACTGCCAGTCCTTCCTATGGCTGGCTGTGGAAGTACTTAGTGATCACAAGTGCCTGACGGTCCAGCCGATCCCTGCCTCATGTTGCAGACGTAACCCTGCAGGGGCCTGACCCTGCACCAGGTTCCTCCTTGTTCTGGCACTCCCTGCTCTCACGCCTTCATTTCTGCCTTGCATATTTTGCCTGTGTAAGCAATAAGCAACCAGGAACAACGATTGTCTTACATGGTTTGTACCATGAATGCTCTTTGTGAGGATCAAGGCACCCCACATACAACAGCGAACATGAAATTTGGGCACGGATCTGCTGGAGGGTAGGAAGGCCCTGCAGAGGGACCTGGACAGGATGGGTCGATGGGCAGAGGCCAGTGGGATGAGGTTCAACAGGGCCAAGCGCTGGGTCCTGCACTTTGGCCACAACAACCCCATGCAGCAGTGTGACAGGCTTGGGGGAGAGTGGCTGGAAAGCTGTGCAGAGCAAAAAGGATCTGGGGGTGCTGGTTGATGCTCGCCTGCCCAGGTGGCCAAGAAGGCCAACAGCATCCTGGCTTGTATCAGGAATAGTGCAGCCAGCAGGACCAGGGAGGTGATCGTTCCCCTGTACTCAGCTCTGGTGAGGCCGCACCTCGAGTACTGTGTTCAGTTTTGGGCCCCTCACTACAAGGACATCGAGGCCCTGGAGTGTGTCTAGAGAAGGGCCTGGAACACAAGTCCTGTGAGGAGTGGCTGAGGGCACTGGGGTTGTTTAGTCTGGGGAAGAGGAGGCTCGGGGAAGACCTCATTGCTCTATGCAACTCCCTGAAAGGAAGGTGTGGGGAGCTGGGGGTCGGCTTCTTCTCACAGGTAACTAGTGATAGGACTAGAGGGAATGGCCTCAAGTTGTGCCAGGGGAGGTTCAGGTTGGAAATGAGGAGACATTTCTTCTCAGAAAGAGTGGTCAGGCATTGGAACGGGTTGCCCAGGGAGGTGGTGCAGTCACCGTCCCTGGGGGTGTTTAAGGAAAGGTTGGACGTGGTGCTCAGGGACATGGTTTAGTGGGTGATATTGATGGTAGGGTGGTGGTTGGACCAGATGATGTTGAAGGTCTTTGTCAACCTTAATGGTTCTGTGATTCTAATGCACGGGATCTGCATTCAACCTGAGTGATGACCTCAGAATCAGGACACAGAATGAACCTCCAAAAACAGGCATTTTCAGGGAGAATAGGAATTGATTGCCTTACACCATTGCCAATGGTATCCTTACGAGTCTGCTATCATTTGGAAAGGCATCACTGCCACTGGTGGTGTCAGCAGAGAGCATAGAGTAAAACCTCATAGCCTGAAGCTCAGCTAAACATATCGACCACATTAATTTCAAAAGCAGAGTTTACCCTGAAGGACAGCACGCAGTTCGCACCTGGGAAGATGCATAAATTGGGTAGCGAGCCAGAAACCTCTGCTGCTGCTGCTCACCCAGGCATCACGGCGATGCTGCACCCCGCTGCTGCGGCCGTCCCGGTGCGTCGTGTGGCACGGGCTGGCAGCAAAGCTGCTGCAGCCCCACAGGCTGGCACATGGGCACCCCCACAGACCCCGGAGCATGCCCGGGCGCCTGCAACAGCCAGCAGCCAACATCTACCGGCCACCGTGGCCAGGCTCTGACACACAAGGCGATGCCTCCCCTGTTCAGTGTCCAGCTACCTGGCAGACACCGCGGGGCTGCTCTGGAGGTGAGCAGGGACCACATTAACACCCAACAGCATCCACGACAGCCTCCATGGCACCTGCGTCCTCCCTGGGAAACACGATGCTCAGGGCAAGACAGAAGAACAGGATTAGGATTAAGACAATCGCAAACATCGGAAGGTTCAGAGAGTTGTTTCTAACAATTGGTTTTGGATTGGTAAATGTATTCTGAAAATAAGTTGGACTAGCTTGTTTCTTATTTCTCTTGTGTCTTGGAAGAACTGAACCATACAAAAGTAACCTATGGATTTTTAAAACTTAAATGTGTTTTAAGTTTTTAACCAACTAATGAGAAAAAAAAACTAGAGGCAGCCTTGCATTTGCTTTCTAATTCCTGATATCAGACATTTACCTAGTTAAAAAAAATGGTGCAATAACGGAATAGTAGGATTGGCAGCACTACACTGGCCTACTCTGTAAGCTTAAGGCTTACTGCTATCTGAAATAGAGAGCAACTGATAGTGCCTAATGTTGTAACTAATATCTCAGGAGCATTGTTTCAACTAATGCTCAGGATTTCAAAAATTAAAATTAAGTTAAATACCTGGAGAAATTAATTCATCAATATCTTAGGTTAGGCATATCAAGTTAAGCACTAGCATAGAATCATCACCATGGTTTTCTACTGTGTAAAACTAATCAAAAAGTACACAATAAATCTTTAGAAAACCCAAACATGCTAATCCTTTCTTCACACAAGTCTCAGCCATTTCAACAAGCTTTAATCTTGCTTTTATGTAAGAGTCAGTCTCGTGTTTCATCACTGTCCTTCAAGTGCAAAAGCAACTAAAATGCTTGCATGCATGTTCAAAAGCTTGAAGCTACTTTTTATTGTTCATTAAGTGAGGAGAGAACAGCATGTTTATTATATGCAAGGGAAAAAGCTGGAAAAAGAAATGCTGCTGTACTTTACAAGCAGCCATGACCACATTGCTTATGAATATCATCGTTCTCAATCCAGACACTGGCTTTTCAGCTGTTACTGCCTAAAGGCATCAACAACAAAGCTGCTTTAATCATCTGAAAGACTATCTTGTAGTTTTCTTTTTCTCCTCTCAATATCTGTAAAATTTCTATCAAATGCAAAGACTGTCTTATAATTTCTGGCCAAGCTGCGCTAATTAAAGATCCTCAAATCTTCAAGATTTTGGAGAACATCAAGCACAAAAGAGCAGCAGACACCACGCTTATAGTGCGACTTTCAGTTACAGTTTTAGGGCCAATGTGAGCACTTTTCTCACCTTCCCTATTAAGAAGCTCTTTCCATTAGTGCCCAGTGCTTAATTCAACATCACACACAGCTTCTACACAGAGAGCAGAAATGTATGTGCCTTCTTCTCCACACTGAGCTTTACCTTCACCTACAGTACCACAAAGAGACTTTATTTCCCAGCAAGAAGCCACCCTCCAGTTTGTGAAGCCAGCTTCCGCAGCAAGTGTTACATAGCACAGGGTTCATTCTTCTGTGAGCAACATGGATTGCTTTGGTGGAAGAGAACTTGGGCCAACCAGGCCAGCCAGGGCTGGCACCAAAGCCGTCTCTCCACCTGCCATGGCAGAAGCGGGATCCACGCCATGAAAATGGATACCTGACATTTCTGGCTTTGTGAAAACCTCTGGCCACCTGCAGAAGGGGAACGGGGTGTGAGCACAGACAACCTTTTTATTGACAAATTGAAGAAAAAAATTTTAGCTCCCGCTTTGATGAGGGAAATTCTCATTTGTACCATGCTGGTTGCAAAACAACCTGACTGCAGACTTCCAAAACTGCTAGCAGTACTTTTCAAAGAAGTTAGTAAATGGGACTATGCGAGCAATGGAAACTGAATAGAAAAGGTGTCTCCTGCCTTATTCTCCCAAAGCTGAAATCAGGAAGTTACCCAGTTCAGTAAATTCTTTTCAAGTTGGGTGGCAAATACCTCTCCCATCATTCATGCCCCTTGACTGCCTTTGCTTGCATTCAGTCAAAAGCTAAGATAAAGTGTCCATCCCCAAGAATTAAAGGGTGTAAGAACCAAAGAGAAGCCAGCTCTCCTTTCCAATACAGGCAGGCTCCAGTTTTTAAAACTATGGGATGACAATCTGCCACTGGCTCCAGCGGCAATACCCTCTCTGAGGACTAAAACTTCTCAGAAATCAAGTAAAGGCAAAAGGATTTTTCTTCAAAATCTCATTTCTTAAGATCTGCAAGAAGTTGGTAGGCTTAGCAAGGTGAACATAATGAAGAATAGAAACTCATATTCATATTGCAATTTGAATTTCCTACCCATTTCCCTTCCTTTTCCTCATTCCGCGTGACTATTTACACCTACTGTGCATGCTCTTACAGTTATGCTAACCTGCAGAAAACGAGAGAGAGGATTTCCAAAAAACAGCGAAACATAACTTGTAACAGGCTGAGAAAAAAGGCAGTAAATACAGCTAGATTTTCTCAAAATTCTGTTGTACTTGCAGCCGTCCACCAAATTAAAACCAGAAGGACTACGCGACAGTTTAAAGCAGAAAATCAAATATACAGGCTGAGTGCCTGTCCAAAAAAGGCCAACTTTTCCACAATTAATTCCAAGTTATTCTCCCATCCTCCAGCACCCCTGCCTATGACTATGTGCACACCGGCTGGCTGCTGGCAAGGATTTGCTTCCAGAGCTGTGTCAGGCCCTTGGGTTATCTCTCTCCGAGTCGGCAGGACTTTTCTCCGTAACGCTGATGGTATTTGTACACATGGCTTCCTCTAAAGCAGCCAATTTCCTTATCTTGCTTTCTAAGTGAAGGGTACACCAGGCTCCTCTTCAGCCTCTAAAACTCGACAGAACAGGAGGAGTCCATCCACATTTTCTAGCTACGCTGCATCTTGCAGGAACACACCAAAAGTGTTTTATCCTTGGGCAAAAAAATTCCCATCTTAATTAGTACCACGCTGAAACTCATAGGCAAAGCAAATGACCAGAAAGAAATCTGTTGCAGACATTAACTAATAGCTCTCACTGTCAGATGAAAAGATGAATGGTTGGAAGGTCTGCAAGGAAAAAAGTCCTGAACAATGAGGAAACCCTCAGGAGTCGCAGCACCATCACTGAGGCCCTTGGCCAGAGCTGCCCCATCTGCCTGGACGAGAAAAGAAACGACGGAAAAGAAGGAAAGGAAGGAAGAAAAACTGCTTTTAAACACACAAACAAATCAAAAGCGGCTGACTACAAAGCCTTGTCCTCCAGACAGCTTTACTTTTACAGCAATGGATAGATCAGATATGGTCAAGCATAAAAAAAACAACCTTTGGAGAAGCTCAATTTTCGTATGCTATGCTTTTTTGAGGATGTACCTGCTGACGCTGAGTCCGTGAAATCTCTCTGCCTCTCCAAATTTAAAAAGTTTGGTCACAACAGACTACATGTGACAGAGCAGAGCTGGGCCCACCACTGCCCCACTAAGATTACAGAGATGGAAAACCACGAAGCCCCCAGCGCTGTCCCTCCTCCTCCCCGCTGTGCGACTGTCCCCCTCGGCTGTGCCTCGTCTAACAGCAGAGACCCAAACCAAAACATTTCTACCAGCTCCCTTTGAAATCTCCAGCACGGTCTCTCAAGGCATACTGAGAGCTGTTTCTCCTGGCACTTTCATCTTTTTCCTCAGTTGCATAATTGCACCCTGAGTCCATAACTCCCCGCTACCAGCCCGTACTGCTCCCTGTTGGGCGTAACACTCATTAAACATCATTAGACAAATCACGCAACAAACACCTCCCATCACAGGTTTAGCCCATGCCTCATCAAACTGGGAGAATGAATTTTTTTAATAAAATCCTTTCACATGACCAACTGCCAGTCTGTGAATTATTACTGTCATTTTTTAATCTCTATTTCACTTGCATCTTTCCATCCTGAATAATTCTAATGTAGTCCCACCAAAATCCTACAAAGAATCTATTTTAATTTCAGAGAGACAAAAATCAGACATTTTACTGCTTATAACATGCGTACATTAAAATATCTTCAGGATCCTAAATAAGTGGAAAAAAAATACCATAGGTATGGTTAGAAAAGCAGGCTGCACAGAACAGAGGACATCTTTGAAGCAGCTGAGGTTTCGGCACGGGTTACCCTGCAGCGTGTGTGGCCTGCCTGCCTGCCCCCTTGCTGGCACTACAGAGCACCCCACTCTCCCCAAAATCCCCTCTACCTCATACCCAGCAGCAAACCCCGTAAGCCCCCTGTTCAAACACGGGCAGCGCTCTGTGACTCGCAGTTGGGCTGGTTCAATGCCACCACTTCTTCCTTAGGAAGAGAGAAGCTGGAGCAGGCTTAAGGGGAAGTCGCAGCCTCTGCAGGCAGTAAGCACAACTCAGCGTCGGATGCTCCCATCATGTTCTCCGGACTCACGTCTCCAACTGGTCTGATGAGGCTGGTGTTTCCCCGAGCCTGACGTCTCACAGCCTCCCTCACCAGAGCTGTCCTTGCCACGGACCAGCCGTTTTACTGACAAAGAGCAGGCATCTCCCTTCCCTTTTTATTAAAGACCCCCCAGCATCATATTTGGAGTGGAAAAATAAAACAAAAACCCAAACTCCCAGCCCCCCGGTGAAACCCACCTAACCTTTAAAAAGCTAAAAATGTGTTGTTTTTTCTTCTCAACCTACAGCACCAGCAACTTGGTGAGCTTCCTCCCTGATGGAGGACAGCTCACTGCGGCGCCAGCTCCTGCCATCCATCAGCCCAGAACACGGCGGGATGATAAGCGGGGTCTGCATCACACCGACACCAGCCCTGACATGAGCGGTAGGCTTGGCGAGCTGCGCTCTCGAGACACGTTTCGATTTAAGATGCTCTTCCTGATTGCTTTTCCTTCTGGAAGTAATAATTTATGGGCTGCCTCTGCACAAAGCGCCTCATTATTTTTCAAAGCAAGAGCTGTGAGCGGGGCACTCTCACTTCCAGCAAGGACGGCAGGCTTGAGCCAACACTTTAAGTGTGGTTTTCATGATGATTTTGCTTTATCATTTGGCTCTGCAGAGATGTGCTAGGCAAGCTGCAGCTGTGTGCGACGTGCTCTCGGCACAGCAGTGGCACCCTTGCCGTGAGATATTCACATCCAGCCCAGCCTCACACCCAACTTTTAGACAAGAGCTCCCCAGCCTCTGACACAAGTTCTCCATTCTAAGTGTGGCGATGCCCAGGCCAAGGATCAGCATGATTTCCTCTTGTACAACTGTGAAAAGCTAATAAGCTCCCTGAATCTTTTTTTTTTTCCTTTTTTCTTTCTTTTTTTTTTTTTCAGTAATTCCACTTCAGGCTTTTCAGGCACTCCCAACTGCCTTCATTCAGACACAGAGCAGAAAACTTGAAACACTCCAGCGTCTAAGTGCTGTTTTGGCTGCAACATGGGAGTGAGTGCCAATGAAAACGGAGTCCACGGAGATTACTCCCTCGTGGCTCGGCTCAGATGAACCCGAGACAACCCTCAACGGGGCAGGAAAAAATGACAGTACTGAGTGGACACCGCAGCAAAATCTCTGCGTGTGAGGCCCGCAGCTTTGCCAATTGTTTTTTGGGTCAGAGCCATCTAACATTTGGAAGTCCTCCCTGCTCTGGGAATCTCTTGAAAGATCTGCTGTGATATCAAGAGAAGTGGCCACGGCTGGGATCCCCATGCCGCACGCACCGCACTGGAACAGGGCTGCCCCAGTGCGTGCAAAGTTTTTACTTTGCTTGCAACTCTCCAGCCTTAAAATGCTTTTTTTTTTTCAGTGTCCTACCTGCTGCTGCGGTGGTGAGGAGCGTAGGTAGCCAGGTGGGAGCAAAATGCATTTTATTTCGTCTTTCAGTTGCTGGTGCTCAAGTAACGCGCACACACCCCCAAACGGAGCGCTGTGCTCTTTCCTTTCGTAGTTTAACAGCAACACGCACACATTTAAAGCAAGCCTGGTTTTCACTTTGTCTCTCCGAAACCCTCGGTGGGACAAAACACTGTTCTGACAGTCTCAGTTGCCCACCCAAATGCCACCCTCGCCGTTCTTCCACCGCCTTCAGTGGGCTTTGCAAAAGAAAAGGACCAGTCCCACCGACCCCGGCCAGACCTCACCCCGACCCCGGCCAAACCTCAGCCCCAGCCCCGGCCCCGGCCGCGGCCCCGCGGGGAGCTCCGCGCACCGCTCCCCCGGCCCCGCGCTGCCGTCGGGGGCCGGCCGCCGGGGGTTTAAAGCCTCCGGGGCCCTACCTCGGATGTAGGCGCACTTGCTGTCGTCCAGCGGGCTGGAGGCAGAGCCGCCCATGCTGGCGGCGGAGCGCTGAGCGGCTGGGGGCTGCCGGGCAGCGCGGCCTCGGAGCTCCGCCGCCGCCCGCCCCGCGCCGCGCCCGCAGGCGCCGCCTCCGCCCGCCGCCGGCAGCGGGAGGCCGGGCCCCGGCGGCCGGAGCCGCCCCCAGCCCCCCTCGGGGCCGCCTGGGAGCGCTGCCTGCCCGCGGGGGGGGCCGGCAGCACCGGGGGGCGGGCGAGCCTCGAGCGGGGCGGTGGGTTTGGGGGGGCGCTGGAGCGGGGTCTGAGCAGGCGACGGAGCTGGTGGAGGGCCTGGGGAGCAAGTCCTGTGAGGAGCCGTTATGTAGCAGTTACTCAGGAGAAGAGGAGGCTCAGGGGAGGCCTCGTCGCTCACCGCAACTACCCCAAAGGAGGCTGTAGCGTGGAGGGGATCGGTCTCTTCTCGAAAGCGCTAAGTGCTAAGACAAGAGGAAGTGGCCTCAAGTTGTGCCAGGGGAGGTTCGGGTGGGATGCTAGGAAAAATTTCTTCGCTGAGAGGGTGGTGAGGCATTGGCACAGGCTGCCCAGGGAAGCGGTTGAGTCGCCATCCCTGGAGGTCTCCAAAAGACAGGCAGCTGTGGTGCACAGTGTAAGGCACTGCAGATCGGCTAGCTGGATTTCCTTGCCCCTGAACAATAATTTCAGTGCGGCTTTTTACCATATGCGACTTTCTCAGATTTGTAGTGACTGGAAGTTCTGTGTTTCACACTTAAATACTTTTAATTCTACTTGCCCACATCTGTCACCTCCTGCGAAATTTTTTTAACATAAGTTTTGCTTAAGCTGATTGTGCATTAAGTACATTCAAAAATTTACCAGTTGGTTGATCACAGGATGATTAACAACTTTCAGATCAAAGCTTACAGTTTTTAAACAAACACTGAACTCAATCGGATTTAAAATACTGAAGACAGTGTGGAAGCCTTTATGTGACATCAAGTTCAGTGTTCTGCTAAACAGTGTCTTCCTTAAAGCTGGTGGAAAGAAACTTCAGTGTAAGTTCTCACTATTCGATGTTCCCTCTAGGCACATGCGAATTGTACGGCAGTGTGACGGAGCGATTGCTTAACTCCCCCAAGGAGACTGGCTTCATCCAGAGCATCACTAAAACAGTGTTTCCCGAGTCTATAAATATCTCAGCTGAGAACTGAGCCTAATACTAAAAGAACCGCGCTTCTAGAGGTGTGATGTAAACCGGAGTCTTTCATCAATGTATTTCATTGTTACGCTCTGCTTGAAGCAGAAAGGGGGCTGCTGTGGTTTGCTCATTGTGCATCTTAGAGCTGTGTGAGTAGATGACAGAGGAAACATGCTGTGTGCTGTTGCGTGTTTTAAAGGCTTTAACTCAGAGGAGAATTTGGCCTCCAGTGGGTGTGGCATATCTTTTATCAAATGTATTTGAGAAGCCTTTCATAATGTACAGTCACATGAAAGATGCAAGCCATCTCCATGAGTGGAGAGGGAACCTACGGAAAATTCATGAGCCTTAAAGTGGATTGTTCTGTCTCGCCATTCAGCAGATGAAAATACGCCAAATCCCAAAAGCTTAATACTCAAGAACAGATGTCAGCATGCGTACAGAATGGGAAACCTCCCTGTCTAATTACAATGAAGGTAAAAACAAAATTAAAACTGAACAGTTTTTTTTAATTACATTTTACACTTTGGTAGTACCTGATCCCCAAGCATTTCACAAATGCTAGCTAATTAAAGACCATAATTTTCCTTTTAAGATAAGGAAATGCTGTGCTTTAATATCAAAGTTTGTACCTTAAACATCTTAAAAAATACCATGAGAAATGTGAGCAAGGTCTGGAACAGATATCCAGATAACAGATCCTACTTCTCTACTGTTTAATAACAAACCCATCTTTCTCTAAGATGAGAAATTGGCCCTGTTAGATTTTAATCTGATGTGGCACAACCATACAGCAACTGTCAATGATAAAGTGACAATACCAAAACAAAAATACCACCAGCAAAAACAAAGCAAGCATTTTCCCTGATTTTTTTTTTCCCTGTGAAATCCTGATCTTTGAGGGGGAAAAAATCAGCTTCACTTATCTCCTAAATAGTTACTTCTCTAAATAGCTGTTTTGTATTATATCCTAAAGGGCAACGTGGTAGAGCTCTTCCATTTTACAGAGAAAGTGAACAAGGGAACCAGGTGAAGAATACCCTGCTGGCATCTCCTCCCAAACAAAGGAGTGAAGATCCCTCTCTGGTGGCTGTTGTGACTTCACTTGTGGCAGCATGACATCAGGAGAGAGACGGTTTCTTATATTACCAGAGTCCAAGCTTCACTACGTGGTCTGGACCCATGAGGCAGCCAGTGAACATACTGGGAGCACTCATACTCAAAAAAGTGCACTGCATAGTTACTAGGTTGCCTTATTTTGTATCAGCCTCCAGCTTTATTTTGAGAGAGGAAGCAGAAGGAGGTTGTCTCTGTGCTCATTCTCTCACTTCTTTATTATCTCCCTGTAGAGGGACCTGTAATGTAACCCTGATGTGACTAAGACATAAACATGACAACAAGATCCATCGCAACACAGGTAGTTACACCATACTTTGAGTGGTTTTTAGTCACGCAGTCCTTACCATGACCACAAGGCTGTTTAACTGCAGATGGCTCATCAGAGAAACCGATAAAATCTGTGCCACATTTCTGGTTACTTCCCCTGCGTACCAACTCTTTTCTAATTGTAAGGCGTGCAAGGAACCAGTTGCTTTGACATGGTGCAAAATAGCACTTGACTGCAGCCTTTGCTTAAGAGGGAGCTGCAGGGTTCATCCTGTGTGTACTCTCCCACAACTTTTTGGTTGCCTCAAAAGCACAGTACCTTATCAGAACCATTTAAGTGAAATGCATATGACTTCCTTTGGGAGAGAGAAGTAATTATCCAAAACTACCTTGTAAGATTTCTCCAAGAGAAAGTAGCCATTTAAGAATGCTGACTTCTGTAAGCAAGATAACAATGTGCTCTTGACAAAGACAGCAGCAATAATAAAATCATCAAGGATATGTAATAATTATGTATTGCTAGAGGAAATTGTTAATCATTACTGTCTGCAAGTCTAAACCAGGCTGCATATAATAAATACTAGGAAGACGCATCAAAAAATAAAAGGAGCCCTTTTCTCAGGTCAGGCTGTTGGGTGAAATATATTCTGAATCCCTTCCATATAAGTAACAGAAAAATGTTACTCTTATAAGCTATTTTCAACGGGCTAGAAGATTTTAAAATCTAGCTGGGGAAGATACTCTAACAGAATTACAGTTGGTTGGGGATCCAAAAAATAGTATTTTGATAAAATAACCTTTAAAAAGGTAAGAGTTGGACGTGCTTTAGCTATTACTCTAATTCTGAGAGACTGGCAAGAAACGCTGAAAGCCCACAGACAGAAGAAGAACAGATTTTGATTGACTCTTAAGGGAAAGGTGTGACGTGGAGACAGCATATGAAGTGCTACTATATTCTATTTCTATTTGTTTCATAGGAATAAAAGCTCTGGAAGGGTGTGTTAACGTGTACATTATATTTATGTTGTCTGAGTAGCTGTATTATAAAAGAAGACTACGTTCATACAAGGTTCATGCTGTATGGTTGTTGTTTTTCAGTCATTCTCTTATCTTGACACGCAAAGTTTCTTGAAAGCTTTTAAACAGTATCATAGAATCATTGAGGATGTAAACTGATAAGAACAGATATTACATATGATCTTAGCCAAAAGGACGAGAAGTAGGATATTCTATGATTCTAGGGAAGAGAGAAAAATGGTGTGTACGGTCATTATTCAAGGAAAGAAAACAGACAAACCCCCCTATTTTTGTTACTTCAGAAGGTATGGATGGCAGTATGAATGACTCATCAAGGAAGAAAAGCAAGGCAAAGGTATATTTCAAACGCATAAGTTATCTCGGTAGTGAAATTATATTGTTTTTAAGGGTATGTCTGTCTTTCGGTAGTTCTGTGAAAGAACGTAGTGTAAAAAGCAATGCAGGATGAAATGTGATCAGGCCAATGAGTGCATAACATAATGCAGGAGTAGGCTTTGTTACCTTGCTTCCTTACCTCTTATTTTCTTCCCAGTTCTGTTTTCTTGCCATTCAACATGTAAAGAACATTCATTTGAATACTCACTGACTACCAGTGCTCATAAAATACCAAATTATAAATGTCATATATGTCAGTTTAGTCCACACAATTGAATCTGATTCACAATCCATGAGATTTTAAATCTTTTTTTCAGCAATGAAATGTTTTTATAATGCATTAATGGTGACATGTCAGAGTTCAGTGGTTCTCCTCCCACTATTACTAAATATATACACCTAGCTCACCTAGTGAGGCTCAACTAGACATTTGCATTGCTACAAATCTAAAATTTCCAGCCTTAGTATCCAAACAGTACACATCTTATTCCTCAGAAATATGTACTTTTAGAGGAAAGGTAGAACACTTGGGGGAAAAAAAACTCATTCTTCTTAGTCATTGAAGAGTAAAATAGGGTCATGAATGCTACATTGTAAATGATGGCTAGGACCTTTCTGCTTTTTGATACCTGAAATTCCTGAGGACTTAAGTACCTGGGCCTTAAAGACACTAGGTAAGCAGAACATAAGCATGCTGCTTAAGAATTGCTTCTCCAAAATTAGGAGAGTAGCAGCCTGCTAACTGTGTACACTCAAGAGAAGGTATGTGCTTTTCTGTATCTGTAAAGGCCCTACACTGTCTTGGTTCCCAGTTCACAAGAAATGCAAACAAAAACCTGTAAACATATTCTGAGTAGGTTATACTTTTTTATAACTGAATACACAAGTTCTTAGTATGTACGGCATTTTACTAACTTGCATACTGAGATTGCTTTTTAAAAACACATTCTAAAATTGATTTATTACAAATAAACATTCTGTTGAGTACAGCTCTAGACACTCTGGTCATGGAGAAGGAAGAGCAGTCTGGACACCGTGTGAACTTAAATAGAAAAATCCTCTGAAACCAGTAACCTCACAAAAACAAGAGACTGCACCGTACCTTAATTTTGAAATAATTTATCCTCCAGCCCTGTGGTGAACAGCTCCCCTGTTCTTCTCTCCTTCTCTCTCTCTTTTTACTGTAGGAGCTGTTGGCCCTTTCTCCTGCCATGTCAAGAACTTAATGAGAGCTCTATTTTAATCTTGTTCTTTTGATACCAGCCTTACAACTCTTTGAAGCTGGAGTCTGCCTTTGGAAGGCTGGAGAGGCAATGCTGTATCTAGAAGAACAGGAAAAGTAAAGAGCTTCAGTAAACCAAATACAAATGGGAATCAGTAAGGAGGAAACTCAGTTTGTTAGGATAATATGACAATGGAGTAAGGGTATCTGGGAAAGGAATGAAGTCTCTGAACAGGGCTGTGAAATTCAGAATTCTTAACATGTGATTCTCGATCATCTTTCCTATAAATTAAAGAATGCTAGAGCTGAGAATTGCCTCTGGCTGCTGTCTAGAAATGTCTCCATTTGCCTGTCCTAGTGGCCAAGTAATTTATGTTTTTTTTTTTTGTTTGTTTGTTTTTTGTTTTTTTTTTTTTTTGTATATATGCACAAATTAAAATAAATTATATGTTGAAATGTTCTTGTTTACTAAACACACAAATCATATCTGGTAAATTCAAACACCATTTCCTCCTCTTCTTAGTCACTAGGTTATGAAATCTGTTAAATGACAATGCTAGAGGTGATCCTTCCTGCTCAGCTGCCAATAGAGGCTATATTTTAATTTGTTACGACATTCTTGTCAAAACAGCTAACATAGAGTCCTTTGCAAATTCATTGTTGAGGCAAGCTTCCTCGTTGTCAGACAAACTGCATGGATTTGTTCCCTCACCTTGAAACAGGGTTGCCATATAGAAACCAGTACATAAAACCACAGCTAACTGCACTTTCCACAGCTGTAGAAGGGCAAACTAGAAGGCACAGCTTAATCTGTAGATCTCAGTGGAAAGTTCACAATAAAATCTGTCTGTTGTAGATCCAGTGGATTCTTTACTTCCTCAAAACGGCACCCACATCTGCCTGGGAAGACAAAAAGAAAAACTATGTAAGTGGTGAAAATGCATTTACAGGGTGGTATTTGCAGGAGGCTTTCAGCACAGGCAACGGGAAGGCTCAAGTACGGTGCTGTTTGGTAGATGGAGACAGGTTGAGTGACTTCCACTGCTGCCTGGCTTTGTAAAGAGGAGGAAAACTTCTCATTCTGTTGCTGTTATGTAGGTGGCTCTACCCTGTTCAGGATGTTTGGAAATTAAAAGCCAGTATGAAATCTTATATCTAAGTTACTCCATGTCCTGTCTGGCAGAGAGCATGATCAAACCGTACACCTCAACTGGTCCTACAGGAGTTAAAGAGCAAAACCAAATACTTCTTGTTTGAATAAAAGATGTGCCACTGTATGCATCAGACAAAAGAGGCATTCCACTGTCTTTAAACAGACTTTATTGAGGCAAGACATCAAAAATTACAAATTAGACCTGTCATTTTTCATCTTAATTAGGTAAATCATAGCATGATTCTACTTGGAGCAGAAATTGTTTCCATTTGATTAACAAAGATGTGACCAAAACTTTCTTCCCAAGTGAGCTGATGTTCGCATATTATTAACTATCCTTCAAAAATACAGCAGGTATGTGCTGCAGAAGCTGAATGATCCTGCAGATAGGATTAAAGAAGGAGAGCACTAAGTCCCCATGACATCTGGGTTTGCTTCTTCTGGGCACAGATGGTTTCGGTTGCCTTTCCTCCTCCCCTTTCCTCCCCCCTCACCAATATATTCATTGAGACTAAGCACGGGGTTTAAATGTACTCTTCCTGTTCCAAGTCTCCATTTTCCATGGAGAAGCTTCTTATTGGGAGCCTATCCAAGACAGCATACATAGTGATTGAAATGGGATTTGCTAAACCATCTTGCACACTGAATGTGTTGCAAGAGTTCAAAAGCATTGCTGATACGCAAAGAAGAGCTGAATAGTTTGGCTTCTTTTTTTTTTTTCCCTATCTCTTGGAAGTTATTGTCTTGTCTGTTTAATTTACTCTGTAGATAAGTTATGAAAACCTTAGCACTCCTAGGTTTCTAACTGTAGTAAATGGATTCCAAAATGTTTACAGGTTCTTCTGCTCATGAAGGTTAGATTCTCAGAGCACTTCCTTCCTCATAAATCCATCCATACAAGCTTAGCTTCTGACATGGGAAAGCCATGCAGTGATAAGCCTTCACAACAAAGGGCACAATGTACTAATCATGTCAGTGGGTGAGGTGCCTGCTGATCCTTGTAATCCTGTTAGCCTCATGCTCCTCTCCAGCTCATCTGCAGTCATGCAAGAAGTTGCCCAGGCAAGAGAAGCAGGTCCAGAGGGCAGTTCCCTCATTCCAGCACTCACGGTGGTGCATTTTCTTGTCAATGTCACAGAATCTGCTACAGTATTGCTAACTGGTATATTAACTGTAACTATCATCTTATGCTGAAGCAGGAACCAAGAATCTTAGCAAATAATTATAACCAAGATTTATTTGGGTAGTAAGATTTGGACACATAGTTCTTCATTGCTAGCTAAGAGAGCAAATGTAATTGACCAGCATATTATTTACCTCTGCACTGATTTTCTTACACTTACTGTGTTGCTCTTCTGGTTGTTAATGTGGGTAACAAGTAATCCATTTCTTTATCTTGTTATCTGGCTTGTGTTTGCTGTAGCCATCATTACAGCAGTTGCTGTATCTTGCAAAATGCATGTCTGTCTGTAATACAAGGGGTTACATAAACTTTGCTTTGTTTTATCTTCTTCTATGGTAACTAAGTCTAAAAAAAAAATCAGAAAAGAGAAAGAAAAAGAAGAGTAAACTCCTGTATTACTGCTGTGCAATTTATGCACACATGTAAAGTGCATGGCCAAGCTGGCAATGTTGTTTATGTCTCTTATAATGCTAATTTGTATAGTACCAAACACAATGGTTTGCTGTAGTAGCAGTGAAACATACAGTTTTGATCTGCGGAATTCAGAAAGTATCTAGTATTTCCTTTTGGTCTAAATTGTGCATTTCTATATGATAGTGATCTATTTACAATGGATAAGCTCTATCAAATCACTAGTAAGACTTTTTTTTTTTTTTTTTTTTTAATAAGCAGTTTAAATATCTCCATTTATTCTGCTTTCATTGGAAAGAATAATACTTAAAATTTGCTTGTTTTCATACACACACATCCATCATTGCAACTCCAGTATTTTTGTTGTACTGGGTTGAACATACTGGCACATTTACTGCAATAAAGCTGCGCTCTTCAGGAAGAAAAACAAACAAACAAAAAAAAAACATGACTTTTTTTGATGGTGCTTTGCAGGAACCTCTGTTCTCCTGTTTATCTATGCAGTGTAGCTTTACCAGATTGGTTATGACCACAGTTGGTTGCAATAATGTTTGTAAATGCAATGCAACCATTGCTTTTCCTTCCTTTACCATTTCACAATAAAGTTAGTATTTCTGTAGGCACTGGAATCCTCACTGTCTGACATGAGAGAAAATAAAAACCTTCTTCTGTTATTCCAACTTACTTTGAAACATGATGATTAGGAGTATTATCATAGATCAGAAAAGAATCTAGGTTGGAAGGGACTTCTGGAGACCATCTGGTCCAACCTTCTGTTGGCAACATGGCTGTTGTGTTAGGCTGTCCAGGGCCCTGCTAAGCCAAATCTTGAATATTTCCAGTGAGGGAAATTCTACCACTTCCCTGGGCAACCTATTCCAACCTTTGATTGTTCTCACCATGTAACTTTATTTTACTTATATCCAGACAGAATTTCTCCTAGGAGCAACTTGTTTGTATTAGACTTAATGTGTTTTCTCTTGATGTGGTCAGATAAGCAAATTAGCACTTGCCTGTCTAAATAACCAATAAAAGAAACAGCAGTGGCCTTGTTTTATTTCTGATGATGTCATGCCAAATATATAGTAACTGAACTACCCCAAGGCTAGTTTTTGTCCAAGTCAAAAACAAACAAACAAAAAACCTTAAAATGCTGCCATAAACCCTCTTCTTGCCCCTTTGCACAGCCTCCGTAAGTACCGGGTAGTCTTGAAGTACTCTGTCAAGTACTGGGGAATGAAGGAATTAGGCAGGAGGCCACCCCATTTTAAAAGTTTACCTAGGACTTTGCCTACACATTATAATTGCGCTGTAAGGGTCCCAGCTGCTGCCTGAAGGACTCTATTCGACTCTCATTTTGTGCACTGCTGTAGACTCAAAGCAGAATGCAAATCTAATCTTGTAGTTCTGCCAACAATTACCTGATACTTGGTGCACTGCCCAGAATAAAATCTTGCAAAATTTTAGACTCCAGTGTCCATTTCTCTGGCATACTACTATAGCTACTTAAACAATTGCCAGAGAGAGAGAGAGAGGATAAAAATGTTTAGATTATGGAATGAACATGTATAATGGTTTGGCTACAGTTCCCTTCTCTTCCCCCAAGTACGTGAAAGAATAACAAGAGGAAACACTAAAAAGGAGCAGCCATCTAAACAAAGCTTGTGAGGTCAAACTCTCACTTGTGCCTCTTTCTTCTTGTTATCACTGCTAGCCACTTTGCTGCTTGCTCCCAGCTGAGGGCATTGGTAGCATTGTTAATCCATGGACAAAAACAAATGGCAAGGAGAGATTTCATGGGTAATATCCTGGTAATATCTTGAGTCATTCATAGTCTTGCATTGTGCAAAACGAAAATCCTCTGAAAACGAGGAAACAGAAACTGAAGTACCTGCTAGGCAGCCTTAACTCTGGTCCCCATCATGGGCAGTTATCACTAGAGTGAGCAGCACAGATGACAACTGTGCTGGCTATGTTTAGGTGTAGCTGCAAGGAATGGTGAGGAAAAGTATTGCATTAGCTTGGCAAGACTGTAATTGCAGCTGTGAGGGAGCCAGTGGTGAAAAAGATTCAAAGAAATGAATTCTGAAGATTTTTACTAGTGGTGCACAAAAGTCATCTTGCCAGTAGGTTTTCATACCAATGAAATAGGAGAGATGTTTGAGTATATAAACTTAAAGATAGCCCAGTGAAAGCTTTACATGAAATGCAACCTATATAAATACCTGAAGGACTGTGAAAGTCCACCAAGCATGAAGAAGTTTCTAGGAAGCATGCTGTGTTTGAGGACAGGTAGAAGCAATTGTTGTTCAGCCCAGTTCATGCATTCTGGATTTGCCATTGCAAAAGGAGTCGGTAGACCCTGTATGACAGTGCTCCAGTGTCCTCTTTCCTGAATGGTTCTGCTGTCTGCTGAGTGCAGGCACCTCATGCTGGTTACAGCTCTGAAAATGAACAGAGCCGAAGCTGTAACCTAGCTGCATACAGCCTAATTCAATATCCTGGGAGCACAGAGAGCCAGCTCTGACTGTGCTGATTTAAGTCTTTGCAAACAGAAGTCTGGGATTTTTCTAGTTTAACAAGGAACCAATTCAGGGTAGAGACTGGTATCACATGGTTGTAATTGAAGTACCAGAGTGACAGTAAAAAATAAAGGAAGCTGTAGAGTTCCTACCGAGTTTGCTCTCACACTTCTATTTAAAGTGGAGTGACAAAGGCCATTCTTCTGATTGAACAAAGGCTGGAGGGGTTGGCATGAATGCAGGAAGTCATACTTTCTGGTCAATGCTCATATGTCTTGACTGTTGCAATGAATGTTGCATGCAGTAGCTACCAAGTGTGGATGTTTGGCTGTCCACCCTACCCCATTGAAAACATAACCTATGCCTAGACTTCAAACGAGCTGTTCCCTTCCCCATTTTATTAAGATGTTAGCACGCTAAAAGTACTCCTTGCTATCTGGCGCCCTCTCTCGTTTACTTGTGTAGGCTGTTCTGGTTGGAGAGAGTATCTGCCCACGTCCTCCCACTCCTCTGGTAAGGCCCTTCAGTACAATAGTCACTCTTGACCCAGCAAACCTTACCTTCCTATTTTTCAGATACTTAAGTTGTGCCTTCTCATTACACTCTGAAAGGCTTCCAGGCAACCTTGACTTTGTTAATGAATAGTTATCAGGCAGTTGTCTTTACAAAGCAAAATTATACCTAGCATCATCAACCTACCATGGCCCAGCTCCCTGCTGGTTGTCTTTGGTTTATTGACAATAGTTACCCTTGCCACAAAACGCCATGACTAGTATTAGTGTCTTTACCTCCTCAACGTAATTCTTTTACCTCTTCTACCTTTTCCCTCATAGAGTCAACTTCATCTGAAGTTGAAGCCAATCGATGTGAGTCTCACTGCATCCTCACCACCATTGCACCGCCTTCAGCCTTTTTGCTACTCCATTTCCGTGGCAAGGCAGCAATAGCTAAGCAGCAGTGATTGTCCCGGCGCTCAGCAGAGGCAATGAAGAGACATTTTGTGTCACTGTTCCAAACTGAGAAATTTTGTACAGAGGGACGATTGCATCTTCAGTAGAAGACATTCAGAGATGTGACTTGACTTCTGCCTCCTAATAGCAGATCATCAGGTCATCCAGCTGAGATTATAGCTATCTGAAACAGTAGCTCTGAAATGGAAAATTTGCTCCTTGTATGTGTCCTCTGTCCCTGGTGTAAGTGACACTGAACCCATCTCTTTATCTGGAGATGCAAATGCATGGTCCCAAATCCCACAAAAAGCAAGGTAGGGCACAAACTCTGAGGAGTTTAGGAATTCATATAAAAGGAAACAATATGGGGGTAGTACTTAATCACCACATTTCTACATCCTCCTCTCATGGGCTGATTGCCAAATCACTTTCTCTTCCACTTCCTTCCTCCTCCTTGCCTTTTGTATACTCTGTCAAGTTGCTTGCACTGCTTCCTCATCCCTGTTCAGTGTTCCAAAATTTCTCTTTAGCATATTTTTCTAGTTTTTCACAAAAAGCTGCAAGAAACTAAAAAAGAGAGAAATTGTGTGTTAGAGAACAACACAGAGAATGCTTTGACTCTTGGTTAATGTTCTGCTATAATTCTTACTGTATTTGATCTTGACATTTTTGAAGGCTTTTTCATTGTAGGTTTTGGATGAGAAGTAGATGCCTGCCTTCAGTAAAAATTCATAGGTACTGGCTGTTCATTCTCTCTAGGCATCTTTGAAAAATACTTCTGCAGGGTGGCCTGTTCGATTATTCTCTGATCAATAGCTACACAATACTACAGTAAATTCTTTCACAAGAAAATACATTAAAAACTTGTTCTCAGCTGCTTTGGGGAAAAATCTGCTCTGCAGTTTCATTGTTCAAGAACTCAGCATCACTGACTTCTTTGGACTCAATTTTTTTTCTGTAGACTTCCCGGGCCAGTGGTGAGTGACAGAATGAAGCCTCCTAAAAAGGCACTTGCAATTTCTGTTTGTCTGACTAACCTATGATGTGATGTTACATTTTATCTCCTAGGGAAAGAGGAGAATGTGGCTCTAAATGTTCCTGCTGGAGTTAAGCATTTAAGGCCAGGATATATGCTGAGCATGGAAATTTGTGAAAGCTATTTCTATAATTGCGTTGTGGATTTAGGTCATCCCTCCCCTCAAGACCTCCTGATGCACAACAACCCACTTGAATTCTGCAAAATAAATTATTGAAAGTAGTGGAAAAGGAAGCCACAAAAATTTTAGAAATTGAAACCACCTACTCTCTGATATACTTCAGTAAATCTGTTCCTGAAACACAGTAGGCAGTTCAGTAAAGAATACAGAAGAACATAACAAAGCTTCCAGTAACGCTTACTTTTTTATGGAAGCAAATATTTTGGTATCTATTGACGGTTTCCTTCCATGACAACTTAGTTTATCACTAGTGATGCCCGGAACTCCTTTCAAACAGCATTCTGTTTGAAGCCAATTCATTAAATCGTTTCCAGGGTTTGAAGTAGGCTTGTTCTAACTTTTCTTCATAAAGTGTTCTCCATTTGCTGCTAAATTATTACAAAAAAAGACTGATTTTTGTGGTTCATGGAAAAAAAAAAGTCAATTTTCTCCCACCTGCTTCCACTAACTTCAAGGTATTTCAGAATCTCTAACTTTGACCCTTGAGAAAATGTTAAGTTCTCAAATCAACACATGTTCTTTTTAAAAATAGGTATGGCTTATATACCTTAGTCCTGTAGATGTGTAGGAATCATTACCTAAAGAGAATCGCTACTTCCTTTTTTCCTCCTTCCTTCCTTCCTTCCTTTCTTTCCCTTCAATTATTATATTCCAAAGTTGTGGTGGAAACACACCACAGATTTTTTTTTAAACAAATCAAACAAAAAAACCTAATGAAATCTGCTTTTAAGAACTTAGTTGGATTTTTGTTTTCATGATGGAATCTGTCAATCATACCTTCTGCGATTTCTCTTGCTTAACTTTCTAAGCTCAACTTCAAATTGTATTGGAGCTTACTTTTACATGTTTGAACCTGAACAGAAACTTCAGCTTTAGCTCATTCTATACATCTAACTTCGGTATGATTCAGAGGACCAAAGCTATTTTGCTAGTTCAGTCAGTTCAAAGGCGTGTAGATAGAGGCCAATTCAGAATACCTTAAATTGGTGCTTAGAGTACACTGTGTGAAAAAATCCCATCTTTTATGAGTACAAAAAAAAAAAAAAGCCTCTCTGATCTATTAGTCATCCTCAAGCATTCTCTTGTTCTGCATTCATCACGTCTCTCTTTTCCAGTCAGACACCGGCTACATAATAGAAGAGTTCTTTAGTCCTTCTAATTTTTATTGTCATTGTGTTGCTGCTGTTATGTTAATTAGATTAAACCAGACTCCCACTGAGACTGTAACAATGATAATCATTGTAGTAATCTGTCAGCTCTCTTCAAAACCACTTTCAATGGCTTTGTAAACTTGCTGCCCCCACAGACCACACCGCTAAATGTTCTGTTCTGACCATCGTTGCTCATGTACATTGCAGTAATCGATATAGAAAAATAGATTCAGAACGACTGGGAGCCTGAGGCATTTCACTGATCTTTTTATTCAACTAATCATGAAGAAGTTATTGGAAACAGAATAATTTTAACTTACTTAACATGCACTAATATTGACAATTTTAAACTATAAAATGCAAATATTATGGGGAGTTATCTCCTGCCAGAATTTTAAAATGTCTGTACATTAATACTCATCTGTTCCTTTGTCTGAAAAGATTGGCTTATTCTGTTTTTCCCTCCTATTTGGCCTTTAATAGGTTTTAGCCTTTCCACTGCATGTTTTAAAGATACTAATAAATTCTGACAACTTTTAACATGGCACCACAGATCTATGGGATTTCACTTCCACACCACTAATTTCTAAATCCATTTTCTGACAGATTTCATCTGAGGAAAAAAGGACAGTGGAAGAGTAAGTGCTGAGCTGTCTTTCTTGACTTACTGCATGAAGACATTCAGCAACAAGGCACTCCTCATTATCAGACTTCTTACGGTGGACTTCATGAATACGGGTTCTTTACAAGTGACACGGAAACCACTATAACAAATAGTCAGGTACTTCTTGCTAGCCTTATGCCTCATTTAACTGAATCCAAAAGGGTCAGTTCTTCTGTATCCAACATACATGTGTGTGTGCAGGTACAAGCACACATCTGCTTCATTCATAAACCTGTATTAGTCATCTCATTTCTCTTCTTACTACAAATCTGAACCAGATGTGCAAGGCTGCAGAGAAGAGGGGTAGGCTATCTTCCTCTAAATTCTGTTCTTGCTGGTCATTTGGAAAGCAAAACTGTTCCAAATAGTGGAGCCAGGTGCTTTAAAAACAGCTAACATACAATGAAGATCTCCCTCCCATACCTTAACTTCAAAATAAGGAAAGGACAGTGGAGGCAGAACCTAAAAAGGGAAATGATTTCTTCTTTAGACCTCTACCCTAATGCCTGCTCCCAGCACTTACCAAAGGTCACTACAGAAGCCTAATTTATAATGGTGTTTAGAAGATTACCTGACAATTGCTATCTTTGTCATCAGGTGTAGAAGCCTATTCACAGGCCCTAAGTGACTTGACTGGGTTCACATTCACAATTTGTAGTACAAGTGGAAATTGAGCTGGGCCTCCTCCCTGCACAGTAACTCTCTAACTGCAAAATCCTATTTATTATGTTGGACTGAAATGTAAGGGTGTGCAATATGTACTACCACCCCAAAATAAATTAGATCTCAGATCTACGTGCCCCAAACTCAAGGGTTGTCCAGAGTATAGCAGCAGACCTGTCTTTGAGTTAAACAACTCTTGACATTTATGAGGAAAGAGCTGTGTTATGAAGTGGACAGAATTGCTTTGGTAGGCCACACGCTCACAGAAACAACACAACTGGCACACACCTATTTTTCACACTTTCTTGAGGTCACTGCTGAAGATGAAATAATGGAAACAACAGATGAGTTAAAAGAAAAACCCCTTAAACTATATTTGAAACACACAGCTCTAGAGAGATAGTCTTGCAAAATTTACCCAGCCTCTGAAGAGCATGGCACAATAATCTGTTGAGCTTCTCCAGTGGCAAATATTAGCCCGCGCTTGATGCAATCCTGCATAAAGTTAACTTTTTTTTTTTATTGACCAGCTGCAAAGCAAGGTAAATCTGCGCTATGGCAAATACTTTAAAATAAGGTATAAAGAGAGGGAATAAGGAGTCATTTATTTGCTATAACTGATGTGTATGCCAGGTCTGCCTAAAACTGTGCCTGTTCGCCCCCCCCCTCCCCCTCCTCACCCCTCCGGATTTTCGCCCTCTCCTCTTTTTTACCTACTTCTGTCTTTATCCTGGACTGCCTATTTTAAAATATCCTCTTGTTCACTAGTTGTATAATGGCCTCGTAGAGATAAACACAATAAACCAAGGCATCTTTATATTTATTTACCTCCTGTATACATTTTCAATATAAGCAGAAAACTTCAGCAACTTCAGAAAAGATGCTCTTGGTTGGGGTATTCATTGGCAGGATTGTAGTAATAATTGCAGAGAAAGCTTTGAGTTTTCTTCATTTGGTTTCGTATTGCTTCACTTACAAATGTGACTAACTAAACTTATTAGTGCCCTACTTTAATGAGATCTCTGCTGACGCTGTAAGGTACTTCAATCCTACTGCTGTGTGATGTGAAAAACTCCACAAGAGGGCACCAGATAGTTACCTAAAATACCATCCAGGAGGCTATTGTGAAAAAGCAACTCCTTGCAACTAGAGATCAGCAGTAGTATTAACCAACTGCAAGTCAGGCCTTCAGTATACAAACGTTCAGAGGCAAGTTCAGTGTTTCTGTTGAAACTTAGTTTGAAGTTTGCTGCTTCTGTTTCAAATCTCGAGGACAGCTTGGAAGCAGGTTTTTCTTCTACAGTTAGATTCTATGATGTTACACAAATGTGGCCCCACTTCCAATCTTACTACCATGCAATCTTGTGGCGCCCCTAAACATTGCCTAAAACACTGCCTAGAGCTCTATGATGAGAGCTATGGTCGTCAAATTTGTTTCCAGGGCATAATGCAATTTTAATTTTATTTATTTATTTTACTGCAAATGAAAAGCTCATCTGTGCAAGAGACGTCTTTATTATGAGGTAGTCTCAGTTTGTAGAGCTTTTCCCCCAAACACTACCACCTTCCAAGCTTCAGAGGACTTTGACCTTGTCTTTGCAAAGTATATATAGTTATTTAAAAAAAACAACTATTTCAAAATGTTTGCACAGAACTTCCCCCATGGGAAACCACATATGATAGGTGTTAATGTTTCTTTACTGCAGAGGACATGACATTACAAACATGTTTGCTGAATAACCAATTACAACCAAAGTTGATTTGCACTTCTCTCTGCCCTGAGAATAATTAGATTCTTCTGAAAGTATGTGGAAAATCTCCAGTTATTTTGGGGAAATAAGAAGATAAATATATATAATATATCTTTCCTCTCAATCCACTTGTTATAATGCAAAAGGTAAGTTAAGTAGTAAAAAAGGACTTATAGGAAAACCAAATACCACTTGACACTTAGTGTGGTTTCTGTCCTCTTTACTGCCGTTTTGCAGAGAAAGGTGGCTGACTGCAGGAATACCTACAGCCTCACTAAAGCATTTCAAAAAGTCATCCAAAGCAAATTTACAAGACTCACTTGTAACTATTTTGAAACAATTGCTTAAAAGCAGAAGCCCCTACAAAGAGAATTAGGAAAACAGAAATTATGTCTGTTGGTTAAACCCTAAAGAAAAAAAAAAAAAAAGAGTTAATGGCAGCATGAAACACAAACATGGTTGGAGATCCAATTCCCCACTAAGTTCTGGCTCACTCCAGAACTTCCTGGATATATTACTAGTGACTTGCTCTAAGTATCTTAGGGGAGCACCTTTGCAAACACCAAACTCTACCTGTGTTTTCTCTTTGCTGCCAACCCACGCTGTGGAGTTCAGACCTCATAATTTGGCACATTGGAAAGTAAGGTGGGCCTGAGTCATTTCATCCAGGAGTGGGAGTAGAGCAACCCCGAGTCCTGTATCCCTACTAAAATTCTCTCTCTTGTGGGGGTGTTTTTCTCCTGTTCTCTCCTGCCCTTACTTAGAAACTGACTCATTGCTGCTGCTTTCTGGCTTCCAGCTTCCTCCTTATCATGGTTCATGTAGCACAAGTACTTTTGGGTGGTAACACACACTTTGCAGCTTTGAAGTTTGTCTTCCAGATTTTGCCTTTCATTCATGCCTTTGCAAGCAAAAACTGTGCTAGCACAAACTAGCCCTGGCCCCTAGCTGTGACACTAGTGGGAAACGTGGTGTGGAACGGCAGGACGTTGTCCCCTAGGAAGAGAAGAAAAGATTACAAATCTTTATTGCATGTGCCTACAGGGGCACAGAAGAAGGTCAGTGGTAGTTTGTCAGCCACATACGTTCTGTAATTTCCTTCTAAAGGGAACAAATGTGCTTGGTGGGAAAGTGAAGAACTCTCCCTGCCTAGAATTGATTCTTAGAATAGTTACAATAGAGTGGGATTCTTCTGTTTTCGTTTCTAGATGCATTCCTAACAGAAGATTTGATTTAGCATTCAAGAGGAGCAGCATCTTTCTCCTAGTTCCTTATAATAATTTATCACTTTTTTGTCCTTATCTCCTGGCCTGGGATTTCTGGGAATGGAAGGGTATCTATTAACACTTCATCTTTTAGAGCCTGGATTTTGAATGTCCATTTAGCTACATGGAACAGGGCAGCCTGCACAACATCCCAGAAGTAGAAGAAAACCACGTGTGTTCAGCACATTGCTCTCACCGCTTGAAATAAGCTGAGCAAGGGGAATACTCTGCTATCAGAGTTGATATCACTAGTGAATCAAAGCCAAAATGTTTACTGTACTCTGAAAATACCAGGCAGCTCCATTCACTTTAGTTAGAGTCTATACCAGAACACAATGTGTTAGCAACAGTAAAGTCACACCTATGTTAGAGCACCTGAATGGCTGCAAGTACTGTCAGAAAGGTACTACTTTGGGCAGCACATTTGATTTTTGTTGGCAGCACATGCCAGAAAAAATGCTTACTGCCTTTGTAGTGGCTAAACAATATGTTTCGGATAAAATCAATTAATTATCTTCTCTTACCATATTTAAGGGATAAAGGAAATGGCTAGATAGAGTTCCCAGCAAAAGAAAATATCTTTAATAAGCTAATTACATGATTAAATAATTACTTTGTCTCCCTGAACTTCTACACCTGTTAACATACTGTCTTAAATATCAAGTTCAGAATTAATACCTGCCATTAAGCGCATGCTACCCCACCCCAGAAGTCCAGATTAGGCAAGTCTTTACAAAGAATACTTTTCATTATCCAGCTTTGTTATTTCAGACAACCATCTTAATCTGTCTTAAAGACATTTCACAAACTAAGGAGACATAAAATGTCTACTCAAATTATGAATATTATGAAAGCACTGTATATTTTCAAGCACCAGCCCTAAGGCTACAGATTTTATAAATATATCTTTTTCAGTTTAAGCAAGTTTGGGATTTTGCCTTTTGAAATATTTAAGAATCTGAATGTCATGTACTAACTTTCTTGTTATATGTCATTTCTGTAATTTGGAGGTTTGCTATTTTGAACTATTTTTTTTTCATTGACAAAATCCTTTTATCATTGCCTGAAACTTAATTTTATGAAGTAGGAAATATCTTTCCTTTCTGACGCTGCTCCTGAAGTTCTTGGCTAGTTGTCACTTCTGATTTTACTTTGCTGATATGATTACTTTCAGAAGCACGCAGTTCAATCATGTTATGAAAACAGTGGCTGGAAAATACTAAATATTGCTGAATTACTACCAGTTACCGATACCACTGTACTACTGTTATTCCAGGGTTGCATGATTGTTTGCCTTGTACCTACACTGGAATGGTTCATGCCTGTACCAAAGCTATTAGACTACACTGTCCATTAAGAATTGAGGTAATTTCTTCCTATTAAGAATTGAGATGATTTTTTTTTCCCTACACTCTCATCTTTGCCTTCTTATAAGTAATCTGCATTAGATAGTTTGGCCTGATACTCACCATCAAAGCTGGTGAAACATTTGACGCTCCTGATTGCTCAAAGTCTGTTGCCATTCTGCACACTGCATAAGAAGTGCATTGCAGTCCTGAGTTGATTAAGGACGTGTTAGGGTCAGATGCCTCAACATATTCAGGAAGCATTGAAGAGGAAGACAAACGGTTCATCCTAAACAAGATCCACTGTATTACTATCTGCTCCCATCTCTGCTACCTCTAGCTTATTCAGGACTTACAAACCACTGTTTTTAGAGATAACTTTCCTTCTGATTGCCACTGAGTCACCACTGATTGCCCAAATGCTGGCTATGTACTGGTCTTGAGCGACCTTTTTTGAAAGCAAGAGCTATATAATAGTGGGGCCTGAATAGTGAAGATCCTGCAGTGCCTCACACAGAACTTCTTTTCCAAATGAATAAAGCAGATAGAATCCATAATTTGTGCAATTTGATCCTTGAGTAATACGGATTCTGCTACAATTCCCATTTATGCACATTACGTCTGTGAGTAGATAATGTGCCATGTTTTTTTCCTTCACACGTATTTTTGTCTACAAGTCTCAAAATAAAGTCACTGTCTTTTCAAAGTTCTGAGAAATACTTTGGTGGGGTATTATGTTTCCTGTGAATCATGGAAATTAATCTAGATTACAGCAGAGCTGACCTTTTCCGTCACACAATGAATTATTTTTGAGGCATACACAAACAATTGTCTAGAACATGTGACCCACTACTGAAACAGATATAAAGTCTATGGCTCTAGATGTTTAGTACTGCTCAGCATAACCTACCACACTGTTAGCAAGTATATCGGAAGTAACTCCTTACACTTATCTTCAAGATATTCATCCAAATGTTGCATAAAGTGACATAAATTCAGCCTTGCTATGAAAGATACACCCAATCACTGATTACTCTGGGTCTATTAAACCCATATACAGCCAGAGAGCCCTACTTCAGACACAATGTCTGTATGAAAGCAAATTGTTATTTAATGAGAGGGCGTAATTCCTTCCTTTACCATACATTTGTGCTGCTCTTACGTCCAGTGAAGGGTCTTTACTCTGGATTGCTACTGGATGTTTTCACTGAATCGTTACAGCCCTAGCAAGAGGAGAAGCCACACTGCGACAATGTCACATCATTGGCACACATGGATCTAGTTGTGCTTGTCAGTTCAAGATATCATTGTCAAGCAAATGTTTATTCTTTAGGTATCTTAATTTAGCGTTGAAACTGGAACACAGCTTCAGATGCAAGTATACAGGGTTTTCTTGTGTCCTGAACTTTCTCTAGAATGTGGTCTGTCACAACACAACCTGTGCTGAGCAATCTTCTTTAATGTCACTCTTTTATCATTAATAGGATCAAGCGTTTTTCATTGTTAACTAAGATCAAACAACTTGTTTGCCTCTGCTTTTATTGCAATGAAACTAAATTTTAAATTGTAGCAAAATGATGATTCTGTTCCTCTGAACCAACACTGGCTGAACCCGAGCCCTTTCTTCATTCCTCCCTTCTTTCTGATGCGATCCTCTGTATACAATCTGCAATGAGCACAAAGGGTAAATGTGTCGGAAATTTCTCTTGCCCTGTTTAGCAGGGGCAGCCAGCAAGGGAGAAAGGCTGATTTTACCAATGCTAGGGCAGACAAGACTCTCAGCCTACCTGGGGCACCACCAACTACCTTACCTCATTTTACCAATCCACCACCTGTGTATTTTTTCCTCATTGTCATTTAGTTATACACTCATTTTTCCCTAGTGTAATGCATCAGCAAAGTAACACACCAACGTGGACATTTCCTACCTTCTTCCACATTTTATGTGTTACTTACAGTTCTCTGCCTCCAGACTTTGAAAATGGGAGTACTTTATTTTCCATTTTCTTCTCTATTTATACTAGTTTCTAAAAGGTAGTGAATGGGTGACCTTCAATCACTTTAACAGGTAATAAATATTTTACCTGGAATGAGGACATGGAAACAGCATGTCTCAGTTGACTGGGGTAATTTTCTGTACTATTATTTTGCTGCTACAAGGAGCATGAGAAAAGTTTCCATTACACAAGGAACACTGGAAGTCACAAGCTGATGAAAGCTATCTCAGTTATCATGCAGCATGTTTTTTCTACCTACTACAGAGAAAGCTGCAAAGAACAAAAATGATCACAAAGACAAGGCTTGAAATACAATATTGTTCACATCCTAGGCTTCCTTGTCTGTACTGTGAGAACAGAATCATTGAATGATGGGATAACGTGGGCTGGAGGGGACCTCAGGAAGTCCCTGTCCACCATCCTGCTCAAAGCAGCTCAGCTCTGGGGTCAGGGCTTGAGCCAGTTGGGTCCTGAAAACCCCTACGGTAGGGGATGGTGGAGCCTCTCAGGGCAACCTGTGCACTGCTTTTGTGTCTTTCTCATATTCTGTCCAACCTTTCTTGTTTTAATTTTTTTGCAATGGCACTCCAGTTTAGTCATGCCTTTCTTGTACTGTGGCCCCAAAACTGGACACAGTACCTGGATGCGATCTAATGACTGCTAAACAGAGGGGGAAAATCCCCTCCAAATGTCTTGCTCACACCACCCAGGGTGCTGCTGCCCTCAGTGCTGCCAAGACTCTGCAGGCTCCCCACTCCCACACTAAGCAGGGTATTTGGTATGGAGCAGATCTGTGCATCTGTACCACATATTTCCTCTGAACAGGAAACCTCTTCATGTCAATGTCTTGGCAGACTGACAGCCTGCACTTGAAAAGTATACAGTGGCCTTTTTTCTTTTTTTTTTTTTTCTTTTTTTAATATCCTTAAAAGTACTGACAACACTGTGTCTCAGAGAAGATCCAATGTACTGTTATGAACCGGTAAATATGACAAATATAAACCAAAATCAAATAAATATTCTTATAAATATGGTGACCTGGCTACCGCTGACATAACTGATTAACTGTGCTGAATTTCTTTTTGTCTCTCTTTATGCCAATTGCTTTTAAAAATGCTTAGTGGTGGTTGGTGTTTTTTTTGTTGTTGTTGTTGTTGTTTGTTTTAAATTTACGTGCCACTGTATACTCCTGGATTTTACCAGATGCTTCCAACATACCTCACACTCCATCTTCCTTTGGAGATCTGCCTTCCTTGAAACTGTGTGCTTTAATTTTGCCAATCTTATTTTTACGACATTCAATTCATTTGGCTTTTTTCATCTCAGAACAGTTTTACTAATGGCCGCACATTAAGATATGAACTATTTCACTCACCCAAGTACTGAAGACCCTAAGCGAGCGAGGCAGTTTCCATGAATGATGCTTTCTGGTGCAGCTTCACTGAAGTCTTCCCTTCTTCACTGCTGAGGAACAGCTGAAACATGAGAAAAATTTCAGTTATTGATTCTGACCAGTTTCATTCTAAATAGAACTGATCAAGATCTCTCTCTCTCTTTTTTTTTTTTTTAATCTTTCTATACAGCTTTTGAATTTTAACATTTAAAAAGCCCAACCTAGCTCACTTAATAAGAAAAAAAAATCCGAAAACATGTCAGGAGCAAAGACAACTGTTAAATCCAGTCCTATCTTACTGCCTGTGAGATTTAGTGGAGAGATTCGATCACACTTGGAAAACAGAGAGGTTCTTGCTGGCCACCCTGCTAAGCAAGCCCTTGTGAGGCTTTAGTTATAAAGGCTGCTGTGTAGGTCACAAGGAGCGTGGGGGAGCAAGAGCTGCTAGGTAAAAACGTTTGTTTAGAACCACCAGGAGTAATCTGGTTTGTGCCAGAATTTCTTAAAAATAAGAAGTTTTGCAAAGAGAGAAAAAATCCAAACCGGGACTTTACCTGTTCATATGCCAGTTGTGCAACTGCTAACTGTAAAACTCAAGGAAAACTTAAAACGTTTGAAATACTCCATATTGAGCAATTCTACGTTATTTTGTAGCATCATTAAAGACTGAAGTATGAGTTTATGTCTCACGAGACGATCTCTGCTCGCTTTTTGCCTTCACCAGGCTCAGGTACCCTACACGAGGTGCGACCCTTTGCTTTTGCCTTCGAGCAGCTAACGATGAGACCAGTGAAGGCGCGGTGAAAGACCGTGAGCTCATGAGAGCCGTCCCCTTAATTTACCAGACGCTAAAACGCCGACCCCCGAAGACAAACGCCTGTTCTCGCCTCGCTGCCGCAGAGCGGGTCCGGGCCCCGAGGAGCACTTCGTGCGCGCTTTGAAGCCCACCAGGGAGCAGCGAGAGCTCCCTCGGCGCCCGGCTGCCCCCGTCCCAGGTCCTGAGGGGGCGGCGGCGGCGCCCCACAGGCACCGAGCCGCCGGTAGCCCGGACCCGCTCCCCGTCCGGGGTGGGGGGCTGAGGGCCGCAGCTCGCCCCCAAGGCTTCGCACGGCCTCGGGGCGGGAGAACTACGGGCTGAGGTAAGGAAGGGCGGGGACGGTGGGCGCCCCACCGGGCTCGGCGCCCTCCGGGACCGGCGGTGGCGGGCAGCCGGGGCCGGGCGGCCGCCGCTGAGGCGCGGGGAAGGAACCAGCGGCCCCCGACCGCCGCGTCTCGGTGGGGGTAGGCGGGCGCTGCGCGGCTCGGTGTCGGCAGCCCCATCCGCGCTACCCCTGCCCAGCCCCAGCCATGAATATGTAACTCCCCTCTCTTTCCCGAGCTCCATTGCGGAGGCTGCTGCTCGCCATATTGTGCTTCTGGGGCTGCGGCTGCTCCGCCGGCGAGAGAGGGCGACGGGAGCGCGGCGGGAGGTGAGCGCAGGGCGGGGACCGGGACCGGGACCGGGACCGGGGCCGGGGCCGGAGACCGGGGCCGCCACCAGGGCTGCCACCGCCGCCGCCGGCTCCCTCCCCCTAGTGGGGCTGCGGAGGGGCGTCTGGCGCCGGCAGCGGTGCCCGAGCCCTCAGCCGCGGGGCTGGGTCCTCTCTGTGGGGCGACTCGTGCCGGGGGTCCCGCGGCGGGCTCTTGGAGGGGAGCTGAGGGGGGGGATCGGGGGTCGGGCTCTTCCTTCCCCACCGCCCTCTCCTGAGGTAAAATGGGGGCACCAGAGCCGTTCCCGCGGGGGCTGTGGAACGAGTCTGGGGCTGCGGCCCCCCCCCGGCCGCCCCCAGCCCTCCCAGGGCCGGGGGGGTGACTGGGGCCGCGGCCGCCCCCCTGACGGGGCTGGGGTGCTGTGACTCCAGCCCTGAGGGGGGCACTGCCCGACGCCTTCTTGAGCGAGAGGGAGCCGATCAGCGGAGTCATGAGCCTTTGCTTTTAGTTTATGAATCGTCGCTGCTCAAAGATGGGGTGCGCTTCGTTGCGCTGCGTGTGTCCTCTCCGCCAGTCTTTTGTCTCCCCCAAAGCCGGAGCGCATCGCCCACCAGGCACGGCCGCTGATGGAGCGGCGTCAGGAGCACCCGGCAGCTCCCCTGGGAATGCCATCGGGTGTCAGTGGGAGGCAGGCGCCGTGGACGCGTCTCCATCCGCTGCTTGCAGAACAAATGTGGCACCTGTTTCTTGCCAACTTCACGCTCTGCGTTAGCTGGCCCTTCAGAGTCATTTGCCTCCCTTGGCCCCATCCCGCAGCATACTGCATGCATGAAAAAAATGCTCTAAGCAGTATTCTTCTTTGGGGGATTTTGGTTAAGCTGTTTGCTTTTCAGACCCTCTGCTATGGAAAATAACCAGATTAAGTGCCTAACTGCCTAGAAATCTGGACCATAACTAGTGGAGAAAGATGATTTCCAGGCGGATAAACCATAATCCAGTTCTGCTTGGAAGTGGCTATAACTCCGTCTGTGCAATAACTATGCATTGCACGCAGGCTTTTAAGGATTAAAGGAAATCGCTTGCATATGAAAAAAATGTGATTGGTGTGCGAGTGAAATCCTTTTTTACATGGGGAAAATTCTTTAATCAAATATGTCACTCATTCAGTGACAAAGACTTGATTTGTTATAGGAGTTCCCTGAAGAGGTATGCTCATTTGTATTCATCTATGTTTTCATTAGAAACTTTTGTAATGAGATAATTTGACATTTTCCTACGTCGTGTCAAGTTCAGAGCTGGCGCTCAGATTGTCAGCTAAGACAGAGGCACTCACTTTGAGAGTAGCAGATATCGATAAGCGGTACCTTTAACGTTTAAAAATATCATGATTTGAAGGATTAGCAGTGCCAGTTGTTTGGAGATGGGAGGAATTTTCACTGGACAGACGTTAGCATTATCCGTGCTTTCAGGTAGCAAGCTTTGTGGCTCTGTCATGCTTCAGTGATGAGATTTAAATAAACTTAGAACTTCTTTAGAGGTTATTGGCTCTGTGAGTTATGGTTTATCATGTTTAATAAATGCCTCATTCAGCTTCATAATAACAATGGGACATGGATTTTGCCCTGGAGGAGGTTTATAACTTCTTCGGTGGCTACGGTTTTGACCTTTGGCGTTGCAGCTTTGAAACACCAGCACTGCTGCAGCTGCCAAGAAAAGCACTGCCTGGCATGTCTTACAGTTTGAGCAGCACACAAGCACCAGTGAAATGAATTGCATGGGTCTGCCTTTATCAATGACGCTGTGTGTTTTAGGATTGATGTATGGTAATATGTTGAGTGGAGAGACTCACTTGGGCATCTTGGTTGACAAGAGCAGAATGCTGGCATCGTCAGGGCTGTTTTATCAGGAACTAGGAATACAATTGGCATCTGTAGCACAGCTGTCAGTTTAAAATGTGCAATAGATGTCGGGGAATGTGAATTTCTTTTACTTCCTTTAAGTTTTCTCTTTGTCTTGCTGAATAAAAAGAACATGAGGCAAAAAATGTTGTGGGGAAAAGGGAACTTCAAAAATGAGGCATGAGCCTGCAACGGTTCAGTTGTCTTTTTCTTAAAAGCAGTGCTGGATCTGTTCTTAGTGAAGCACCAATTTAAAGGACGTGCATGAAGAAAATATCAGAGTAATACTTAAATACCCTATAACTATTTTTACTGACTGGAACAGCAGTTTGGTAATGATGCAAACAGAGAGGAAGGAGATTGGAGAAGGGATGTTGCTGAGCCTAAACTGGGTTCTGTTTGTTGGTGAAAATAACTGGCCTCTGAAGCTGACCTTAAATTCTTAATTTTCTGAGGAATGAGCAGAGTTCAGTATTATGGAGCTGTTTGGACTTGTTGCAGTGGAGAAGTATTTTAGGAATTATCCCTGTCTGCCTTCCCCCCCTTCTGGATCATGGAATTGGCTTGCAAACAGCTGGGAGCTAGCAGCAGTGTTCTGCTAACTAATTAAAAACCTAATCCATTCTTTACTCTTCACCTCTAAGGGATAAAATTAAACTATTTGGGATGATTACTGGCTTTAAACTGTGTAAGTATTGCTCCTGTCATACTATTTGTAAAATACAGTTTTGTTTGAGAGAGATGCAAGTTGTTGTTAGCTG
Source organism: Cygnus olor (assembly GCF_009769625.2). Taxonomy (NCBI): domain Eukaryota; kingdom Metazoa; phylum Chordata; class Aves; order Anseriformes; family Anatidae; genus Cygnus; species Cygnus olor. The sequence continues at coordinate 15,846,948 of NC_049176.1, read as the reverse complement.
TCACCCAGCTTTAGAGGAAAGCTGCACGCTTACCTAACAGCTTTGTTTCTGTATATTTGTTGGAGGTGTTAAGTCAGTCATGTGTACGATTCCTGGAGTCTGTCCTTTTGTCTCTCTAATTTTGTGTTTATTTTCCGTTCATTAATAGCCAGGTAGAGGAAGCCATCTTTTGTTCTTACTAATAAAATGAGATCACTGTTATTTGTGATCTGGTGAGACCACAAGCGGATGAGAACTTTTTGTGGCTAGCTAATATATCCGTGGAAGAATTGGAAAAACAAGCATCTTTCTTGACCTGATATTCTCAAAACTTCTCCCACAATCTATACACATTGGAAAACTGCTACTTGCTGCCCTTGATGTTGATAAATGTGGTGGATGGTAGGTATGGTGCATGCAGAAGAGGAGGATAACAAAGTGGCTGGCTTGGTGTGAGCCCAGTGGCTCGGGGAGAGCAGCACACCTGACTGAGGTGTGCTCACCTGTTGGCTTGAGGCTGCACGATGTTTCTTCAAGAAGCAGCTTGGATACTGTGGCACTGTAACAAAGCAGACTGGTAATCCAAGAAGCGGGTGTGCAGGCTTTTGGGTTTGCTGCTGACGAAGTTTAAAAACCAAACCACAGTGGCTGCCCAGTGGATGCGGGAGCAGATCTGTGCTGGCTTCTAAAGCACCGCAGTTTGGGGTGGTGCAGCAGCTCCCTGCATGAGCCCAGCCTCGACACCCTGCTGGCGACGGAGCTGCTCCCCCTCGACCCCGAGTGGCGTCCGAAGTCTGGGGCAGCTGCAGTGGGGGGGAGCGGGAGGTAGAGCCCCCAGGGTCCTCTAACAAATGTAGCCTGGAGGTAATAGATAGGCTCTGTACTCCTGGTTATTAACGCCATTTAAAGGTTCCCCTCGTGTCTGCAGGTTTTGATGTTGACAGCGCCTGATGCCACCGCAGCTGTCAGGAAGGAACCTGGAAGCTCTGGCAGGAGTGTTTTCCTCGGGGTGAGCACAGCGCTGCGCTAAATCTGCACAGTCTGGAGGGTGCAGTTCAGTCACTGTCGCCAGCTAAACTGGGATCACCTATTGGGCAGAAAACAGCTGAGTGTGGTTTTGTTTTTTTTTTCCTGGTGTGGCTGTAGCTATAGAAGGGTTTTCTTTCAGCATACTCATCAGTCAAGGACTGTGTATCGCTGTGCTTCCAACTGTTAAAAAAAAAAAAAAAATAGTGTTCTAGAGACCTTAGCTTTGCTGCTGAGCTTATGGAGGTGGAAAGCTTTGTTTGAATTGTGGTGTAAGTATGTTCATAGGATTTCTTTTAAAATGTACAGCAAGCTAAAGCGCTAATGACAGTGCTATTGAAATCATCAAACTTAATCTTTAGTGAATGGGGTGGTCAATTCTCATCTTCTTCAGCTGTTATTTCGGCGAGTTAGCAAGAAATTGGTTAGCCTCAAAAAATGTGCCAGCAGCGCTGTGTGGCTTAGAAGGCACTGTAAAAAGGAAAGCACTGGTTCTGAAGCATAATTCTGTGGCTAGGGGGTGCACTCCACGATAGCAGGGTGTGTGGTGTTTTCACGCAGTCACATGCATGTAAAGCTTGTCTTTTACTGCAGACTGAGAGTTATACGGCACTATAACCATAAATCATAATACACGTTCTTATCACTGCTTTGGTGTGAAAGTAATGGAGTGCTTTTATTGCAGAGATTTACTCTATCCATAGTTCTGCTCGTACATCATGCTTATTTATTTGGTAAAGCTAGGTGATGCACTTAGTCAAGGGGAAGAAAAAAGTCTGATCCTAGGGCAGTGTGCATCATTCCTGTCTGTATGTGTTTAGTTTCTGTGACAGATTCAACTTCTCCAGGGTTTGAAAGTTCACTTTTGTTTTCTTTTAATCCTTTATCCTTCCTGTTCTGATCTGATACAGCACTGGAATTAATTCTAGGCAGGGAAAGATTCGCTTGGCCTTTCTCCTTTACAGCTGGCTGTTAATTTTGAAGGCTCTTAGAGATAAATCAACCCTAGAATAAGAACTTCATTTTTGAAGCTCATGTGGGCAGCCATAGGCACTATGTACAGTAGCATGCTTGATAATGTGAGAAACTGCATAAAAGTTAACAAATAACAGAGAAAGTGGTAACTCTACTCTCCCTCCCAGAGTTCTACTTAGTAGTGTTACTTCACTAAATCGGTCGTGGCTATTTTTCTTTTATATCAATTGTTGGCAAAGGTCTTTGGCACATACGATGTTTTTGATGTCGAGTTCTTGTCTGATTTATTGGCCCACATCAGCAGTGAACAGGTACTGTTCCTGTAACAGCTTCGTTTTCACTCCCAGCAGAATTGTAGTACTCACTTTGGACAAGATACAGATGGTCTGTGGAGGGTAAGTACCAGTTTGTTTTAGTTGTAACGATTAAAATAATCGTACTACCTGCTGCATTAGAACAGTGGGCAATGTTGGTTTTGGTGTTTTTTTTCTTTCTCCTGTTTGTATGAAAATTGAAAAGTTTTTTACTTAATCCCTCTAATATTTAAAGCAAAACCAGCAAACAAACAAAAACCCACAGCCTTTTAGTTTAGAATAGCCTGGTTTTGAAATGTGATGTATCTGAGCATTTGTAGGTATGGCAACCAGGGGAAGATGGGTGTCCCTGTGAGTTCTGGACTACCTGGAGGCAACTAATGTGGTGCAGAGAAACTTCTCTGGAAGTGGGGTGGTGATCGTGTGTGCTGCAGTGTTTGTAGCTCAGAGAAGTTCAGGAGGGTGTGAAGCAGAACTGAGTAACATTAACAATAAGGATTTCGGCTATGACCAATAATGCAGTGATCTGGGAGGCAGCAGAAATGGCCACTGATGCCCTTGGCAGGGAATATAGAAGCCGTTAGAATAAATTGGAATTTGAGTGTCGTCTATGGACGTTACTCTCATATAGCTATGCGGTGCCTATACTTTATTTTACTCTACTGCTGGAAACACACGGAAACATCAACTGAAAACCATATACTTCTGTCATGCCCAAAAGTGTGTGGCTGTTCTTAAGACTGTGGTAAAGCAGCCTTGAGAATGACCAAAACACTAACTTGTTACTTCTTTTTTTTTTTGATGCTCCTGGCATCTAATGTAGGAGGATTGTCTCTCATTTCTGGTCACTTCTACCAGCGTTAGGTTCACCAGATTATTCCCTAGGTGTAAATGTGTGCAGCAGATGGTTTGTGTGAGGTCATAGCACAAATGTTTCCTAAGGCCAGGATGAGCAGCTTGACGGCCAGATTGGAAATGCTGCTAAACTCCGTGGATCAATTCACTTCAGAGCCAGTAAATTGTGAATGGCAATTAACTGGAAGATTCCGTGCCTTAAGGCGCCAGGCAAATCACTTCCTTCTGTAGGAGAATAAATACAGTGAAGAAGCAGTGAAAGATCACACGCTAGCAAGCTACTGGATTTCGGAAATTTCCCATCCTCAGGCAGATGTCATCTGACAGGGAGCCTGCTGCAGGTTTCATAGTGACAGTATTGGGTGTTTAGGGATTTTAAGGAGGAATTTTTTTTAATGTTAAAGAGAAATGCTTACTGACTTTATGGGGCAGGTTATGGGAGAACGGAGGCTTGGGACTAGTTATCCAGAAAAGTGAAAAATCAGAGCTAGTGTGGCTGTGGGCAACAGTCATATTGGGAAAACTTCTGTAGTGCTGTTGAGCTGTGCCTGTGCCTCCGGTTTCTTTCTCTGCATTCTTTGGCTTTACCAGCTGCTTTGGTACATTTTTGAGTGTGGGGTCTTGAATGAATTACACAACTGTTTGTTTTGTGTTTTTTTTTTTTTTTTTTTTTTTTTTTTCTCCTGGATAGCAGTGCTGTGCAGCAGAAATGAAGTGTCTGCTAGATTCTCCGCACAGACTGATGAACTTTTTTTTTCTTCAGTACAACCATCTAAAAATGTAGAGCTTCGTAATGCTTTGGGAATGAACGTAGCTTCCCTAAACGTGTTCAGTGCCATAAAACAACTTCTCATGTGGTCCAGTCTCTTCCTAATTAAAACTTTGTTATTGAAAGTAATGGGATAAGAGGAAAAAGTATGAATCTTTCTAGGGTGACCTTTCCAATAAATTCCAATGAACTTTGCATTTTGAGAAATCCAGGTTCAATTTTAAGTGGCAATTGAGAGAATCTGAGAAAATGTCTTAAAGATCACGTGCTTTCTTTCAAGCAAACTGTAGGAATGTGTACTTCAAACTTCTTAGGAAATGTGTCCCCACTGTGTTATAAATAAAAGGAGAATATGATATATTTTCCATACAGAACAGGCTGGTTTTGTATTTTGAATGTAGAATTCAGCAAAACCTTGAGTGTGGGGAACATCTGACCCTTGTGTATGTACAATTCATTTTATTATAGTAGTAACTTCTTCGTTGTATCAGCTGATTGCTATCTAACATCAATGGGAGCTGGATGTACCCATCTGAAAGTAAAATTTGGTATTTATTTTATTTATATTGTTTTCTCGGTTATGGTTGGGCATGATTGATGCAATCGATGAAAACATTTGAATGTTAACCTTTTAATTTACTTCTGTAAATAAATTAAGAAAATAGGATGGCAAGGAACCAGATGCAAGCATTGTTAAAATGGGATTGTCAGGATGGTTGTCACATTGTGTGTGTTTATTTCTCAGCGTGTACCACGCTATCCTTCAAGTGTAACTGAAACTGAAATGATTTAAAGTAACGAAAGGGTAGGCCGCCTTCCAGTTGTTTCATCACACCAAACGTTGGCTGGGATGTGTACCGAGTCAGATTGCTTGCATTAATATACGTGATTATTGACGGTAGTGTGTGGCCTCCGGGTAGTCCCAGCCATTTTTCATTTTAATACATTTCTATTCACATTTGGCTTCTGTTTAGTTTTTGTTTAGCTCAAAAAAAAGGAGTGGGGAGGTTTCCAGATTTGTTCCTGAAGGGTGACTTGCAGAATCCCTTAAAAATGAATTTGGGAAAGAGAGTGATACCAAGGAGAGCATTTAACTATGTGAGTGCCTGGAGGCTGGTAGCTTTCCTAAGGTGCAGGTTTTATCATCTGCCTTTGAGCACTTGTAACTGTGGTCTTTGTGCTGTCGTTCAGTTGTCTGGGGTGGGGTGTAGGGGCAGCAGTGGGATGCGCAGTGGAGGTGGTGAGGTTTTGTTCTGGGCTGACACCATCTTGGCTCCTGCAGTAAGGTTTGAAGGGAGGTGGAAGAGCGGAGGTGCTGGGTAGGGCTGTAATGATGCAGGTGGCTTTAACACAAGTGGCTGAAGTCCAGTTCAGGATCCAAGGATGATGGTCAGACAAAAATCTGATTGCTTTCTTATTTCCCAGCAGTGCTGTTGCCCATTGCATTGCTGGTGTGCTGCTTTCACCCCTTTCATGGAGCATATAAAAATGAGCTATAGCTTCTCTTCTCCCTTGCTTTTTTCTAATCCAGCGTTTCTACCCCCCAAGTAGAGTGCAAAGATGTGCTTGTTTGCAAGCTGGTGCATCTTAAGGGTGGAAAGCATGGTGTAAGTACTTGTTGTTTGTTATCAGATCTGATTTCTGGAGAATGCAATTACTATTTGAAGTTTCAGCTTCATAGTTAGTATTAATTTGGCATCTTTAATAGCATTTTAATTGGCTCTGTGCTTTGCAGATGATAGAATTCTAGTTAATGTCTACAAAAGTATTTTTTTTAAACAGTGGCTTTGTGTAAGTGTTGCTAACCACTCGGTTTTAAATGTCTTAGGCATTTTCAAAGGAGCTCACTTACAGTACTGTAGAGTATTAACTGATAAAGGGTCTGGTAATAATTCTGAAATTAGCCTGTGAATAATATTTTTAGGTGTTCTCTGATAGTAGCTAAAACTATTCACTTGGTAACATTCATTTTGTAATCTGTATGTGTCGTTTTTAATTTTTTTTCAAATTCTGATCCTCATGAATTTGCAGATTGACTACTGATCCATCACCATTTACAGCTCTGTTCTAACAGTTACAGATTTAAATTCTGGCAGATACCGTAAGCTCTCAAAGAGAGGGCTGCTTTTGCCAAAAAACAAGGTGTTTTTGCATGCTGTTGTCCAGATTAAATGTATGTACAGGGGAGAGAAACTATTCTTGGAAAACATTTGTATAGTGGTTTAGGGCTTATTCTTCATGTCAGACAAAAATATCTCAGTATAAATTTTACTGCTGATTTATTCTCCAGGGTCTCAGGAAGTATTTAAGGAAAGTGTTCTTTTGCTTAAAATTGCAGTTTTATCATGTTTGCAGAGGAAATGCCAGTGTTTAGAAGACTCGGTGGTTATTTTTTATAACATATCAGCATCTGAAGGCTCAGTGCCCACGTTGCTGTTTTAATAAGAAGTGTAACCCCTCAGTTTGAGCTGTGTGGAGGCAGTGTAGTCCCAGAAAAGCCGCCTGATACTGCTTGGTTTCCTTGTGGAAGGGATATGAGGCAGGATGGGGCAGGAGAGGTCCCTGCTGCGGCTTCCTCCGCTCTCAGAGAGCCATGCGTGACTGGCGGCACCTGCCATCCGCTTCTCCTGGCTGTGGCACTTTCTGTACAAAAAATTACGTGTGAATTTCTCTGGTAGTGAGATATATATATCTCACTGTATAAATGAAAGAATGTGGATTGGAAGGGACCTCCAGAGACCATCTAGGACAGCCTCCTGCTGAAAGCAGGGCCAGTTAGGTCAGATCATTCAGAATCACGTCCAGTTGATTGATCCAGGCAACCCCAGCTGTACGTACAGATGGGGGACGAGAGGCAGGAGAGCAGCCCTACAGAAAGGGATCTGGGGGTTCTGGTCGATGTCAAGCTGATCATGAGCCAGCAGCGGGCCCTGGCAGCCAAAGGGCCAACCGTGCCCTGGAGTGCCTCAGGCACGGCCCTGCCATCTGGCCGAGGGAGGGATGCTCTGCTCTGCTCTGCCTGGGGCGGCCTCACCTCGAGCACTGGGTGCAGCTTTGGGCACCACAACATAAAAAGGACATAGAGCTATGAGTGTCCAAAGGAGGGCTGTGAAGATGGTGAAGGATCTAGAGGGGAAGACGTGAGGATCGGCTGAGGTGCTTCGGTTTGTTCAGCCCAGAGCAGAGCAGGCTGAGGGCAGGCCTCATGGCGGCCTGCAGCTCCCTCATGAGGGGAGCGGAGGGGCTGATTGTGTCAAGAGAAGATGACAGTGCGCGTAGCTGCTATAATACTGAATGCAGTTTGCAACTAGAAAGAAGTTGCAGCCTTCCCACTAAGGGAGGTTGTGACACTGAAGCTTGGTATTGAGAGGACAAGGACTGATAGCTGAATGAACTAAACGTGCTTCAGTAAGACATTCCTCTCTTAAGCTTACCCCCTTTGGCGATCAGCATAGAATTATAGTGAATGCAATATAAACATTAGGAGAGACACTTGCAGGAGTGGTGACAATGTGAATAAACAAGCAGAAGAGGAAGAGGGGGCACAGATGAATGCAGTGACATACTTGTTCAGGATCATCAAGCAGTTAATTTCAGAGCTGGGAACAAAATGACCTCCAGGCCAGAGCCTGATTTGGCTGTCTCCTAGGGATTTTGAGATCGAGGAGGGGGGGAGGGAGGGCACTTCAGAAAAGAATGAACTCTTCTATACCTCAAATCTTACTTAAAATCAGATTTTTGTTGTGTGCTTTTTTTTTTTTTTTTAAATATATACTGGATTGTACTCAAGGACTAGTTGTAGTTGTCCTAGATTACAGCTGAGTGTGAAGCAACCTGAGCTGACAGTGAACTCTAGAGAAGACTAATTCTGTGAAATAGTGCGTCTTTCCAGAAATATATATATATTTTTCAAATCAAGCTCCTAGCCAGGAAGTAAAAACAAACAAAAAAAAAGAAAGAAAAAGACTGCCTTAATTGATTAAATGAATATAAACAAATGAACTTCTTGCATAGAATACTTTGTCCAAACAGGCAATTTGTCTCTAATACTAGTTACAGTATCAGAAAGAGTAAAAGGAAAATTCTAAATCCATTAAGCTTGTAAAGTAACTGGACTATGATACCTCTTTATTTAAATATGTATATACATAATCCTTGTTTAAAAAAAAATAAAATCAGAAGAGTTGAAAACGCTGTTGAACTTGGCGTGCTGAAAAGTTGTCTGAGTCTCTTACTATTTTAAGTCTAAATATTTAACTTCTGATGTTTGGAACAGAAATTAGTGGATTTTTTAACATGTTTAATACTACTATGTGTATATTTATTTAAAAGAGCCTGGTGTATTTTCTTTTCTTTTTTTTTCCCCCCTCAAAAGTGTTTGCTGATGAAAGTTTTGGAAATGAATGCGTAGGTTTGTGTAAAGTAGCAGCCGGCACCGCTATGGCCACACCTGAGACGGCTCTGTGGGTTGTGGCTCCAGCTGCTTGGTACTATTCCACCCCTTCTCACACCTCGAGGCGTGCTGGCACGACCACATGCACAGTTGCTTTCCAACCTCTGCCTGGACTAAAATAGGCACTGGTTCGTGTTTCAGGGAAGGTTCAGCCTTGGAGGGAATCTCTGAATGTCATCCTGTAGCAAGTGCCTCAGTCCTTGCTTCAAGCAGGACCAGTGCCAAGGTTAGTTCCAAGCTGCAGCCAATGTATTCTTAAATTCTCACAAATGAGAAACGTTGTCAGTTTGAGAAATAAGGGCAAGGACTTGCTGGTGAGCCCTTTGGCTCCCTCGTGGCCAGAACAGCATGTCTGGTGGCAGCTCTGAGATGTCTGAAATGCACGTTTTGCCAGTTGGATTTAGTTGTGCTGGGCAGTTTCAGGAATGGGATACCTGAATGTCTGACCTACTGTGACTCATGCTCATGTTTGAGCAAATAATTAAGTGTATTTCAGCCTAGGAGCTTGTACAGTGTGTGTGGCAAGCAAGGATGTTGCTCTACTGGAGTTATTTCTGAGTGCATTGTAATGACTTTCTGGCACAAATTGTCTGGTCAGTAAGCAGGCAGGAGATGAGTCAGTGGCTTTTCATATGGGTTTTTCATGTTGTGGTGGATTTTTTGTTCTTTTTGCTATAACTCTCTGCCTGGTTTTCAACACTGCAGGAACAAGACTTGTTGTGTTTTTAAGCCCCAGCCATTTGTCTTCAAATTAGTTGTGGAAAACAGTCTGCAAATGGATGAGCGCAAAGAGCAAGATTGCGTAAGCCCCCTTTTCCAAGGACGTCAGGCTTAAATAGCCAAGTCTTTCAGATGAAATGATGCAGTGCTTTTTGCTGGCACTGGCAGGCTCATCTTCTGGCTCTGGTAAGGGAGCCATTCAACTTGGAGGTTGACCCTGGTTGTAGAAAATCGACAGAAACTTTTTGAAACAGACTAAGAATAGCACAGGTGGGTTTTGTTTTGTTTTTAATGCTATGGCAACGGAGGGAATGGAGAAACCCTTTGGGTACAAATGAATTAAAATGTATATATATTCTGTAATGTTCATCCATCTCCCTGACTTATCTTCCAGTTTTCTTCTGTAAACGACATGAAGCAACTAGGCAAATTTTATGAAGAAATGGAATCATATTTACTAGATCTTAACTTGTTTTCTTTTTTTTTTCAAATGCTGTTAGGAACAGGAGGGTGACAGGAAATCAAACCCAAGGAGATTCATAGCGTTTGTGGTTCTCATGTTTTTCTCATGTCTTTTGGTTCTTTTGGGTGTCTCCAGCTTTGATAGTGGCAGGTGTGCATGCTCCATAATTGCAAAATTTGTGCCTTGGAGTTTTCTTGTGCCTGTAGAGTGAGTCAGTCTGAAAGATTGCAGGTGTCCTTGTAATCCCGTGTTTTCTTTGAGTGGCTGGCAAGAGCAGCCCTCTGGCTACGGCATAAATCGCACAACTGGCACTCATTAGTGGAAGTGAGAAAGGTGTTTGATCTGCCTGCACGGGCTGGGCTTCTCCCCTTCGTAGCGCCCATTGTCATGTGACTGGTTGCTTTCCTCTTGTAGCCAGAGGGAGTAGAAAAGTCACAAAGGTAAAAAATGATAAAAAGTATAAAGTCATGGTGTGTTAGAATTTTTTTCAAAAACTAATGATGAAAAAAAGGCTCACAGGGGGTTTCTGTCTACACTTTGTTCCCAGCGCCCGACCTCCAAAGATCCCGTCTTCCTTGCTGATAAAGTGGAAAAGATCTGAAGTACTGAATAGCTGAAAACTGAAGTAGATATTATTATGATGAAATCTGCTTAATATTTTGAGTTGGAAAAATGAGCACAAGAGCATTGTTCTGTAAGACTTAATTTAAAAAAAATGCTGTGAGGGATGCAGATGGATAGTGAACTTTGTCGGCAAAGATCTGACTGATCTTAACAGGTTGAGATTTCAGTGAAATAAATGTCCAGACTGATGAATAAATATGAGTTTTATATTTATTCTGTATCTTTTCTCCCCTTGCCAGCAGCAGTTAATAGAAAGTCTGTTGTTCCTTCTCCCTAGAAACTTTCCGCTTTGTTTTTCACTCTCTACAAAGTGTCAACACAAAAGCAAACTTTCTTTGGCTCACCAAAGCCTTTTTTCTTGGCTTTGTAGCTTTAGGAAGGATCCTGACTGGTGCAGACCAGACCAGTTGATTTCTTTTAGTTTTGTCGCTGCGTCAAATCCTGATGGAGATGGGCTGCCTTAAAAGAAAGCCAAACTGAGGAGCAATCTCTGCACTGCCACTGAGGCTGTGAACGTCTTGGTGCTGTCAGAACAGCCAGAAGGAGCCTTTCGGTGGGACTCACCTCCGTGCCAGGCGAGGAGAGCCGGAGATAGTCAGTCTGCAGCCAGCTGCTCAGCTGCACAGCCAGCGCAAGAGCCACAAGAGCAGCGAAGTGCAGGGCAGCCGTGCCTTGTCGTGAGCCTTGTCTGTCAAAATGTGCTGTGTCTGTCAAAAAAAAAATGTGCTGTCAAAATGACTACTGGTACAGTGCTCGCTTGGTTAAAGCAGATGTCAGTATAGCTGTCCGACTACTTGCTGCCGATCCCAACGGCAAGGGGCTGGTGCAGGCTCCTCCTGCTTGGTTATAATGCTTGACTTGAGAGTCAGCTAATGGGGAGGTTTTTCCTACCTCCCTCCCCAAAGTGAGGAGAGGAGATGAGTCAGCAATGAGCATAACCAGGGGGCCATCACTTTAGAGATGATTTGGAGGCTGCTACTTAATGGCTATTACATGGTCAGTGCAATTTTAGGTCAGAATGTGGAGTTTGATCCTTGACATTGGTGCCAGCTGTTGATACTGCTGTGTTAGATTTTAGATTGCATCACATTTCTTCTCATAGCTGGTGTCCAACAGTGTTGTCAGGAAAAGAAGTTAAACCTCATTCGCATGCATTTTTCAGGCCCAGTACATATCTGGAAATGGATTATAAAAAGTATGGAAGCAGGAAAAATGCTAAGGAAGCTCCTCTGTTCATCGTCAAACAGGTGAAAAACTCCATATAGTGTGATGTGATTGTTGATTGATTTTGCTTTCCAGCCTGTTTGAATTGACCATGTTTCCACTGTTCCTCTGATTTCGACTTTGTATGTAGCAGTGACAGCGGAGGTGTTTGCTGGTGACCAAGAGGAGTGTGTGGCTCTCTCCCGCTTTCAGCTAGCTTTAGGGCCAGTGGTTTTCCTCTTTAAGTCTGAAAGTGCTATCACTGCAGACCTTAGGGTGAGAATTAAGCACTCTCCATCTCAAATTAGAAGCTTTTAAAAGAAAGCTAATCAATTATTTATCGTGACACTTGTACCATGTCTTCTGCAGTGTAGCCTCTGGCATGTTGCAGTGCTGCAATACAAATGATGATGTTAATATACTTGTTCTCCGGCCTGAGGGTTTTGCTGACGGTCTGGCACCAGAACAGCTGCCGTTGTGTTAGCAAGCGTGAGCATGCACATTTAGGCAAGATGGTACCTGCACGTGATGATCTCTGCTGTGGGCCGCTTCAATGAGCTTTTTACGGTGGTGGAGCTGCGTAACGTTGGAAGCAGGCCTTTCTGCTAAGTCCCAGTAAGTCCAAGATCTCTTACGTGTCTTAATCTGCTGCAGTCTGATCGTGTGCTTGAGCAGATTTTGGGAGGGGTGTGTGCTTAGCAGCTTCATGCATTTCAGTAGTTGAGATGATAGTTAATTAAATATCTCAGCTCCAAAAGCACTCAAGAGTGCTTAATTCAAGGCAAACACAGAATAATAATGTTGGATCTCTGTTAGAACAACTGACTGATAACAGCACACAACAGAAATCCTTGTCTGAAGGACCTGACTTCTTGTATACCTGGAATTATTCTAAATAATAGTGAAAATTAGGTCGCAGAGAAAAATTTCCTTTATTTTCTACTGGCACACTTTTCAACATTGCTTCTTTGTTGAGATGTGTTACTTAATACCATAATTAAATTCATATCTCAGAGTATTTTAAGTAAAATGCCCAGACAGGGTGGTGCAGTGCTTGGCAGACGTGGAGCTGACAGTCTGCGGCGCGGTCATGGTGGCTTCTCCCTGCTAGCGTGGGGGCGAGGTACTTGCTGCTGCTCTCATCCTTCTGATCCATGCGGAGCAACATATCTCCTGTGTCAAGTAAACTGGATTTTTAGGGGACAGTATATACGTAGTAAAAACTGGAGTTGGAAGTCTGTCATTTTTTTTTTAACACCTTCAGACCCTTGTTACTTATTAGACGTAATGATCATGTCTACTTTTTGTCAGGCTTTTTTTTCCCCTTTTTTTTTTTTTTTTTAATAAGGTGGGAAATCTAATCTCTGGTCCTGAAGAAGAACAAATGCAATAATCTTCACTGCACTGCTTTTCTTGCTCTCCCCCTAACAATTAATTAAAGCTTATAAAGTAACCTTGTTCTCTTGAGAGGTTGACTCTTTTCATGTAGAACTCGATGAATTTGGGACTAGATATAACATACCTGGTGGATGCAAATAGAATCTGTATTTGGCTGCCAATTTGAAGGGTCTGGAAATACAAACAGATTTAAAATATATATATGTATGTATGTATGTATATATATAAAGGAAGAAGTCATTTCTGCTTTCTCCACCTAGTAGAAATGTCAGCTACTACAATCTTGCCTCTTCTATGGTTACTTTTTTTTTTCCAAATGTACAACACAATCTAGGATAAGCTTTCCTGATGTAAGTCAGGCATTTTTAGAGAGACAGGGATGACTGTCCCCTCTCCAACGTGAAAATATTTTCTGTTCAGAAATACCATTTGCTGTCATTTTGACCCGACTTCCTTTGGCATGAGTGCAATCAACATGTGTATTAGTTTTGCTTATCTCTTAACAGTAATCCCAGAATTTGGGGGGAAGCATTCAGTTTTCTCTGAATTTGATTGGGAAACCTTAGGGATGTGTATCCAGGAAGAAAAAGAGAGGCATTATAGGGTGCTTCCAATGTATGTGTTCAGCTGTTTTTCCTGTGTGGTTGCATGATTTTGACCTTCCACTGGTTAGGAGCTAAACCTGTTTGACCCGTACGCACGTGTGAGTGCGGGTCTCCGGAAAGCTGCAAATGCCACCCGCTGTGCAAAACGTTCACACCACGTAGCCCAAACTTCATGGCCTTCAGGTCCGTGTCACTTTTGTTTAACGCCCTTAACTGATATTTTGGAAAGTGGCTGAGTGACTCCTTCGATTTTTCTGGAGTGGTGCAGTGCATGGGGTTATCTGTGTCCAACACCGAGCAGTCTGCTAGCAGGGTGCATTCCCGCTTGCACTGTATTTCTGCTTTGTTGGCACTTGGGCCGCTGAGTCTGAAGGGACCCTGGAAGAAAGTCTGCTTGGGGGAGGAAGAGCTGCCCTTGGAGTCAGGTGTACCTGACCATGCAATGTGTTCTTTTCTGTTCCCAGCCATGTCTCAAGCTGTGCAGACCAACGGAACGCAGCCTTTAAGCAAAACCTGGGAGCTCAGTTTGTACGAGTTGCAAAGAACGCCTCAGGTAATACATGCTGAAGAGCTGGCCTTCATGGCAGGACTTTTTCTTCATTTTAAACCTGTTACAACTTGATGTTTAAGATTTTCCTTTAAGAGTGCTAACTGCCTGTTTTAATTGACAGCATGTTTTTAAAAACTCCACCCAAAACTCCTCCTCTCTCGTAATATTAGAAAACTATACTGATGTTTGATCTGTCTGTCTTTTTCATTCCTTTAGCAATAGGGGTGTGTGTGCTTGATGTGGCTGTGTATGTCTCTTGTTTCATCTATTTTTTTAATGTAAAAGAATAGTAAAACATGCAATCTCTGTGAGAAAGTCACTAAATTTCATTAAAGAACTTTTACTTTATTTTACACTAGGAAGCAATCACTGATGGCTTGGAGATAGTGGTGTCACCCAGGAGCCTGCACAGTGAACTGATGTGTCCCATTTGTTTGGATATGTTAAAAAACACCATGACGACAAAAGAGTGTTTGCATCGTTTCTGTGCTGACTGTATCATTACAGCCCTCAGGAGCGGGTATGAAAATATCATTACAGGGAAAAGGGATTTCGCTTCAGATGAAAATATGATCAAGAAAATCCTGCAAATCTTGGGTGTTGATGAGTAAGAGTTATGTGCCTGTGCATTGCACATTTCTGAACGGGTAGCACACCTTTCGTGTTTCATTCCCTTGTGTTCAGCCACCTGTGGCAGACCAGATCAGGCCTTAAAAAACATTCAAGCTTAACTGAAGCAACCTATGCTGAAGTACAAATCATTTCTCTTGTATACCTCAATTACAAGTTCATATTTTCTCAAAAAGCGATAGAATTCTGAAGTAATCAACAGCAACTTAGCCAGTGATTTACATATCTATTTCCGTCTTCAGAGGGCACACTTAATTTGCTGTGCCTGTGGAAATTCTGATGAGTGGTTAGGAAAAATACTCTTTTCATTAGAGAGAAACAAGAAAACTGTCCTCAAGACAGTCCGCATTTCCATTATTGAGGCCTCTTCCTTTTACAGGGGGAAAAAAAAAGCCGTACAAACCTAATGCATTAGTTAAATGAGACCAAAATGGTGGGAAGGATAAGACTGTGTTTTAGTTTTGCCAGTAATTAGTGCTTGAACTTCAGAATGGGTTCCTCAACCTTTGTTTCATCCTCCTGTTACATCCTTTCAGAGTCCTCTGAAAGACGATGCCTTCGATATAACTTCCATGCAAAATGCATCTTTTCTAGGTGAGAATCCAGGCAGAGGGTTAAGGGAAGAAACAATTTGCAGCATAGAACTTTTGAATTCTTCAGTCTAAATACAGCTTGCTTAAACACACTTTAAAAATTGAAGCAAGGAGATGCGTGGTTTATTTTGTTTAAATATTTTGAATTACTTGATCTGTCAAAGGATAGAAGCCCTCTTCCAGATTTACTGTAAACGTTGAGTCTAAGAAATGCAGCATTGGGGCAGACTTCTGTTATTGCCATAGACTTAGTATTGTTTTCTCTTTTTCCTCGTGTCTAGCAACAAAGAATGTCCCACTTGTCGTAAGAAGCTAGTGTCAAAACGATCACTGCGACCAGATCCCAATTTTGATGCTCTCATCAGTAAAATTTATCCAAGCCGTGATGAATATGAAGCTCATCAGGAGAGAGTGCTAGCAAGAATCAGCAAACACAATAACCAGCAAGCTTTAAGTCACAGCATTGAGGAAGGATTAAAGATTCAGGCTATGAACAGGTACGTGATGGCGTAGTTTGTCCTCAGGTCAGTCCGTCTGCCTTAATGCTAGAAGTGCACCACCTGTCCTTGCTCCCTGTGTAGCAAGAGATTCCTCTCTTCTTCTGTGAAGGCTGCTAAAATATCTTTTAACAGTTGTCTATGAAGAGAAAACTTTGTATCACTCCCTGTAACATCTGTGGCAGCTAGATGCTGTTTTATGAAATCACATATTGTGTCTTTAATAATAGACTGTAATGCAATAAATCCTGTACAAGTATTGCCATTACGTGTGAACAAATGCATGTAATGCCAGGATGAAAGTATTAGTTGCAGCTTACCTCCCAAGACTGGAATATGTGGTGTTTACACACTCTTGGAATTGTGTGTGTGCATTTAAACTTGAGAACTAGCTGGGAAGGAGACCCCAGACATTGTTGTAGTGAAGAGTGAAAACTGAGTGACGTTAAAAACAATCTTAAAACATGCCTAAAATAAGTTTGAGGGATAGGGAAAAATCCAAAGTCTTGTATATGGTTATCTTTATATAAGAATGATTTTTTTTTAATTTCTTTTTTAAACTCTGTCTCAGAAATGTTTAGTGCTTGTGCATGTATATACTTTGCGGTATGTTAGCCATGTCTAACTTCTGGCATTACTGAGATGGGGAGAGGGAGGAGCTGTATGAGTAGGCTGGGCGTGTATATTGGGTGAGTTCCGAGTGCGGATTAGCTTCATTTCTACATACTTATCATCAGGTTACAGAGGGGCAAGAAACAGCAGATTGAGAATGGCAGTGGAGCAGAAGATAATGGTGACAGTTCGCACTGCAGCAATGCCTCAACACACAGCAATCAGGAAGCAGGGCCTAGTAATAAGAGGACCAAAACATCAGATGATTCTGGGCTAGAACTGGACAATAACAACACAACTGTGGCCATAGACCCTGTAATGGATGGTGCTAGTGAGATAGAATTAGTCTTCAGGCCTCATCCTACCCTCATGGAGAACGATGACAGCGCACAGACGAGGTAAATGTCTTCTGTTCCTTCTCGTGTACTCTGCTGTTATCTTCTGTCGCTTTTGTTTTCTTGTCTGTCGCTTCTTGGGGCTTTTTAAAATTAATTTGCTGCGGTTGTACCACCTCCTTTTTAACTACGTGCACGTGTGGTTGATGGTACTGCTCAACTACTATCAAAAATAGTGTTACAGTAGCAATCTGTTTTAAGCTTTTGATCAGAGATAAAGGTGGTTTTAAGGGTTTCTAGCAATTCACAGTAGATATTGGGATAATAGTATAATATCACGATGATATAATATTTACTTCTTATAAGATTATTTGGGAATAAACAAACTTTGCATAAGTGTCAGCAGTGTTTGGAGCAGCTTTGTGTCAGCATGATTTGTAGGCTAGAAGCTTTACCTGACATTTTTTTTATAATCCAGTGTGAGCAGAGACTGCAAATTTTGGATCAGAGCAATGAGCAGTCTTGTGGAGTTTCCTCAGATCTCTTCCTGGCTTTTTCTTCTGATGAGACATTTCTCTGTGGTGTCTAAAAATATATTATAAGATTCAGCCAGCTTTTCTTTTTGGTTTGGAATTGCAAGGGAGTTTTGGGGGTTGTTCTGAAAGGCAAAGAGAAAGCAAAGCTTTTGGGAGAGGCCTCTGCAGCATTTGTGTCAGACTTTAATTCTTGCATGAAGAATTAAAGAGGAATTGATAACAAGGCAGTAAGGAAGAGTACCTTGTACAAGGAGCACAGGTGCAGAGAGTGGTGTCACTCTCACACCTTATGGATTCATGTCTGGGCACTTCAGACTGCATCTATGTGCAGATTTCAGCAGTTGTGAGCAGTTCTCAAAAACCCTTAGCAGCCTGCTAGTAGGCTTTTCATTTCAAGCAGATGACAGGACAGCACTGTTTTTGACTTACAAAGAGCTCAAGGCCTGTGGGAGGAGTGTCAAAAAGATGTAAGGACTCTTCGGAACAATGTTATTTGGTAAGCTGCATGCATGTCTCGGGTAAAAGCAATTAGTACTCTTATTTGTGAACTGTCTTTAAAGGCCTTTTCACACTCGATGCTTAATGTTTGGGGGTTTTCCAGACGTCTTTTTCCCATACGCATAACACGAGTGTCTGATTAACTTTGTGGTTGTTGGTGCAGATACATCAAGACCTCAGGCAATGCCACCGTTGATCACCTGTCCAAGTACCTAGCTGTGAGATTGGCTCTGGAAGAGCTTCGTAGCAAGGGAGAGTCAAACCAGATGAACCTTGACACGGCCAGTGAGAAGCAGTATACCATTTACATAGCTACTGCCAACGGGCAGTTCACTGTAAGTAGAAGTGATAAGAGTGATACTGAGCATCAGTACGTTTTTGATAAAGATTTGATTAAAATCCACGCAGTTGGACTTTTCCTGAGTTGATGTAGGGATAAAATTCATAGCACCAGGTTGCTTATTCAGAAGCAGATAGTTTGCTTTGTAGGAAAGTGTATATCGCCAAAGCTTGGCTAGTAGAAAAAAAGGCATATACATTATTTGGGAGAAATATGGTGTGGCCAGCAACTACTGACTTCTTCCAGGTGAGGACCTGAACTTTTATTTCACAGTTATAATTGAAGAGGGGAAACATCCTGTCATCTGAGAATCTTCTTTGAAGAGCAGATGGCACTTCCTAGAAGCAGGAAGTGTCTTTTGAAGGGTGGCATTTCTCCGCTTTAGCGTAATCTTATACTCCAGTATGAAAGAGCTGCTCTGAGCACAGTTAGGGAAGAATCCCTCCTCTCAGCTGCTGACTTCAGAGAATACAGATACAACAACAATCCAGTTGCAGTATTGCCCTGAACTCTGAGCCTGGTCTTATACTTAGGCATTTGAATAAAGTAAGTCTTCTGGTTAAGAGATACACAGATGCTTCACAATAAGAATCTATTTTGAACAGCTTTCAAACGTGACTGCGGAGTGTCCCTTAGAAAAAAGTAGATGTTTCTGGTGTAAATACACACCTATTACTCTCTTTGTCTACAGACACAGGAAACCTGAAATTCACTTCATTTACAATTATATTCATTTGTATATAGTTAGCAAAACAGTTTTCCTGCACTATTTTAGTGAGATAGTCAGGAGTCCAAAATAGCTTGCGTTGCTGCTCTTTGACACTGAGTGTTTAGCCATAACTTGTTCCACTTCACCAGTGACTTCTTTAAGTCAGTGCGCTGCTCTAATGTAAGCTGTTTTCTAGTGATACTGTACTACGTGTGCAAGCTATCAGGTCTTCTCTTTTCTGTTCTGGTGTTCTCTTCCAGGTTTTAAATGGGTCATTCTCCTTGGAACTGGTCAGTGAGAAGTACTGGAAAGTGAACAAACCCATGGAACTGTACTATGCACCAACAAAGGAACATAAATAAGCTGTGCTGGAAAACTGAGATGGGACTGTTTTTATAGCTGACTTCTTCAATATTAAGAGCAGGCACCACCATCATCTTCATGGACGATACATGCGATGCCTTCAGGCTCTCTCAGTATACTTATTAATATGATTAGACAGTATTCTTGGTTGTATTTAATTTAGACTTTTTTTCTCTAAGAGACTAAATGACCTTCTCCAGTGCATTCCAGTGTTTGACATGCTTTTTTGTTCCCAATGCATGATAACTGAACGAGTGTTCCAGTTTGGAATGTCTTAATTTTGTCCAGGTAAATCTGGATTTCTACTACATTTGACACAGTTATAGTAGCCTCTGTGAAGTATTGAGCATTGGATGGCTAAGTAAGTCTATTCAATAGTAACATATGCCAAGGAATGTGTTAAATGTTGTAATTTGCTAATGGTTATCCATATAAAAGATGGTAGAGAATTGATTTTCTGATGGTCTTGCAGCTAGAGATGATCAGATTCCTGAGGAAAGACTTATTATTCAGACAATTTCTTGTGAGCAAATACAGCTATAGTGAGAAAACTGACACTTTAAAACCTTGCTGTTTACTGGGCTTCAGTGCAAGGTGATTCGTGAGATCGATCTGCTTTCTAACACATAGTTCAAACAAAACCAGAAAAAAGCAAACCCAGAGCCCTTCCCTGTGTAGAACATCCCAGTCTTGATTCACGCTGCAGTTTCCCATCTGGCCCTTGTTGCAGTGATGATCCTGTCCTCACAAGCTTAATTAAATGAAATCTTCTGGAAGTTTTACAGCCCTACTCTGTTCCCTGTTATAACAGATTTTTATTGTGAATGTATCAGTCTTCTGTAAAGAATTGTCTTGAAAACTTCTGTTGAACATAAATCCTCTAAATTCCAGCACACTGACAAAATGCACCATCAAAATACTTTTGCTTTATAGAATTCTTGCCACCCCAGCTGTGAGCTTATCTAGGCTTCAGTTTGAGTAGGGAGGACTTCAACCATAAGCTGCTCTAAGATTACTTTTTTTTTTTTTTTTTGCGCCATAGCTTTAACAAATGTGGCATAGCACTTTGGAAGAAAATTTTAGTACTTGACAAAGTTTACCGTTTAGTGTCTTAAATTTAGGTTCAAGTTTTAAAGCTTGGCAGTAGGCTGTTGTGTGAAGTCCAGTAGCTGCTGTTCATGTGCATGTTAAGCTCCTCTTCCCTGGCACTGGACCTTGCTGTCACTTCATGGGGGCTGCTGTACCTATTAGCATCCCGTCTGAGGGGAATTGTGTTACTGCGAGATTCCCGTTGCTCTAAGACTTGCTGATGAAGCCTTCATGTGCTTGCATCTGAAGCTAGAGGCAAAAGAGTTGCTGTAATAGGTGAGAAGCAATATACCTGAACCCATGTGGTATTGCTCCTTTGTCTTGTGTGTAGTTAGACTGAGCTTTTGGCATGTGGTACGTAAGTATCCAACTGCTCGGGGACTCTCTCAGGAAGGAACTACCCTTCCATTCCTTCTGTCTTTCAAGCTTAGCACTTGTAAATACGTGTCTGTTCTGACTGCTGTCATAGTTCAGCTTTATCCCTATGTGAAAACTACACAGGCTTCTTTGAATAATTATTTTCTCTGACTGGAAACACCTGTTTCTTTGTGACAATGAAACTGAAGTTTTCAGGCCCCAGATCACAGGGGGTTAGTTTTTAATTAAATACTTTACTCATTCCTTTCTGGTGAAGTGTTGCATTGTATAGACTATTAGTGCATGTCCACTGAATATAATCCAGGGGGGCTGGGGGTGTTGTGATTATAAATGCTTTAAAATTTATGGGGAAACGTCTAGTTTAGTTGCAGCATACCTGCCCATTGTGATAGCTAAGGTAATGTCCAGTCCCTTAAGCAAGAGAGGTGTTCGTGAAGCTGAGCAGTCTGTTTAGGAACTGTCTGTCACTTTGTCCCCAGTTCTTAAAAAAGTGTGGGGGAATGTGAAGCTTTTATTTTTCATGTTCATGTTGTAGTGAATTTACTGAATATTTATGTTCTTTAAATATTATATATAATGTAGTTGTTTGATTAAACCATTGATTGCACTGCGACTCATTAGTGCTATAAACTATTTTATTTTCAAAATGACTTTACTATTCCATCTTTTTAAGCCATGTTACTTTAAGTACATGATGCGTGTTAGGTACGGGTAAGCTCTAGTATCCAACTACAATCACGCTGAAATTCTTCTTATAAATTAACAATAAAAGCAAAAGTTATAAATGAACTAATGGAAATTCCAATGCTGCTGCTTCTTAAAAACAAATTTAACTAGTTTTTGGTTGTGTGAGGGTTAGTGCTACCGTATATGGGATTTTCCAGAGGGAAGGTTGAGTAGATGTAGCTGACCTCCACGCATATTGATCCTGGCTAGCAGAATGCGATTTGAGTTTGGCCTTTAGCACTGTTACAGTCCACTGAAACCAGCTGAACCCCCATGCACATCACACACTGTGAATGAGAAAGAGAGGTGATGTGGAGCACGTGTGCGTGGCAAGTAAAGGCTAATAGCTCTTCTACCACTTTGCCACAACCTCTCGCAGAGGTCTGCATCCTGAGAAGCGCAAGGATTTTCACAGCACTTGGGTTAAATGCAACACCTTTGGTTGCATTTAATTGTAGACTGAGTAGGTTCAACAGAAAACAACAAAACAAAAACAGAACCTATAGGATAGCTCTAACAAATCACTTAGGTTGAGGTACGTTATCTAAAAAAAAATAAACTAAAAAAACTTCCATGTTCTTGTCTTCATATTGATGTTGTCATATGTATAATTGTAATAATTGTACTTATTACACAGAACTATAAAACAACTCAGATTGGATTTTTCTGGTTTAAAAAGTTGAAGACAAAATTCTTGCATATGCTAAAGGTGTGGTATACCGAGATGCACTGAGCTTAACTTCTCTCTGGCAGGGGAAGAGGGAGGTCCCATTCAGGCTGTACTCGGGCTGCTTGCTGTGCTGACACCGATTTTCAAAGTTGCCT
This sequence comes from Cygnus olor, assembly GCF_009769625.2. Lineage (NCBI taxonomy): Eukaryota > Metazoa > Chordata > Aves > Anseriformes > Anatidae > Cygnus > Cygnus olor. The sequence continues at coordinate 15,824,883 of NC_049176.1, read as the reverse complement.
CTGAAGAGATTTATCTCCATTAAAGTTGCCCTCAATCTCAGCTGAACTGGGAAGACCCAGAGAATGCTACAGAGCTTGCATGCAGCTATTCTGCTGCATTTCAAACATATATTTCTTCGTAGTTTGGATGAACATCAAACCAATTTCTGAAAACATTTTCAGCGAAGCCTATGCTTGAGATAATACAGTAGCAGCCCTGAATGTGTGATGCAACACAAAGGTAACTATTTTAGGAATCACCTTTACTCTTCCAGAATACTGAAGAGCATTAATACAGCATGTTGTGAATGATGGGACTTTAATGATACTGAGCTTTCTGAAGCTCATTACAAACAGCTGAGTTTTAGTTCCCTACACATGTATTTATTTTTGCAGACCACTGGTTTCCCTCTAACTTGAAAGGGTAGAGGAATGTTGAAGAATGATCAAATGAGTTGATGTTGAAGACCTCGCTTTTTCAGGGGTTAGAAAATGGGGAAAGTAATGCTCTTTTTTTTTTTGGTAGAGTCTATTACCAACTTCCTGCTCTGCAAACTGAGAGGCAGAGTATCGGATATAGCTCGTGCTGCAGCCCTGTTGAGCCTCACAGCCAAGTGCAAGGTGTGCCAGCTGCATCTGCCACTGGCTCTTTGTGTCAAACATACTTGAGAGTGGAAGTTTGCTCAGGTTCATACTACCCTGAGGGAGGTTTGTACTAGGGGCCAGTGCCCCACTTCCTCCACAGCTCTCCAACCCAGGTCTTGCCTCTGTCCTTCGTACTGTGTGCCAGCACCACCCCCAGCATGCCAGGAAAGGAAGCAGGAGTTGTGCCACACCTGCGTGCAGTAGCCCTCAAGGGGTAGACAGACACATGCCTCAGCTAAAAGGCATGCAAAGTGCCACTATAACTAACCACATCCTATAGGAACTTCATTTTCCATCATCCTTTGGTGTTTGTTTGGTAGGTGAGCTGATGACCTAATACTGACTTCAGTACCTTAAAGGTTTGCAACAGTCAAATCACGCCTGAGCTTATCTCAAGCTCCTGACAAGGATTTGTGGTGTGCTGGTGGCACAGGTGCCTGGCAAAGTGCTCCTGACCCAATACGTGGTGGCTATAGGAACGTGAAGGGAAGCAGCAGTGAGCCTGCCAACAGATCCACCTCACTTAGGCTCTGCACAGGCAACTGTGGCACCGTGGATAGCCCAGGCTCACCAGAACAGCTCTGGGTCCTGCTGGTGGTGGTTTCAGGTGCAGCCGAGCAGGCTGGGGAGCTTCCCCAGAGCCCATTCCCTGCAGCAGGAGGACACCATGTTGGCCATGCCTTCTAACAGAGACAAGAAACAATAGGACGCCCCCAGCCAACAATCCTAAATAAACACTAGCGATTAATTATCGCCAGAGCGATCCTAGCTGATCAACAAGCAATGTGGCAGGTCTAGCAACATGAATAAAGACCAGAAAGGGAAGGCCAACAGGCCCGAGTCACAAACTCCTTGCTGCTAGGCTCCTGGAACAGGTGACACTCCATGGGCCAGATTACAGATGCTTCTCCCCATTTGACAAGAGGAAAAAGCCTGAATTGCACGGATGAGATGGAAGTTTGCTTTCTCTGTCACTTCTGATGTCCATCTAAGAATATAGGAATAACTGCTTCAAAGAGGACAGATGTGCAATACCTTGTTACTTAGGAGAAGCCAAAAATAATCAAAAACAACTCCCTGCAAAGGCATGAGTTACATTTTCTTGTTAGCCTACTTCATTGTAATTAGAGCACGCTCCTCTACTCCTGTTAAGTGATCTTGCGACTGATTACATCTCACGCTAATACTAAAGGGAGCAGTGCATTACCTGCAAGTGAAACCTTTTAACCATCCTCTCCACTTAAAAAATATACTTAGTTCAGAACAATTGGGGAACACTGAAACTATTCTTTTTCTTCAGACTCCTCTTGCCAAGTTGATCTCAAATTATCCTTGGAAAAGCACTACATTTTTGAAGGCAATAAATGAAAATAATAAACTCTTATAGAAGCAGCCATGAATTTAAGATGGTTATAAAAGGCAGTAGCAATTCTGGACTGAGAGGAGCTTATTAAGCTTTGCACTATCAGGATTGTATCTGTCATAATACTCTTATTCAGCACTCAGTTGTCAATAAGTGACAATTAATGCTCTTAATGAAAGCTTCTGAGATGGGAAAATAAGAATAATCCCTCACCACACTCTCTTCAGAGAACCTGGCACTGGGCCAGGCTGCACACCAAGCCTGTGAAAAACTGGAATTACTACTTCAAATGTGATAGTCAAGTGAAACATATGCAGGTATCTGAAAAAAAGGTGTTTTTTTTTGGGGTGGGGGAAAAAAGGACAAAGTCAAGCTTATTTGGCTGGAATGCTGCCATATATTTAAGGAAATCAGAAATGACTACCAACACACTGCATCTTTGCTCATTCACTGAAGAGATCTTTTAACAGCAAAGATTGTATTATGAACATATTTTTCCAGAACTTCAACTTGTGTCTGGTCACTGTTCCTTCTCGTGGTATACAACCAAATTTAATCTCTGACAATTACCTAGTGTGACTAAACACAAATCACTGAAGTTTGGTTAAGAACTGAAGTTTATGTAACAGTTTTGTAACCATTCCTTTCTGTTCTCACTTGTGTTAGGATCTTGCCTGTAGGTAGAACTACAAAATTGGAACTGAAGGCCGAATTACACGGGCAATGTGGAGCTAGAAGGGCACTGAGTTAGCAATTTCTTGCTTGCTTCAGTTCACATCACATTTCATTCTGTACTATTGTACCATCTTAACATGACCTCCCTCTGATTTCTAACAGGTCAGGGTTTAGGAATGGTAGTCCATTTTATACTAAGCTTATGTTCAGAAACACTTAAGACTTTTGGCCCCATCCACTCTTCTGGATTCTGTTCTAGCAGTTTGAATAAGGCTGTACAAAGACCTGGGGGTAACCACAATGCCTTGGTGTAAAAGTGGATGTGAGCGTGAAAGAACTGTCTAGAGACATTCCCACAGCAAGAGTACCTTGACCACACACGCTGTGTTCAGTGGTAAATTCTGCTACATAATTCTAAACTGTCTTCTCAAATGAAAATAGCAGGTGCTTCAAACTGTCAAAATGCAGTTCTTTCTGTAAGAAGTATGGGTGTACTCAAACAGGGTGTAGTTGCCAAGTCCTGACCAAGACGATTTGCATTAATCAGCTGCACAGTGAGTAGAGCAGTCGTTTGTGAACATGGTGGCAGTGTCTCCAGATTTAGTATCTTCCAGAAATTCAGCATCTCCTGCTTTGCCATCTGCAGCAGCTGGAACCTGGTCTCCCATGTGGACATCTTCAGTGAGATGGAGAGGGCCTTCTGCCTGCCCCCCGGTGTATGTGGGAGTGCTGTACTTCACAAGGATAGTCTTAAATTGCGCCAAGGGCGCATTCGTGCGAACTCCCATAGGATCAAAGTGGGTCCTACTTACTCTGTATCCAGCTTCAGAAAGATAGTTTAAGAACTTATTTAACCTGAAAAAGCCATTTAAAAAGGAGTTAACACCAGTAAGGCTGATTCAATACAAGCTACATATTAGTTGTCACAGTAATATAAGGGTGGAACTTAAAGCCTTACTTTGGCATGTTCATTCCTTTAATACTGTGTCTGTGGATATTGTAGTAGAATGCAGGGTGCTCAGCACTGTTGTCAGATTTTTGTCGCTTGGCTGCATTTCGCACCACTTCACTATTTTTTCTTTTTCCTGGACCACAAAAAATGCCATTGAAATTGTTGAATATTCAGTAAAGTCCACAAAAAATGCCAGTGAAGCCAAAGACAGGAAGTACAAAAAAGCCACATAGCAACCGCACACCTTTATGTATGTTTATATGAGATAACATTTTGCAGAGTTAAAATCTAGCCAGAATTTAATTACACACCATTTTCAGTAATAACAAGTGAGGCCAGGTATGCGTAATTCAGTATTTAGCATTTTGCTTGTACCAGAAAATATGGTTCTGGAAAAAGTAAAATCATTATTCAGTGGGAAAATAACTTTTACTTAAGTATCATTGAATATAGAAAAATTGTATGTGAACACCAGGTTGGTTTAGCCATCACTTAAACTGTACTTTAATTTGAAGCTGCTGGAGTTGCACCAAATGATCTACTTACCGTGTAACACGCAGGATTCTGCTGAAGTATCTGGTGTTTTAATATATACGCCACACTCTTCTAGAATACAATTAAAGATCAAAGTTAAGTCTATTGTAAAACAGTAGGATGGCAAAATACCTTAGGTAAACAGAAAGAACGTCCACCATATCGCAGCCTAAAGAAGCACACACACGGGTAACTTACCTACCAGCTCAGTAACTGAATTTAGAGGGGATCAGGGGATCATAGAATCACAGAATGGTTTGGGTTGGAAGGGACCTCAAAGATCATCTAGTTCTAACCCCCCTGCCATAGGCAGGAACACCTCCCACCAGACCAGGTTGCCCAAAGCCCCATCCAGCCTGGCCTTAAGCACTTCCAGGGATGGGGCATCCACAGCTTCTCTGGGCAACTGTACAGGGTCTGGCTGGGATGGAGTTAACTTTCTGTGCAGCAGCCCATACAGTGCTGTGCTCTGCACTTGTAGCTAGAACAGCGCTGGCATCACACCAGTGTTGTGTGTACTGCTGAGCAGTGCTGGCACAGCATCAGGACTCTTTCTAACCCCCCCCCAGAGCCAGCAGGCTGGGGGTGGGCAAGAGCTGAGGAAGGAACATCACCAGGGCAGCTGACCTAAACCAACCAAAGGGATATTCCATACCATACGATGTCACACTCAGCAATAAAAGGTGGGAAAAGGAAGAATAGGGGAGAGGTGGGCTCTCGTTGTGAAAACATCTGTCCTCCCGAACAATGGCTAAGTGCGTTGAGGCCCTGCTTCAAGGATGTGTTCAAGAATCGCTCGTTGGTGGGAAGTAGAGAGTAATTTCTTTCCTCTGTGCTTCCACACAGCCTTTGCTTGTTTTTGGTTTTTCCCTTTAGGTAAATTATTTAATTAATAATAATTTTCCCTTAATAATTATTTTTCCTTTAATTAAATTATCCTTATCTCAACCTGTGAGTTGTTTCTTTCCTTTTCTTCTTCCCCTCCTCTTCTGAGGAGGGGGAGTGAGATAGCGGTTGTGGTGGAGTTCAGCAGCCTAGCACGGTAAAACCACCACAGAAACCTGTGCCAGTGCCTCACCACTCTCTGAGAAGAATTTCCTCCTAACCTCTAATCTAAATCTCCCCTCTTTTATTTTAAAACCATTCCCCCTTGTCCTGTCATTATCTGATTGAGCAATCAGCATTGGGATAGTCAAAGCAATTTCATTTTATGGTAAAACAGCATTCCCCTATGGAAGACTATTTCTTTTGGTGCTGTGATTTGCAATTCCCGCAGAGAATGCAGAGCAGGACAGCTGAGTTCTCTTCCTAATGGCACGGGCTCCCAAGTCGGCAGCAGAGTACACCAGAGAACGGACAGACACATGCTGTTTCTGGCTCCTGTGGGGAACGTGCTGGATTTCACAGTGGTCAGTCTGCCCGCACGATATTCACTTGTTTCACAATCTGCTGTACTGACTGAAGATGTTAAAATCCAGCACTCTGGCTCTGACAGACCATGCTCTTTTTACAGCACAGACAAGTCAAAGATTCAAAGCAACAAATATTTTCTTGACCTAACGTGTACCTAACTAATGCTCACACTGCTGTTAGCATTAAGTTATCAGAGAGCATTCTCCCTCTAAAATCACCACCAGGTCACACTTTTTGCAAAATGACTGCTGGTTTTCTTACCTTGTTTGTTCTCATCGTAAGGACTATGGGTAGAAAAATTCTTTAAAGTTGTACACTCAGCTTCACAAACTAACGTCTTCAAAAGCGGCTGAGTTTCATCTAAGCCATATTGGACCGCCTCAAACAGCATTCTTCTGAGGAATCCAGTATTAAAAAGGGCTCCTGACCTAAGAAACACAAGACAAGTGAGAAGTTTAGACCTATTAATGAAAGCAAAAAAAGTTTCCTTAAAAAAATCTCTCACCCAAATTGTTTAGCAATGACATTACACCAATGCGCTGCACCTGACTGTGTTCTTGCTGCAGCAATACAGCATTGCTTTGTTTCCAAGGACAGTAGCATTGATGTCACATTAAAAACCATCTCAGGAATTTTATTTCTACCACTGACTTGCCCAACTAAGTTGAGAAAGTCATCTAACCCTATTTTTTGTCTGGAAGAAAGGTACTGTCAATTGTCAACTATTTTTAATTTGCTTTGAAACCATTAAAGGACTTAGTGAAGGATTTAAAATTTTCTCTTGTGAGAAATCAAAGTATTAATTATCAAGTAGTGTATTATTTGCTACTGTCAGCACATGTAAGGATTTACTACATACATTTTCTGCAAGTACCAAGTAATAGAGCTGCTTGACATTTGGCAACTAGAAGAACACAGAGCCAGGTTCTCCTGTGCAGGATGTATTAAAACAGTCACAGTAAATATAAAATTTAGAGTGAATTTGTTATATATTAACCAGTTTGGACTCTATGAACATAACCAAAACCTGAACACCCTGTACTAAATTCAGAAACTACCATCCATTAACTCTTTCTTGAATGACTCCTGATTGCTACACTTCCTTTAGTAATGCTAAAATATCCAACAGACTTGCATTTCTATTATGTGACTGAATGTGACCTCCAGATGTCCTCCCAGCCTCAATTATTCCCTGATTCCTCACTGTGTTCTGTACTTACCAGAGGGGACCAAGAACTACTGCTGTCTTCCCAGGCATACTGCCGTGACAATCACAAGGCAGCTGCTGATAAGGGTTTTCTACAACAGAAAAACAGAATTTAAGCTGTTTTGAAATAGCCAGCAATGCTCACTTTGCTGAGGAGAGATGATACAGATATGAAGTACTAGTTTACTTAAGTGGATGTATTTGAAAGGGTAAACAAGAGCAGAAGTGCAACACCACTCTCAATTCTGACAAGCAGTGCTGCAGTACTTGTGAAAATTTAGTGATTGATGGCTTGATCTCTAATCACTGTTGAAATGACACTGAAGGGGAAAAAAACACCAAAAAGCCACCTAATGCGCTATATTTTTTGGCAGATTTCAAACAATGTGGAAATTACTAGCTTTCTTTCCCATGATTATATAAGCAGCTGTCAAGGATAGTATCAACAACAACAAAAAAATGCAACCATCTGTCAGTTACATATACAAAATACAGCCGCCTACAGGGTTTCTAAGCCGTAAGTCAGCCTGCTTGCAGGTAAGGCATTAAGTAAACAATTCATTTACTAAGATCTCTACCACAACACTGTTCTTGTCAGTTACTCATTTCTGTTCTTAAAACAGGACCAAATCTTTTTAATAAGAAGGTCATTGCACACTGTTGCACCTGACTTTGTTCAAAGACACCATCAGCTGAGTAGTTGGTATCCAAGAACCCGCAACACTAAAGCCAAGGTTTTTCCTTTTGTATTTATTCAAGCTACCATCTGGCTAGGAGATACTCCTTAGCTTAACTTTTGCCTCCCACCTCTAACTTGTGTATAGAGACTGCACACGAACAGCTGGCTTTTAACCTAGAGGCTGCCTTGATTTATCACCAAGCATTAGATAAATCACAGGAATGCTGCATACCTTGCCTACCACACCTACAACAGGGATTATCTCCATCAGGCGTTTACTGATACTGCCCAAGGTCAAGCAGAACAGACCCTAACCTGGGGGGAATGTGATATTGTAGAAAAGCAATCTGACACCTAAATTCATCAAGCTGCCCCTGTATGGAGGAACAACACAGCAGCCACAGGTGTCCCACTCTTCATGCCCTTCACTGAAAGGACAGATCCAAGGGCCTATCGAGCACCCTTCAGCAGCTAAAGCTAGCCGGAGAACACCCCGTCTACAAACAAATCCAGTACATTTATGGCAAAATCCACACACACAACGGATCTAACCTGGTACCATAAAACAGGTATTTTGCATTGGAAATACTTTTTCCGCTTCACGCAATACTCTTGTTACATTAAACAGAAATACTACAGAATACTACTTTGCCAAAAGCATGTAAATATAAACAAGGCCTAAACAAGCAAAAAAAACCCAGCCACCCAAACATCCAGGAATCAGACCTTCTAGAATATCAATGGAAGATCTATTTACCTTCTACCATATTACTCTCTTTCTGAAAAATTCTCTCTTCACACCACTGGCAGTGGATGAGGTATCTTACTTTCTTTGCTGAATCATCCGCAGGAGATGGTCCCCTTAAAACTCTGACCACTACTAGAACAAAGTGCTCTAGAGCTACTGCAAGTAAAACTTCAATGCCTTTGTTACAGCGAGCTGCAGCTCTGCGAAGGAAGAACAAACACAAACACACATTGTACTGAATTCAGCAGACTAACATTTCCGCAGACACCTAAACCCGTTCGAAGATTCTTGATCTCATCCACTTTCTAGAAAGTGATACTGAAGATCTCAGAAAGTGATATGGAGAGAGTTGTTTCTTAAATGTGCAGTGTTCTCTACTTCCTGTAAGGCTATGGAAGTCACGTTTAACTTTTTATCACACTTGGAAACAGCAGTCTGTCCTCTGCATCATCTTTCTATACAACTACCTGCTTAATGACAGGGTGTTGTAACAAAAACATTAACAAGCTACATGAAAATCTAAGAAAGTAGAGATTTAGAGGGACACACATGATGTTAAATCATCACGTGTTAATTAAATAAGGGCTGTGGGAAGGTAAGTGAGCAGTTCCTTGGTAGGTAAGCACTGACAAGGAAGAAGAAACCTTTAGGGGAGTTGGAGCATGTAACCCAGAGCACAGTTAAAACTTTGCTTCAACAGTCAAGAAGTTCACCCCCCTTGCCAAAATCTCAGTTCATCACACAGTTTCATAGGAAGGTCACACAGATATTCTGTATCTAAAAACATTCCCCAAGGGACAACCTAACACATGCAGGGATGTAAAGAAGAAAAATCTAAAAGAATTTAATAAAAGAATTCAGGTGGGCATTTTAGCTCCAGCATGCTTAAGACCTCTGCACACTTTATTTTCTCCCCCTCTCCCCAAGCAGTTGTCCAATCCTCTTGCCTTTATCTTTCTTCCTCAATTAAGAACTAGTTTTACTATCTTCACTTATTTATCAGACTGAAGTTTGTAAGAATGTCTATATGCAAAAGACTTATTTCACAAGTTAATAATTACATGCATCATTTTAACCTCAAGCACGAGGACCTTAAGTGAACGCCAGTTTCCGTTAACTTCAGTTTTCATTGAAGCAAGTGTAACTGTAATGCTTAGCTAGAAGCCACTCAAGTAGTTTAATTAACATTTGCAAAGTCCTATGCAGCACTGAAAAGACCACAAAGTTGAGAAAAGAACAAAAGAACTTGCAGATATGCAAGTCTGGCTATTACTATTTAGATTACCACCTTCCCACCCCTCCCCCAAAAAGCCAAAACCAAATCGAACAAACAAAAAACCAGAACAACAACAACAAAAAACCTGCCACCATCCCAACCCCCTACCCCATTTATGCATTTTTACCTTCCCCCGTCTTTTAGTTTAAGATTTACATTGTCCCATAGCAGCACACATAACATATGAAACATAACTTCCGTATCGAGAAGTCTGCTTTTTAGAATTAAAGAATTCTGGAAACTCAACATGCACAACCTACAGCAGCACTCTGAAGTTTTGTATCAAAAACAATTTTCTCCCAGAATTTGATCCGATTTGTTTTAACAGAACCTTGCCACAGCAGCAATTACTATTCTGGCCGCCAGCTCCTTGTAGTACTCTGTTCGGACAATGTTACATCCGTAATGACGCAGGGCAACGTGCTGAGCCTTTGCATACAGAGAACTGATGTCTGTGGATGTCAGGGACACGATTCCAAGATTTCTCACATTTCTAAAGGCAGAATCCAGGTAATTCACAGAAGTTCCGAATGGGTCCAAATGTCTGAAATGAAAACAAGTCTTGCTCTGCATCTATAGATGCTCAACCGTCTAACCTTTGTTAAAATAATAAAAACTTTAAGAATCTTTACCTATGCTCAGGTTTAAAACAAGATGAGAAAGCAGGATTAAAACTGACAGCACATCTCTCATGAATTAGTCTGGAATACCAGAGGATTAAGTGTCAAATTGCAAGAACCAAGGCCGAACTGTACTGGAAAATACACATCACCACAAAAACTGACAGTTATTTGTTGTTGTTTTTTGGCATCCTGACCCCCTGACTAGTTCATGTTACAAGAACATCGGCCTGATGCTTATCCTTGTCCTTAAAAGAAAAGGAAACTTCTAAAAACAAGTTTGCTTTTCAAATGTATGCATTCCAGTTTATGTACTAAATTGCATAATTTTCACTCTGAATACATGCTGCTTCATTAGCTACAAACTGGATGTTAATCAATACCAAAAGAAATCCAATAATTTATTCTGATGTCTGTATGGGTTTTGAATGTATTCGTCTGTAAGTCCAACTTGAAAGAAGCAGACTGCTTCAATTGAAGATGAACACGCTGCAGAACGGATTAAAACAAGCGATGCAACAAACATGCAGTCCTACCTATACAACAGCATGCAAATGAATGAATTTTTAACTAATTAAAAGCCTCAAGGGAAAAAAAGGACAAATTTAACATTTCTCTTTATCAAACAGGCAATGAAGTTATACGAAAAATAGTTTGGCTTAAAATTTTCATGCATATTTATATTCCATTCTGGATGTTGAAGGCTTTGACAATATTTTCTCAGTAATCTCTAAAACATTTAATGTTCCATTTCCACACCTGTCCTGGGACAATACAATTACTTTTGAATCATCAACTGACTGTTGGTTACTTCTTTCATTCCAACTTCCCTATCATACGGTGGGGGCTTGGGGTGGGATATGGGATGTTATTAGCAAAACAGAAAGCTTATTAAGATAAACTTTTAACACTTACATAAAATCAAATGATCTCATATGCATTATAACATTGGCATCCATTTTTGTCACCTCAATGGTGTCAGTATTTTGTTCTCCACCTCCCAAAGCTTCGTCATTGTCTTCTTCCTTAGTGTTCAGTTTCACCTTCATTTTGTTTAAATGGCAGTTTTCCTGAATCATTGTCACAGAATTTTCATTACAATCATTAATTGTAACCTTCACGGAACTTCTGAGATGCTTTGCCCACTGTAATCCCATTATACCTAGGGAAAGACAGAATTGTAACTCCGTGACAAAACCACGAGTTGTTTTCTGGTTCACTGAAATCAGTGAGAAAAAAATCCATCCTTTTAAACGCTTATAATATGGAAGTGTGATGCAAGTTTTGGTGTGTTCCATAAAAAACTGTGTTGGTGACCTTCTGCATCAGCACATAGTGCTGTAATTGTAACAACAATAAGTTTTAAGTGCAGTAGTCAATTTGTCACCTTCCTGAAGATACTTACACCGTCTCCAAACTTTATTGCTGACTTCCATAGTAAACTCTGTAACAATGAAGAAGTGCAGGACAGGCTGCAGTTGTGATATCTGGCCTGGCTCAGAACAGTGATAAATTCATTACCAAGAATTTTTATGAAAAATGCTAAGCAGCTACTGCTGTTCTTAACTATAACCCTGGGTTTACAATAGCAGACTGATAATAAGGCAGCAGAGGTCAGACTTCTTTAGATTTTTGTTCTAGATGGTTAGTGGACACTGACCGAATGACTTTACATTTAGTTCACATTCAGAATTTTTGAAATCAATTACAGATGAATCTGTAGAGAATGCTCGGATTCATTTCAATTTTTTAACCAGAGGTTGATTTTACAAAGTCACAAAAGATTTGGGACCCTGGTCACATGTTAAGTAAGGTGGTATTTCAAGGACATTTTAAGGCAACTAATTTTTAAGCAGATCACTCAACTTTGATTTATTATTTACAATCTTTTTGAAGGACTTCTAGGCTCTTGAAGGCTGTGTTTTTTGTATGGAAGCCAATGATTGCCGGCCTAAGGAGGAAAACTGCATAGTTGAACAGTCTGAGGAACACAACAGTATCAGTTACTACTGATTTCTGCAGTCTCATAGTATAGGATAATAGCTAAAGATTAAAGAAATTGACTTTACCAGTGGCACCAAATGCATCCAAACATTCTATTGGTTTACGCTCTTCAGCTAAAACAGCTAGTGCACAGAATATCAATTGCCTAGGGGGAAAAAAAAGCCACAGTAAGATGAGAAACATTTTTTTCTTCCTCTTGGTTATTTGTTCCCTTGAACATAATTCTATAACTTCTAAGCTAGATCATTTTTTAAATACAATAATTGTTTACTTTTAACCTTTTCAATTGATATGACAGTATTTCATACTTAATTTAGTGACTCAACACATCAGAATATTCATAAAGTAGGATCCTGAATCATCTTACAGTTACTCTAGCACTGGAAAAAGTGGTAAGCATTTAGAAGTAAGTAGAGTTTCTCTTCCGTTCCCAGCACAATCAGATGAATAGCCACAAACTTAGTTGCAATGGCATTCTTCAGAGGCAAGTTTTGACAAATGTATCTGAGCTAACTTTAAACCTGGAAGCTGAAATATTTACAGCACTGAACACATGAGGAGTCTGCACAGGCTGAAGCCTAGTGCTATGCTTTGGTGCTAATGCTTGCACATTTTAGTTGTGGTATAGAAATAATTTATGAGTCTCCTTAAAAAACAAAACAAAACAAATAAACAAAAAACCTGCCCTTCCTTCATCTTTTTCAATGCAAATATGAGAAGGAACTTTTGAGAATTTGGCACCCAAGAGAGAAAAGCCTATATAAACAAGGCTTGCAATATGAAAGCTGTAAATTATAGGTATGCTGCTGTTCAGTTAAAGGAGAGAGAGCAGTCACCAACCACTGTATCTTGTGGAGACACACAAAAACATACAAAGTGTGTACAAGGAAATGAGTTTTCAAGTGTGCTCTTCTTTTAAAATCCTGTTCTTTTGCATAAACTAATTATGTAAACATCCTTAATTGCTTCAGAGACAATAGTATTTCCCACACAGTGTTTTTGGTTTCACATGTTATTTGTCAAGAAGAGTTTTTGATGGAGAACTTTCCAAAATTAACAAAAATTATCTTACCAGACAAATAAAATGGAACACATCTAAATGGAATCTTATCCCAAGAACCATCTTGTTGCTGAAAAAGCTATTTCTCCTTCCCTCTGAACAAAGGGTTCACAGGGTTTGTTTTTCAAAATGTATGAATATTCTTCACTACAAAGTCACCATCCCTTTTGTGTATCTTCCCACTCCCTGTTCTCTCACCTGTTCAGTTTCATTTTGGGGTTAAAATAGGAATCTGTTTTTTGCGGTGTGGAGTAGTTGGGAAGAACCTGCACATCTGTGTCTGACTCTTTCAGCACTTCATGAGATGACTTGGGAGCAGGAGCTAAAAAGAAAGTAATTGTGTGGGAAGGAGAGTGAGAATTGAAATTAACGTTAGCACATTTGATACGTGAAATTGAAAATGTGCTCCAAGGTAGCAAAAGGACTAAACTCTGCAGTAATCCAGCTGGCACACATGGATCAGTTAACTCATACACCCCGGAAAAAAAGAAGCAACAATTTATCTTCTAGTCTTAAGAGTGGCTGACTAGGCTGGAGCTCTACCACAATTTTCTTCCAATAGAACACCAGATCCGTTTCTCAGTTGGGCTCTCACATGTATCCACTCCAGTTTTAGAAGGGAAGCCCCTGAGCCTGAGGCTTACCACACTTGTTCTGCACATTCATATGTAGTATGTTGCTAAGTAATTAAAACCCTATTAACAAAGTGCTGAATTTATACCATTGAACTCCTTGATTCAATCTCTGTAAGTTACCGAACAGCTTCATGAAATGTGTACAGATAGCACAAGCATAGGGACAATTTCAGCACTTAGGCTTTGTATAAAATAGTTTGTGGCAAAACAAGCTTTCTTGATTTGACAACTGCAAACGCACATTGTCATTCCCCTGAGAAATTTATCCCCAGTCTAAGAGTAGCAAAATTTACCCAGAAACAACCAGGCAAAACTTGTTAGCTTTCAACCAGATACCTTTCTGTGCACGGCCTGCCTATCCCTCTGTGCTTTCAAGTACATTATCTCAACTCCTCTACCACCTGCTCCACATTTACAGCCTTCAACTTTCATTCAAGTACCTCCTCAGTATTAAACATGTCATCTGTAGCTTTCACCTCTCTCCATGAGGGAAAATAACCACGGGCATTTCACGTAAAAAAGACAAATCAGCCATTCTGTACTAACTGCTCTGGAGGGAATGATGCACAGATTAATGTATTTCACGTCACAAACTCTATTTAAGTTAAAGGCATGGAAATAGGTCCTACTATTGCTTCTTAGACATGAAAACCAATCCCCAGACACTGAGCTACTACTCCCTAAACCGCAGACTGATAACAGAACTAAGTATGATCCTCAATAGCTTCCAGTCCCATCTTTACTAGAACTAGGTAAAATCCACACATCTATACAGAGATAGAGAGGGGTAAAAAAAAAAAACCACCACCAACAACAAAAAAAGACCAATTTGCAAAGTAAACAGTCTGGGCCATTACAAAAAAAGCCGTCGAGTTTTTACACACCAGGTAATCAATAATGAAAATTTTAAATTGGTATCTGCAGAGAACAGAAAACTTACAAAGATAAAGGAAATAAAATTAATTTTAAACACTTGATATTCTAGTCATTCAAAATGACATTTCAATCTAGTTTATCCAAGTTTAGAAACAGAATTCTAATTCTTGAGAGAGTCAGACAAGGATTATAATTTACCAAAGAAACACTGACGCCTCTATCATGATTCTCCAGTACTGGAAGAAAGTCATCTTGTTTTGTAAATTCATGTTGATGCAGTTTGGTTAAAAAGAGCAAAGCATTTTCATATTCTAGAGAGATTTACTGAAGACTGATAAAAGAACAAATACAGCCAAAGAAAGGCATGAAATTCTCTGGACAGATTTTGTGTTACGGATACCATGTCCTCCATTATTTTGCAGAAGCCTGCATTTACAACTTTAAACTGCTTTTGAAGTGAATATTATTTATCAGTAAGAATAGAGAAACTAGTTAATGCAGAGAAAAAATCACAACACTCCTACGTCTTTGAGGAAAAAAACAAGTTCTGAAAGATTAAGGGCAGATTTCTCTTTAGTAAACCTAAATAATTTTCTTCTGGAATTTTTCTTACACTTTTCACTCAGGTATCATAGCTAACCCAAGTACTACATGGTATAAAAGAATTGATCATTTTACAGAAGTGAGAACCTACCTGTAATAAACCTTGATTCAGTTTCTCCTTTATTCACGTGACGATTAATATGCCCTATCATGTCAGTTCTCCGAGCGATAGTTGCTGAACAGATAATGCAATGGTAATGGGCTCCCATCTTTGAAAATGTCTGTGAAATAAAACATACGCAGTTTCAGAATACACAAATACGGTTCAAGTAAAACTATCCCTAAATATCGGGAGATGAAGAAGTCATCTATCCGTAACTCTACAACATACAAAATATCCTGCATCTATAGTTACGGGGACTGAAATAATCATTCCCACAGAGGCAGCACAGCTGTCCTGTCGCAGCACCGCGACATTCAGCTGCCTGCCAATACTCCGTCTACTCAGCACACAGGAAAGGGACTGAGATGCACCCATTGCGGGGCACTCTGATCCCTTCACTTCTTCCATACAAAGCTGCTGTCTACATGATAAGGCAGCTACCCACAAAAATAAGAGGGATAGACAACTACATTCAACTACTTGAAGGTTACACGAAAGCTTTATATTCTCAACTGATGCACATTTGCCAGAATGGATAGAGCACCATACTTTGAGACTAAGAATGGGTTGCAGAAGTTCCTCCAAATCACCCACTTCACCCATGATGTAGGGCAACAAATATTTCTCTGATTCAGCATTTTACCTGGTCTCCAACGAGGTTTGGCTTTACTAGACGACAAGGTAAGTGGCAGATGCACATTCTGTACCCTAGAGAACAAATGCATGTCACAACACAGTACAGTAAGCAAACAGAATTGCTTATGTCCTATACCAGAAACTCTTTGATTTAGAATGTTTTAGATTTTTTTTTATTGCATGGTCTCAACTAAGATTCCCAAATACTGCCATAAGACAATGGCGAGATACATTCAACCAATGGACAGAGACATTTATCAGCTACGTATACACTGAATTTTTGAAGTGTTCAAAAATCATACAAAGACAATTCATTTTGATAAGTCTCTTAGCTTCCTACAGAGATACAGCGAGTATTCAGGCTGTAGAGTACATAACTTTCAAAAATACAATACAAACACTTATAAGTGTTGCTACCTGGCTAACAGACTTGTGTGAAGACTCCTGTAAAAACTTGTCTTGTGGTTTAAAGAAAAACAAAGAGAAGACACATGCTGATGCATGCAAAAACAGAACCTCAGTTGGATCATTTTTAAATTTAACTTTAATGTTGTCTATATTCTGGTTGGTTACTTTATTTCTTGCAAAGCCATACCTCTAGTTCTTTAAAAAGAAAAAAACAAACAACAGATGTTGCTCACTCTCTTTTCCTTCTTAAATTTCTAGTAGGGATTTTAATGCATCTTATAAACAGATCAGAGAGTTTGGCTGTATGAGAGAAAAAGCTACAAAATACTGATATTAAATAAATACTTTAAGTAGTTATCTGAAACTATGTAATCTTTATGACAAGCCAAAAATTTCGGCGGAGTGTGGTGGTAGTGATGGTGGAAATCGCTCTGATTATTAATGATATGACAAAAACTTTTAAAGTAGTTTTCATGAAATAAATATATATGTTTTATTTCATTATCATGAAACGCCAAGCATTTGCTGTTCTTTTAATGAGAAAATGCACAATTGGGACTATTTTGTCATGTAGAAAATACAGAGCTATTTTACATTTACATCTTATATCCCAGGGCAAAATTCATCTTATCAAAATATGGTTCTAGTTGAGAGCTGACAACAAGATGCATGAAATTCATGCTTAAGTCAACAAGAACTTAACAAGACAAAATGCAGAATAATGTCCTACACGTCCTACACTACTCCGTCTGGTATTTACTGTTAAAATATGACTTCCTTTACCTTCAAATTCAACAGAAATTTTCCAGTGCAAATTCTGGAGGTGACGATGGAGTTTATGACCATAGCAAGCTTTGAATTTCTCCTCAGGACACAATGGACAAGGCTTCTTTTCATCTAAAAACACAAACACAAAGTATGAGAAACATGTAAGATGCAGTTACCATGTATTTCAAAAGAGATGCCTGATAAAAGAAAAAAGAAGGAAGAGTCGAAGACGAATTTTGCAAGGCACATTCGATTTCAGGTGTGCATAACGTTACCACATATGGATTGCCTCTGCTTTCTACTTTATGGAATATGGACCAGAACCACTATTACTTTCAAGATCATCAACTTCTACAACTGTTAGTTTTACTTTTTGGACATTCTATTTTAGACCCATTTGATCCATCTAACTTCTTAAGAGCATTGCAGAATGAAAGAATTTTATAGAACTCTATAGAGACTTTCAAGACATCCCAACTGATGATGTTAAAGAGTAAAAATCTGTCTTTCCTTCCGCCCTGAGCCTCCAAATGTGCTTTTGGGTAAAACAAGTGCTTGGTAACTTTTTAAGCTGCAAAAATACTGTACTCAGTGTTAAAAATAACCTTTCTTCTTGGAAATCATGCATCAAAAACACAAGAGTGAGAGTGACATTATCTGACAACAAAAGCATTCAAGCATCTGAAGTACTATCCTGAGTAAAAACTAGCTATTGGGAGACATATGCTGCACACTTATACATAAGAATTATGGATCAGAATGTGCATACATCTGCTGATGGGTCTTACAATGCTGAAAATCAAACAACCGCTCATGCAGAATTTAGCAGACAGGCTTGTGTTTGAATAGTACAGGATGAATACTGAAACATGCCACACAATGTGGGCAACATGTAATAATTACTTAGGCTCACACGACAGTAAAATTGCTTTGATATGGCCTTTTTATGAGTGGACTACCTTGTCTGTGAAGAATCTCATGCCACTGAAACCAGCGACAGCGGCCTACAGCTCACATAAATCACCACTGCTCTCTAATGTTGATCAGACTCTGCTACTGTCACACATTACTGAGTCTCAAATACATGAGGTGATGGTAATAAATACAAGTCAGTCCGTTAACGCACATAGCAGAAGAATGTCACATTCTCAGCAGAAGAAAGAAATGACTGTTGAGAATAGGCAAGGGAATATTTATTTATTTATTTATTTATTAATCGCTACTGTGGATCTACATCTAATTCAATTCAATAATGGCTAAAAAACATAAATATCAGACCTAAGAACTATTTATGACCCAACTCCTCATTAAATAAGAAACAAGCTAACTTCTGTAGTTTTACTCTTGGCATATTTGTTAGTAAAATTAAACAGCCATGGAAGCAGGCTATTATTTCTGTCAGTGGATATTCTAAAAGATGATTAAGGTGCAAGAGCAATACGATGCAGTACCTGTGTGCACTCTGATGTTTTTCTTGTTCTGTGAATAAAAACTAGTTTCAGTCGCAAGGGCTGCCACTATTAGCACTAAATACATACCTGCGATCTGAGAAAAACTAAGAGGTGTAATAAAAACACTTAGCACTCTCAAGCAACTCTCCAATATACCACTGAATGCAGAGAAAAAAAGGAAACAACCAAAACAGAAGACATACCTGTTTAAAATGATATTCAAACACCACAAAGACAAAAATTAGCTTCCATATTTGTGTGGCACTTGAAGTAAAATATAAATGAGACTAAACTGATGACGTATAGCTAGAATTAACATTTTGCTATTCCATGCACACTGCCAACATCAGAAGTGCTACAACGCAGAGGAAAGTTGATGGAAAGGAATCGTTAAAGCCTTAAATTTACTGAAAGAAATACAACATTTGGTAAACAAGGAGGGGGAAGACGACACTATTTTTTTTTTATGAAACCCTTAATCTTTCAGCACCACAAATGAATCAAGAAATAAAAGTGATGTCATGTTTTAAAAATAAAAACTAAGGAAGAATGTAAATACCTGTAACATGAAGATCTGTGTTCTGGTATACTGCCAAGGTAAACTCACCTTCATTCAGGTCAGCTAGTTTCTCTAGTTCAGCAAGCTGTCTTTGAATGGAAATATGTTTCTCTAAAAATCAAGAGATATTTTGAAGTTAAACATACTTCATTAAAAACTCTTTTTTCTAGCTTACTACTATGTTTCAATCCATCAATTCAAACCTACTACTAGGGAAGGCCTATTGTACCAATTAGAACACTTGTTTTCATCCTTTAGCTTACACGCAAAACTATAGTAGAAGGTACAACTTCCAAAATTTATCCTCAGAATGGTAATTTAATAAGATACAAATATTTCTACTTGCTTTTTTCATGCTGACACACATCACAATTCTCAAACTGGAATGATCTTCATTTGAAAAAACAAGCAGAAGTGAGCAAGTCACATACCATTTACTTGTGACTTTACTGCATGGCGTTGTTATAGAATGCGAACCACACACAAAACGGTATAAAATCATAAAATCATCCCGTGAACTACCTGGCAAAACTGTAGTATTGGCCAGAAGCAGACCCGTTGCAATTATTCACTGTGCAGGCAGGATACATTAAATTCTATCACTTTTTTTTTTCCTTAGGAGAGTGTTTGAGAACCTTTAAAACTACCTTCCCATTTTTCAACTTATCTATGCGAACAGCATAGAATATGCTAAAAACAAGAAAATTAGTTTACCTGATCAATTTTGTTGGTTATAGCACACAGAACATCTCAGTTTATAGCGATACTGATACT
The DNA here is from genome assembly GCF_009769625.2 of Cygnus olor. Classification (NCBI taxonomy): domain Eukaryota; kingdom Metazoa; phylum Chordata; class Aves; order Anseriformes; family Anatidae; genus Cygnus; species Cygnus olor. The sequence goes on along the minus strand of NC_049176.1, from coordinate 15,804,915 downwards.
GTAGTGATTTTAAACCTTCACACAATGTTTTTACAAGACTAGTCTTTCAGACTTTCTTACGTGAAACAAATAAAGTAATTGATTGATGTATGAAGATACAGCGGTTGGTTTTAAAGCTAAGGTTAAAATCAATTCCTAATTCCCAGTTTCTGCACTGGGATACAATTTTCGCTGCTCTCTGTGATGCTTCTAGCATCAGACCCTGACGCAGATTATACCTCATCCAACATAACGGTTTCTCTTTCGCCACTGTATTATGCACAAATTCTGAAGCGGCATCTACAAATTTTAGTATGCATCTGCACGGGAAAAAGCATCGATACCTATCAGATGTATTAAAAATGAAATTTCACACATTCCCTTTACCTTTCTTTCCCTCTATTTTTACTTTTTTCCTCCTTTGCTCAAGCACACAACACAAATATTCTTATAGTTTGTTAGCAAACCTCTTGGATAATCAGACGAAACATCCAAAATGTTACTTTCAGACTCCCTTGTGGATTCTTCCTCAGTTCCTTTTTCTTTGGTTTCCACTTCTGACTCAGCAACTTTCACACCCAGGTTGTTGCTTTTCACCATTCCAGGGTCGATCACACCATCTTAAGAAAATCAAGCAAATGAAACAAGAAAACACCAGTAAAATTGTCATTGATATGCTTGAATTATACAACTGAGTTCACTTGCTTGCAGTAATTTGGCGCTTCTAACAGCAAATGTGACTAACAACCGTGAAGGAGAAAAATTGTATAATCACTACTGAGAATAACATCAGAATGATTATTGCTTATTCTTGGAATCCACAGAAGAAACCATTCACCCATCTGTATTATCAGATGTTTAAAGTTAATAAAATAATATTTGCATGTTATTTTCTGGCAAAATGCAACACAAGACAAGGCAGGCAAGCAGTAAGTCCAAATATGTTTAACCATAGAGTAGTGATAAATGAAGTTTAAAAGCATAAGTTTAGAACTGTTTATGACTAGTTGAACAATCTGGAAAAAGGAGTTTGAGTGGGCGAAGAAACAAACAAAGAGAAGTGGTGAACATGGGAGAAAAATAATCTTCATTTCACATATGAATGGAACGAATGGATGGGCTCTGAGCTGAGCATCATCAGGATTACAATCTTAGGGTTTTAAAACAATTTTGATTGAAAGAACAGGTATAAATCCTCTCCAAAACCCAGCATAAGGAAGTTCTAGGAAAAAATGCAGAAAGCCTGCGTATTGAACAGTATTGTTCAATACTGTTCACAGGGTGACAAGAAACAACAGATTTATGGCATAGGTTCTTAGCCATGGAGAAACAATAGAACAGGCTATGACTTTTCAGCCTGTACATAACATCCATAAAGTCATGAGACACAGGGGGAGCACAGACATCAGCAGTGCTCCAGCAGAACCTGGGATGGACCAAATGAAAAGAGCAGATGGAAAATCAGAGCAGAAGTTTTCTGTATAACCTACTGCTATGCTGCAGACCTCCCTGCCACTGGCTGCTGCAAGTCTGTGAGTGCCAGAGAAAGTATTATACTGCAGAGAAATCCACTACAGGCTTTTAAACCCCAAAGCGCTACCTTTGGCTCAAGAAAATGATGAGCCACAAGGTGTTTTGTGTTTGAAAGTATTTCTGGAGAATGCGTTAATGGTCGGCTGGTTGCTCTGTTCCTCCCCCAGTCATCTACTTCTGGCCACTACTACAGACAGGATAAGGCCCGAATAGATCTTACAGCAGTTCTTAAGGCTCCCTTGTTTTGTCTTGTCTGTTTGCTTTTAAACATCGCAGTTTGACATGCATCTTGCCTATTACAAAGAAATAAAAAGAGGAATGGAATGAACACCTGAAGACAGAGATCAGAGAAAAATAGTTTAGAAAAATGGAGAAAGTGCAGAGCAAAATTCTTCCAAGTACCTTGAAATAGATCCAGGCCAGCCCTGCAACTCAGAGTATCGCTGTATTTCTCACAGATCTATTTTTAAAGCTGAAAACTCACCTGAGACATACTTCGATGTCTTGCCTACTCATCTATTAAAGAGTTACGTGGTGCCTGGTGATGGTTTCTACGCAGCTTATTAACGGAAGAGATAAAACTAAGATTTTTTTGGTAAGAGAACTGTAAGAAGAAACAGGCCTGCACGCGGCCGCACGTGTTGCGAAGCGGCTGCTAACGTTACTACAAGAAAAGAGCCCGCATCGTCGGTGACCGGGCACCCCGCAGCCCATTTCTCGCACCTTCAGCGGCTGCCCGGGGCGGCGGGCTGGCACGGCCGAGCGCCGCTCTTTGTTACCGGCCCCGGCTCGGCGCTGCGGCCGCGCTCCGCAGCGATCGCCCCTCACGCCGCGGCGCCGCATGGCGGCCGCCCCCTCAGCGCCCGCCGGGAGCCGCTGCCCGCGCCCTCCCCCCGCGCGGCCCTTACTGAGCGCCGCGGCCTCGCCGCCGCCCCCGGGGCTCCGCTCCTCGTCCTCCTCCTCTTCCTCCTCGTCCTCCTCCTCCTCGTCCCGCTCCCGCTCGGGGGGCAGCTGAGCCAGCGCGGCCTCCGCGGCCTCCTCCGCTGCCATCTTCTCCGGGGCCGTGCGGCAGGCGAGCGGAGGCCGGACCGAGATCCCCGCGCCTCGCACAGAGGGAGGGAGGGAGGCGGGCGGGGGGCGCGGCGATGGCGGGGCGGGAGGGGAGGTGCCGAGCACCGCCTACACTTCCCAGAGCGCCGCTGGGCCGCGGGCCGGGCCCTGCGCGGCGGGGGAAGGACGGGGGGAGGAGGAGCGAGGAGCAGGGAGCGGTTGCTTTCTGGGCCGGAGCGGGGCGAGGGGTTGAGGCTCCCGGCGCCGAGCCGAGCCGTTGCGACGCCGGCGGGGCGGTGGGTGCGGGCCGGGGCCGGGGCCGGGGCCGGGGCCGGGGCCGGGGCCGGGGCCGGGGGGAGGCCGCCCGGTTCGTGCTCCGAGGGCCGGGGCAGGCGCTGCCGGGACTTGCTGGGCCTCGGCTAAGGGGCGGTTCCGGCCGCGGTTACTTCAACAGTTGCTGCGGCACCGCTCCGCCGGAGGCTGGCCGGTGCTTCGGGAAGCCGGCTGCGGGGTCTGGGAGCGGGCGGTGAAGCTTTCCTATGGCCCTCTACGCCCGCCGCTGGCGTCGTTGGTGGGGGTAAGCGGCTTGTGCCCCCAGACCGCCGCGCCAGGCACGAGGCTCGTCCAGCTCCTCGCTGCGCTGCTCGCATGGGGCGCGTCGGCCTGGGGCGAGGCACGGTCTGAGAGGCAGCACGTCCAGTTTTGGGCCAGAAGTAATGAGGTGACAAGCTCACCAGGGAGCAGGAAGGTCTCCCAGCGTCAGCCTGCGTTAAATACACGGTTTGAGGGAGCACTAATTGTGTTCCTTGGGCGGCTGGACCAGAGGGGCAGCCTGGTGAAGGCATTGTCCTGGTGTGACAGCAGGGTGAGACTTGTTTGTGGAGCAGATTTCCCTGTTAGTCTCTTTGGGGTGAGAGACCTAACTGACTTGAGCTATAGCAACTGCTTACTGTTCCTCTCTGTCATCCAGTTCTGCTCTTTGCTTATCATTGGCAAAAACTAGTATTTCAATTCTGTAGTAAGTCATGGCAAACTTGGTATTGCTTCATGTATAGTTTTGTCGCTCAGCATCCAAAGAGCCCCGTGTCATATAACATCCCCCTTCCTGGGAAGGGGGGAGTCTAAGGCAAGAATTAGAGTTGGAACTGCTTTAAAAGTTCACTGTTATAATAAAGGCTATAAAAGGGTGTTAGGCTTTGCTTGTCTGGTACGTTTACTAGTAGAAAATCTACATCTCGGAAGCAGATAGTAGAGTAAGGATAGTAGAGTAAGGCCAGCCTTTCTTCAGGGTAGTTTTGTCAGTGAGATATGGATTGTCAACACTGTTCAAATTTGCTGTGGCTCATACTTGGAAGAGAAAGCAAAGTATTTTTTTCATAATGAAGTTAAATTATTTTTATACCAGTAAGGGTTAAAAATTTGAAGTAAATAATAATACTAACACTTATTTTTTTTCCATTAGAATTTGAAGATGCCTAAAAAGAAACTGAAGAAATTAACCGGAAAAGAGGACAGTTTGGATGGCCAGGATGACAAAGTAGGAATAGTTGTATTGCTATTTTTTTTAATCATATGCCCACGTTCAAGGGAGGAATATGAATTATTTAACAGTTTTGTTATGGAAGGATGAATCAAACTGTAAAATGAAAGGTAGGACCACTAAAAACAGCAGGAGGACTGAATTTGTCAGATAATTACTAAGTTCTAGTCAGGTAGCTGGTATATGTTTTTCTCTAGAGCCTGTGGGTGGAATACGTGTCGGAAGTTGTGAGTTGTTTTTTTTAAGTGTAACTTCCTGGTGAGGAATGCAGAGCTGAAATCTGTAACCAAAACTACTACCATTTTCCTGGGTTGTTCATTATCTTGTCTCATATATATATATAACTTATGGTTAGTTGCAATATTTTAACAAGTGACTCTCAGGTATTTCCTCTTAACCAATGAGATTCAAAGCAATAACTAAAATTGTATGTAGATTCTTAGTATATTCTAGGGTGTGTTGTGTGTGTATAAAATCATTGATAATCGTTTTGGTCATGCTTGTATGTAGCTTCCCATTCATCTTTTGATTGTTCATTTGAACTTCTAGAAAGATTTCCTACTACTAGTGTAATATACAGCCAATAAATCAGTAATTTAATAAATCCATGCTTCAGTTTGCTAGATTTTTTCTTTGGTTTTTGTAAAGCATATATGAAAGGTGAGTGCTTTTGTCTTATCATATTATCTTATCTTTCAACAAATGTTTACAAGTGTTTGTTGATGAATGTGATATTGTGGCCTTATAAACTGAGTTATACACATTAGAAACCTTTTGCACATGTAGAAATTACAGTTCAAAGCCAAATGTTTGTAACTACTGTTTTTTCCCCCAAATTCCTTATTATTCCATTTGTCTTTTAATATTAGCTTACTCTAAGGCTTTGCTGTTTTTATTTCTTCTTCTATAGTACAAAGGTTAAAGATTTTGCTTGAAATCTCCTACTACAGCTGTATTGCCTTTACTAATGCCTATACCAATTCGAAGAGTACTGAGTTCACTATTGCATGTCTTCAGTCTGTTTGGGCCAAAGTTAAATATTGCTACATGCAAGCATTGACCTAGTGCAAAGAACAGTGGGAACCTAATCTATTAATAGCAAAATGATAAGGAAACTTCTGAATAGTAGCAAGTGTATCTTTAGTGTGATCATAGTACGGATAAGAGATCTTTGGCTCATACAGATGAAAGGGTAAGCTATTTCTATGGCGTCATATTTGGGTACAATTGTAGGGTGTTTGTGGTTTTTTTTTTTGCTTTTGTGTGGTGTAACTATGACTGCGGATTACAGAAGATTTTATGCCTTTTGGCATTTAATTGTTTGGCGTATAATTCAGGAAGTATGAATGAAAGGACACTTGTTACAGGATAATTTAGAACAGCTTTAAATAGAGCTGTCTGGAAGAGTCAGCACTGCCACCTCTTGGTAATGTGGCCTGCATAACAACAGATGATATGATTGATATGATTGCCATGTGATTGTAAATTGTGTGTAAATACAACACCTAAAACAGTCTCTTCTAAGAGGACATTTACCCAAGACTAGTAATGCTAAGAGGAAAGTCATAGTAGGAAAGTTTGCTTAAGATGACCAAATTAAGTGAAAATCAGGGAATGATCAAGAGACTTCTGAGAAAAGAAGGGTTTAAGTTGAAAGGAAGTATTTAAAAAAAAAAAAAAATCTCAAGAACTTGTAGGTGAAGGGGAAGAGACCTGAAGTGAGAAAGCAGTAACAGATGAGCTGTCAAACTTACTACTGCATTTTGTGGCCCCACCAGCATCGCAGCCTCCACCTAGCCTTGATGGAGCACCCTCCTGGTCAGATGCCCAGTGACCTTCATTCCAGCCGGTGGGATGATGCTATGGGGTGCAACCCGTAGGGCTGCACACCGTGGGGGTGTGTGCGTGAGCTCACGGGGGCCCTTCTCATCCCTGTGTACGTTAGGGGGTTGTAAGAAGTGGCACGGCTGTGCGCAGGGCTGGAGCTCCTGCATCTCCAGCAGCATGCGTGTGTAAATAACTGTGCCACTGTACGTCATGTAGGTCTGTGAGATTAAAACTTTTTGGTACCAAATCATTTAACCTTGTATCATTTTGTAATTTTATTATGGTTTGACTTTGTTGGTATTGATTCTGAGCATTTAGCTCACTGATTGCCAGTTGATCAAATTGTTAATAAACCAATGAAACACTTTGATTCCTATTTGATTATAATCATGTGAGCTGAGCAGCACTTCCAGCAGCAAGTTACATGACATGATTCTGCATGGCAGCAGCCTGTAACAGCCTTTTAATTTATGATTTCTTTGCTTTTTCTGTTGTTGGAACTCCAGAGTCAGCCACAGTCAGAAGTTCTCAAGATTTCTTTAATTTCTTTAGGGCTCCACTGGTTTCTGTAACCCTTTTATTTCTTAAGTGCTTTCTAATGTACAAGCAAACTAGCTAATGTCTCCTAGGCCTTTGCAAGCCTCTCTGTTCAGGAAAATGTCTGCAGCAGTGACCTAATGGCCTTGCCAAGTCATCGTGACCCAATAGCTGAAGGATTGAATTATTTGTAAAAGGATGTACCGTCTACAGCTTCCTTATCTGAAGTATTCCGTATGTTACCCTTCCCTGTTGTAACTTACTGCATTCTGCTGTAGTTCTGCAAAAACTGAGTCGTATAATGCAAAGGTATATAAACTAACTGGTCAGAAGTCATATCAGCGGAGGGCAGGGTTTGTATCAGTAGAGTCTGTCATTCGGCTGCTCTGTGTTCTCTTCTGTAACTGCAGTAGCGAACTGCTTCTGTTCTGACCTGATCAAATTGCATTCCAGTTGATCTCTGACACTAATGTGACACAGCTGACAATATGGATACACCAAGCAGTAGTGTAACTGCCTTCTAACCGAGAACTGTTCAATTTTTTTGTTTGGGGACTATCTGTACTCCTAACCAAGCCTGTGCAACTGGTTTCAAAATGTTCCCCCTAACTAGTAACTGAACAGTTCTACCTGAGCTCAGTGTTGTGATCTCTGTATACCCGTGGGCTGGGTAGCTCCACACCTTGGACCTTAATTGGTGTCAGAAAGGGGATTTTGTGAAATACACAAGTCATGGATACGTGGGGGGAGGCTGTGGAAAAAATAGCAAAATGGGATAGAATATAAAGGAAGGAAAATGTCTAGGGGATGGGAGTTCAGTAGGTGAGAATTGTAATTGGGAAATCCTGCAAGAAGAATTTCAGAGGTGTCAAGAAAGTCATAAATGTAAAAGGAGCAGAAGGAAAGGGACCTTTCATTGGGCTCTTTGCAGACCCAGTTGCTACTGTAGGCACTTTTTTTTGTAATAACTAGAAACTAAAGTTTCTAGAAGAAAAGAAACAGACTTGTGGGCTGCTTTACAGTGATCTAAAGATGCCAAAACACGAGCAGCTGCCATTTGAATCCCACAGTCATATGAAAAACAATTAAGAAACTAATCTCAGACCTCTGGCTCTATGCTGGTTAGAACAAGAGCATACGTGTCCAGTTTCAGAGAGTGAAATCCTTGAAAGAATATGCATGCTGAAATGTGCTGATGAGGAGGATCATGCTGACTCTGAGGCTGAATTTTCTGCCCCTGCATCCTTATTTGAACTAACCAAGATAGTTTTATATATATAGTCTCTGATCCCTGTCATTAAAACTTGCATGGTACAACTCCCTCCTGCCAACAGAGGTGCTCCCCCACCACGTCAGGTCACAGTGACTGCTGCCAGTTACACTGCATATCAGCTAAGGCGGATATCCCTACAATATTCCAAATATTCAGTGGAGGACTAGTTAGGATAGGTGTGACAGCGCTGCAAATTGGGAGCAGGGGCTCTCATGCTTCATCAGGATAAGGCTGGACAGAAATTCCTAGGAAACAGAATAGTTCTTTAAAATCGCAATGCAGGGGTCGGTCGAAATGTGTTCTCTTTATTAAATTCAATATTACGTGCTCTGAGGCAAATAAATGCATGTTACACAGTGGAGCCCAGACTTGGAGTAATAACAACATCTTGAGAGCTGCAAAACGACATCTTTCATCAAAAATAATCCTGACTCAGCTACTTGCCACAGGGAAAAAAAGGTTAGGGCTGCCCAAATGTCAAAAGGAAATCCCCATAAGGGACAAAATGTTCCTAAATTCCGTGTTGAAATTAATTGATGTTACAGTAGACTCTCCGATAGACGGGATGGAGACCTAGACTGAGGTCTTTATGTGGTCTTCTGTGAAGGTAGGTCTTGCATCAGGTCATTTAGATAAAATGCCTACATTTCTCTTTCTGAGATTATGGGATAAGCACAGGAGGGGTTGCAGTTGTGCTCAGACCCCTAGTGTGAATGCTGGAAGGGTGCCAGACAGCCTTGTTCCATCTGCTTCCTCTTTTCTGACCCCAGATAATATTCTACCTGATTCCCCGGCCTTTCTGTCTTGAAACTGACAGAAGAACTCCTCAACTCAAGCCCATGGAGTTCCCATGAACTGTCCCAAGTGGCTGAAATTGTTGGAATTAATATTAGCGACAGTCCTTCTATATTGCTAAAGGTAAATGATAATTATATTGTCTCTTTTCTCATGGATATGGGGGCCTCAATACCAATCCAGGGTGGAGGATGCTCTTGGATTAATTATGAAAACTCAAGAATTTCTGTCACAGGAATTGTTGGGAAAAGGCAAGAGCTTCCCGTAGCCAGGATAAAACTGACTCTGCCCAATGGAAGACCTGTTGTTGCGGTAGGACCTTTAAGCATATTAGGTACAGATACACTAAAATCTCAGAGCATTGAGGCTCCTTTAGGTACTTAGGTGCCAAACCCTCTAACTCAAAATTTAGTAATCTCCATGGGCGAAATATCAGATGAGGGGTCTACTGCTTTTCTGTTGGAGGCCGCAAGTAAATTGTCGCAAAGTACATGTACTCATGTATAACGATATCATGTTTGGGATTTAGAATGTTGTGGTATTATTCAGAAAACTCATTCCCCATATTATTCCCCTGTCTGGCCTGTTCATAAGCCTAATAGCACCTGGCATTTGACAATAGATTATTATAAATTGAATGAAAATACCAGACCGTTACATGCTGCTGTCACCTCTGTTACTGTCTATAACAAGTGGCTCATCCTTAGATGGTGCCTGTCATGGAATTAGATTTTGCACAACTCTAATGTAGCAGCGATTGAAGATTTATTATATACCATTAAAACAAATAACAAAGTTAGATTTAATCATGGAATGGTTTGGGTTGGAAAGGACCCCATCTAATTCCAAACCACCTGCCATGGGCAGGGATGTGATTTTGACAGCACTTAATCAGTATCTAAGTAGTAGTTAGTTAACACAATGATCTAAAGACATTTGCTACAGTAGAAACACCAACTTAAAGATTTGTGAATGGCAAGGTTCACCTGGGACTTACCACGGGGTCCGGGGTGGGGGGGGGGTGTGTGTTAAAAATGCAGTCACATGCTTCCCAAATATCCCCTTGAGTGAATTATTCAGCCTTCCTCTTGGTCTGCAGAGAGCTTGTTCCTCAAGTTCAGCCCTGAGATGTACATCCCCTCAGGGGTATCCCTCCTCCCTTGTTGGGAGTGAATTACTCAGCCTCCTTCTTACTTTGTCCCACAGAGGAGCTTGTTCCTCAAAGGGTCAGCCCTGCGATGCGTGTCTCCTCAGGGGTGTCCTGAAGTCCCCACAGCTCAGGGGGAGATGGAGGGTGCAGACCACTGCAGTCCCTGGAGAGTTCCAGGAGTTCTTGTTTGGGATCACTATTTGTAGGATTGCGAGGCCGTTGCCTTTTGGTCAGTAATTTTCCAGGATTTAGTTTTTTTGCCGATTTGTTTAGGAATGAAGTTGTGTAATTCACCACCACCACCACCCTTAGTCCTCAACAGTGGAGTGAGACAGTGTCAGAGTTCACCAAATTCTGGAGGTAACAGAGGAATGAGGAATGATGCCATGATGGCTTTTCCTTTCATATTCATTAGATGAAGTGATTGACTCCTAGTCCATCTCAGATTCCTTATCAGGTTGTGTCCTGGCATGAGCTCTGCCTGGGGCTCAATTGTTAACGAGCTATCCCTTCAAGGAGCGATTTCATTGAGGCCTACTGCCACTCATAAGCCTGAGTAGGACTTATGCCAAGTACAGGAGTGGAGTGTACCCACCACAGTGCCTCAGGCACCAAGGATATGTTTTCATGGTCCCATTACAACCTGAGGACCAGGAAAGGTTTGCTTTTACCTGGGGTGGAATACAATATACGTTTATTAGATTGCCGTAAGGATTCAAACAGCCCTACATTGTCATGTTATCAGGCTTTAGCTAAAGAAATAGAACAAGTTCCACTCAAACCAAGAGTAATCAGGGATTTTCCTGATAAGGAACAAGTAATGTGAGTGGATATCAGCAGGGGCTGTGGTAACGAGCTCTTGAGAAAAGCCAATTAACTGCTCTACAATTTGGTTCAAAGTGATGGCATGATACCTTGGGAAAAAATTGCTACTAGCCACCTATACAGCCCTTTTAGATACAGAAGCTATTATATTAGCTGCACCTTTAGAAATACAAACTCTGGTTCCTGTTCTTAAGGGAATTAGAGAATCTAATCCAACTCCATAGGGAATCACATACTGTAGAACAATTCAAAAGATGATAATGTATATAGCACATCGTGACTAGGTTGAGGGAAAACACCTTCTTTGGATCTTGACAGGTATGGATCTGCCTTTTTCAAGGTTAACTTACTTGAAATCATAGTGAATCTAGCATGAAATAATAGCTTGTTCCACCTTGTGAAGGTTTTGTTATGGCCGTTTTCTCTATAAACTCTTGTTTTTTTTCTCCCTTCTTTCAGAACTCTGAAGACACAGGATCTTATAATCGTGCTGTGAAAGGAGAGACAGAATTTCACAGGTAAGTTTTTGCTCTGTCATTAAATAGAACTGCTAGAAAAAATCAGATTGTTTTAAATTGAATTTGAATTTAAGATTTGTATTTGACTTGTTCAGGTAAAATCTGGCATTTTAACGGATGAAGTATTGGCATTGCATTTATGAGTGGATTCTGTCTAAGATGGTCATATTGAGATAGTGGAGAAAACAGGGTTCAAACATTTTTTAAACTCTAATAAGATAGGAATAATATCCTTCCAACACTACTGTCATAAAAAATCTTTTTTTTTTTCTGTCTTGAGCATTACTTTCTTGATCCGTACTGCATATTACACATGTTCTGTTAGCAAAAAAAAAAAAAAAAAGGCTACAGTGAAGTCTGGTGGATAATTCTGCAGTGATATTAGCACTTTTAATAGATCCCCTGTAGTCCTGAAATCATTGATTTCTCTAGATGTGTGAAGTAGCTGATTCCAAAGCAAAGAAAGCAATCTTTCACCTTAAGCATAGCATGTGTAAACAGTGTTCAAAAACTATTTGATACAAGGTAAGAATGATCTCATGAATCCTGAGATGGTAAAGCTTTGGATTGTTTCTTAATTGTGGCAAAATCTTGTTGCATGCTTGTCAGTGCATTTAAGTAACCTGTCCTACACAAGTTGCCTAAACAGCCTTTGCCGCTCCAGTACTTTTGATAACACTGTTATAGAGTAGGGCAGAAACTTTTTGGGTATTTTAAACCTAGTGTATCATAAATTCATTGAGTATTTTCTCTGCTCTTACAAGAAATAGATTCTTATGCAGTCTTCCTGTCATAATTCCTGTAGAATGTTAATGTATTTCCCTCAGTCATTCGTTTTCCAAGTTACTCAGCCTGTTTAACCTGCACTGTTTGAAAGCCATTAAGTGCTTGGCACTGTGTGACCAAGACTGCTGCATACTTGAATTTTAGGGTGACACACCTTACACATCACTAAAACGCCGTTAAAACTTGCCAATGTGATAAGACGGAACTAGACTGCATTAGGGCAACTCTCAAACCAAAAGGTAGTAAAATGCAAAAAAATCTTTTCTCAGTTTGGTAAATTGAAACTGCTGTACAGCTGGTAAAGATGTATATACCAAAAGTGCTGTATGAAGTTATTTTAAAGGACAGATGTTGCTCATGGTTAAGGACACACCAATGTGCTACTCATAAATACGTAGTTGTAACTGCCAAAATCAAGCACAGTTGTGCTTGTTTGTTTCTTTGATTTTTGTTCTATTATATCAACTGAGCTTTTTTTTTTGGTAACATTTCTGTAGATTCAAAACAGAGGAAGATGGGCAAGGGAAGAAACGATACCAAAGTTCTAAGAGTGGTGCTGATGGAAGATCCCAAGGGAAATCTCCAAACGGAAGCAGAACTACAGACAGTTCTTTAATCCAATCTGAAAAGCGAAAGAGAATAGTTATACAATTTAAATCCAAAGAAATTAAATGTGGAAAAAGTGCAAGCACCGCTGATGTAGTGGCTACTAGCAGGGAAAATCACAACAAAGGTCCTTTTGATGGAACAGAAGGAAAAAGACTCTGGCATAGCTTTGCAGTTCAGAGGGACAAGGTGGTGAAGAAAAGGAAAGAGAAAGTTGAACTCTGCAAACTAAAGGCAAAAGCTGAACAAACTATGTTGGAAAAATTTAAGTCATCTGTGTATGATTTGCATGTTCCCTGTAAGAAGGCAGACAGAGACAAAAAATGGAGCGAAGATGTCAGAATTCCAAAAAAGTCACCTAGCACTTCCACAGATGTGCATGATGATAGGCCTTTCACTAAGAAGTCAAATAAATTATCTAGGACTTGTGAAGAAGAGTATGAAGAACGATATGAGGAGTTTTCTAAGAAAAATCTGCAAGCTAATAAATGTACACTATCAACTGAAACACCTCAACGATGGGACTGTTGTAAATGGAAAAAACAGGATGCTGATTCTCATCAAGCTACTGGTAATTCAAGGACTGAGGAAACAGACTTTGAAGCCCCAGCAGTATGTTTTAAGCAGGTAACAAGAACACAGTTATTTCTGTTACTATGCAGATAGTTGTTCCAGGCAGGTTTTCTGAATGGCTGGTGGTTTTTACGTAGGCTGACTGTCCTGCAGAATTCAAACAGGCTTCCATAGCCAACTAGATGGATTCTTCTGATCACACTGTAAACCACATTAAAATGCTTCTCTGCTCTGCTAAATGGTTAGATAAACTGGAAGAATAAATGTCTTGTGTGTTAGGACTGCGTTTGCACATATGCTTCCATAGCTTTACCTTACTGCCAGGTGTTTGGGTTACTTCGATTTAGGTGTAAGTCAACGGAATATTTTTCTGAGCTGACAGGGCTGTATGCACAAATTGAGTCAATGAAACTCCCTGCCAAACAGGTGCTTATTGCCAGCAAGGTGATGCCAGGAGAACTTGTTCTTGTGGATCTAGGACTGAATTCGTACGTTTCCTGCATAAATTCTTGTTTGGCTGTGATATGGTTTGTTTGTGAGTTCTAGTTGTGTTTGTCTCTGCACCTCTATTTATGTATCTTCTTATCTTGAGCATCCTTACTTTTTGTTGTCGTTGTTTAACATGCCTAGCATTAATTTTTAGAAATTTCAGTTCATGTAGTAGTGCAATCATTTTGTGCACATGCGAAGATGATAATCACATACAGTCATGGGAATCATTGAGGTTGGAAGGCGCCTTGAGATTGTCTAGTCCAACCTCTCTACTTAAGCAAGGTCAGCTAGAGCAGGTTATCCAGGACTGTGTCCGGTATCTCTGTTTTGGGTATCTCTAAGAATAGCAGCTCCACAGCCCCTCTGGGCAACCTGTTCAAGCACCTTCAAAGTAAAACAAACAAACAAACAAAAAAACTTTAATGTTCAGATGGAATTTCCTTTGTTTCGATTCATGCCCATTGCCTCTTGGGCTGTGTCCGTAGTCCACTAAGGTCCTGGCCCCATCTTCTTTACACCATCCCATCAGATATTTATATATATTGATAAGAGCCCCCTCAGCCTTCCCTTTCCAGGCTGAACAGTCTCTGCTCTTTCAGCCTCCCTTACATGACACACTCCAGACCTTTAATTATCTTAATAACCTTTTGTGCAACTCCATTAATAGATCTTTCTTGTACTGTGAAGCCCAGATCAAGAAAAACACCGGTTTACTGGAGTTAATTAAGTTGCTAAAATTTTAATACAAACTCTAAAGGATTTTTTTTAAAAAAAAAAGCTTTTAAAGCCATTGGATACTTCAATAATAGTTTTAAGTGTTTGTCATAAAAAAAATATTTTAAAGAGTTCATAATCAGAAACCCACAAGAGATCGGAAAAATAAATTTACTGTGTAAACCACTACATTTATTTTAAAGGAAAGCCAACCTTATAAGCCCTTTAAAATGCTGTTGTAGATGTTTTATCATGGATATCAAAAACACACTTTATGTTACCTGTTAATTTCACTTGGCAATATTCAGTGTTCTCTAAAAATAATTCTTTTTGAAAGACTTACATATCCTACTTCTGTTACTATTTGTTTCTAGAATTTTGAGGTCCCATGCACATCTGACTCCTACCAAGTCAGAGAGAATATAAAATCTATCCACAAGGTAAGTGATGTACTTGTTTAATACTAAAGAGCTATATTCCGAAACTCCTGACAAGGGGATCACTTGTTCCTCAGTCTTCCTTGATGTTTTGTGGTGTTGGTATGTTTTTGTAATTCTTCCTACAGAGCTTTGAAGCCTTTCCACCCCCTCAAGGCAGTGAGAACCTAGAAGGAGACCAAGAGGTTAGTAATGCTTCATTTAACACTTCCTAGTTATATTAAAAAATGGAGTTTTGTGGCTAGACAACTCCATGGATTTCCCTAGTATTCTTCATTGATGGTTTATGATCTACACTTCTAAATATGTGGAGTATTTTTTTCAATACTAAAGTGAAGTATTGCCAGTCAGGAACTTTCTGAGATAGAAAGGTATATTTCTGAGATAGAAAGGTATAATATTTCTATTATTCTCTGCAGCACTGGGGGCCTTTGTAGTTGCTTGCATACCCTAGCTATCACATTTGCCTACCTGTAACTTTCCAGAAGGAAGAGAGATACTTTTTGAGAAACATCTGATAGGTGAATTGCAGTCTGTGTAGTAAAAAAATGGAAGAAAAATTTTGGGTACTAGGTCACAAACAAAGGTTTCTAGGCCATATTTTGGATGTCTTTTTGTGGACTTCTTACAGTGGAGGATGGGCAGAAGATTCTCACAGCTTTACATTTGCTGTACCAACTTAAAATTTTTTGTTCCAGTTTTAGTCAGTTTCAACATAAAACCATTAATGCAAATATATCTCATTTGGAAACAATTCAAAAGTGATAACTTATACATAATTAAGTTCATATGTGTACATATTTTTCATTGTAGATGCAGATAGTTGAAGATTTGCATGTTGCTCGTATTGAAAAGAGGATGTCTCTGTCTGTAGCACAGACCTGTGGAGAACTTACAAGTATGGAAATAGATCTTCCAGAACAGGATTTAAATATTTCCGCTGGTATGTCGTGGTCTTACGTTCTTTGGTATCTACTTGAATCTGGTCATTAAAATCAGTGACCTGAGTAAAGAGTATACAACTGATTTTCTCATAACTGTTTTTGTTTGTTTGTTTTTTTTCCCCAGGGGCTTCTACTTCTGGTCTGAACATATTAGTGGTGATTGACACAAACATAATGATCAGTCACCTTGAGTTTGTCAAGTCCCTGAAATCTGAGGATATACCAGGTATGTGAATACATGGTGGCCAACAAGAAATTTTAAGAAAAAACAGATGTAAAAATTTCAGACTATATGAAACAAACAAAAACCAAAACAAAAATACAGAAAAAAAAGGGCTCCTTGAAAAGACATCAGGTTTCATGCAGAGACAAGAGGCTCACACTGTTTCCGTGGCTGGTTCTGTGAACCCAAACAGGCTACCTCTTAGGGAAAGTTCAGATATGAAGTAGTACCTACTATGCTTATACTTGTGTACTTACATTCCCAGGAATGTGTATGAATTTTTAGAAGTAAATAAGTCTTACATATTGCAAGAATATACTTTGAAACATTTAATCCGTTACAAGTGGTAGTGATGTTTTAGCGACTTACTGTTAGCAGAATTAGGAAGGTGCATGTTAGCTGTTGTTAGACGTGTTTTGAATTTATCAGAGTGCTTGTGGTGCTTTAATTCTCTTAGCTAATGAATACGCCTATTCCAGCCAAATGGAAAATAACTTTAATAAGGGTCCAAGCAATTTTCAAGAGTGTGTCAGACTGTATTTCTCTTTCCCAAGTTAGGAATGGTGTTGCGTTGTGTAAACTGGGACCTGCTGGCTCAGATGCATTTTTTTAAGAATATTGCAGCTCCCAGTTTCTGGTCATGCACCAGACCCATTACACAAAAGGTTCAGAAGGTTGATGATTACTGACCTATTTACTGCAATGCAGATGGATGTTAATGGATATCTTAAATATTATATTCTTATCACGTGAATGGGAAAGAAAACAGTTGAAGTACTTGTTTTGGGTGGACCAACAAAACAATCATAAAATTTCTGAATTAGTTACAAATAAAACCATGGTCCAATATCCATACTTCCCCTTCCTATCTTAGGAATGCTGGTTGACAGTTAGTGCAAACCATTACTCTTTTATTTCATGTTTGTGTTTGCATAGTGACTATCATGGTCATTCCAGTACTTTCAGCTACTGTCACCTTGCTTTAACATTTTACGGTGAGTGTGATGGGGTGTTAATCACTGTAAATATGTTTTACAATATTGCTACACACTGTTTTCAAGGTATTCATTTGATTAAAATTGTTTATTCCTTTTGTTTGCCTAATATTGTTATTTTTACATGTAATCAGTACATTTCCAGTTTGAAGTTAGATTAGAAAGAGGGAACTTCAGCTGTTCATTTTTTAATGCTAGGTGTTCCTGAGCATTGAAAATGAAAACTATTGGAAAAAAAAAGGGGGGGGGGTGAGCTTACATAAATATGGTGTTTGGATTCAAATTTAACTGTATTATCAGTTGATCTTTCAAAATGTCTTTGTTTTTTTCCTTGTAGGTGTCGGCAGACTTGCACTGATAATTCCCTGGGTTGTTTTACAAGAGTTGGACAATTTGAAGAAGGGGAAAATGTTGCAGCATGTTCGGGACAAAGCTATCCCTGCAGTCCAGTTTATCTACATGTGTCTCAAAAAACAAGATTCAAAATTGTGGGGGCAATCCATGCAGCTTGCTTCTCAAAAAACATGTAAGATATGCAGTTTATTTGGTTTTGGGTTCTTAAATCCTTGTGGTTTCACCTAGTGTGAACCTCAGCACCAAATTTTGAGTTTTCACTCTGACTTTACACTTTGCTAATAAAAATTCACTAATGGCTTACAGCAGCCTTCGGAGCGTATCCAAGGCTATAGTCTGCAAATAACTTATTCGTGTTAGTGCTTTGTGCACTGTTGTTTTATTGGTCGTTTCTCGCTTTAAGCTGCACATATTATGTTGCTAAGTGAGGGATTACTTAATGAAAATTCATCTGGTTACTCCTTTTTTTTTTTTTTTATCTACAAGCTAAGGATATGTTTTATGCTTTTGCTTTTGAGGAAGTTGTTGCAAAATCTAACATATTCAGAAACTTATGCATGTTTCACTTTGACGTTTCCTGGCAAAACTGTAGTGTTTTTGAGTGGAGCAGTACCTCAGAATTCAAAACTCATATTTGTGCTTTGATTACTTCTCTGTCCTTGTTTAGGGACTTTTACATTTAAAAACAGTACCATGACTACACTGAAGTATTTCTTATGTTTAGTTACAAGTCAGCACTGTCTTAACTAAATTTACAGATGGCCTGAGTGACGAGAATAATGATGATCGTGTTTTACAATGTTGTCTGCAGTATCAGAGCCTCTTTCCTCAAGCTGTTGTCATACTGTGCACGTGAGTTCCTGTGTTTCTAGACTTCTTACGAAGTTTAAGGTAGTCTCATGCCAAATACAGCATTTTCAAGTCATACCTTAAAGTGAAGAACTGCTTCAGCAGTAAGGTTTTTGAGGAGCAGTCACCCTCTTAAAAGCTGGAGTAGAAGGGTACAATAAAACACAAACGTTGTAGGCTTAATCACCTTCATGTGCAGGAGGCCTGAAGTAGGACCAAGTTTATTCAATGTTCAATTTTAAAACTTTTGAAAGCGTAGCTTTCTCAGATTTTATTCCGATTTCTCACAAAAGTATTAGTTATGAAATTGAAAAAAAAATCGTCTTAATGATTGAGATCCAGTTAGGTACTTGCTTCTGCCCACCTGGTTGGACATAATAATAAACATTGACAAGGGCAATCATAGAAAGATGGAAGACAGAGACAGATTTGCCTCCTGTTCTGTGATGGTAACAGCTGAGTTTCGAGTATTGATTCTCGGTTTGATATAAGTCATGTAAAGCTAGTTTTTAAAAGGTTTATACTACTTGACAGGTACTGTATATAGTTTGGTCTTTGCTAAAACTGTTTGCTGTGTAGCTTCAGGAAGTGGGGTTAAGTTCATAGGTTTGTGTAAGTTGATGTGTGAAACTGGGATGTTGCTGGAAATACTATTTCAGTCAGTATCGGTATGATTTTAGATTTGTCAGAGTAAAGAACAGGAGATGTTGAAGGTGACTTCAGAAGCGCTTTTCATCTGAAAATGCATTTATCAATAGCAGCAATGGGAATTTGTGGGAAACTATTAGAATCCAAGTCTGTATTGCATGTCTGTAGTAGTTCTGCTGGAGTATGTATGCCTCAAGGTGGCATCTGTGACAATTTGGCCAGCAGAACAGTAGAAATGGGTGTAAAAAAAGAGGATTTGTTATATTAATCTAATTAGATATGTCTTCGAATCATTGCTGTGTTTGCATTCTAAGTTGATAGCAACTGGGTGTCACTAGTACAGTATTTATGATTGTTTTCAGTAAAGCAAGCCTGGAGCCTGGAACATATTTTTTCACAATAGCTGCTTTAGTTAATATTCTGGTTTAATTCATTGCACTGGTTCTAATTGCTTGCGATGGAAAACTTTGTATATAATGAAGCTTACAAAATTAGCTTACAGAAGATAAATCGTTCAGTGTGTTACTTTTATTACTTAATATATAGTAATGTCGGTTTTATGTCAGAAATTAATTCTCTTCTAGGGATGATAAAAATTTATGCAATAAAGCCATTGTGAGTGAGGTCAAGGCATTTTGCAAAGCAGATTTGGTTACTGCTCTACAGAATCTGAATGTAAACAGGCATCAGAATTGTGTTGAGCTGCAACAGTCAAAATATGGTAAGTTTGTTTAATGTGTACATAAATGTGCTGACTTTTGAGACAGTAATCACTGTAGGAGCAGGAGAAGAGTTTCTACTCTAAGCTCAGTTTTTATGCGCTTTGAATGGATAAAAATACTTCTTGTTTTGGACAGGTTTTCTGTTTTCAAAGGTAAACAGTTCCCTGAAAGTTTGAGACCTTTATTAAAACATCTGTCTCGTAGGGTTTGAGGAAATTCATGAGACATATTTTTATTTGACAGAAAAAAGAAACAAACCCACAGCATGGATTACCTGTGTTTATAGTCATTTAAAAGGTGTTCTGAAATTTTTAGGACTGAAAATAGATTTTTCCAGTTGAACCAGTTTGGGTCCTATTCATATTTAGTTGTAAAATTTTGTACGATTAGATCACTCCTTTACATTTTGTAATAATAGCTTTACCTGCATCCCAACCAGTAAGTCTTGATTCTTGGGTTGCCTGTTCATGTTTCTAAAAATGCAAATACAATAGCTTACACAGCTTACAATAGTAAGTAGTGTTCTGCTCATAGTTGCTGATAACCCCACTGGCTGTATATAATCTCAGTTATTTAAGGAAAAAAGTAACGTGGAATGAGATCACAAATTAATAACGCTTTGGAGAAATAAGATTTTCTTGTTTAGTAGCTCATAATTAAAAATACTTGCAATACAAGTAGGTATAAGTAAAAATGTTTGATACTTAATTAGCTCATCTGCTTTGTAACATAAATATGAAATGCAGTCTGACTTTTATTTATGGGAACAAGTGATTTGTGTGCTATCAACCTAAATTAGCTATAGAAGCAGTTGCAATAAGTACCTCTTATTGCCATTGGTTTTACAGATGCGGAATTCCAGAAAACAGAAAGAAGCGAAGCTCATCTTTCTGCTCAATTCCCAAATATACTTCCAGATCTTGAAAAGAACTTAGGAGAAGCTTTATCATGTATTTTGGAGACTGAAATGAAAATTGCATTTGGAAACCTGTGGATGGAGGTAGTTTCATATGACATCTTTCTTAATATTTCAAGTATTAAGAGGTTTAAGTGTCCTTGGTATTTTAATGGTATTAGCACCTATGCTAAACCAAACAGCTAATTCATATAATTCACTAACGTAACAGTTCACTTAACAAGAGTGTTCCATTTTACAGTTTCACTTTCTAACAAGATTGTTGTATTTAACCAGTAATGACCGTGCAGTGTTTTAGTAATATGGGCAGTCTTTTAATAATACAGTAATAGAAATGCTGGCTGTGAAGTGTGAGTTTTCAGACCTCTTTGTATTAATTTCATTAGATCTAGATTTCTGCATTTCCAGTGTGGTTAAATCACTGCATTGTAAATATGTACTTCAAGAAATACTTTCATCATGTTTTAAATAATATATTTTATATAATATTGCACTTGTTGCAAACACTTATCTCCCATCAGAGTTGATGCTTTTATATACTACTTGCATAAGGTTATTCACACGTTACACTTCAGATGCAGAATTAAAGGGATGTTAACCAGGATGTCCAAACACTCACTTTTTCAAAAGTACTGTTAGCAAAAAATAAGTACTCTGGTACAACACATTTTCCAGTTATCCATGCTTTGGTTCAGGTTCCACTTTATGGCTGGTAGGGGTTAGTCAGAAGTTTAAATTGAAGATATACCTCTGTGGCTTTAAAAAAAAAAATGGTTTGCATAGGATGAATGTTGTTTCACAAGGGAGAGCTTTGATTAGGTGTTAAGTATTTAGGCATTTACAATTAACTGATACTTGTCAACGTCTTTCCAATTTCTGGTTTTACTTTGTAGTAATAAATTAAAATTTCACTGCAATATGTACATATTCATGTATGTATAGTCACAGGTAGGAAACATGTTTCTTTTTACTTTTTCAGTAATTGTAGATAATCAAAGGCATGTTTACTGTTATTCTGGCATTTCTACATAAACAATGCATTAAATCTCTGTAGAGTTTACTTGAGGACGTTTTCAATATTTGAGAAAAGGAGAACAAAGCCTCATGCAAATGTTGAAAGGTTATTATTGTACACTGGACACGTCTACATGAGCATCTCTGCGTAACCCATGATGTTACCGAATCACATTTTTTAGATAGATAAATTTGTTAAATCTGAGTGTAACTATTTCTGAGGAATCATTGAAATTATACTTGAGCAAGCACAAATCATAACGTTATTGAAGAACAGAGTTGTTCTGAAATGTATACGACTATGTCTATGGATTTTTAAATGTATTCTCTTTCAGATACTGTACCTGAAGCCACCATGGACATTAGCAAACTTGCTGCAGTGTTTTAAAAAACACTGGGTGGCTGTTTTTGGTTATGTTGTGCCAAGGAGCTTACTTGCAACTGTTGAATGTCTCTATAAACACCTTTGTACAGGTAAGAATCTCAGAGAAAGTTAATTATAAACTTGAAAATAAACTCATTGTTCTGGTTTTAGTAGTTAGACACTTTGAAAAGGCACATAGTCTGTATGATTAAATCACAGAATCATAGAATCACACAGAATCACAGAATTGTAGGGGTTGGAAGGGGCCTCAAGAGATCATCGGGTCCAACCCCCCTACCAAAGCAGGTTCCCTAGAGCAGGTTGCCCAGGTAGGCATCCAGATGGGCCTTGAATATCTCCAGAGAAGGAGACTCCACAACCTCCCTGGGCAGCCTGTTCCAGTGCTCCGTCACCCTCACCGTGAAGAACTTTTCGCGTGTTGGTGCAGAACTTCCTGTGCTCCATTTTGTGGCCATTGCCCCTTGTCCTATCCCCACAAACCACTGAAAAGAGGTTGGCCAAATCCCTCTGTCTCCCACACTTAAGATATTTGTAAACATTGATGAGATCCCCTCTCAGTCTTCTCTTCTCAAGGCTGAACAGACCCAGGTCTCTCAGCCTTTCCTCATAGGGAAGATGCTCCAGGCCCCGTATCATCTTTGTTGCCCTCCACTGGACTCTTTCCAGGAGATCCCTGTCTGTCTTGTACTGGGGAGCCCAGAACTGCACACAGTACTCCAGGTGAGGCCTGACCAGGGCAGAGTAGAGGGGGAGGATCACCTCTCTTGACCTGCTGGCCACGCTCCTTTTAATGCACGCCAGGATCCCATTGGCCCTCTTGGCCACCAGGGCACACTGCCGGCTCATGGCCAGGCTGACGTCCACCAGGACCCCCAGGTCCTTCTCCGCAGAGCTCCTCTCCAGCAGGTCGCCCCCCAGCCTGTACTGATACGTGCGGTTGTTCCTTCCCAAGTGCAGGACTCTACACTTGATCTTGTTAAACCTCATTTGGTTTCTTCCTGCCCGGCTCTCCAGCCTGTCCAGGTCTCGCTGAATGGCAGCACAACCTTCTGGTGTGTCAGCCACTCCTCCCACATTTGTGTCATCGGCATACTTGCTGAGGGTGGACACTATAAATAGTATAAATATTATATTTATATTATATATAAATAGCATATAATATATAAATACTATAAATTTATAATATATATTATATATAAATAAATTCAATTAAACATATAATTATATATAATTATATTGTTATATATAAATATATTAAAATAAAAAGTAAATAATTATTATTATTTACATTGTATATAATTATATTATTTTATATAGCATGATATTGCATTATATATATTATATATGTTTATATATTTTTAAAATATCTAAAATATATTAAATATATATATTGTATATATTGTAATTAAATTAAATTATATGTATATAAATATATATTTCTGATATATATTTATAATATATTATAAATATAATATAAATATAATATATAAATAGTATAAATAGTAATGTAGTCCATCTCCTTCTGCTTTTTTTTTTAAAATTTAAGGTTATCTATTTCACACATCTCTATGTATCTGCAAAAATCAAGGAAAAAACATTTTAATGGACATATGCAGCAGTGGTCACTGAAGTTTCTGAACTATTTTTAAAAAGCAAATAATCCTTCTCCCTTCATTTGCCACCACATTGTGTGTGGCCAAATGATCTACATTTGCTAAATAAATGGGGGAGGGGTAAAGATTACTTTATGTGACAGATGAAGACAGGGAGCTTTGTTTTTTAAAAAGCAAAACCAACCAAACGAAAAACCCCTTTCATTTATTTAATGTAATTTTTACAAATTTGTTTATAACAGATAAAGATCCTCTGGGATATTGCTGTTCTTCAGTTGTGTTAAATATGCCACTTGAGCCTCTTGCCAAACTGGATAAGTTGGGAAGACTTGGTTAACAAGGGAGAAGTCTTAACCCTATACACTGTTGTTAATATTTCTCTTGAGGCTGTTTAATGTTTCTGAACCATTTTCAATGCTTTATATGCGCTTCAGTTAATTCAGATATGAGTAGCAGATTTGCCTCCTAAGAGTAATATCTCCTAACATCTAGTTTATTTCTTTTTAATTTCCCATATTAATGTCTAAATATCAGGTAAAACAGTGAACTCCTCAACAGCTGGTATCTTGCTCCAGGAATCCAAGAAATTATTGCATGCTTTCAGTTCAAGGTCCGACTATAATGGTGTACTTCCCCAGGCTTATGCCGAAGTGAATAAGCTGTACCAAACATTTACAGAGGTAAGAGGAGCTTCAGTGTTCATTCACTTAACAGGTTCTTGGAGATGCTCTATATTTGTATTAAAAACCCATCTTACACTTCTAAATTATTCCCATAAATTCAACAAATTATTGCAGGAAATATTATTGCTAGGTTATTTTTTAAATTAATTTTAATTTTAACATCTATTTTCTTGTAGCAAATATCTGTCTCTATGTTTGTGCTTGGTAGGCCTTTTTTCTAATATAAATGTGCTGGTATCAGAAGGGTGACCGAAAAACATTGCTTAGTTACCTTCAAGAAAAGCATCTTAGTTTTCTATTGCATTTGTAACTGATAAAAAAGGGCCTTAAAGATTAAAAATAAAATTGTAATTTCTACTTTTGACATTATTCCTGGGCGTGTTATTTCAGCTTTCATTGTCTTGGTAGCTCTGTTCCTACACATGCATCAGGGACTTTTTTATACCATGCGCTTTGTGGTGGTTGAGAGTGTCCTGATACATCTTGTGTTCTGAGAAATATGCATTTGCACCCAGCTCATCTCTGATTTGCTGGGGGAGAAATTTTGGTGTCTTGGTTTGTGGTAATTGTTAGTCCCAAATGTAATGGCATAAAAAAGGGAATAGTGAGCATGGATGACTTCAGGTATTTCTATGTGTGGAAAAAAGTACAGGTCAGAACTCTAAAAAGTTCTTTTCACATCTGGAGAAAGCTGAAGGGGAAAGGACAAAGAGGAAGATCAAGGAGAGGACGGATGTTCCAGCAGCTTTTGCTAGGGAGTCTTGATTCTCTGCTCTGCTGTACCTTCTGCATGCACTGCAGTTGGCCACTTATCCTACAGTTCTGTGAACAGTGCTGCCATAAGAAGCAGCCTTTCTGTTGGAAAACTTGTTTCCTCCCATCCTTGTCTGACATTTGACTTTGCAAAGAACTGCCATTACGCGGACTAGATTGTCAGACCAGTTTTACCTGGATAAATTTCCTGAACCAGTTTATCATGAGTATGTGAATACTTTATGCCATTCCAGAGGAGTGTGCCAACAGTCAAGGGACAGGGAGCAATGTTGTCTCTTCATGTGTGCAAGTAAGAGGCAGCTCTGGTTTATACCAGCTTACTGTACGTGTTAAGCTTTAGTGTAGGGTTCCCTTTGCTTCAGTTTCCTGATCTATACATGTAGCAGAAAGACTTGGTAGAAGCCTGAGAGATGCTTTAGATACAGAGTATAATAAAGATAGGTACAATTAAAACAGATATGCCTTGGTACTTTGAACATTACTTTTAAAACAAAAACAAAAAAAAACCACAAAACATTTAGAAGCATTCAAGTTTTCTTAAGTTAGGAATTAAATACATTCATTGTTTGTTTGCTAAACTTTTATAAGGTGAGGTCAGACAGTGAGCAGGATTTATCAGAAGACATCATGGTTCTTTCAGAAAGTGTTCCATGTGAAAGAATGGAAGCAACAACACCAAATCTGCAAAATTGTGAAGAAAAAAAGTTACCTGCAAGCATTCATGTGTCTCAAGAAAACAGGCACCAGGAAATCTGGTCAGTCCTTGAAGGTGTATGGAATACAATGAACTTGTACAGGTACAGTGTGCTAAATAAATTCTGAAGTTCTACATAATCTTCCATAATTTTTAAGCAAACATACCATAGGAACTGCTTGTTACTTCTCATTTTAGAGAAAAACCTGTTAGTAATTAGTTCAGATTGACAAAAACATCACACAGCTTGTCACACAAAGAAGTTAGGAAGATACAATTTACAACATAGATACAACTAGACAGTCTGTGAGCTGTCTGTCTAGCTTGCTGCTCTTTTTCATGACAGTGGCTAGAACAAGTAGTTTCAGAGAATAGCGTTGAAAGCCCTTTAAGAAACACAAATGGGAGACACCCACGAAAATCTCACCTTTGTCCATAAAAAAGAGGCGTCGAAGCTCTAGATTTTCTTGTGGTTATTTTCTTTTCAAGCCCTGTGGATGTGTACTAGTCTAAGCAAAAGCACTTACTTTTTTTAAATTATTATTTCAATTGGTTTACAACATAGACAATTTTCTTGTTAAGCAAAATCCTTCATATTAAAGGTGAAGTATCCAAATGCAGAATCTAGCAATGAATTTCCTTTCTCACATAAACTTAAAATTGCATGAAATGAAAATCCCCTCCACCTAGATGTGTTACCACTGTTTTTATTTTGGTTGTTTTTAAAAAGTCTGCTTAAAAATTGTTGAAGCACCATGCTTTTGCATGCTGTAAAAATCAGAATAAATACTGTGTTTTCTTTTTGTAGTCTTAATCTAAAGTCTTTTTAAAGGAAGGATTCTGAGCTATGTCAAGCACAAAGGAACGCCATTTTTGGTGGTCTCTAAAGGACTCATACAATATGTAATGATAGTAACCCTACCAATGCCATTTCTACTCTAGCATTTCAATATACTATAGGTTTGCACCAGCGTAACTCCTCTTAACACCAGTGCAAATTAATCTGCATTTAAGCTTGTGAGGAGTTGGCTTGGTGTAGTGTTCAAGTCAAATGAGAATTTGCGCCAGAGGACAGTGTCAGCGTATAACAGTTTAGCCTCCAAAATGGAGATAATTGGTTCTCTTACTGGGATATTTGTGAACTTCAAAATTTCATATAGGCATTGTTTCAAGAGGAAGACCTCTTTCAAAGGTATCCCTTAATAATGAAATTGCAACTGAGGTGTTGGTTCTTGCCAGCTGTTAACAACCTTGCGGTGAAAAGAAGATACAATTTTAGAATTATAGTTCATTTCACGCTCATCTTGTCAAGAAAATACTACTTGTCTCCCACCAGTGGAGATTATTCTTCACAAGTGCAATGCAGCTTATCCCAATGCAACTATTGAAGGAAAGGTATCAATCCTGTTCTAAATCTGGAGAATGAAACTGCTTGGAAAAATGCAAAGAAGGCAGTTTACTTTGCTTCTTCAGCCTAGCAGTTCTTCTCTTCTGAGAGGTTTACTCAGGTTGTGTATGAGGAATTGGTTTCACTGTCAAATGAAGTTTAATGATAAATCTATTTAAGTCAAAGTCAGTGAAATACTGTTATAGAGTACAATTACCAAGGAAAAATTTCAACAGAGAAGTACAGCTCTAGGGCATAGTCTTTCCACTGTTTATTCCAAGACTGCTTTAGATAACATGGTAGTAGTATAGATTTATATTTGACCTTGGCTTTTTAATAGTCAAAATACAATGCATGGAATAGGTACTGAGTTTCTCTTAATTTTGAGGATTTTTATTAACTGTTTTGTCTTTTTTTTTTTCGGTAATATTAGTCTTGAAATTTTCCAAAAGTTGGACCCCAGCACAGTAACTGCAAGGTCTTCATTTGAAGAAGCTTTTTTAGGTCTGCAGAAACTGTTGGCAGCTGTGAATGACATCCTTGAAGGAATTCGTAGGTAAGCGTTTAAGCTAGTCCTAAAACCTAGTGAGAATAGTATCATAGAATGGCTTGGGTTAGAAGGGACCTCAAAGATTATCTGGTTCCAAACCCCCTGCCATAGGCAGGGACGCCACCCACTAGATCAGTTTGCCCAGGGCCTCATCCAACCTGGTCTTGAACACCTCCAGGGATGGGGCATCCACAGCCTCTCTGGGCAGCCTGTGCCAGTGCCTCACCACCCTCTGAGAAGAATTTCCTCCTAACCTCTGATCTAAATCTCCCCTCTTTTATCTTAAAACCATTCCCCCTTGTCCTGTCATTATCCAGTTGAGTAAAGAGTTGCCCCCCATCTTTTTTATAAGTCTCCTTTAAGTACTGAAAAGAGGCAGTGAGGTCTCCCCAGAGTTTTCTCCAGGCTGAACATCCCCAGCTCTCTCAGCCTTTCTTCCTAAGAGAGGTGCTCCAGCCTCTGAGCCTCCTTTAACAGCCCCACATCCTTCTTGTGCTGGGGGCCCCAGCTGGTCACACCTCTGTTGGTGCAGCCCAGGATGCAGTTGCCCTTCTGGGCTGCAGGCACGCACTGCTGGCTCATGTTGAGCTTTTCATCCACCAGAACCCCCAAGTCCTTCCCTGCAGGGCTGCTGTCAGTGAGTTCTTCCCACAGCCTGTGCTCATGTCTGAGATTGCCCTGACCCAGGTGCAGCACCTTGCACTTGGACTTGTTGAACTTCATTAGGTTCACATGGGCCCACTTCTCAAGCTTGTCCAGGTTCCTTTAATAGCAGTCAGTTAAAGCTATAAAAATCACTAAGCTGTTGATGCTAAACTACAAGTTAAGTGTGCACGCTTAGTTTTAAAATTTTCAGTAAAATATCAGTACTATGTGTATCTAGAATCATTTCTTTGTAACAAGAGAACAAGAAACTGTTGTGGACATTCAGATCCCTTTTAGTGAATTTTCTCATTTATGACTTGGGATTTGTTTTCCAGTACTTGATGACAAACCACTGACATCTGCTTATAGTGAAACAGCAGCTGTGACATGATTAAATGATATATTAGCTCTGATGGCAAGAGCTGAGGATAATTTAGAACATTTATTTTTCAAATGTGAGGCCCACTGGATTTGGGGCAAAATTCCAATATAGCCATACATTTGGAGGATGTCACTGTTACCAATTCTACAGCATATTTCTTTAGTCAAAACCTCTATCACAGCAGTTGATAATCAGTTGAACTCTCAGATTTGGCAGGATATTCCCTCTCTCTTCCTCCTCTCCCCCCCCCCTTGTTTTTTCTAAAGTGTGCAGAGTAATAAAAGTGAAGCTTCAAAAAGATTAAGGTACTTCCTGTGTAGTCTTAGCTTAGTCCTTATTTTATAGCAGTAAAGTTTATTCACCAGCAGGAACAGCTACAGAAAGTGCTTTAAATTCTTTTGATAGTAGAGTTCCCTCAGTTTCTTACTGCCTTTAAAGGGTGTTTGTAGGAAATGGTTTGTAATGGCGGCTGAAGTTCTAGTAACTGCTGTGGGCATCCTAAATTGTTACAGGCTTTGAATCTAAGAGTCTAGAGGTATGTCAGTTAGGAAAACAATATCACTTTGCACAATTCTTTGCATTGTACTGATGCACATAGATTAGAAAACTGTCCAAAAAGATGCATCCAAACAATTGGGCTTGACCTGTACATTAATAGTGCTTCTTAAGTAAGCACTGAGGTATACATTTCTGTCGTAGACAGTTAAAACTTTGTTAGAGATTGTCTAAGAAACATTTAATTTTTTTCAATAAGTATTTTTCCTGTATTCTTAATTTATTTAGTAGTGAACTTTTAAACTTGCATTATCAGTACTTAGTAATGCTCTTTACAATGTTCTCTGAAGGATCACCGTCATCACAGAATCATAGAATGGCTTGGGTTGGAAGGGACCTTAGAGATCACCTAACTCCAACCCCCCTGCCATAAGCAGGGATGCCACCCACCAGATCAGGTTGGCCAAGGCCCCGTCAAGCTTGGCCTTGAACACCTCCAGGGATGGGGCATCCACTTCTCTTGCCAACCCATTCCAGTGCTTCACTACCCTTACAGTGAAGAATTTCCTCCTAATGTCTGGTCTAAGTCTATCATCTTTTAATTTAAGACCATTCCCCCTTGTCCTATCATTATCTACCTGAGGAAAGAGTCCTTCTCGGTCTTTTTTGTTAGACCCCTTTAAGTACTGAAAGGCCTCAATGAGGTCACCCTGGAGCCTTCTCTTCTCCAGGCCGAACATCCCCAACTCTCTTAGCGTTTCTTCATAGGAGAGGTGCTCCAGTCTCTGATCATCTTTGTGGCCCTCCTCTGGACCCGCTCTAACAGCCCCACATCCTTCTTGTGCTGGGGGCCCCAGACCTGGATGCAGGACTCCAGGTGGGGCCTCACAAGGGCAGAGCAGAGGGGGACAGTCACCTCCCTCGACCTGCTGGTCACACCTCAGTTGGTGCAGCCCAGGATGCAGTTGCCCTTGCAGGCTCATGTTGAGCTTTTCATCCACCAGAACCCCCAAGTCCTTCCCTGCAGGGCTGCTCTCAGTGAGTTCTTCTCACAGCCTGTGCTCATGTCTGGGATTGCCCTGACCCAGGTGCAGCACCTTGCACTTGGACTTGTTGAACTTCATTAGGTTCACATGGGCCCACTTCTCCAGCCTGTCCACATCCCTTTGGATGGCATCTCTTCTTTCTTTGGTATCAACCGTACCACTCAGCTTGGCGTCATCAGCAAACTTACTGAGGTTGCACTCAATCCCATCATCTATGTCATTGATGAAGATATTGAAAAGCACCAGTCCCAAGACAGACCCCTGAGGGACACTGCTCGTCACCGGCCTCCACCTGTACATAGAACCATTGACCACCACTCTCTGGGTGCGGACGTTGAGCCCATTCCTTATCCACTGGGTGGTCCACCCTTCATATCTTTCCAATTTAGAGATTAGGATGTCATGTGGGGCCATGTCAAAGGCCTTGCAGAAGTCCAGGTAGATGACATTGGTCGGTCTTCCCTTGTCAACTGATGCAGTCACTCCATCAGAGAAGGCCACCAGATTGGTCAGGCATGATTTGCTCTTGGTGAAGCCATGCTTGCTGTCCCGGATCATCTCCTGGTCCTGCATGTGCCTTAACATTGCCTCCAGGGAGATTCATTCCGTGATCTTCCCAGGCACAAAGGTGAGACTCACCAGTCTGTAGTTCCCTGGGTCCTCCTTTTTACCCTTTTTAAAAATAGGAGTGATGTTTCCCTTTTTTCAGTCAACAGGGACTTTGCTTGACTGCCATGCTTTTTCAAATATGATGGAGATCGGCTAGGTGACCACATCAGCCAATTCCCTCAGGACCCTGAGAAGTATGAGGTCTGACTGGTCAAGGCACTTCCAAAGTCTGTAGCAGGGGTCTGGAGCTCTGTCACTTAGGACTTGAGCTCTTCTTCCTTTGTTACTGCTAGAGTTTGGGGTTGTTTTTTTCAATAAAAATGATGATGGAATTGTGCAAACGTTTGTTTTACTTTCCACCACTTCCAAATAAGTTTTTTCTTGCCTTTTTGTTTTTTATTATGGCCAGAACAGTATTTCTTTAATGAAAATGTTTCAGGAAAATAAATATTCTGAAGTCCCAAACAAACTTCAAGGTACAAGCATACAAGGTATGAAGTAGTGTGTTCACATGGCCGTAAGAGACCATTCCCACACCATTCACGTTACAGCCTAAGTAATAGGTCTGATCTTTTATGTACAGCACACTAATAATGGGGCAAATCTATTCAGAGGAATTGTTGCTTTTCTTGAGAGAGAACGGGTCTAAATGTTGTTAAAGTAGGAACAGAAAAACGCAGGTAGACATCAGAGTTAGAGAAGCTTGTCGGTAATTGATTCATTTTCATTGATGATGACTCCCAGTTGAGATTACATTTTAGTAATGACAATGTCAGTTTTTCTCTGAAGAAATTGTTCTAATAACACATCTTACTCCTAAACTTGGTTCTTTTCAATCCAGTCCTAAAGTTCTTGCAAGAAATCCTTTGATATCAGTTTATATATCTGGTCGATGAGATCTAATGTGAATTTCATGCTTCAAGATCATTATTTCTGTATTACAGATGTGTTTTTAATACTTTTTTTTTTCCTTTTAGCGCAAGCAACATATCTAATTTTCCCTTATGGAAGAACTCCTTAAAAATAATAAGATGTACTATTATATCAGAGAAATCTGTTTTTCAAAAGATGTGCTTTTTGATTAGAGGATGATTTTATTGTCTGTAGCAAGATTCAGGATTCAGTCAGGATTCAGTCGTTTGACTTTATTTGAAATGGAGAGGCTATCTTCTGTTCCATGTGATTACACTGACAATCAGTAATGCTTATGAAATAGTTTCAAAAATTAATTTTGTACTCCTTAAAAATTTCTTTTCTACCACTAAACTGGAATACCCTACGATTCTATGAATGAATTTTCTTGGAAAGATTTCATTCTGAAATGCTTACTCTGTGTTTGTTCTTCAGAGTTGCAGTAGGGGGCATCGTGGAGCAAGAAATTCAGAAAGTGTGTCATCTGTTTTAATCTTAGTTTGAGGATTTTGAGTAGGTTTTCCAAAGTCAGAACTCATGTTTATAAATCATCATAGGTTTATATGTATTACAGGGTGCCAAACAGAAAATGAAGTTTGCAAAAGTGAGGATGCTCATTTTACCTGGGTTGCTCAGCCTTTCTAAGACTGTACTTAGAATATATATATATATTATTTTTTTTTTTGAAAAAAATACCTTTCAGAGACTTAAAGTTAACCTAATGGTTTGATTACAGCAAAGGAAGCATCTGGAGAAAACTTAGTGAAAAAAACTTGAATATTTGGAGGCAATACAGCATTTAGTGATAAAATGTAAGCCTTTTCTACGGTATTTTCTATTCCTTGCTTTGTAGAACAAAGAAGAAAGAAACTGTCTTGTGAAAGTTTGGAAGTTCTATAGATTGTACTGAAAGTACAACTGCATTAGAAGTTCAGATTTTCAGATTGTTAAAAACAATTAGAAAAGCACAATCACACTTCTTGAGATAAGTATGTGATGATGTACTTCCTCACAAACAAATATATTCTGTGTCAGTACTATGGCTATTCAGACTGATAACCGGAACATACTTACGACAAATACAGATATTAAAAAAGAAAAAAAAAATCACAGCTGTTTGATAGAAGAGTTCTTACTAATAGGCGTTTGCATCATACGCTGTTTTGAAACTTTTGTCATACAGTACAGATGTTTAATTTTATCTTTGCTTCTTCCTATGATGATGTTGATAGCAGAATAGAATGTATGCTGTAAAGTGCTGCATGCCATAAATGTTTTACAATAATTCAGCACTACAATAAAGACAATAGCTAGTATGGCTTAGCAACTGTAGATAACCTACCTGTTTCTTTTGGGAGCAGGATTCTTATTTAAACAAATACGTGTTACTTTATAGTTCTCTCTCAAATATTGCTGATCCTGGCAGCTCTTGTTTTATCACTGTGTTTTTGAGATTTGCTCACTTAAAAAATGGCTCCTTTCCACTTTTGATTGCAGAAGGCATTATATCTGTTCCACGTATATTACATTGACCAAGAATGAACAAACATTCTTAAACCTCTGAAATTTATGCTTGAAGTTATGAAGCCATGAAATGTTTCTTAGGTGTACAACAGTGCCAAAAATCAGCACCTCATCTATCACACTCAGTATCTTGGAATTTACCTGGGTGTTTCTCTGGCATGTTTAAAGCAATTTTACTAAGTTATATATAAAATTTCAGACAGGAGAGGAGAAAGAAGGCTTGACTGATTCGGAAAATCTTTTGGCATCCTTCAGTTGTTCCAAAGTGATGATGGTCCATAAGTCATTTTACATAACTAAAATATTTTTTAAAAATAATTTTTGCATGGAACAATATTTATGCATGTTTTCAGTGATCGTTCACGCTTGTATATTTATTGTGGATTATTTATGTTGGATAGTATTTGGAACTAATTTACAAAGGGGCCTAATTCAAGTCCTGATCCATGAAATATTTTCTTGGTTTTCAAGTAGCTCTCTGAGGCAACAGAAGTATTTCTGCAACTAGGGGTTTTCAGGATTGTGCCAAGTCTTTCATCACTTGTAGAAACATTCTTCCACTGATTCTGGTGGAAGACATTTGGACCCTCCCTATTTGGAGAGGAAAAAGGTTTGGAGAAGAAAGAAGGAAAGTATTTATCACAGATAATTAGCTCTTAATAAATTTTGTTCTAAGAAGTGCAGAATGCCTCGCAGGAGACCGCTGCTAGCAGGTATATATACTTGAGAGGTATTTGACGCTCTCCTAAAGTTGCATCATAACTTCCCTCCACTTTCTGCATGCAGGATATGTTTCTTCACCTGTTGAAGTTAAGGCGTGTGCCAGTGCTAGCTGAAGATTGGAAGTACTTGGAGCTTTTCATGATCAGTCATCTGAAATATATTTTTGTCTTGTTGCTTTTAAAACATCCCCTTAACATACTGTTTGGAATGTTAGACAGCTTTCTTACACCTTCAAAGGCTTCAACAGCAGCATTTAAATGTGTCTGTAGGGGTTTATATAAGGCCTCACTTTCCCTCAGCTGAGTATAACTTGTGATTCAAGGGTTTGTATGCAAAATTCCTCTGGGGAATTTTACATGGGAAACTTCTTGTGCCTTCGTGTTTCCTGCCCAAGTTTTAGATAAGAAATTCTTTTTAACAACAACAAAAAAATCCTAGTCTTTTGTGAACTGATTTAGTTATTCGTTTTGTTATTTTTTTCATCTGTATGCTAAGAAAAAATGTTTTGTTTATATGCAAACGTGAAAATTGCTCACAATTCACAGCAAATACTCTTAGATACAATAGTCAGACAGTTACGCTAGGATAGTGTCAGGTATAAATATAGTTTTCTGTGACCTGACTTCTCCTTTTTCTGCCTGAATGGAATTTCTGGTCAAATTTCTAATATTTTTGCTTGTTTGGGAAGCACTGATTTAGATAAGGAATCCATAAATATTTGTAATTTTAAAGTATAATTTTTTTAAGATCTCAGTAAAACAGTAGTCTTCTAAAGTAAAACATTACTGTATCAGATCTGGTCACTGAATTGAATGTTTTGGGATTAACTAACTTTAAAACAGTTCTGCTAATTTAAATACAATTCTGTGGGTTCAGAGAAACTTTCCTCAGCTAGTCAGTGAGGGAATTGAGATTTCTTTTTCTTGATGTCTAGTTAGGAAATTGTCTTTCTTCCCTTAGGCTGCCAAGATATTTAGTCAGTTTTATCATAAAGTCTCTATATTAAGAGCTCTACTTTTAATCTTCCTCCGCATGCTGTCTCCTTCTGCAGGTAAAACAGAGAGTGGTTCCTAGTTCAAAAATTGTTGGACTTTCCTAGCACTAGCTGTTTGGTTCTTTTATTGTTAATTTAGGTGAAATGTGAAACATTCTTGACCCACTAAAGAAGAGCAGTTAAATTAAATGTAAATTTCAGCCTCAGAGTGCTGGGCTCCGTGCAGTTTTCCAAGGTAAACCGAATTGGGATGGATGAGAAACGGTTGTTTGAAATACAGCACCTAGACATTGCATGGACGTGGGGCACGGGTCCACGTGCAGTTTGTCAGATCTGGCCGACGGCGCTGCCTGAGGCTAACGCTGCTTCAGCGTGTACTACGTGTGATCAGTCTTCTGATCTCTGAACAAGCTGCATTAACGTAATTCGAGTAACCTGCAAACAGTGAGCAGGGAGGGGATTTGTAGCCCCTTCTGTGGGGCGTGTTACACCCGCGCCAGGCTGGGCTGGCAGGGCTGCGGGCAGGGTTGTGGCTGGAGGGAGCTCGCAGTGCGGGGTTGCCTCTAGAAACGGCCCTCCCCCTGGGGTCAGCACTAATGTGGAAACAGCCTGTGGTTACTAAGAAAAAAATAACTATATGTCAGTAATAACATTTATGAAGCTCATCTTTCCGTAGTATCGTGTCCTTTAATTGTTGTCTGATATTGTTGAAAACAATAATGTTGAAACCAGTATCTGGCAAACAGTTTTCTTCCAGTGGTAACATTTTCTTTCATAAGTGAAGTCTTTGTAATCTTCTGTTCCATTTGAATTTACCTACAGCCTTCTCTGTTGCCAGAGTCCAAATCTGGTCCTTTATCCAGCTGTCTAGTTAGATGGGAGCTGTAAGAAATTAAAGTGTTTCAACGCCTCTGCCTCTGTCGAGTGAAGCTGAAATGGGTCAGCACTTCACATGATGTGGGGCCAAGGTGATGCTGTGCCTACACCTTACTGCCTTTAACCCAGTCTGAAAGTTTGGAAGAAATAACTAGAAATAACTGAATTAAAGCTATAAAAGCCATGGTCCTTTCTGGCCTTGTAAAGCTACAGAACAGGCATCATCTAGACAAAGTGGCCCTGAGAGCTAACATCTGAAATACTTCCACTATAGAAGACAGCATGAGCTTAACTTTATTTTGGGAAAAATCCCCATAACTCTTCAAAAGGCAGTTAAACAAAATCCTGAAATGTGTTGACTATTATAACAACATCTGCTTGAGTCCCTTATTGCAGCATAGCGTCATGAGGAATTGTTAAATTACCAAGATTTTAAGCAACATAGTAGTTTGTTTTTCCAGTTGTCATCTCTTCTGCTTTCTTGATCTTCTGTCATTGAGGTTCAATGGGGCTTTTAATGGGTTAAGTTGACTTTATACAGTTAAGTCACATATGCCTTTGTGGTGAAGCCCATGGATTCATCAAATTGGCCAGCGCTGCATGATGGCTCCCTCAGGCTTACACCACAGGCGATTACATGTATCCCTTGAAGAGAGGTATCAGCTTAGGGTAACAAATACTGAGGTATGGACAGATTTGGGAACACTCGCCGCATATTCTCATGCGGCTTTGTAGCCGTATGCTTTGCTTGTCATTGCCCAGGAC
This sequence comes from Cygnus olor, assembly GCF_009769625.2. Taxonomy (NCBI): domain Eukaryota; kingdom Metazoa; phylum Chordata; class Aves; order Anseriformes; family Anatidae; genus Cygnus; species Cygnus olor. The sequence goes on along the minus strand of NC_049176.1, from coordinate 15,768,558 downwards.
TGCAGTGTTTGTGAGTAGGTGGCAGGCTGACCTGCTTTCCCTGCCAAATTATTCTTTATTTGCTAATTTAATTTTCTGACCCTTTCCAGATAGGCTTTGCTCATTTCCGAGGTCTTGTGCATGCACAAGTGAGGAACAACGTTGTGAGCTGTCTCCCACCCATTTTCATTCTTGATTATCATATATTTCACTCTGTGTGCATTTGTCCTATCACTTGTCTGATGCCAGCAGGTAAACAAACATTCAGAGGGGTGGGGAAAGCCCTTGTGCTTATGAGGTAGCAATTGTTAAGTCTGGTTCTCTCCTTTCTCCCCCCAAAACAAGAGTTAACCCCCATTTTTGTGGCTGGTACCCATACTGGCATTGTGTTTTTTTGTAGCATGCCATTCTGTACCTCATGCACTAAATATTCTCATAAAACTGCACAGAACCATACTACAGCTCAATGCCTGAACTAATTTCATTTTAATGACAATCGAACTTTGCCAACACCTGCTTAGAGCAGGGTGTTTGGAATAATTAAAAGTCAAAGTGCATGACATAGAGTAATATAAGTAAAATAAGACTAAAGTGAGTCAGTGGATTTGCCTTTGAAGTACATTTGATGTTGAGAGAGAAGAAAAAGCAGTGGTTAAATACTGCAGCGGTCACTATACTGAAATTGCTCGTTAGGAGAGTTTTTCATAAGAGTCCACTTGCTTCTTGCATTACTGATTTAGAGGTTGGTTTCTAGTTATATTTGTGTAGCTGCAGTAGATTTTTTTTTCATTGGGAAACTTTGATCAGTGTGATTTAATGAGGAAGTAGATGCAGAGTAGGTATACATGCAAACATGTCCAGATTTCCAAATGTACATCTCTTAAAGTTTCTGTTTTCCATAACACAGAATAGTGGCTACAGGAGATGAAAGGAATGTGAAATAATTGAAATCAGTAGACAGCAGCAGCAGTGTAAAATCCCTGCCCATGTATCCCAAGCCTGGAGCTTGTATTCAAGCTCCTATTTAGTTGAAAACAACAATAAGCGTTTTTATGGATGTTGACCTATTAAGAATTTGTGGGGGAAGTTGCTGTGTAGGCTCCTCTCTCGATAAATTCTTTTCAGAACTCCCCGCATAGCGATGTTTCCTCCTTAAAGACAACAAATGCCTTTCATTTGAAGATATCGTAGTGCTTTGAGCCAAATGTTAGTCATGTTAACAAACCTAGAAGTAACGGTTGTGACTGTCCAGTCTGCCTCCATAAAATAAGCTGCAGGACTGAACAGTAAGTTACTTATATACTTATTAACATGTTTCATTTGGATTTTTTCAAAGAACTGGAAACACAGCCGGATTGTACATCCACCTGGGGTCTGGTGAGCTGAACTGATTGTGTTAGCAGTTTGCTAGTACCATTTGGCACCAGTACAGAAATACGTGTGCTTTCCAACTTGATCCCCTCACCAGAAATTAATAGGAGGAGTAGTGAGGGTCATCTTGGTTGGTGCCTGGAGTGCACGGTCTGGGAGGTGTCAGTTTAAGTCCACAGTTAATATTGTGCTCAAAGCTAGTGGTCTAAAAATGAACCTAGAACGAAGGCCTGATACGGCTTGGGGAGTGACTTTCAGACGGGTTCTCTGTAAAGGTAGCCTTGCTGAGAAGGGCTGCGGGACACGCAAGGTCTCAGGCCCTGGGGAGAGGGACGTGGTGAGTCGGGTGGCCAGAAGTCCCCACGCCAGGTGCAGTACGGTCAGGAGACGGAGCATGGTTTCACCCTGCGCCTGCTCTGCCCTCGGTCTCTCCCTCTCCCACGTGCTTCTCTTCCGCAGGGCCCAGAAGCCTGTAATTCCTGCAGCTCTTCTTTCTCTCCCCAGCTGCACTTTCCCCCAGGTGAAGAGCTTACTTGGCTGGTTTCCCACCCCAGCACTCTTCCTTCCCTGTGTGTCCTTGCCAGAGCAGGAGGATACATGGATGGGCGAATTTTGCCCTAGCGTGTTGCATGGCAGCATGTGATGGCCTTCGGGGGAAGTTGCTGTAGTGCCTCACCTTCTGGGCACTGCAGCACTCTGCCTTCCGTTTTGTGAAAACAGTTAAATACCCAGGCTCTCCTCTTGGCGCAAAGCAGAAGGCAGAACGGTTACAAAAATCAGCAGCAGTAGAAACCACACTTTCCCAGGCTTCGGTAGGCTCATTTATTTATGCCGTGGCTGAGGGCTGTGATAGCCAAAGCTGATGCATTGTCCCATGCAGACAGGGCTGCTGGCTCTGGCTGCGCGTAGCTCGTCGGTGGGAATCATAGCGGCAATGCACTTCAAGCTGCCAAGATTCCCAGCACTTACGAGGATGTTTGCCAGGTTGTCTGTGCAGGGGTTTTTATGCTGTCAAAGTTGATAGCTTTCTCACTGAGGTAGCTGTTGAAGATTTCGAGGTATTTTTAGGAAGGCTAGCCAGTGGGTTCTCTTGCTGACTTTTATTTGGCAGGTCTAAATATTCCACTTTAAGGAACAAATCCTGGGTGCATCTTCTTATGAAGGGGGTAAGAATGTGTGACTAATTTTTGTGAACAGTGGTAATTCCTGTGTAAAATCATGATGAAAATAAGCAGCAGACTTACAAGTTATGATAAATCCTGGAGTATGTCACTGTCTTCCAGCGTGTTTAAAATACGGTGTCGTTTTTATCTGGGATTTTTAACTGATTCTGTTAGTTTTCTGTTTGTTTTTTCTTTTCAGTTCCTAATTAATTCATTTATAAGGGCTTATGACTTGCAAGGGGAGGGAGGGGGGAAGAGAATTGGGGCACTTTCCCATGGGAAAGTAAATAGAGTTTCCCAAAAGCACAGTTTTTTTCACATTAAATCATTTTCTTAATCTATTTACATACTTAGAATGTAACATAAAGCAGAGTTTTATCAGGATTTCTTAATATATGTAAAGTGCTACATGATGTTTAATGTAATACAAGAATGTTCTGGTTTTTTTCCTTGTGAATGCAAATGAGGTTACACTGAGGTATAACTGGATTATATCTGCTTAACTAGATTAGGAGAAGTAATTTTTTTTTGAGCGAATCACTTCCTTATTGGATCATTTTTGGAGCCTTGTGGAAAAGGGCTTACATCCCTCAGCCTCACAGCTCTCTATGGAGACACTGAAGCTACAGGTTTCTTCAGGTGGTATCCCTGAACGTAGTGTGTAGGACAGGGATGAGACTTGGGGAAGGACAAGAATGTTGCTGGCTGCTCTGCGCCTTCTGGGGCTAAATAAAATAACAGTACTTGTGTTAAAATAACACCTCTCCGGCTGTCAAATCCTAGTTTCAGTTTTCAGTATTCGATGTGAATTGGTTATTCTTAGAAGTAGCAAAAATGGTATGGAAAATGTAAAATTTGGGCTGTATGTTAACGTACTGGAGAGAGTGAGATACAACGTTAGCTAGTGGGGGAAGGTTTTTTTAAGCGTGTCGGTTTTCTGTTGCTCCACATTAATGCAACACGCTTTGCTTATCTGAAACAAAAGGCTTTTAAATATTGCTGGTTTTCAGAGGAATTGCTCATAAAAATATCAGTTGAATTTTTAATTATGAAAAGCCTTCATAGAAGATCCTTGCAGACATAATAAGCTCATTTTTAGTTCTTGTAGAGGAGTGGAAAAGGATGGGTGGAAGGGAAAATTTTTCAAAAATAAGATTTTTTCATGAAGCATTTCTGATTGCTATTTTTTAATTGTTCCATAGAATCATTTTACACTTAAAAAAAAATAATAAAAATTTCTTTTTCAGAATTTTGACCCCAACCAGTAGTTTCCAAGACATTTGGACACTCTATAACTTCCTCATAAGCAATGAGGTATGAAGTTTTCATTATTGTTTTGTCAGATACACTTCTATTGCAGTTTTCTGATTATTTAAAATAGTCAGGAGGTTAGCTGTCTCATCATTATATTTCCATTAAACTAGAATTTTGAGGATTATATTTTGTTTATTAGACATTAGACATAAAAATATTTTTTTAGTTGATACCTACCAAAAATTATTAGAATCTGTACCAGTATTTGAGTTGCTTGCCTGACTCTTGGTGCATTCGTTTGTTAAGAAGGACTTGTAGAGAGTAAAAGCATTGAAGCTGAAGTCTCCAAACCATCCCTGACGTAGTGATTTTAAGAGGATAGAGAGTTTTGCTAGGTTAAAGATTGGGTCAGATGATCTTAGAGGTCTTTTCCAACCTAAATGCTGCTATGATTTTGTGATTCGTTGAGCTGGGTAATTCTATGGAGAATCCTGTGTGTAGTTCAGAGAAAAGAAGATAGATTGAAATTATCAGTTATTCATGAATTTTAACTCATTTGTGCTGAAGGACTTTAAGAAGAAATAGAAATAAATGTTTGCAGTATAATAGAGGTGTTTTTCCATTTAGTGTACTGCATTTTTCAGATTTGCAGTCCTCTTCTATACAGGAAAATATATCTATTGTTTTTCAGACCTGTACATATGGGGTGACTGTATTTATGGAATTAAAGCAAATCAGAACTTACTTTGGTTGCTATAGATTTAAAGGGTAAAATAAGAGGGGAGGAAGAACAATTGAAGATCTTCTACATTTTTGCAGAAATGGTTCAAAAATGGAGCTGGGGTGGTATCTGTCCCTCCCATCATGTACAATCGTGATTGTTAATTGGTAATATTTAATATTATAGCACATAGCATGATTTTATTCATTTATGTACTGTCTGAACTTGAGAGCCTGTTAGATAATACATTAATAATATCTATCTGTTACACCAGCTGTATAATTTTAATTGATATGCGATACTTGGTAATTTACTTTGGTAATTCTTTGCTCTTTGTTCTTTGTTTTAGATATATAACAGTATAAAATTTACTGCTGAGGAGCTTTATGAGTGTGTTTCACAAGAGTTGTATCGGTAAGCCAATTACTGACCACATCAAATAGGTTTTGGGACAGCATTTTACTATATACCAGAGTAATGTAAGAGAAATTGTTCTGTTAAATAAAATAATTGCCATCCTAAGAAGGGGCTAGGGATGAAGAATGGAGATTTTTTTCTTATGATATACTGTTACAACAGAATGCGAGAGGACAGAATAGAAATTAGAGATGAGCCAACAGCACCCAGGAGATTTTCAGCTGTTTGACTCCAGGGCAAGGTGCTGGTCCCGCTACCCCGTACCAGTTTTGGATTCATGGTTTAGTGGCAGACAGAGCCATTATAGGTCAGCATCTCTTATAAGGTAGGATAGAATGCGAGACTGCATTTAAATCGATTTGATTATAACTGCAGTTCTGTTTGTAGCAGAACTTGTCATTACTATGAGAACTTAGTCATAAATTAAGCCATTGTGTGTAGTAAAGTACAATTAGAAAAAAAGGAGAACCAAACTTAAGGTTCCGAGTTCTGTTTCCATTTTATTTTATTTCTTACAGTTCAGCCAGAGGGAAATAAACGATCTGTTGTACAGCTGAGTTAAAGACCTTGGAAACATTAATCTAAAAATAACTGTCATACAAGTCTTAGTTCTTTACTGGAAATTTTCTGGCTCATAAGAAGGTTTTTTCTGAATTTGTGTAATTGAGGGCTTGTAAAATCAGGTTCAATGGAGTTTTTAAAATGCCATGAATTTATATAAATAAATTTATTTTTTTTTAATAAATCATGAGTGGATAATAAAAGGTAGGTAAATATTTTCTTTGAAGTTCCTGTTAAAGCATGCATATAATATATATATATATATGAATTAGCTGTAACTTACCAGAATATGAAGTGTGGTTCCATGAGCTGTGTAAATGGCTTGCAGATTATTTTAACCCAAGTAGGAAAATTGTTCTGGAAACCTTCCACTTGCCTGCCTGGATTGATACTGATTTCCTAATTCTTCTGTGAATTTAAAAGTGCTCATTGCTGGGTGGTGGGAGAAAAGTTAGGCAGGGAAGGGAGAGATTCCATCCATGTGTCAGCAGAGACAAGTGGTCTGCGAGCTTAGCAGGCTTCAGCTGGTGACCACAGCTCCCAAACAGCAGTTTTCAGACATTTGTGGACATCGTTGTCATTGTCTGTGTAAAATCTACAGTGTTACAGCCTTGGGTATTGTGCTACGGGTATCAAGGAAACTCCAATTTCTTGATGTTTGAAAGGTGTCCCCAGGTCCGTACTTTGTCAGAGGGCCCAAAAACGTGGAGTGTTTTTGTGATTTCTGTCTGCCACAGGAGGTTTCATGGCCAAAAAAGATGTTCTCAGCAGAACTTTGGTTTCTGTGATGAGTGGTGCTACAGGGTGAGGGGGATGTTTTTGTTATCTAGAGGTTACAAGCTTTGAAAACATACAAAGTTAATCCACAGGATTTTAAAATCCCTCTTATGCCTAACTCTTGTTGTCAGTTACTACAGGAATGAAGCTAGGTGCTATTACAGACGGGAAATAAAACATAACTCCACCCAATAAACGTGGGGTGGTAAATGAACTTTTAAAAGGACTCAGTTAAAAGGAGGTGTTCCAAGAGCAAAAATGCAGGATGGAGGCTGCTTTAAGGCAGGCTGAATTACCCGGGCTTCAGCAGAAGTTCCTGAACGAAGTGTTTCCCCAGTGTCAATTACCAGTGAGCATTTTTACTTCAGCCTGGCCCCTGGAGGAGGTGGCTTAGTGCAGGATACTTGTACTGTGACTGTTCCTTTCTCGGGATAAACCCAAGATGCTCTCTACTTGAGATTTTGACCCAAAGTATTCCTTCTTATCTGGAGAAGAAAAGGACTTGTTAAAGTTAGATAGCCACAGCTACATGCACAGTTCTCACTGCTTCCCTATCTCTGTGTGGTGCTACAGGCTTTGGTATCACAGCAGCCTTTAGAAGATGCCAGCCCGGGTCTTTACGATATAAAGATCCGGATCTTAAAGACATAAATGTAACAAAGGTCTGACCCTTCCCCAGACATCTAGTTGTTGCCATTTTTTGCGTTTTCAACAAGTTAACAATACAGGTTTTTCCAGTAAGACACCAGGAACTTCTGTGTAACTTTTTTTTTTTTTGAACTGAGCCTCCCTACCAGTTGCCTAATAGATGCCGGTCTTCCTCTTACAGATCTGAGCAGTGCTGATGTGAGAGCTCTGCTTTTCTCTTTGTTTGTTTTTCCTGTTGCTGCTTCACTTATAGTGGTAGAGATATGGTGAAAGCGGGGTGGGGGGGGGGGCAGAGAGAGAAAGCAAAGCTTTTTGTAACATGACAAAAATACCATTGGAGTGAAGCTTTTTCCCTCTGAATAGTGGGAACATACCACAGCCCTGAGCTGCTTCAGCAGAAGAATTGGGTAGATGGAGAGGAGTTTATGCAAAGCCCTTATTCTTCCTCCCTCCCTTCCTGCTCAGCTGTGCTCTGGGGGGAGCAGAGGTGCTGGGTGGCAGGAAGATTTCAGAGGGGACACTCGTTTTTGTGGCAAGCAGCTAATGCGGAGACTTAGAGTCTCCAGGTTGCTCCCTAAGGCTTTGGAGTTTTCCCTGTGGAGGGGCTGGTAGCAGTTCGTGTCGACAGACAATGAATTGATGTGGAGGCGTTCCTTCGCACGATAAAGGCATACCCGGACTCATCAAATGTCCCCAGCTACCGCGGGCTCTGCAAACCACGGCCCCAGCCATCCCCGTGAAACTCCCCCGCCTCCTGTACGTTGGTCCCGGTCCTGCGGGCGCCCTGCCATGTTCGCCACCCTCACGCTGCCATCGCCACGCCGAGCAGGGTCTCACGGCGCCTCCAGCAGTTTCGTGCCCTGCTGCATTCGCCACCCCTCGGGACAGGCCCGGTGGTCTGCTGGAAGGTATTTGCCGTCCGCCATCCATCACTGTGTTTTGGAAGGTGCAGAAACACCCTCTCTCGACCCATTTAAAATTATTTCAGGCGGGAACTGTGGTAATTACATGTGAGCTAAAATGTTGCACTGTTCCGCGGTGTAAATCCTGTGCTAGTATCATGCAATTTACCATTTTAGCCATTGCACAGCGGCTGCTAGAATAACGTAGGGGAGATTTTAATTAGATATGGGTGACTTATTACCCAAGGCTCAGCTGAGCTATTTCTCTGTGCCAGTTTTTAAGAACTCCTCTCTAAAGACTGTTGAGGCGCTTGCAGCATTGGAGAGGTTGGACCTGGCGATGGAGCTCCTTTGGCTGGAGGATGGGTGGTCGTCAGTGCGGCTCTGCCAGTGCTGGGCGTTATGTCCAGAGAAATGCTGTTTGTTTTAACTGCTCTTCAGTCGTCTGCACTGGCGGGCTGATCCTCCAACCTAAGTGACCTGTGAGAGTGAAAAGTGCCGAGGGTATGGTGTGTATCCTTCTAACTGCCTTAGTTTGAATTGTATTATATTCAAATATATAGATATAGATATACACATGTATGTGTTTTAGAAGTTGATCAAGTGAAAGAAAACCTAACAGATCTAGCTGATGGGAATAAAATCTGCATGGGTACAGCCATGGAGAAAGTAAAGTGCATAAATTTGTGCTTGGCATGGTTTAAAAAGGAAAAAGATTTAAGAGGCTGGTCTGGTAGCCCTCAGGCTGCAGTCGTGATTTAATCCTGCTTTTTAAGGAGAGTCTTTTAAATGTTCTTTTCAGCAAGTATCTTGGAAAACCAAAGCTGCAGAATGTTTTTTGTGTAAGCAGGTTTAGGTTTCTCTTTCGAAACAAAGGTCTATTAAATAACCAGTCTCTGTAGTCAAGAGATTTACTGCGTGTGTAAATATGCAAACATAAGAGCGATGGTTCGAATTGTACCTACCATTATAAAATCCCTGTTCTGTCAAGAAAGCTGATGTAAGTGGCCTTTCAACACTGATTATTTTTTTAAACTACCTTTGTGTATTACAATGAAAAGCAAAACATCCAAAGCAGCTCTGCCACTTTGCTGAGTTGCAGTTTGGCTTTTTTAAGGTATTTGTGTAAAACCCCTGTTTTTAGCAGCTTTAAGGCAAAAGTTACTGCTGTTTCTTGCATTTTATGGAAATTGCCTCTACAATTATATAGATCACAACTGTGTAGTTTGTCTTTTGTAATATCGTTTTTTAGTTAAAAATGGTAATAAATTGTATTTTCTTTGAGTCAGGACAGCAGGTTTCAAGCTGTGCAGCCACTGTCTTGGTAGGCAAGCAGCACCTTGTGGTGGCTGCTCCGGCTCAGATGTTACATTTGTCTGCAAATACTGGCAGTTACCCAGCAGATAATGTGGGGGAGTGGCTGCATCAATAACTTGTGTGTAGATGTGTGGATTTTTTTTTTACCAACTAATTCCAAGTTTGGAGACAAAAACAAGAACAGGTATTTTGGCAAGTTTACAGCTTAGAGAAAAGGCAAAGTGTGCAGGAAAAAACCCTCAAACCACGTGAGGAGGTACAAATGCAGCAGACCTGTGGTGGTTCGGTGTCTGCAGGTTGATTTTTAGGAAGCGAGACATGCGGAAAGAATGTCCTGGCTCCGGTCATTTTGCCAGTGCTTACTTAAGCACTGTGAAGATGGAAGGTTTGTTGTGCTTTCTTTCAGAGGAACCACTGGCATTGGAAAGGTTTTCACATGCCGAGCTACTATTTCAAAACCCATCACTGTCTGCCAGCCTGCCCTGTGTTCCAAACCAGACTTTGGGCTTTTCTGACTCCAGAAAATGTTTCTTATATTTAACTTCTACGAGCACAAGCTTATAAAAGTGTCTCTTCTTCTGTGATTGGTGGCGCTCCAGGGATTAGCAGAAAAAATACAGATGTCAGGCAAGTGCAAGAGCCACAGGACCTTCTATACCCACTAGAGACTGAAGTTAAACTTTCCACATGCCTAAAATGCGGATCTCTGTAACATAACAACTGTGGGTGGAACTTGGTTCTGTCTGTGGGCCAGAGATGTACAGGAACTGCAGAGCTGAACTGCAGCTAAACACCTTCTGTGAAAAGTGGCAAAATTTGGTGTTAGTTGAAGGCTTGGTTTGTGTTGAGATTGAAATAGTGTTTGCTGTGTGCCTTTTAGGCTGTTGCATTTTAAAGGTTTCATTGCAGGATACAGCTGGGAGCATGTAATGGTTAGCTGGCTCTGCAATAAGCTTACTTTATTTTTACAGCAAAAGATTAACATCTGGATTTCCAGAGGTACAGAATGTTCTCTGCTTTTGACAGTGTTAAAGCACAGTATTAGAATCCATTGGAATTCTGTTTTAAAGCAATATGCTGAAATGTTCCTGTCTATAAAATGGGATCCACTGTGTCCTGATAACCTGGGTTTGTATCTTTTCGTCTCTAGAGAAAGACTGGAAGTTGGATGTTGCCAACTGGCCCAGCTGGAGCACACTATTAAGCAGTGCAACGCATCTGCTCACATGGAAGCAAAGAACAGGGGCTGGCTGTGACACTTGACTCAAGGTGTGGAGCTGCGGTGCTCACCTCCTTTTGTTTGCCTTGCCCACATGAAGTCCTGCTCCTCAGGGGCATGGTGGGAGGGAAGGGAATATTCACGGAGCCAAAAAAATCTGCCTTCTTCTTTCTCAACGGTGCCGTTTTATATTTGAGTTGAAGGGAAAACAAAAACAAGTTATACATGTATAACATTAAATGTCAGAATTTCTGCCAGTTGCAAGCTAGTAGAATTTTCTGTCTCAAGTGAGGGTCTCTGGATCGATACAACAAAATTTTGGGACACACCAAGATGTGCTGGACCGGTGTTCTAAATGCTAGAAGTTTGTGTTGGAAGTCAGAGCTGTTACTAATAGTTATATGGTTATACAGAAAAATAAGGGTAAGGTTTTTATTTCTCCTGGCACTCTGGAAGTGAACAGTGTGGGGAAAAAAGGGTTTTGTGATATCTAGGCTCTGAAAAGACTGGAAGGAAAGCAGTTGACTGCAAAGCCAGATGCCCATGATGCTTGCACTCCTACAGATATGAAGGACTAAAACACAGATGCAATATGTGTCCTATGTACTGCACTACATAAGGCTGAAGGGAGGATATAGAATGAGGAAAGAAATGGATTAATGCTTGTTTTATTTAAAAACAAACAAACAGACAACACACACACCCCACAACTCATGTAACTGTTTGTCCTGAACCTCTTTTTAAGTACTTTTGTCAGAATATTCAGTATGACCTTTTCCAGTGAAAACTCTGGGCTGTTACCAGCAGTGAAACCAGGATCATTTGTAATTAAGCATGTGAAATATGCTTTAAAAAAAAGTATTAAGTTCAGAAGAAAGTGGCGTTTTTCCTTTGTTAAAATATCCACTTAAATCTTGATGCAGTGGAAACTTGCTAGAAAAATTCTTTTAGTAAAGTCCTCATCCTTCTGTCATCTTTTCTTGTAAAGACACAAGCATTTTTTTTCCTCTGTGTTACAGTGACTTGCCTCTGCTCTTCAGGTGACATCTCTCGTTGAATGTATTGTATTGTTGCTTTCTAAAACTGCTTTAAGTCAACAAAACTTTCTAACAGCCATTTTCACTGCTGCTGTGGCCTTTAAAGCTACCTCTTTTATGTATGTATTTGTATAGAGATGAGATGACCAGTAAAGTTCTAGAAGTGTTTATTTTGATATTAACTTTTGGATGTATTTGTAAAAATCTTTATTGTAAAAAAAAATAAAAATCTAATTTATTGTTATAATAAATGACAGTTAATTCTAGATGATAGTGTTGCTTTGACAAGCTTTATTTTCACTCTATTTGCTTAACTGCTGTGGATGCAAATTTAATGCAGTTCTCTTCCCTGATTTGAAGTGCCTAGTGCTAAGTAGCTTGTAAAAGTAACTATCAGAGCAAAATTCTTATTGGGGATATTCCCATTGATGCTGTTATCCCACAGTTGTGGGTAAGACACTGTGTTCAGATAATCTTATTTGGCAGTTTGTACCATATACATAGGAAATTAGACCTACTTACGTGCATTACATTTGTCTGCCTTAGCTCATGGCTACTTTTGATAAACTTTAGGGGGAGAGAGTTGACAGATTAAGACACTACTTCAGCTTTTCTTTTCTTATAAAGACTCTTCCTGTGAGAACACACCCAGTTTTACAGCTTGGCATAATCAGTAACTCCTTGGTCTCGATTTTCTGCTCTGCTGTCCAGCTGTAGTATGCTGCTGATGCATTACACGGTATCAAGTAGAAACACGCTGTAGCAGAAGCCTGTTCCTAGTGGTAGCATCAGTCAGCTGTTACCTTGTTGAGAGGTGATGAGTTCAGAACGGCATGGGGACAGAAACAAGCACCACCATGGGTGCAGCTTTATTTCCTATACCTACTTGCTTAATGCTTAGGAACACACCTAAATGAAGTTTCTTGAAATGATTCAGACACAGGACCAATTTCTCATAGCACCTTCAGTACCACCCCACTTCAATTTGCATGGCCCCTAGGAGCAACACTTTCTCACACCCAGGGGCAGTAGCTGGATGTGGTGAGCCAGGCCTCGGTGCCTGCACCCACGAGCTCAGGGATCTCAAACCACAGGCACATGGGGTACACAGCCCTTCACCCCCCTAAGGCTGAGCTGCAGCAGTTCAGTTAAATGTCCTAGGTTGCTTGCCTGAAGCCTATGTGCATCTGAAACTCCCATTTCACTGTTGTAAGTTGTTTGTAAACTGTTTCGTTAAAGAAATGAACATCAAGACACAGCACACAAAGCCTGTGGTGCAAGGATTTCCCAAAAGGTACCTTTAATGTGTTTGCATGAGCAGCAAGCAGTTAAGTGCTAGTCTTGGCACCAGGAGTTTAGATGTGCAGCACTACACCTTCAACACCAAGTCATCCAAACCAACATTTTATCCATATGAATAGAGAAAGTGAACTAAAACATAGCACTATGAGTACATTCGAAGTCAAGTTATCGGTGTTCTATCACATTTTCAGTTTGTAATATTAGAAAAATAAACTTAAAACAGTTACTAGTCAGATGAATACATTTTCATTGCCAACTTGGAAGAGTTTAAAAAACATGAGAAAAACCCCACACTTAAGTTTGTTTTACAAATGTTAGGTCAACCCTAGTAACAAAACTGCTGTACAGAAAGCACCCTCTACGTTTTTGTCAAAATACTTGGAGCCAAAGTAATTTTCCCATGCTAGAAAGTCACAGCTATGTTATGTTCAGAAACTCCATTTAGATCTAATGAAAGTGTTGCATACTAAGTTGCAATATTGTAGCAGAGGCAAAAGCTCAGAAGCTCAACTACAGTGGTAAATTGCAGTCCCACTCACTATCTGTGAACTCCAAGGTTGTCTTTTTGCTTCAATAACCATTTATCTGCCGTTTTCATTTCAACAGATAAAATACTCCGTTGAGTATATAAAAACTGTTATAAAAAGGCAATCATAAAAGATAAGGTATTGGCAGGCATGTCAGGTTTTTTAATAAAAAAAATAGCCATTATATCTATTTAAATAAGGCTTCTTGTTACAGATTGTTCCAGTTACTGAAGAAAACAAGGCCTGATGAAAAAACGATCCCCCCCATAAACTTTACACTTCCTGCCCCAAGAACACATTGTACAGAAAAGAAAACATCATTTAATGTGCAAAGTGACAAAAACAAACACTGGGGGAAGCTCCTGAAATGATATGCTCCATCTAGTTTCTCTTGCAATATCGTCAAAGTCTTAAAAAAAAAAAAAAAAAACCACCACCCTGAAACAAAGTTCTAAAATACACAAAAAACCCTTCATCTTGATATTCTTTCCAAAACAAATATGTACAGCACATTAATATGCAATATGCAAAAGCTCTGTGTTGCTGTTGGCAACATCTATGCCCTCCCCAACCCTATTCACAAGTGTACCTCTACTGAAACACAATTACATCACTACGCCTGTTAGTTTGAAAAGGGAATTTAATTCACCTAAAACTTGTAAAGTTTTGTGTAGGGGCTCCATTCATTTGATTCTGGATTGTAGGCTTCAATTGTGTTCAGGAATTCGTTGCCATCAAATCCCCCAACTGCATAAATAGTGTTTGCCACCGTCGTGATGCCGGCATTGCTTCTCGGAGTAGTCATATTTCCCATCATCTTCCACGCGTTTTTAGCAGGGTCATACATCTCCACACAGCTCACCGCGTGAGAGCCATCAAAGCCTCCACCAACAAAGAGTTTTCCTATGAAAAAGAGACAAAATTGGTGTTTCACTGCTAAGCACCCTCTATACTTCCAAACACAGCCTTCCTTTCCCGGCAGACCAAGCCAGAGCGAAGGAACGTAAGGGTTTCCTGGCAGAAACTTGCTTTTTTTTAGGTTCTGGACTCACAGCACTGACCTGCTGAGCTCTTCTGATCATTAGGGCTGATTGGTCTGAAATAATTTCCAAAGCCCAAATTCAAACAGGTGCAGTTCTGGAAGCTGCAAGGGTGATGTTTGGGGGGGGGGGAGAAAAGAGAGAGAAACACAGAAAAGAGAGAGAAACACAGAAAAGAGAGAGAAACACAGAAAAGAGAGAGAAACACAGAAAAGAGAGAGAAACACAGAAAGAGAGAGAAACAGAAAAAAGGGCTGGGCGAGATGCTCCTAAAGTCAGAGCTTTTCATTTTTCTGGTTACAGTTTTTAAGTAATTGAAGGCATAAACCAAGTTCTTCCAGTATTTTTTACTCCCTTTATTAGAATACAAAGGAATACACCTTCGTGTTCTACTTTCACCGTAGCTCAACATGAAAAATTCATTAAGCATAAGAGGCTGCGTAAGACTGCAGAAGCCTACCATCGTGAACAGCCACTCCAGCTCCCCGTCGAGCCATGTTCATGGGTGCGATCAGAGTCCAGGTATTGTTCTCTGGATTGTAACGCTCCACGCTGCTCAGGCAGTTCCACGATTCTGCTCCCCCAATTATGTACAAATACCCGCCGAGCTCGCACACTGCAGACTGATGTCTCCCTGCAACCGAACACCACGAGTTACAGAGCAGCACAGAAGCAGTGCACTAACAACTTGCCACAGCAGCTGAAACTTAACCAGCTTTTTTGTTTAAAATCCATGGTTTTGCAACTGCCCTTTTTCCCCTCCCTCCCAAATTACACAGCAGACTTACGGATGTTAAGTGGAGCACAACTTGTCCACGATTTTGTTAGAGGATCAAACACATCACAGTTCTTAAGTCCCTTTTGGCCATAAGGATCTGAACCACCAACAATGTAAAGTTTTCCATTCAGGGCACATACTCCTATTCATGTAGGAAAGAATAATAAGTAAGCTAATAAATTAATAAAGAAAATAACAGTTGATCAGCTGCAGAGGCGTTACCTGCATTGCAACGATTGGTTCTCAGTTCCGGAACAGGAGTCCAGTCATCTATTTCTGGCTCATACATTTCTCCACAGCTCAAGTCATCCGAGTGGCCATTTGACCCACCCACGACATATAGCTGCCCCTAAATGGAAAAAATGTGTACCTTTCACATACAAGCGGTCAACTCAAAACATTACCACTTTAGTAACCTTGTAAATTCAATTAAGCAACTTGTAGTACTGTTTTATAAGGTTTCCAATATTTGTCCCACCTATGTTTACATAATCTCAACATATCATCTGATCTCCACACACCATTAAAACTGCCATCTGGAACCGAGCTCTCGGTGTTCTCATAGGTGCAATGAAAGTCCAAGCGTCCTTCTGCGGATCATAGCATTCCACTGTGCGCAAGCATTCCTCTCTGTTATATCCACCTAAAATCAAAAGGTTAAATGGTATCAAACTTCCAAAGACCAATTGCACCCCTTCCAAATTGAGCAAGCTGTTTTAAAGAACTGTTCCTACTTCTCTTACCTGCAGCGATCAGCTTGCCGTTAAGTTCAGCTGTGCCCAATCCAGACCGAGCATACTGCATGGGAGACATGGGCTTCTCTATTACATCGTTTGGCTGAAGCTCAAAGCTCAGACTCTTCAGCAGTCGCGGCGTGCTGGTGGGAGAGCTCTGAGGGCTGTTGCGGCCATGCAGGAATATCACGCACAGCACGCCATCCAGAACAGCGAGACACAGGTAGGTATTACCTGTAAGTCAGGAGAACAGGAGAGAAGACTGATACGAATGACTTAGGACTTTCTGGGTCAAATTATACACTCCACAGGATTTCTAATGGCCCTGTGGACACAGGATCAAAGCATCGGTGATCCCAGCTTGGCCCCAGTTATTTTAGAAACATCCCACAAATTAGTGTATCATCAGTAAGAAAAAGTGCTGCTTAGAGATGTTGAAGGGAACCCTTGAGTGTGAGAGGTGGTGGGTACATAACACCAGATGCATCTTTTAGACAACTCCCCTGCCTCCTCAGATACTCACTGGAAGTTTTCTCTGAAGCAATGATTTTCCATTCATGTTTAGGACTCTGAACAGTAGCACTTGGAGAAAGACTTCCAGAGGAGCTGCTACTTATCTGCTTGTGATCATTCTCACGTGGTGGCTTCTTCTGCAAAATCAAAAGGCAGCTACAGAAACCTAGCCAGAGACTGCTCCTCTTTCTACCTTTGCTTCCCTGAGCTAATACATAACTATTCAAGAGAACACTTCAGCTACCACCTCCACAGAGCATCATGTATAGCCCACCTACTGTTGCATACTCAACAACAGTTGCCAACACCACCCTACATCTTAGCTTGGTACTCATTTCATCCTCTGATTGCACCTTTGTACTGCTGGTGTATGACTAGAAATCATTTCAAATTCCTGGATAAGAATATGCATTACTAGCAGGTTTTTCAAGGCTAAGGAAAAACCTCCATCTACTTGGAAAAAAAATGATTCACAAAGTAGAAGCCACACTTGAACTCTGCTTCTGGAACTTGAGTTAATTGTATAAAGCTGTTGGAAGTGAATTAACTATTCTCTTCATTCCCTGAAGACGAATTAATTTCGGTTCAGTTCCTCTCTGTGTTCAGATTAGGCGTTTCTTGGATTTTACTCCCTTGATACTTCCCACTAACAGGAGATTACTGCTCTCTTTTCTTCTTCAATTAAATTTATACTGTAGTTTACATTATTTTGCTAAACTAAGAAAAGCCAAAATTTCACATTTCAGACACAGCTGGTAGGATTATGCAGGCTTTTTCTGAGTCTGAAGAACCAAAAGGGAGGTTAAAATTCTGTCTGTTTTTTTAAGAAGAGACATTATAACCACAGGACCAAAATTTACAGTGCCTGCACAGTTCCCTGGAGTCTGATTTCTATGGAAACTGTCATAAGATCTCCAGAACACACCATCTAACTCATAGATAACCTTACACAGAGTTTGACAGCTACACTCAGCTTTGCATGAAAACCAATTTATTTGTGGATAGCATTTTTGTTTCTGAATCTTCATTCAGTTAAGAGCTTATTCTTCTATCCTTAAACTACCTCAACAGTCACTGACATTGCAAACATCTGTAATTCAGAGATTTTAAAATTACTGACCCATTTTCCAGACCCATTGTCTATGCGCTTTTGATGTTCTCTCGACTGCCTGACTTTTCCAAAGGCTGGATGCAAATTTCTGAAATTGTTAATTCCAGTTATCAAAAAGGATTTAAAAAAGAAAAAGTTGAGGACTCTTTGGCCTCATTACTGAAGAAGAAATTTTGGAAAGTTCACCTCTTAGCTTTTAACTACTATGAGGAATAGCATCCAAAGGTAGTGAAATCTGTGAAGGTTTACTAAGATACATTACAACAAGAGGAATATTAGCTGGCTTCATTTTCATCTCTCTTCACTTCTAAAATCCACATTCCAAGATGGAAGTATTTTACATAATCATTTGCTAAAAAATTTCAAGAAATATATACTTGCACACATCACTTATGAATTAAAATGCACATACTTTTAGCTCAGTGAATTTAAACTATATTTGGATAAAGCAACTGACAATTTACATTTATTAGCTTTTGTTTATTTTTTTTGTTTGTTTCTTAAATAGTCTCTATTGTCCTAAGCCACATGTTTTGCAGGAGCTGAGATTCAGTACCATATTTGGCTGGCAGTAAAAAAAGAAAAAAAAAAATCTCAAAAAACACAAGACAGTCAAAGCATCAGCCCTCTCTGGCTCAGAAATTATGTACTGATGCTTTTTTAAATCTCTCTTGCACATTACCAATACAGCTGAACAAAAGAAATGGATGCTGGCAGCTAAAAGCTTAGAACTTATGTCTGGAATCTTTTTCTGTGCCAAAATCTTAACAGATGCATAAGTCAGTCTCACGAACAGGAAAACTGCAAGCCAAGCAGTCAGTCCACGATTCTTTTCAGTCTCTTGGAGATGATTTCCTGGACATTTCTACTAAGCTACAACTGACCTGCTACAGCTGACTGCTTCTCTACCTTTTCCTCCTTCTAACAGCCCAAGATTTATTTAAAAGTCAAACCTAAAGCACTTAATTTTGCAAAGGCTCACTTTGAGTCAGTCTGCTGATAAACTGACAGAGTCTAAATCATTGCGTCCAGCAGTTTTGAGAAAGATATGCTTTCTTGTCATGTATTTCACCATTAAAGCTACTGCTGCTTCCTCTGCTACAGTATACAAGACTTCAGGTTGCTGTGAACTGCTCCAGTCTATCTGAGGTTACCTCGGACTCTCTGCAAGTTGTACCTGCACAAACTGAATGTGGTCATCATCACTGCCATACACCTCAGCCTGTCCATCTAGCAGATTTCCATCAAGCAGCTTGTGATCAGCTGAGTAGTACAGCGTTTGAACCTGCAAAAACAACAACAGAATACCCATGTGGCTACTGTCTCCATTATTACTTAGCTACAGGCAGATTACAAAAGGCAGTCGCCAGCATACTTCTCGTCATCTCATCTCAATCTAGCGGAATGACAAAACTAAAAGGAAGCAGATGTCATGGTGGCAATCTTCAAACATTGGATGAAGGTTCCTTACTTTCTCAGCTTGAAAGAAATCTTCGGTTTCCAAGGACTTCTACTGTTTTTTCCAGCACAGAAACATTAGACAAGCAAGAGGTACATTAATTTGCAGAATTACACAAATTCACAATCTCATGCAAGCATTTTTGTTATCCCCGCAAACAAGTTTTCTGCTCTGAAAAATACACATATTTATGTTGACCAGAAAGAGTTAAGGGAAGCCAACAGTGGACTCTAAAAGAAAGGTATGGGGATGAGGGAAGACAACACAAATTTAAGCTCTGGAAGAAACTGTTGTCCACGTCTAAACATCAGATGCAACTGTTTCAATGAAATGCATCTGAATTTCAACATGATCAAAATTTAAAATTAGTTATTCCAAGAGGAAATATACACTCAAGAAGGTATGACAGTTATCAACATGTACTTTTGCCTATACAAGTGTTTCTGAAGATCTACCGTGCCTGTAATAACAAACTGGGAAAATTTTGATGTTTGGTGTCTATTTCTAAAGCCCATTTTTTCCAGCCAATTAGAAATTTCAATTCCCCACCAATTTTTCCATTAAAAACTGCCCAGGCTACATCTAGCATTATTATTCATGAGTAAAGCCATTTAATAACACACAACTTTTAAAATAATATATCCTGTAAAGGAGTAAGTAAACACCATTAAATCATCATCATCGTTCTCTGCCCACAGCGGATTTTCTTAGGAGAACTGGGGCAGGACTGCTGCTTCTGTACGTGTCAATACACTTGAGGTTTCTTCTTGGTTCTTCAGCCTTGGTATCCTAGTTTTGTTAATAAACCTATGGGGAGATAAATCAATGGGGAGGAACAACCATTAGAAGCTTTTACCTACTTTGCATTTACAAGTAAAACCTGCAAAGGAAAACATCAAGAATCTACAGCAAGTTTCAGTACCACCTCCCCAGTTCTAAAGCAAGATACATGCCACTTTTGAGATTACTATATAGCACATAGTGAGCAAAAAAGGAAAGCGGAAGACCAGACTGAACAGTTCATTCAGCTCACCTGAACACCCCCCCAGTTTCTCAGCTTAGGGGTACCTACAGTAAAATTTAAATTCTTTAGGGTCATAGTTAAAAAAGTGGAAAAAAAAAAAAAAGAAAAAGGGATCATCCTTCATATTGATTTTTTCTATATTAAAAAAAAAAGAAAAAGACGTTTAATCCCATTTTCTTAAAGACTAACCTCTTCCATTAGATCTTCCAGGCTGTCTCCATTCTCCCAGATGCTGCGCTGTACCCAGTTGATTACCTTTGTGTACAATTTGCCATTGCTAGGTAGGCCAACATTGTCTTCAAGCATTACTTCAAGCTTGAAATAGAAGAGGAAGGGAAGTGAATTACTGGATGATTTACTCCACAGGTTTTAACCTTTTATTTGCAGCATACCACACTTTACAGAGTGAGCATTACTCCTGCTTTTCAGTGGAGCTAGAAGACAGCAGGAGCTTTCAGTTTGTGCAGTAGAAACTAGTAAGCTCATTGAAGTACAACTGCAGTTACGTTTTATTCTAGACAAGGATGACAGTGCATAGGCTCTACAGTCAAGTTGCACATTAGCATGAATATTATACAGAATGTTCATGTTGTTTTTTAAAACTCAGCATACTATGGCTTCCCTTTTGGGAGCAGGAAAGCTTTATGTTTGTTCCTTGGATTACTTTTTGTAAAGGTGATTTGTAACTCCCTTCACATTGCCTGCAGTCCCATACCAAAAGTAAGTCTACAAACTTCAGCTAACCTTTAACCGTGGAAGTTTGAGAAATTCCTCCTGTTCTGAAATCTGCAAAAGATGTTCCTGAATGTAGCCATCAATCTTGTTCAACAAACGTGAGTCTCCCATACAACTTGCAAAATTTCGGTAAGAGATGCAGCTCTGAACATCCATCTTGGAGAGCAAGTAGTCACCACAAACCTTTTAAAAAAGGAAGCTGCATCTTAATTTACACGATTTTTGTATGTACAAATTATCCACCCCAACACACAGAAACAAGTTTTTTTAACTGCAGAACAGTGACTGTTTGTCTGTTGTCATCTCCCCGCACTAGCTGCTGTAAATGAAGTGCCGCCTTCCATAAGAATATGCATACATTAGAAGAACATCCTACACATATAAAAGCTACTTACATATATGCGTTTCTTTGCAAACCTGTTCAAAACTGCCTACCTGCAATTCAGTGAAGACAAATCCCAATTCCCTTGTCAAAGGTATCCCCATTTTCAGCAAGAGCAAGCATTTTGGAAACCAAGTTCAAAACTTACATTCCGCAGTGTGTGGGTTATTCCTTTTTCACATACCACTGCCACAGAGTTACAGAGCCAATTATGCCCCCCCCAAAACAACCAAGCACATCAGTGCTCCCATGAACCTTAAGGTAATTAACCAGCTAAGATTCATAAGCCATTTTACTTACACGTGCACAAATAAAAACTTAGCTTCAGAGTGCCCTTCAGCACAAAGATAACACAAACCGAAGCAATACATCCTGATATCACTCAAATTAACACTACACAAAAGCTTACCCGCTAAGCACTTTTTCCACAGAATCATTTTTTAGTCCCATTACCACCAAAAAGCATAACACTGTCTGACTGAGAAAACAGAACAGACCTCTGGAAGAGCTGAGAACTGTACCTGCTTAACTCTCTCCATCTTCAACTTCTTTGCTGCTGAGTATACATCTTTCACCAGTTCTTTATCAGCTTTTAACCTATTGAAGAAAGAAACGTAACTTCGTTACTTTGATTCTTTATAATTAAAACTTGCCCTCTCTCATTTCTCAGTAAAGTACTTACTGAGCAGTATAGGCATAGTTCAACAGAACTTCAACAGCATCTGGATTGAGATCATCAAATTTGACATGGGAAATTCCATGAGAATCACTATCACTATTGAAGATTTCAAACAGGTAGGGACTGCAGCAAGCCAGCACAGCTCTGTGCGCCAACATCTCATGTCCACACACCTTTATTTAAAAAACAGATAAAAAATCCACAGGGTTGTAAGATTTTCTTAAAAAATACATTTATATTGTAACGCAGTATAAAGACCTTCCCAAGTGAATGGCCCCATTCAAATCAATTTATTAATCAATAAATTAATCAATACTGCCTTCAACTTACTTCATCTGAAAAAACTCATTAGTGTTGTATAGTGTTTCTCTCAAAGTAGTATCTTTCTTCTTTTAAATATGGAAAAATATAAAATTCCAGAAAAAAAAATATATATAGTACTACAAAACAATGAAAAAACACATTCAACCATAATACATGAGAGGAAAAAAGTTACCTGGAGTCGGACATCGCAGAACTGACCACTTTTACGTAAGGCATTTAGTTTGGCAACAGATGACTCGATGAAATTTTCATCTTCAAACATCAAATATCCATTAGGAATCATTTTGGAGTTGGTCTGGCTGAGAACAGAATGCGTATCATTTTCAGATATAACATTTTGCTTCCATATAGAAGTACAATTAACACAACACTTGCAAACATTCGTAAGAACTTTTTCAAAAAAACATCCACCTCAGAAAAAAAAAAAAAAAGAAAAACTACAAGAGTACTACTGCTGATGACTATGTGTTAACAACAATACTTCGGATTGACCAGATTAATGATTTTTCGAAGTGAGATGCTCCACAACTTCTTTTTTTTTTCCCTTTCAATTTTTCCACATCACTTCTGCAGGTACCAGCTCCAAAAACAGATGCTGAACCTGTGCTTGCTCTCTGTGAGCAAGTTGGAAACCTCTGGATTAGGCAAGAAGCTTTATTTCCCTCCACGAAGATCAGATCTGGAAGATTCATTGCTATTTTCTGCTCACTGCATAAAATGTCATATTGACCAGATTTATTTCTGCACAGACCTAAAAAGCACCTGCATCAAAAACTAAGAACTGAGAATTTGAAGTAAAAAGGGAAGTCAAATAGCCAGAGAAATTAAAAAAAAAAAAGTTGCTTGATTTTATGAGTGTAATGGTTGAAATATTTCAGAGTAGCTGAAAACTATAAAAGAAAACAGACAGATTGAAATATATTCTGTATCACCACCATGTATTTTAAGTCCTCATGAAGCTAAAGCAACTTCTCCTGAACATCTTACCCATATACAAACATGTCACCTCATGCAACTTGGACCAAGACTGGAAATATAACTTCAGGAAACTATCTATCTTTTGAATTTGAAAGCTATTTTGTAAGTCATTTAACTCTCTCTCTCCTTTTTTTTTTTTTTTTTTTTTAATCTAAGCACTTTAGAAAAAAGTCCTCTTAACAAATAGGAAGCTAACTAAGAGTACTAAAACATGACCCTGAGATGACATACTGAATTTGTCTCTCTCTCAAATCTTTGAGTTGCCAACATATGCAAAAGTAAAATTTCCTCAACAATTTTAGAGGAAATAATACATGGAATGCTAGTAACATTATCAGCAATAATTTATATTTCCATCTGAAATTAAAAGAAATGCAAAAGATTAAACAACCCCCCCAGTAAAATACAAAAATTGGAAATAAACAGTACAAAAATAATAGCAAGCTCCACACAAATAATTCTAGCTTTACTCCACTTGTTTTACCTTCACTTAATACAGACAGTATTTGACTGTAAACTGGCAACAGTCTTACTTCCAGATGTTTCTATTTGCATAGATTTTCAATTGTTACAATTTAAAATTAAAAAAAAAAAAGAGGACAGGAAGTTTTTAAAGTCACAGAATTTCAGCAAAACTATTAATTATTGAATACACACCTACCAGTATTAACTTACCTAGCAAATATATTACTGTAAATTTTTAACTGGGAGGTCTTAAATTATTCCAATGGTATCCCTGTGTCAAAACAGAGCACTTCAGTTTCAGTATCCTCTGACAGGGAAGATGTTTGTTGAAATGCAAAAACAGACGTGTCTTTGCAGCTGCAATATGGATTCCAAAACTATCCAGGCTTGAAGATGATGTAATCAAGTCCTTAAGAGCTATAGACATGAATTTCTTCTGTGATAATCGTGCATCATAATCTGCAATAAAGAAATTATCAAGTAAGGACAATATATAATGCTACCACATATTTCTGGTGAAATTTAGTCTCCTAAAGTAGAAGTTCTTGACCCCCCAAAAACAAGTTTTCTAGACAAAGAGAGAACAACCTGAGAAATTCCATATTGACACCACTACATCCTCATGTCTAACAACAGGTGCACCATACCAATTCCTATCCACACAGAGACAAGATAGTAGCTACAGCAATATTTAGAAAAAAAACAAACAGCTGAATCCAATTTTCAGACAATTCCTTACCAATCCTGACTTTCAGCACTTCCTATATCTAGATATTACTGCTTGCTTACACAAGAAGACAAACTCTTAAGTAACAAAATAAAAACTACTAAACATATATAAAAAAAGAAGCCACTCCACATGCCTCCTACCTGTTACTTTACATGTACTTGTCTACTTGTATCCTTCTTCTCCTAAATGCCTAAAATGGACCGAAGATGGATTAAGGACACGTCTGAAAGGACTGGGCATGTCTCCAGTCTTAGGTACTTCCAAAAAAAACAACTATAAAGTCAGAAATTGTTGTTTTCCACGACAACCTCTTGGATAACAAGTCTCTTCACTACCCCCGAGCAGAACCCGTCAGCTGCAGCCAAGCCCCACGCTGACACTGCAGCCCGGGGTAGCTTTGGTGGGATCCTTCGTGCGGGGGCTGTTTATGCCGGCCTTTTCGGGGAGGGGAGAAGAGGAGGAGGAGCAGCAGCAGGGAGGGAGCAGGCAACAACCACCCACTCTGGAACTTTCCATGACCCTGCTGCCGCCTCGGGAAAACATTGATCACTTCATCCACTTGAGTTCCCCGCTGCAGTTCCCAAGTGATATTTGTAGCTACAGATTAAATGCCATGCTGGGAATCAGGTTTCCTCAAAATAGGCGCAGCCCATTTCTCCTTGTCAAAACTTAGAAGTCACCTACAGAGCAGGCAGAAGAGCCCCGTGGCTCTCCTGCCTGGCCACAGCCAGGATCATTTTGTCAGGAATTGGCTCTCCTTCGGACTCCAAGCAGATCAGCAGCAGCTCAAGCACGGGACCGATTCTCCCGGGCAGCAGGGGGCATTATCCCACAGCACAGCAGCTCCCCAGGGAAAGAAACTGCTTCCATCCACCCCTATCAGCTTCCCGCAACCCTGAGGAGAGGCCGTGGCAGTCAGCAGACAGCCAGGTAGCCAGAATTAGCGTTGACTACATTTGGCCACTAGCAAAGGCACGAACACGAAGGGAACACCTGCGCTCAAGCAGCAGCGGTGCCTGTCTGCCAAGCAGGACCCCCAGCACGGGGGGCACCACGGCACCCCAAGGGACTACAGCTTCCCACAGTGCGCTCTCGTCCCAGCACACTTTGCTGGGAAAAGAATCTCTGTACATTAAACATATGGTTTTTTTTAAAATGATCCTACAGGCATGTTACAAAACTGAAACCGAACTCTATTTACCAAATATTATTCAACTGTAAGCATTTGGAAGTCAATACTTCTTGCCTTATTGGTACAGCAGGGAAAACATCTCCAGTTTCTAAAGCAAACAAGGAGTTTCACTTCTTAAAAACAAAGCAAACAACCTGGCGTCCACACTTCCCACGGAGATTCATCTCATTTGAAACATTCTCTTGTTCAAAGATGCAGAGATGCTATTTCAACACAAGCGTGGCAGTGAACTAGTTCAAAAAGAAGTTCTAAGAAAGTAGCAGAAGTTGGGCTTCATCAAGACTATTTTCAAATGTACAGGAGTTACAGCCATGAGACCTCCGCATTTGCAATTTCAGGTTTTAAACCTGCCTTCTCCTTCCCAGGGACCACCATCCAGCCACTGCTCACCTGCTCTGAGGTCCACAATTACCAAAGCAAATTAAATGTACATTGCTGCCATATCCAGACAAACAGGCTTCCAGCCTGCTTGCGCATCGCATTATGTACTCCCCTGTTCAATATTCACTGGAATTGCTGCTAATTACCAGTGTCAAGGCTTTGGGTAGATTTCAAGTTACACGACAACTATTCAAATAATTTCAATTAAACGCCAGAACCATCCCCATTCCGTCTGCATCTCCAGGCATGTTCTACCATGTTCTGTTCTAACAGAACAACTTAATTTCATGGGCAGCGTTTCAACTTCGTCCTGTGTGCTCGCTTACAACCTTCAAGACCTATAAAGGGCATCCAAAATAACTCTGGACTTAAACAAAAGATCTGTCCTTCAAAGTGTTCCTTTGCACATGAATGAAAACTCTGCATTTATGCACCTAGCAGTATTTTCTAATGTTTTCTAAGAGTTTGAACATCTTAACTACTGCCAGTAAGTTTTAATACTGTTGTATGCAAACCACAGCTAATATTAGTATTCAAAAGTAGCATTAATGAATATGCTTGTGTTATTTGCATTCTGCGTTCTCTCTGTTTTGGTACACCAATGGTAGAACAATTGTTTTCATCAGTTAAAAATCAACAAAAAGCCAAGAATGACAACATTTGCTACTTCAAAAGCTATAAAAAGGTACAACAAACAAATTCCTTTCTGTGGTCACTTTGAAATTTAAGTAGCCCTTTAATTATCAATTTTTCTGATTTTTGCTTATATTCCCTTCTAGCTCACCATCAAGAACTGTCACCAGAACTATCAGCATTTTTTTTAATTATTATTTTAATTCTCCAGGATTTTTAATTTTTTTTTAATCAAGTGTAACAGTCACAGATCACTGTAAGCTAGGTAAAGCATGAGGTCTGATACCTCTGAAATTACTTTTCAAGCTCCATCAAAATGGAATCATTTAAAGACTTTAAAGCCACAGAACCAGCATTCCTGAGCAGGAACTGGGTATCTCCATTTGAGAAAATTCTTTCTTGAGAGAAGGCCTATTTCCTGCACACAGTTTTAAACCAAAGCAAGAAGCGAATGATCTGGGTTTGCATTGTAGTATTTGCCTTAAGGATTTTGACTGGTGCTGAGCCTGGAGGCATCACCCCACAGCCAGGAGCCAGCTCGAGGGCGCTAAGCACTCCCGTCACGCTGCTGCAGCCGGGCAGAGAAACGCCACGACTCAGGTGCCTCCTTCTCGCTCGACTGAAACGTCACTAGCATCCCGTAGCTGCGGTGCCCGAACACTTACCCATATGCACAGGCTGAGATCTCCATTTCCAGTGGTATATCTTCTTATGGAAGATTCACAGCTCAGATAAAATTTTCCACGATAAGTTCACTGCACTTAGCTGACTCCCAGAAGAGAAATTTTCTCCTCTTAAACTCATCTCGTCATTTCACTGCATATACACTTATAGGTGCATTTTTGAAAAAGACTCATTTAAATAACAATGTCTTCTCATATTTCACTACACTCTCCTCTTACACCTATCTTGCAATGCAAACACTACTGAAATATGATTAGGTCAGGCAGTTAGAAGAGCAATTAAATGTCATAATTAGTACATTTTACATTGTTGGTTGTGTTCAGTACTTACAATCCCCTCACACAGAAAACGTTCCAACATCAAAGATATTTTTAAAAGCCATTAAAGAAAACCTGCATTAAGATTACTGTTGAATTTCTCTGAGGTCTTAAACCCGTTGCCATGACCTAGGACTGTCCTCTACAGAGCCACTTTTGGGGACAGCACGTGCTGCAGCCTCGGGTGAGGTACCAGGCCGGCAGGTCCCAGCGCTGAGGCTGCCCACAGCCAAACGCCACACGTGCCATTTATTTTTCCTCCCAGCTGAGAACTTGGGTCTAGTCCGGTGGTACTTCCATGTGCAGTACTTCAGTAAAAAATTAAAGTCGATGCTTTATGCCAATTTTGCACAAGATTTTTACCATATTAAGGTATTACCTCTTCGACTCAACGCTAAACCATTGATTTTTCAGTTAATGTTTTAGTTTAGGAGATGCTTTTAAAACTTTTGATTACAAATTGTGCCTGTTGATACAATGATTGACACTTGTTGATACAGTGGAACATAAATGGAATTTAACACCACAGTTGGTGTTCCTAAATGTTTTCTGCTCGCTGAGGGCTTTCCTGCTTTTCACAGCCTAGTTTAGAAGAAATGTAGGTCAGACCTATGAGTACTTGCAGTCCCTTACCCATATCATAATATAATACATTTTCATGTCTGGGTTTGAATTTGGGTAAAATACTATGGGCTAAAACATATACCAACATAATTTACACCACTGAACTGACTCAACTTCTTTACACCAGTGATTTAATACAAGTAAAGACTCATAGATTATGTATCAACGTTGGTTTGTGTATTTACTTTTTGGTTATTTTCCACTACACATTTACTCTGGTTGGTAACTAACCTGTAAATGAAATTGTTGTGTTTTGCTGCAAATCAACCCACACCATGCCCCATGTCCCCACAGTGAGGAGAAAGGGATAGAGCATTTGCTACCACCAGTTAAGGACTGAAGGGAAAGGAGAAAGTACTATGGACGTTTTCCAACACCTTTTACATGCAGTCCAAGAAAATGCAATACTTGGACTGCATTACAGAGAGCAAGGCTACAGAGCTCTGTATACACAAACGTGTGCTTGAAGACCTAGAAAAATTTACAAGAAGCAGGTTTTGTGCTAGAATGTTACTGCTCCTTCCACTACAACTCAGCTGCAACACACCAGCTGCCCAGTTAGGACTCATTTCCAGTGCTTTTCTGCCATGCTTCTGACACACTCTCTTTCACTGTCTCATGTTCCTTTTTCCATACCAGTTCTGCACTTCCTCTTCTCCTTTTTCACCTCGTTAAAACTTTTTTGTTGTTGTTCTCATTGTCTTTGTCTACTTTCTGCCTCATATGTAGTCTCTTAAAACCTGAACATTTCTCTCCCACCCCCTACCCCCATGGATTTCTACCAACACACTTCCTACAGTTCTTCAAATGTTTATCACACAACCAGCAAACTGTTTGGGTTTGTTTGTTGTCTCATCCCTCCCAGCTGGGCAGTTTTTGCCTTTAACACTCCCCACTTCTTAAACACTCAAACTGAGGAAAGAAATTATACCTATTTACAGTAGCTAAAGTACCATTTCCTAATTGGCATGTATTTGCTGACTGCTGCATCCTGTCTGTGCTCCAGGAGCTGGGTTTGCGGTGACAAAATCCACCTTCTAAAATTACACCGATCTCACCATCGCAGCAGTACATCCTGCTTAGTTCCTTACTTTGTAGATCCCTGACGGAAAAGGATAAATGTGATGTCTACACACCCATCATTGAAAAAAAAAAAAAAAAAAAAAGAATTTCCCCTTCACAAACTGTGACGAATAAGGAGAGAGTTATATGATACTGAATTTCCACTAGTCTGTCACCACTCGGCCTTGCTATCCTTCCTTCGTAAGTAACTCGGATGCCTCGCCTCTCACTTTGTCAACATTTTTTCACCCTTCACAGAACTGCAACCAACTCGCTTTTTATGTTTCTGGGAGTCTTGGGAGCAGCAGTGAAACTGCCGAGGCCGGGGTGTTCCCCGTCTTGAAAAGCCTCTGAGGCGTTCCGAGAGGCCGCCGGCCAGGCGGGCTTGCAGGCACACAGCCCTGCCGTGGCTCTCCCCCTCCCCTCGAGCGTTAACGCCCAGAGGGCGTTTGATTTATCGCCCGCCTCCAGCAGCACCGACGGGCCCGCAGCCCGCTCCCAGAAGCGATGCGGGTGTCGGGGGGGCCGTGCCCGTGCCCGCATCCCTCCCTCGGCCCACGGCCGCGACCCGCCGCGCGCCAGGCCCGGCTCCGGGCGCTCTCCTCGGGCGGCCAGGCTAAGGCTGAGGGGCTCGGCCGGCGGCCTGACCTTGGGGCGCCGCCTGAGGGCGGATCACGCCTCTTCTCCTCAGCGCAACTTCGGGATTTGAGAAATGTTTCGAAAAAAGCAGAACGCCCCGGCCCGGCGGGGAGGCGGAGGGCTCCGCTCGCCCTGCCGGTCCCACGGCGCTGCCCGCCCCGCCCGCCGCCATGCCCCGCGCCGGGAACAAAGCGCCGCGGCCCCCCGCCGCCCCCCGGGCCCCGCCGCCACCCCACCTGGTGCCTCTGAGCGCAGACGACGCCGTTCATATTGGGAGGCTCCAGGCTGCGGGAGAAGCCGAGGCGGAGACGCAGCCCCAGCCAGCCGGGAAGAGGGAGCGGAGCGGAGCGGGTCGAGGCGGCGGCGGAGAGACGGAGGGAGAAAGCGAGGGAGAAGGAAGGACGCAGGCGGAGCGGAGCGGGAGCGCGGGCGCAGCGCCGAGGACCCGCTGCCGGAGCAGGAAGAACCCGCGGCGCCCCCCGCCTCCTGCGGGGCGGGCGGGAGGCGGCGCTGGGGCGGGCGGCATCGCGCCCTCCCGGCCTCCGCCCTCCTTCCTGCCCTCTATCGTTCCGTCCTTCCCTGCCTCCCGAGGGGGTTAGGGCGAGGTGGCCGGCGGGAGGATGGGGGCGCTACCGCCGCCCGAGGGGAGCGGGAGCCGGTGGCGGCCGGCGGGCCGTGAGGGGAGGCGGGAGGCGGGAGGCGGGAGGCCTTCCCCCGGCAACGCGCCCGAAGGGGAAGGAGGCGGCGGCGGCGGCGTGAGAGAAGGCCCAGGCTGGCCCTGGGCCGTGTCTGAGCGGATGCCCTTGCGCCCTTACTGGTAGCTCTTAGTTCAAGCACGCCCAGTTCGATGATTTTGTTTCTCACACCTAGTCACGCCTTTCCTCCCCAGCTATGGTGGCCTCCCTTCACCTGGGCCTGTAGCTGAAGACAGCCAGATACGTGGACAGGCATAACCTGAGGGCAGCTGGCGCAGTGCCGGACGCTCCCCGTGGCAGCCTGCCCTGTGTGGCAGCCGGCTCTGGCCTCAGACTCTGTGAGCCGCTCGGATAAAGGCGTTTTCCCATCCGAATGTGAAATATGCCCCTGCTTTTCGAGATAAATCATATCTTCCTAGACAAAGGAGTTTTCAAACATCACTGCTGATAAATGAGGGGTGTGTGAAGTCTTGTCTGTTTTTTATGTGTTTGCATGGGAGATAGCATAATGGGTTTCTGATTCATGGCTGGAGCCCTGAGTGCTACTGTAATATCATAATAAATAAAACATGTAGTTGGATGAAGTCTGAGATGCCTTGCTTATTTCCTAATTTAAAGCATCAAGGTCACCCGGAAGGCAGTGATATGCTTCCCCACACTATTTCCCCCTGTACTTTCTCGTGATTCTGGGGCCACCTTGTTCAGAAACTAGGGAATTTATAGGAGGTTATGTTAGACGCAGCTTCAGAATCTAAGCTGTCAAATATATAAGACATATATGATAATATTTCCCCATTTACCTAATATTCTTCAAGAGTCTCAGTAGTAGCATATTTTGAAACACTGGAGTTGGATGGTTATGAGGTTACAAGAAGAAAGTGCTTCAGTGTGCTGAAAGTAGTTGTCTTGTCTAATGAGAGGTGAACAGAGGCATTAAGCCACAGGTACAGTGCTCAGGTATACATATCTAACCACTCTCTGGAAATGTGTGTGGTAACGCAGCGCCCATGCTGGGCCCTCTTTCCAGATTCTCATGCTGCCTGCAGCAAACAGAACTGTCTTGGCTTCTCACCTCTCTCTGATATATTTCCAGTCCCTGCTCCTTTCAATTTTTAAATTACTAGCCACACCTCAGTGCCTACCTTCCCACTCTTTGCTTTCTTTTTGAATGAAGCTTCTTATTAAGGACATGCTAATCAAAGGCAGTTGTGGTAAAGCTGGGAAGGAGAGGGAGGTGAAGACAAGGCACAAGTACTGTGATCAAATGAAACAGTTCTGGGGATGTTCCTTAATTAAGTAAATCTCGGTATTACTCAAGCTGCTGTTACAGTATTCTTAGGAAAGGATACGTCTTTATGAATCACCATTAATTTTCATTATCAGCTACTCTTAGTGATGTCAAAGAGCAAGCATAGCATCTTCTTTACAGCACAGTTAACAGGTGGGTATTTCCAGTTCTTTTCACATAGATCCTTGTGGCAAAGGAACATGTTTGTGCTTTTTGAGACTGGCTAGACTCTGATCTCGGGCATTGTCTTCTTGGGACCAGTTGCATTATGATCACCCAAACTCACAACCCCAGAAAGGTGCTTCTTGCTTTGTGATTCACATGAAATCAGTATACATTATTAAAACACCGTTGTTACAGCTGATATGTGACTGTTTCCTGTGATGATGGAAAAGCCTTCTGTAACATGCAAATAAGTTTATTTAAATTTGCTGAATACTCTGGTATCTGTCTCTATGAAACTTACGCTAAATGTTAGACGCAAGTATCACTCTTCTTATAAGAGAGAGCAGTGAAAGTGAGATACAAGTGTGCTCTCCTCAGCTGTCACTTTTGCTCAAGAAAGCAAGATCTCTCAGAAATACTCAGGTAGTACTCTCTTGCTTTGTTTGTTCTTTCATATATAACAATCCAACAGTAGATTTAACATCGCACATATGAGTACATTTTCTGCTTGAGTTTCACGTAGGCTGCCCAATGGCTTAGCCAAAAGTGTATCTTGAGCTCTTGAGCAGCTTTACATAAATATCATAATTTAAATGACCAAGCTCAGATAGCAGCTGCACCATTCCCCATGTTACTGAACTGTGGATGATACACGTTAAAAACTGGTAGTCAAAACTTGGCCACTGGCAAGCACTGAACGTCAGGAGATCACTCTATCTAGATGAGGTCTCTGGATGGGAAAAATCTGTTTGGTGGAACAGAAGAGGCAAGTAGGCAGTATTGCATAGTTCTTGAAGCATGTCAATGAGTAGAATGCAGAAAGCTGTGACTGCAATTTTTTGTTTTCTAAGCGAGGTTGCTTGATTCATAAAGAAGAACACTATTGAAAGGGGCTGGTGGGATCAGGTTGATACCAGACAATTAAGTTACTGGGAGCTGAAGCAGAAGAACTAGTTAGCACACGTGCAAACATCAGAGCAGCAGTGATGGTGATGTTCATTAGGGTCCTAGAGCTCCTACTTTGACAGCTGTCCTATGCTGTAACAGTGATATTAAGATGTTGAGAACTCTTCTTTAACAGCACCATGGCTTTAATAACACTGTATTTCAAGAAAAAAAAAAAAGACTAAAGTTATGCTTGTGGAGGCTGAATTTGTAAATTTGTGGTACCAGGAAGGCTTATTGTCATAACATTAAACTCTATTTCCTCCACAGCTTAGTCACAAAGACCACCTGACATGAAAATATTTCATTTGGTGAGAGCAAAATATGTGGCTTGGATTGCTGCATTAAAATTGGAGAAAATGAAGAAAAAATACTTAAGTCCTAGAAGTGACAACAAATCCTGCTTTCAGGTAAGCAACTCAACACTATATCTTTAAATCTAGCATCATGGAGCTTTTCTTTTTTGACACATACTAGTATAGCTCAGTGACATACACAGCCTTAGTGAGGCACATTACCAGGGTCAGGTCCATGATATTTAAGTTGTCTTCCTTTAAAAATACAAATAGCTTTTATGAATGAACAGAATGTTTTGTTAAGCTGAATAAAATTTAGTGAAACCTCACTTAATATCTATATATATTTAAAATATATATAGATAGGTATTGCAATTAAAGGTCTTTCGTGTTCTCCCACATTATTATGTATACCAATTTACTGTTCCGTAAGTTTTCCCTGCTACATTTTGGAAGGATTTTCAGCAATTCATTATGGTTGCAGAAGTCCTTGTGTAGAACATGTTTTGTTAGTGTCTTGGCTCTTAGAATCCTTAACAGTGACATCGTTAATGGTGTTTGGGGTGTAGAGGCTGTGTTGGAATTAATGGTCTGTGTTGGACTGTTTCCTGTAAATTCTGGCATGTCGCTTGCCACCTGTCTGTCTGATAACAGCTACTCTGAGAAGTGCAGTTCATCTCCTTTCCTTATTTATTCTTAGGCAAAACATGATAATCTTGGATGAATTCTTTACTTAGGAGCAAAGATTATTAGAAATTTAGACACAGTATGGAAGAATAGTATTAATAACTGTGTCCTTACATTTTAAATGCCAGTTTTCTATCAAGTCTCTGTTCATCTTTCTTAAGGGGTGTAAACAACTTTGTTCCTTAATTTTAGGAGACACCACAATGAACTTCCTTGATTTCAAATAGTTTTGTCTTGGATGGAAAACCAGAGACTCTCTTCAAGAAATGTGTAGATGTAGATCTTAGTAACATGGTTTAGTGGTGGACTTGCCAGTACTAGGTTAAAGGTTGGACTAGAGGATCTTAGAGGTCTTTTCCAACCTGAATGATTCTATGATTCCTCCACACCAAGATTATAAATTGTGTCTCATCCAATTTACATTAAATAAACTGAATTACTTTTAATTAATTACACTGGGTTAAGCCAATAAGAAACATGCACAGGATTCTGACAGAGCCACTAGTTAGTGTCTTAAAAAAAATAGCTTCATCTAGCTACCCGTCCTTGAAGGATCATTCCTGCAGTCTCAGAAACACAGCTTTTATCATGAAGCATCATGGGAGCTCCAATCTGCAGATGTATCTTGCATAGAGAAAATAGCTACAATTTTTGAAAAAGTATAGCTCTTATAGCTCTTTCAAGACAATTCTTACCTGGTGACTGTCAGTGTATCCATTCAGTGCATGGAGATACCACCTTTATTTATGTTACAAGTCATCTTTATTTGGCCTGCAACATTTTTAACGGTGTTTAACCAAGGTGTAGTGCCAACCTGAAAGACTGGATTTGCATATGTAAACTGCGTAATAGTGTTCACGAAGCAGTATCTGCCATGCCATTGCTGTCTGGGGAAACAAATCAAAATTTGATACTGAAATCTGATTCCCCAGTAAAATGTGGTGGGACACCTACGAGAGACTTGCTTTAAGTTCAGTCCTTTGGACTATGCATGTTCAAGAGCCTCTCAAGAGCTGGATCAGGAATCCTCCTTTAAAGAAAAAATCTCCAGTTTATGGCTTTCCTGTAGAACATGGAATTTTGTTATTGGTTAAAATGAACCAATAACATTTCCTGAACTCTTTCCTGATTTCAAGCTATATTAATTTATGGTTGCTGGGCAATGATATTTGCAAATATATTGTACTTGATCATTATAAAAATGATGACTTGTTCCATATACCTGTACGTCTTTCTTGGTTACATAAGGACAATAGTTTCTTTGGCAGAAACGTCCTGTTCAGAGTGTTACAATAAAAGGCTGTAAAACTGTTTGCTCTTAAATTGTTTGCCTTCATGACCCTTAAACTTTCTGCCAGCTTCTGACAGTGCATGCAAGTAAGAGCTTTGTACCATTTGTTCTTAGTGTTGCTTTCACAAAATATGTTTGTTGGCTGTACTGCAGCATGGTAGCTCCCAATTAGCTTTTTCCTTCTCTCTCTCTCTCTCTCTTTTTTTTCTTCCACCACATAAACTACATCATTACTTTCACTCAGGGATCTAATGAAAAATATCTAAAAAAGAAATCAGAAATCTTCAACTATGCGAATTTCTTCAAGCATTAGGATAGTAGCATTTGGAAATCTCTGGAAAACAAACAAACAAAAAAACACCTAATTGCCTCTAACCAGAAGAAAAGTTACATTATTGTGAGATCACACAGGCAAAAGAAAGCGAGACATGCAAATCCAGCAGCTGCCTCTTGTGCCAAGAACCGGTGAATCCCATTATGGCACAGCAGCTAGAAAAGGCTGCGTCTTGCCAGTGGTGTCACTTGCACTTCTGCAGAATTTTACATCCCTAATCTGGTCTTTAACTGATGACTGTAATTAGAAGCACTAGCATACAACTTTGGTAGCAGGCATAGCACCCTCTTAACAGATTAGGAGATCATTCCTGCGCTGAGGACTGGGCTTCCAGACAGATTGCAGAATCACAGAATCACAGAATCATCTAGGTTGGAAGAGACCTCCAAGATCACCTAGTCCAACCTCTGACCTAACACTAACAAGTCCTCCACTAAACCATATCACTAAGCTCTACATCTAAACGTCTTTTAAAGACCTCCAGGGATGGTGACTCAACCACTTCCCTGGGCAGCCCATTCCAATGCCTAACAACCCTTTCCGTAAAGAAGTTCTTCCTAATATCCAACCTAAACCTCCCCCGGCCCAACTTTAGCCCATTCTCCCTTGTCCTGTCACCAGGCACGTGGGAGAATAGACCAACCCCCACCTTGCTACAGCCTCCTTTAAGGTATCTAGATTATTTTCATTCCAATGGTTGTGAGGAATACACTGTCCATCATCACCATCTCGGGCTGGCTTTTAAAATAGCACAAAGGCTGTAAGTTCACAAACAATCAGGTCATTTTATCTGCTTTTCTCATACGATAAAAGAGAATTAAGCATCCTCCTCCATTAAGGAACTGTTAATTAAGCTCAGCAACTGTTCCAGGCAGCAGTGAGCAAAGATTTGTACTAGTAGGTCTAAAGCTCCCATTTTGGTGCTTTTTTTCAAGCAAAGCTCCTTTTTCAGTGTTTCTACAATCTTGAAGAAGAACCTATTGCCTTTATTTATTTATTTTTTTAACATAGTGCTAACTTCTAAAGCCAATGTGAATAGAATTGATTTAAAACCCAGACTATGCATATATAATCTCTGCACAAGTAGAAGAGTAGCATTATTTCTAAAGTTTAACTCGGCTTATATGCATTAGCCACAGTAATGCTCTAAGAGATTTCATTTCAAAAAAGAAGAAAAATATAAATATCATTTTAGACCTGCAAAAGGAAAGCTATTCTCATTGTAGATCATCCTGAGAGGAAAGCAAAAGGTTAATGAGAGAGCCTCCTTTCAGGCTGTTTTTCAGATGTGCACAGGAACAAGCCAAAGATGAGCTATACTGTTTCTTGATCAATAGCAATGAATTAAACCTAAAAGCTCATAATTTATTCCCTCTGTGGAATACAAAGAATACAGTTATTAGAACTGTGTCTTCATGCTGTATTATGCTGCAGCTTGGTAGTATCTGAAAAAATAACTCTCTTATACATGGACTTAGATCCTCTTTGACTTCATCCGTGTCAGGAGTTCATAAAACGTGGTTTTTGTTTGTTTGTTTGTTTGTTCATTTAACATTTGTGAAATGTCTCTTTTACTGGTATGGTTTTCCAAAAACATTGATGACTGCTACAACTGCACTATATTGTGGATTTCAATATGCCTGAGCAATGCTTTCACAGAAATGAGCTGTCTTTGAACCAAAGGTAGAGTTTAGCCAGCAGAGTATCTGTTGGAATGATTTCTTTCATGAGTCATGATACTTTGCAATTCCGGAATGCTTTCTGTTTGAAGACCTCAGAACGGTATGTAAATTAATTCAGCAGCATAGAAATGCATTGGAGAAGATAATTATTTTATATTTATTCTCTGCTTATTTTTTTTTCTTCACAGATGAGTGGACTCCTTGAAGAGAACTGTCTGATTTGTGTGAGATCACAAAAGGAGTCTGTGTAACTGGCAACACTGAAAAGAAGTAGGTTGCCCAACTCCTGAATCTAGAGAGAACGCAAGAAAATGAAAATTGGGGCAATCTCCACTAATCAGGAGTTCTGTGGGACTTCTGCAAGCGCGGGGTGTGGCATTTGTCACATGCATAGTGCTTCATGCTAGGGATGACCCAAAATTCCTGGGAGGGAGCAATGAGAGGGAGATGCAGCAGAAAGCAAATGATGGAAATGATTTTTAAGAGGAGGTTGGAGAACTGCCTGTGATTTTCACAGCTGGTTGTACTGAGCTGTACCGAACCACTTCCAGCACAGCCTTGATTATAGCATTGTTAATTCCAGCCTATCAGCTGAAGGGTTCCCTCCTGAGATCTGTGTGGGGGCTGGATCTTTGCTGCCTGGATCTCCTCTGCTCTGCAGAGGTGGTAACTCCCTGTTTCTTTAGCAGCTCTGTTCTTTCTCAAGAGCTTGGAAGAGGCCAGGGCTCATCTTGAAGGATATGGCAGACAGGGGACATGTAAGGAAAGCTACAAAAACTTGGTGCTATAAGGATGTCACTGTATTTATTGCAGTAGGAATCTCTTCAGTGGTTGGGCTGAAAGGATAACTGAGGCACCTGAGGCTCCTTCTGCTTACATACTTCCTTTCCAAAACTGTGAAGGTCACTATTCTCAGTTCTGAT
Organism: Cygnus olor; assembly: GCF_009769625.2. NCBI lineage: Eukaryota > Metazoa > Chordata > Aves > Anseriformes > Anatidae > Cygnus > Cygnus olor. Next base: position 15,730,573 of record NC_049176.1, on the reverse strand, counting down.
TTTTTAAATATTAGGCTGGTAGCTTCTGATTGCAATGCTAGTATGAGGAAATATCTCACAATTTTAACGGGAGATGTTCATATTTAATGTCTGTAGTGTGACCTGATAATACCTAAGGAAACTGTCACCATTAAAATTAAAGGACACCGGTAGCTCCAAGTTTCTCCTTAGTGAGAGTTATTAATTTAAATACAAGTAAACAGGAAGAAAGCAGGCTGATTTTACATTTAGTTTACCCACATATTGATTTAATCAAGGATCAGTTCATGCACAGAAGCAACTTCATGTTGCCAACACTATGTAATGCAGTCACAGAAAAAATGTGTAATGAAAATACCATGTACTTTGAAGGCTTGCACACAAATGTAAATAGGAGTAGTTCTTAAAGGTTTATGGAAGATAGAGCAGCAAATGTAAATAGGAGTAGTTCTTAAAGGTTTATGGAAGATAGAGCAGCACATGTGTAAAGGCACATGTCTGGAGCAAAAAAACAATTCTCCTGCAGCACCAGCATCCCTCCAAAAATCTGCATTACAGCACAGACTTGAGAGAAGACAAAAAGGTTGCAGAAATTTAAAATTCCAGCATGCTGGCTGCCAATGGGAGTAAACTAAATGCAACACTCAGTGTCATGTATATCTGCTCTACGGAGGACTGCAAATTCCATTATAAGGTCATACATCTCACTTTTTGGCAATGTCCTTTTATCACAGAGAATGGTAACTGCTACAGGCTGCCTCATGTTTCACTGGAGTATTTGTAGTTTTGTTACCTGGCCAAACACATTGCAGTGAAATGATCAGTTTATTTCTTTAAATATATAATTTTATATAAATATATAAGTACATATATATATGACATACTGCTGTTCTTAGGTGTCGTATATTAGCATACCAGCATGCTCAGGAGAGGAATTTAATTAATTCAGTCTTTATTAAGATGAAATACCACATTATGACCTTCATGTTAAGGACTGTTATGTTATTATCATACCTAAGATTAAGTGTTTGCAATGTGATGGTATAAAAATGTGTCTGTGCCAAGATGATTATTGATGTGTGATAGCTATGTATATCTTGTTCCAGCTTTAAAGCTCATCAGCCATCCCAGCCTGGCAACATCAAGTTTCTACTCCTGTGATAGCTGAAAGCATGTTTACCTTTGAACTCTGCTGGACCAAGAACTGGCCTCTTGGGTAATTGCGTGAAATAATAGACTTTAGTAACACTTACTTCACCCATCCGATCAGTCTTACACATTGATTTTAGCCAATTTACTAAAGTAATTGCAGCATGATTTACATTTTTAATTATCTTGTAAGTTTCTAATATTAGAAAGGGAAAGATATATGTTTAGGAAAAGGAGAGAAAGTTATTAGTGTTTTTCTACCAGCAGTCTTCAGATAATGCATGGAGACCAAACATAACATACAGCCTCTCCAAAATATACAGTGTGTATTCAGCCTTTGTGAATTCTAGTGGTCACTACAGCAAACAAGGCAGATGCTCATTTTATATCAGTCCACAGAAACATTTTCACTTTGTATGGCTGGGGCCTGAATTCCGAAGAGAAACTGAGAATGTTCTCTTGTTTTTCTCCAAAGAAGTTAATGAAGATCATGTATCTTCATCTATTAATTTTTGTCTCTTGTTCATTTCTCTTGTTTTGTCTTGTTCATTTATGGTCTGTCTTCTGAATGTTCTTCAGAAATTTTCATTGTCTTCTTTATGTCACTTGGCAAAAAACAAAGTGATAAATTACAAATTCTCTGTTAAAGATATCCAGTTACTTTACTGTTGTAGTACTTTTATGGGATGTCTTTTCCTTTTGCTTACAAATGACAGCAAGAATGAGATGTGAAAATATGCTTGATAGGAAAAGGGAAGTGGCGTAACTACAAGTTGCAGCCACAATGTATAGAAGGAAAACACATTTCAAATCTTTAAATGAAAGTTCAATCTCTTTCAGTTTTGTAATCGTTCCCTTTTTATGAGCTGATCAGGATTATGCCCTGTCATTACTTGGAATTCTACTATGCTATATAGTATATTATATTATATACAGTAACCATAGTTACTTTTCTTAAAGTTTTCCCCACTGTAGTTTCTGATCCTATAACCAAGATTAATGACTGTAGTCTCAAAATGACTCAGATTTGTAGACTCATTTTACATTTTAAGCAACTGAGGCTTAACAAAGCTAAGCCATTGGTTTAAATCACAAGGGAATTACATAGCAAAATTACGAATTAAATTCAGATTACCCAATTCCTCTATCAACACTTTCACCATACAACTATTGTTCTGTTGTGAAGAAAGAATAAAGCAAATGACTCATGCATGCATGCTTCTTTTTCTCTTCTGTGTAACTATAACCAGAAGAGCACCACCTTAAGAATCTGAATAACTCAGCCTGATCTTAAGGAGGAAATACCCAGAAATCAGTCTGGCTAAGATTAAAAACCTGAGATTTTTTTAAAGTCATCAGTGAAGACTGATGGCCAAAATAACTGGCTACCTGCAGGTATTGTGCGGTATTCCTAGCCACCACTTTGAAAAATAAAACATTGGGACTGGGAAAGTGTATGTTTGGTGAAAGAATCCTGGTAACAGCAGGATCGTAGCAAAAAGGCTGGGGGAGGAGGGAAAGAAAGAAACATTCTGAAGCTTTCCAGGATTTCTGAATTAAACAAACGAACAAAAACAGACAACAAACTGAAATGGATGTGGTATTATTTGACATTTTGTGGTGTTTTTACTTTTTCAGATGCAGTCCTTATATCACTTTCCTTTACCCTTCTCCACCTACAGACTCAATTCATCTTCATCCTAAAATTAACTCTCTTCATGAATTTGACTTTGCCAGTTCTGACTCCACCTTAGCTTAGGACTTGTTTAGCTCATCGTGGTCCCCAGTCATTTTCTCCAGTCTCCCTTTACATTCCCAGGCACACATCTAGGTCTGCTGCCTGAAAACCCTTCATTTATTATCGAACTTCTCGTCACCTCTCACTTCTGAACGCTCTCTGCTTGCTCCCAAGCTCATTGTTGTCTCCCTCCCTTACCCAGAATTTAGGTTAGAGAAGCAGGTGGTGAAGTGGTGAAGTGAGATCCATTCCTTCACAAACCCCCTGACAGATGCAGAAACACTTGCTTTCCTATCTCAGACCACTGGTACACTGTGCATGCAGCTGCTGCTGTATCTAAAGGAACAGGAGATCAGACAGCAAGAGAACTATTCCTAGATATGGAAAACATGTCCTGAGTTTATGTGGCAGAAGAAAGTCAGCTCTGCACAGAGTCCTGCCTACTTAGCCTTTGCCTCCTCTCAGTGCTGTGGTACTAGAAATACTGGATGAGAATCAGGTGTGCTGCAGATTTCAGGGACTACAGCAACTGTGGTACACCACCAAAAGGAGTTGCAAGGCACAAAGTGAAGACAGAAACAGACCTGTAGGATCGCCTGCCCCACAGCAACTTGTCTCCAAGTTTTGTGATGTTGGGCACAGCACCGCCATGAGCTTTTGGACAGGTGCTTCACTATCTTGGGGTTATAAGTTTGCTGGTGGATATATGATTCAAATGGATAAAATACAGAAAATGAGCTACAGAGGAAGACATACCAGCTGCAGCTGTACTCACTTTCTGTTCAGGAGAATGGGAAAAGATAAGAATATGAGCTGTTCCATGAAGGGATCCATCTCTTGCTGCTGTACAGGACTGCAGGTTCTCCTGCAGTGGAGATAATCTACAACAGTTTATTGCACAGCCCACTGGATTACTTGGAATGTCTTTTTATTCTCCAGGAGCAGATCCAAAAACTGCAGTAAAGGAACAGTTTTGAGAGATTTGATAGGACAAGCACATCAGCCCATACCTCCAGTAGACATGGAGTTAAAGGGTTCTGCAAATTAGGGTGAAAAAAAGGACCAAAGGGGATGTATTCTACGTGAAATCTCTGTGAGTCCGGAAGGAAAGAGGTTATTTTCACAAGGATCTGGATCTGCTTCTAACAGAAAATCGGAATATGATAAACGTGTTCCTTCATTAAATGTTACTAACATTGCTGTAGTTCTGCAAATCCAGCTGAAGAAATAAGCTACTGGGAAGAGTAACCCCAGTGGTTTTTATCCCCCCTGTGTTGCGCCAAGGCAATTGTTTGCTGGGACATGCTGTAACGTAGGATAAGGAAATTACCTAGGCCAAGAAACAAGTTTTTCTAGGGAGATTTTTCTGCTTTTCAACCTGAGTTATTTCAGAGATCGAGTTTGCAGGGGTATGGACAGCTGACTGGAATTTCTTGCACCTACTTTTGCCACTACAGCTGGCACACAAGGGGATCCAGTGTGAGGACAGCAGTACTGCATGCAGTGTAATCCTAGGTGTCACTAACCTGATATTTAAGAAGACCAGTAGAAGGCAGAGGCAGTGCCTTATCATAAAGCAGCTAGTTGTATTTGTTTTGTAAGTTGTATGGCAAAATGAGTAAAAAGTAATGGCGGCTAGATGAATACAGAACTGCTAGTCACTAAATCCTTCAATAGAAGGGGGCATGTGTTGAAACTAGTAAGAAGCAGTTAAAACTAAAGAAAGTACTTCTTGTAAAGAGTGTAACAAATGTCTGGAATTGGTATCCACAGGAGGTGATGAAGGTAAATAGTAAGTGCAAATCTCAAATGGAATTAGACAAATTCATGGATGAATTTGCATTTCCTGTTGTCACTGTTGGAGGTGGAAACCTGGTCTAAGGGCATTCCTTATACCACTTATATAAGCAGGCCTGGGGTAGCTAAATATATATCTCAGATACATGGATTTGCTTTAGTTTTTAGTACAGTGCTCAATAGAATCTGATCAGAATACCATAGCAATAAAAACAAGATTAAAAATTGTTAGGGGTACTGGGCAACAAAATACAGCCAGGTACAAAAATAACCATTTGAAATACATACTGAAGAAAAAGTTACTTGTTCACGACCCAGCACTTTTGGTATCAGATAGAATCTGTGCCTAAGAGAGTCAAGCAGCATTCCTGCTCTGATTTTCAGAGTACTTGGGAAGTGTGGAAATGAGCGGTTTTGAGAACCCTGTACAGAGATCTCTGGAGATTGAAGTCCAGAGAAAGGTAGGTGCTATACAGATGCATTTGCCTGGTGGTTCCATATAACCCTTTTTATCTCTATGAAGATGTCTGCAGTTAGACTAGGTGCAACTTGGTGTTTTGTCATTTTTTTTTATTGATCAACAAGCCTTATGTTCTTAAACAATCCTGATATAGCAGTGATTAACCCTGAACCCATCCTCATCTGTGGTGCTCCCCGGTGACCCAATCTACCACAAACACGTCACTCATTCTTTTCTCTGGAAATGACAGTAAGATATTTGGAGAGACAAGAGCCCTCTTTTAAAGATATAAGATTGGACAGCTTGTATTATTTTTAAAATTTGGGGTTAAATTCCTTTCTGGCTCAGTACGTTTGCAGCATATTGATTTTGCCGAAGTTACGTAAGGCATAAAAGCAGCCCTTTGTTACCAAAAGCAGTACAGCTGTTTCCAGGACCATGAGTCATGTGTATGACTTCTCTTTTTAACTTCCCACTGGCTTTTTAAAAATATACTTTAAATCAGTTTTGCTTTTCGACACTGAAGAGAAACAGCAATAAATTCTTCCAAGAACTGGAGACTTGGCCAAAGCATTAAGTTTTCATGTGCTAAGAATGCAAAGTCGTTTTAAACTCTGACATTTACACAATGCTATAGAATATGAGAGAAGTATATATGATTGCATATATCTAAAATTCAGATTTGGAGGTACTAGGAGTATCTTATTTAATCAATGGTGGAACACAGCTACTGAGTGGCTGCTGAAGTTATTTTAGATAAGCAAGCAGTCTAGACCATGTCGGACCAAGATAGCATCAGACTGGTTAAAATGTTGGTTGCTGGAATACCTTGTAAAAATGAATTCATGTTAGCAGCAGTGGAAAAAATATGAGAAGTTTAGGCTACAGTCCCACTCTTGTGGCAATGTATTCATATATCGTTAATTAACTATTAAAGCTTAGTAAGGTGGGTAGTCTGAAAAAATAATAAACACAGATACAGGGGAAGACTGCAATGCTCACTGAAGTATATTGTATAATCCTGTCTGGATTAATGAGACAACCCCTGATGATTTACCCTAGCTTTTCCTTGTCCTCTTTCTATAGTACTTCAAACAGAGTTTTAACAACCTGGCCTTAGTACCACAACAGTGTGAGAGTGTTTGCTTCTGAAGCTTGTTTCATTTTGCTCCAACTTTTGTACCAGGGATCTAACCTGAGCTAAGTGCTACTGGCATGTACCTCCAAATTAATCATGCTCTTCTGAAGTAATATCATCCCATTCTTCTTCTGTGTCCATGGGATTGCATACAGGGGCTCATTTCAACAAAACTGTGGCCCCAGCCTTTGTTTGATGCCGAAAGATTCTCCAGTTGTACAAAGAAGCTGCAGTCATAGAATAGAATCATAGAATCATTAAGGTTGGAAAAGACCTCTAAGTTCATCTAGTCCTTGTTAGTGTTAGGTCAGAGGTTGGACTAGGTGATCTTGGAGGTCTCTTCCAACCTAGATGATTCTGTGATTCTGAGATTCTGTGGTCTTCTACAGTCTTCTGTTTCTTATAAAAGTAACAGGGAAAGAGTGAGGCAGAAGCCTGTTTAAAAAAAAAAAAAAAAGAAAAACAACCTTGTTCCTTGTCAGACGTGACTACACTTCAAAATGTTCACATCCATGTCATTTAATACTCATGACTGCATGATTTGCCACAAAAATGCAGATGCTGGTGGAGGAAAGAGAGAACACGGTGATCTGCAGACAGTTATCTAAACACGTGCATGTGTGTAGCCCCGTAATGATCCAGAGCTGTCCAGCACGTGTATGTTGCCTGGTTTGCTACAACGCTATCTCCCCTGTGCCACAACACTGAGCCAGAGCAGTGCATTATACACACAAAGAAAACAACATGTGGATAAACTATGTGGTTTGCCCCAAGTCACCTGGCAGCCTGTGCCAGATCTGGGGGATTTTATGAGTTAGTTTTATGGATTGCAGTCCAGCCTATTTACCACAAGGCTCACGAAGCACGGAATTTATGACACCTCTGTTCAATCCAACCCACTGTTTAACACAGTCACTGCAGTGCTTTAGCTCCCCTAGTTCTGCACAAGCACCCAGATACCTGACTCACCTCTCAAGGGCACTACTGAGAATTAGGTAAAGCATACAAAGCAGCCTGAAGATTAAAAACACACCAGTTCTCGGTACTATATGGAATGGTGGCTTTCCAGTGTTTTAGGTTACATTTGGTAAAGTTACTTCACCTGCACATCTAAAATTAATTCATGTATTTGCACTCTCTAAGGCTTTTGGTCTGTTTTATGAGATGAAAATAACAGCATGAATTTTCCTGACTGCTGTGTTCAAGACCAAATGTAAAAACTCAGTGAAGAATTAATGAGTGAAATCTCCAAATGCTATTACTGAGTCATGCATCTTGCACACTTGCATAAATTTCAGGAAATGAGAGAAATTTCCAAATGATATTACACTTGTGCATCTTGCACACTTGCATAAATTTCAGGAAATGAGTGATTTTTAGTAAAAATAATGTCAGAGACACGACAATGCACTAATGGCTGAGACATTACTTGATAGTTCTCGTATATATTATGAACCTTGTTTGTTTGCTTCAAAGATTTTCAGTTCTGTGTTTGAAGTCTGGCAAGAAGCTCACAAGAAAAAGCTGATGCAAGGCTTTTGTGATGGATCGTTTGAAGGCACAAGTCAGTGGATCTGCTGCATACCACCACCACAATTACAGGCAATTAGTTATTCATTTAATAGCACAGCTACTAGCTTTTAAGTCAAATTGTACCAATGCACCCAGAAATGCATATCACACAAACACTGTTTCTTTTTCTCTCTCTGGGTACATGTATATACATGCATGTACACACCTGTGTCAGTTGTACAGAGACATACATTAGTGTGTAGGTGGCAAGTATGCATAAGCTGCTTTTTTCCCATTCCTTGGGCACAAGCCTGTGAATAAGCACATGTATGAGTTGGTGCAGGATCAGGCCCTGGGTCTGCCTTTTCAAAAGCAATGCTGCTGCTTAGCAACCACTTTCTGCCCAGATGAAAGCAGCAACCTTGCAAATCAGAAGCAAGTATGTAGGTCCATGCAAAGGCCAAGTGAAATAAAGTGGTATCCCTTACCCTAACTCAGCCTGCTCCTATTTGGTCATGGTAAAAATTTCCATGAAGAAGAAGAGGCAGTATAGGGCACAGAACTTTAAAGGAGGGATTTAAATTAAAAAAAAAAAAAGAAAAAAAAATATGATGCATGGAGAGTTTTCAGCCACTGTGGAAAATAAAAGCAGACATCCAGATGAGATAAAAATAAATTAACTTGCACTTTTAAAGCCAAAACCTAAAGTGGATTTTTTCTTTAGAGTACAAATATCTGTTCTTTTTCCCATAAAACTTAATGTGGAATGGACAGGACATGGAATTACTTTTGATGTCTTTACAGTTATTTTTATTCATGTCAGTCAGACATACTCATGCACTGAAATTTCATTAATGCTTAAGGCTTCAAAAAGAGAGCCACAATCACTAGGCTGCAGAGCTAGTACTCTTCAGTTTGCTCACTGACATACTAGGTGCTCACTGGCAAACTGCTAGCAGTCAAATTTGAAAAGATTGTTGGATTTCCAGAAATGCAGCTGGCACCCAGACATCACATTTTCAAATGAAGATCTAATGAAAAAAAATGAGGTGCATAAATCTCAGGGCAACTAGATGCCTAATCTATTAAGGTACTTTTGAAAATCCCATTAGACGTTTAAATATCTTTGGAAAATCTGGTGCTCTGAGGTTGAGCAAAATCCCCTTGAAATCTTTGGGTGTCACTCCACAAACAAAAAAGGAGGTTTTGCATTAGGCTGTTGTATTTTACCAGTTTTGTATCTCTCAACAGCAAACACTAATCCTATAGCTGCTGCATGGAATTGGTGTGCCTACCCTTGATTATCAGCTCAAACCAGAGAGAACAGCGAGATACGTAACCAGGTAATTTCTTACTCTATGTTAGTTTATATGATATAGAAATAACGTGAGTCCTTGAACATAAGTGGCTACAGAAGAGTGGATGAGCCTCTTGGTTTGTGATCTGTGGGATGGAGAGCTTGCAGGGAAGAGGTCTCAGCCACCTTTTCTCAAAGTGATGCCTGAGCACCCCAGCCTGGCACAGGCTGACTCCCATTACACACACAGCTGTTTCACCACTTTCATTCACCACCCCATTTACGTGCCATCCCCCTGTATGGAGAAAATCCCTGGTTCTGATCTGATCACCTATGAATGCGTACTACCCATACTAATATATCATTTTCAGTGTCTGTTTTGTAATGTGGAAGTTTAAAGCCTGCAGAAAAAAAAGTTTCATTGTACTAATGCTCCCCCTTCACATCCTGTTTCCTGATCAGGCTGTAGAGTAGATCTGTACGTGCCTCTGTATTCATCTCTATTTCTCTAACTGCAGCACACAATCATGGCCCAATACCCATCTAAAGAAGCAGAATTTCTGCACAGATGATGAATGAGACAGAAAAGCCCCACTGTCTTCTACATCTCTTCATCTAGAGATGCTGGGGTGAAGAGACTAACCCCTGTGTCTCTTCCAACAGAAAAGGCTGCTGCTTAAGCATGTGAAAAATACAGAGGCCTGATGATATTTTCAAAAGCACCCGAAGCTTTTCATTTTCTTCAGGACTTAGGTACTTCCAAAAAACTAGTATTGGGGATTTAATGTTAAAGAAAACCAAATTTGAATGCTAAAACTGTGGCCTTACTTTGAAAATCCAATCAGCAGGGAATGGATTATTTTGCTATACCATTCCAGTAACAAATAAAAAAATAAAAATAAAAATATAAAAATAAAATCATTTTAGAATGCCACAGAATGCCTCGGTGCTGATTTTTTTATCGTTTGATCACAGGTTACCTTCAAGCAACGAGCCCAGCTTTGCAAGGTGTCCAGATACCTTAGTTCCCATAGCAGGAGGATCTCAGCAGGGTTGGCCTTGCAGGGATTAGAGAGGTGAGAGCTGAGATCAGATGGGATTGAATGCACAAATTTTCTTGACATTCTTTGACTCTGTCCATTCCTTGGCAGGGAAATCTCTTGTCTGATTAACTCTGCGTGGTCTTGTTCTTGGAACCCAAAGGCAAGCAGGTTGGCTCCTGCAGCTACAGCGAAAAGAAAAACAGGAGAACTGCCCGGCAAGTGGAAGGGAAGTCAGAATTTGTTGTGGAGAAGCTTTAGAAAATTGCTAAAACTCAGGAATCTTTAGGAACATGGTAACAACATTCCCTTAAAAAAAAAGGGAACCAAAAATATTTGCAAATTCTTAATATAATGATATTTTATAGCTCATAGTAAGAATAAAGTGACACACTCATAACTGTAAGACCTTTCAGCACAGAATTGCAAACCTTACTAGCATCATGTTTTGGTCCTGGAGGCTGCTTTTGTACTAACTGATGTTGACATATTCACTAATATTTGGAGGGCTTTGAGCAAGGAAATAATACATAAGCTGGAGGCATGTCTGAAGAAAGCATTCTGTGTACATAATGACATCATAAACAAAATTAAATGTTACAAAAATACATTTATTTTCTCTGGTTATCTTCCTATTTTGAAACCTTAGTATGAAATGGTATAAAAATCTTCAGGAATGCAGCAACTGGTGCTGTTATTTTTAAGAAAGAGTAGTTGGTATTGTCACTAAATATTTGGTGGACTTTGGTTAGAGACAAATGAGTGCTATGAATACTGTTTAGGAAACACTGCCAAACAATGTTTTTGATATCATGGCTCTTAGAGAAGAAGTAAATCTCTAAAGAAAAGCAAACTCTTAACTACTTTCTGGTTAAAATAGAGCTAGAAAATCTATTTTCTGGGATGTATCTTTTCAGGGAGAAGTTATGGGGCTGTGTGGAAGGGAAAGAGTGCTTCTTGATTTCTAACAGTTTTCAGTTTTATAAGGATTTTCCACAAGATTAATGCTATCTTTGGGTATGAAAATGACTGGCAAAAGACTTAGGGACATGCCTGTGGAAAAATGTTATGATTAACAGGGAGCTTTCTCTCTCAGGCAGAGTAAGTCCATCTCTGAGACAACTGATCCTTGACGTGCAAACAGGGTAAAACTGAGAGCAACTGCACTCAGAATAAAAATGGGAAATTGTGTCAATTAACTTTGCTTGCATTTTCATGAATGTTTATCAAGGGAAATCACTCCAAGATGAAAGAGGACATAAAGTACAGGACACTCAGTAAATCACCACCAAAGTTTAATATTTATGAAAATTTAATAGGACTTGTAAATTACAATGGTGTCTTTCAAGGCTGCCTACCATGCAATAGAGAGAGAAGTCATATGATGGGAAATAAAGTTTACAACCCTGGTCCATGTGAGTTGATTGCAGCCAGATAACAAAATTTTATCTCTCTCAGCCTTCCTGTATATTATACTCTAACTGCAATTAATAGCTCTGTGTGCATAAAGTCTCTTTGCAATTAGCTTGTTCTCCTTAAGCTTGAAACCAAGAGTGTAATTTGGAAATAATTGTTAATCTGGGAAAGGTCTATGAGTCAAAAGCAATCTGAGAATAAACAAACACGCCTCCTTTTCTGAAAGCAACGTGCTTGTAAAGTCTTGTGCAAATATTTCCTGAAAATTAATATTAAAAAAAAATCTGTAAAGCCTGAGAAACATCACACTAGCAAGGCTTTCACATTCAGAGTTGTGACAGAGTGAGAAAAGTAATCTGTAACAGCAAAACTCAGAAAAGAGCTGGGCTGCCTCGTGTGTGGTGCATTATGGAGTGCACAAATCATGGGAGCTACTTAACCTGGCATCAGTTTTTCCTTTGGAGTAGAGGTTTTAAGTTTGAATGCTCAGGTACATCCTACTAATTGTACCTTTGTGTCTGAGTGAATCAGTGGGTCACTAAAGCCCAACAACCCCTCCTTTGGACTGCAAAACGTGAGTCTTACGCTGGTCAGTGGTGCAGGAGGATAATTTACAAGAAGCAGCAAAACCTCCCTCACTTCACAAAGTCAATGTCCTTCACTCAACAAACTTTACAAAAAGCTAATAAACCTTGTCCCATCTTTGCATGAAGGAGGCAGATGTTAGCAATCTCATCTCATGAAAGCTGACATCTTGGAGAGATATGAAGTGACTTGACCAGTTGAGCTGAATCCCTGTCTTAATCATTAGGTAACAACCTTAATATAAGATAATATTAGTTTTAAATATTAAAACTTCAAAACAGGAAATCTGTCTCCAGATGAAAAATAAGCTCCTTAAAAGGGAATAAATACAGTGCAAATTCCTTTGAAGTGCAAAAATGGCTTTAGTTATAGCACATACATTAGTAAGTATTAAAAGTGCTTCTTATTAATAAACCTCAGATATTCACTGACCAAAACTGGATGCACAGCTGTTGATGGCCTCAACACATCACACTGACACTGTTGTAGCTGGGACATTGTCTTTGTAATCTAAATTATGTAGAATCATGGAATATCTCCAGCTGGAAGGGATGCACAAGGATCACAGCATCCAACTTCTGCCTCTACACAGGACAACCTAAAAAGTAAACCACATTTCTAAGAGCATTGTCCAAACGCTTGAACTCCGGCAGGACTGGGGCTGTGACCACTGCCCTGGGCAGCCTGTCCCAGTGCCCAAACACCTCTTGGTGCAGAACCTTTCCCTCACACCCAGCCTGACCCTCCCCTGTCCCAGCTCCATGCCGTTCCCTCAAGTCCTGTTGCTGTCCCCAGAGAGCAGAGCTCAGCACCTGCCCCTCTGCTCCCCTTGTGAGGGAGCTGCAGGCCGCCATGAGGCCTAGAAAAGCAGTCTAGGGATTCATGGTTTTTACATTTCCTCTCTGCTTTGAGTGTTGTGGTACAGAACATAGTATTCACACTTTGCAGACAAAAAAAATCTTGAAAATTGTAGGAATTCTCTCAGGAGAGCTTCTGTGCCCACATACCGCTCCCTTACTGTGTACTTCTGTATCTGAAAGCAGGAGAATTGAATTGGAGGGATGGTGGGGTAAGCAGAGGGAAAGAGGGTCGCCTTCCTCAACCTTTCTCCCTCCCCGTTTCCACCATCTTTCCCCATACCTTTCCCCATACCTTTCCCCATACCATCAGCAATCATATCTAGAACATGAGCCATGGAGTACTTTAGGATAAACATAGCTACAGGTAAAAAGAAACTGGTATTTGTATAATAATACATGCTCCAGAGGGGTACTATAAACCCCCACTACAAAGCTCTTTACCTCTGTAGAAATGTTTTTGCATGTCTTTGCAGAATGCCCGTAACAGAAGATAAGCTGTTGTTTACTGGTGAGCTCATTGTGTTTGACATTAAAATCATTCCTCAAGGTAGTGAGACTTATTTCTGTAACATTTGAAATTTGAAATTTATATTTTAATTTGGCAATAGTATTTAACATACAACATAACAATAAAGTAGGGACTGAAAAAGTCGATTATTATGTGCAGTGTTTTGTGGAAAGACATTATTCACTTGTTTGCTTCATTCCAATATTTACCGTTCTAAATGTCAGCACTGTGGGGTTCAACGGCCTCTCTCATAATTCAGATAATTTTATGTTTTTCAGGAGTCGTTCTTATTTCACAGTAATAACAAACGCTGCCACATTTATAAACAGCTATTATCTCCCTTCACAAATCATTTTCACTGAGAAAAATATATAAAAAGGGGTGAATTCATGAACAGGAGGATATGGTTTCGAATGTTTCATGTTAACTCTTACCTTGTCCCTCTTTGTCCTTTAACAGTTCATCTAGGGCTTGGGTCTTCAGTCAACTGGCAGCATCTAGCTACTAAAGAGAGAGATGGCAGATGCTTGCCAATGCACAGAGTCAGTCTGGCCATGCTTCACCCCTCGAAAGTGGAAAAGATGCAGCTGGGAAGCACCAGTGGGGTCCATGGCTCCACCACACACAACGTTCATGGCCACTAAATTAATTTCTGGCCTTATGCAAATGGAAGAGCTGGGAGCAACGTGCTCTTGCTTCATGTTTTGCTGAGTCTGGGCTGCTGAGGATCGGGTAGCAGCAAATCTTTCCTGGTAACCGCCGCTCTCCACAACCTCCTAGCAATGCAATGCTGTAAAACCTGGTAGAGAGCTTGAGTCATAATTTTGATACTCAGTTTCTCACCTACAGAAAGGTGGTAAATACAATATTTCTGTAAGTGGCAGACAGGTCAGAGAGCAATTACACACCCCAGAATGAAACACTTCACACTAATAAGGCTCAGTTTAATGCTAGGGATTCAGTGGAAGACTACATTTAACTCCAGGGGCTATAGAACAGACCCTAAATACAAAACATTATTACTTTATTTTTTGCTTCTTAAAATATGCTGCTTTTACTGAGAATTATGTAAATAAAAGTATAATTTATTTTTCAACGCAACAGAAGGCTGCAGCAAGCATATATTTTTGTATTAGAGAAGTAGAATTTAATATGGTTACTTAACACTGGGAAGCTTAACATTACCTGGGTTATTTTGTTACTCATAATGTATTAATCAAATGAACTTTAGCTAGGTTTCCTTATTCTCTGTCTTTACTAATAGTATTCCCTTGTCTTCTAAAATTTGTTTTTATATTCTTTGCTTAATGTATAGCCTTTTTAAATGAAGAACCTCAATGTTACCACAAACATGATTTCTTACTCTTTGTGGTTATGGGAACTGTCGTGCAGAGGAACGGCTGGGCCTAACATCTGATACCCTTCTTCACTTGAGGAAACAGATCAAGTTCAGCCACTAAAAAAAGCCGATAATCTGACTCTAGTCTAAGCAACATAATTTTCTCAAAGGGTGGCTCCACTTCAGATGTTGCTAGTATTAAACATTATTTTCTAAAAATCCACATTTCGGGTGAGTTACTGCCGTCTTTTAAGTAAATATAAAAGTATGTAGAACTTTAACAGATTCTACTTCAGCATGTCATTGATGACTATTATTCACATTTTAAGGACCAGCCTTGTTACGGGATGGTTCTAGATACACAGTGATAGTTCTATTAGATAGTAATGCTGCAGAGAGTTTTATATAAGGAGGAAACAAATGGGTGCTACCGTGTTTCACACTCACCAAGTGGTAACAGCTTCAGTCTGACCCATGCTATATGGAAGCTATCAGAAAGGGCTTCATAGCAATTACGTGTATCCCCAAATGCCAGTCACACACAGTCTTAACAGCACAGAATAATTAAACTTTTTCAGCTGCTTTGCTTCCTTCTGGAAGATCTGAGGAAGCAACAACATAAACTTTGGGAAGACTATTTTTTCCATAGAATGCAGAACACAGGAAGACCTCAGGACTTCTGCTGATGTGGCCAAGGTTTATTTTTCAGGAAACTTATCCCTACATGAAATACCATTTGCAAATATGAAAGCTGTAGCATATGAGTTAAAAAGCCAGCTTATAGTGCTGAGGCAGTGCTCTGTAGGGATTGAAATATATACTCTCCAAGCAGAATCCGTAATAGCTCACAAAGTCCCTAAGTAAAGAGTGTAGCAGGTTTACGACCGCTAAGAAAACAAGAGCAGGAAATCTAGAGGAGATCATAAATGCAAGCATAAAATGAAAAAGATGAAAATGCTGAGAGGAATATATCTTCTTATGCTCATAAATGCAGTAGAGTCTCTATCATGCAAATCATTTTTATTTTGAGTCTTGATTTTTACCTGGGGCTTTAACAGCTACTGCAGTTTTGCATCATTTGTCAGAATAGAACAATTTATCTGAAATAATTTATATCACATTATCTCTGCTGACTCCACTGGTATTATGTCTTTATCTCTCTCCTTCTCTCAAATAAGAGGTTCACAAATTTTCATTCTTACTTAAAACACTGAAAGAAATACCATATTCTCCTCTCTGTTCATGAAAGCAGAGTTATACACTTTTAGAGTCAAATCCAATTTTCAAGTCAATACAAGGTTTTTCATTTCTTTCTGTGGGAACTGGATCAGAATTTCATAGCGTAAACTAAATTAGGTATCACATCATAGTATATAAGTTGTAAATTTCTGGGAGATTTCATGCACTGAGGCAGTTTGAAAGCTGAAGCTAACATAAAACATATTTAATAGATGGAGTAAGAGCTTCTTATTTAAAATTCATTAAAAATAATTTAACATGAAAATGGCCTGGCTCCAGATTATATCCAGAACATATCAGGCAGTTAGTGATACACAGTCAGATCTCATATGACACCATGGGGGAGGGAGAAAAAATGGAAGATAAAGACAAGTTGTAAAATTTTTTAAGGCTATAATTATTCAAGATGTAAGAAACATTAGCTGTTAACAAAATCAGTAGAAAGTATTATCTATAGTGAGCAAGTGTTGTTTTCTGGATTCTGGAAAGAATTTAGCCTGTATGTTTCTCCAGGAAACACTGAATAGCTTGTGAATCTGCAGGGCAACAGTAATTAATTGGAGGCACTTAAAACCAAAAAATTCCTAGTGTGAGATAAGTTTTTTTCAAAATTTTAAGGAAGAACTTGGTAGGCTCTGCATCCCTCTTGGGGGATAGCAATTATTCATGTTGCTACCATCATAAATGCTGTTATCATTTGTGAAACTGAGAGCTTGTATGAATATATGAAAATACCGCTAGCCTCCAGAGGCAAAACTTGTAAGCAAAGAAAAGAAAAATAAACTATTATAGTGTGTAAGGAATGGCTGATGAAGCATTACTGAATTTGCAGAAGTATTTTCTGATCATTGAGTATCACAAAAAGAATGACTTAAGTCACTATAACTCTATTATGTGGTACATACAATTTAGTGCCCACGGTTGAAGAACAAAGGTATCTAACTATCAGTATCATTCTATGTTGAAAAAAGAAAACTGTGCTAGGATGAAGGGGCCACACTTGAGGACAAACAAAAATTGTGAACATAGCTTGGGATACAGAGTAATTAGCCAAATGTTTTTTCTGAGTAGAAGCTACCTCATACCGATGAAGCAAAAACCTGCTGGGTCTTTCTAGCAAAAGAAAATTTCTGCCTCGTTACTACAGCCTTTTCTTTTCATTACTTGAATGTAGTGGGTTTTGACAAAGATATCACAGAATCACAGAATGATTGAGGTTGGAAGGGACCTCCAGAAATCATCTAGTCCAACTCCCTTGCTCAAGCAGGGTCATGTATGCATGATGAAAAATGAAATGAAAGCATATGTTACAAAACAGCCTTGGTATATGGCAGACTCAAAATAAGCTTGAGGCTTCCTTATTTTATACAAAGGAGTGGACAAGTGACTGAATCTGAAGACAAAAGGCAGGGAAATAAGTGTTTTATCTCAGTGTTTGCTTCCCACATAGATCTCTGCACTGACCTGTGGCAGACCAAATCTTTTTTAAGGCAAACCATATGGGGTATATGAATTAAGATCACATATGATTAGCTTTGCATCTTTGTGCTTCTAAGTTTATAAGTTCATACTCTTGTAAGTTTATAAGTACAATATTTATTTATTACAACATAGACAGTAAGTGGGCTGGGAGACCTCATGACTGTTAGGACTGCATACTTTAAGAGATGCATTTGTATTTGGAAAGACATGACAAATCCCTATCCTGTGAACTTCTTTTAGCGATTTTTTAAGAATAGTGAAGCAAAGTAAAACCAATTCAAAAAGATGTTTAATAGAAAAACATTATTCAGGAAGACATGATGAAGTACAACAGGGTAAGGAAGTTGGAAATTTAAATTTTAACATCTAGTGTTAACAATTAGCTTAAGATATTTACTGAGTGACAAAGTTTTCAGAATATTTTCACTCCATGTATAATAAAGCTGTAATGTAAATACTGTCCATGTATTTGGGAAATAGCAGATCTAATTGTGAAGTGGTTATCCAGTAATAAGTACAATGTGTCGGTCCTTCTGTATTTACTCTGCTTTGTTTCAGTAGTAGCTACCAAATATTTCTTTTTTCCTTGAAATAACAACACTTATGTTTTTTTTTTTTTTTTTTTATCTACAAGGGCATGTTTGGTTTGGAAATTCTGGTATCATATAATGGAAGATTTCTGTCATTTTGACTTGCAAAACAGGATTTGATTACTGAAGTCATAGATCAGCACTAGTACTTACAACTTGTAATTCCTGTGGGAGAAATGTGCAAAACTCAATGATATAATCGTATTGAGTAGTTGAAAATGTAATGTCCAGTGGTAAAGAATCAGTTTGGTTTGAAGAATGGGATTTTATTACTTTCATCTATGAAGTTATCAGTTCACGTCAAGGTTGGCATGGGCTAAAAACTGTACAATTTTTGCTGGCTGGCTAGAAATGTGATGTTTCTTCTATTCCAGAGGGAGAAATATTTCTATTACCCAATGTTTCAGTAAAAAGGACAAGGATTGAAGAGATTTGAAGACCGAACTCTTTCTTTCCTTCCATGGCCACTCAATCAACTTTTTTTATGTCAAAGTTGTGGCTGACAGACTGCTCTAGTGTAAGTACTGCTCAGTTCTAGCCAGGCTGCCACTCTTCTGGGGTTAGAGAAATGACAACATGAATGGTACCTAACCTGATACCTGTGAAAAAATAAAACTGC
Source organism: Cygnus olor (assembly GCF_009769625.2). Classification (NCBI taxonomy): domain Eukaryota; kingdom Metazoa; phylum Chordata; class Aves; order Anseriformes; family Anatidae; genus Cygnus; species Cygnus olor. Next base: position 15,711,825 of record NC_049176.1, on the reverse strand, counting down.
GCTGGAGACTGTATGTTGAAGAAGAACGAGTTTGTTATAGGAGGTTATTTAAGAAAACAAAGCATAAATCATAACACCTATATGCATGCTAAAGGAGAAAACTACTCAAACATGCCTTCATGGATAAACAAAGCAAGAAGGTGAAAATAGTAGGAGTGTCTGTCTGAATAATGAGAGGTTTGGATATATGGACAAACAAGACTACTCAGGAGCAATGAAGAGGTTTCAGAGCAGACCTATTTTCTCTTGCCATCTCCAGCATGCAGATAGTGCAAGTAACAGTGGAAAATGCAAACTGTGCTGCAAGATCTGTTCTTCATTTTTATTCTACTTGATGTTTTTAAGGAAGGGAACATCTTCTACTCTCCTGGCTGGCTCAGTTTCAGTTTCTGTGACAGTTTTTAAACTGCGCTTCCTAAAAAACGTCACCGTATTAAATGGAGATGAGCAAGATACAGTAGTATTAAAAACAAAATATTAGAGATGAACAGCAACATAATTATCTGACTTAAAAGTGATTTCTAGGTAGTCAGTGCATAACTAATAAACTAAAATTCAAGTGTCATTATACCAGAGTTGACATGCAAATGCCCACCCCACCTCCTCCTGAATTTCAAGATCTGCTTCAGCTATCTGGCTAGCCAAGGCTTTTCTGTGCAAATTTACATCTGGTGTTAGCGTGTAGAGGTGATGGCCAGCACAACGGCCTGTAAATGGGATATTTCTATATGATCTTCTGCATTTAGGGAAAATTAAGTCATTAAAAAAAAAGAAAAAAATCACCCTAACCCCACCCCCCCTCCCCACCCCCCCGCCAATTTGAAAAGGAAGGAGCACCATAAACGAGTTGTCAAGATAGAAGAAAAAGACAAAGTACCCTCTCATTTTGGCTTTATCCAAGGCTTCTTTTGCCTTTGTTCTGCTCTAGCTGTGGAATACCAAGGCCAGTGTTTACTAATTACCAGGAAATGAAAAGTGTTTGCTGAATAGTGCTAAGAGCAGATTCTCACATTTAAAGCCTACGTTGACTTAACATGTTCCAGAAAAAGCTCGCCCAGAACTGTAAGAAAATATTGCATTACTAGATAATTGGAGCTCGAGGTGGGTGCATTATGTAATAGCACTTTGAGATCCAGCTGCATTTTACCTATTTACCCATCCCTCTAAGCACAAGAGACAGTAATTCTTACCACACCTTAGAAACTTGCCATTGAAAGGTGTGGCCTATTGTTGTCGGAATTACATCAGATCTCAAACTTGCATGTGCACAGTGAAGAAGTAGCTAGAGCCTGCCAGTTAAAGCAGAAAGAAAGAAGAAATTTGTAAAAAGAATCTGGGAGAAATGCAGCTTAAAGTTTACCATAAATAACCTTCCTTGCCCACCCTTCCCCCCTTCAGCTTACTAAAAACTTAACTGCCTAAAAATTTATTTGCAGAACTGGAAATAGGTGAGGATAAGGGTGCTGGCATACCACCAGCTATCAAGAGTATGCAGAATGTATGTCTAAAATGAAGATTTACTAATGCTTCAGGCAAAACTATATAGGAAAGGAAAGTCTATGGGAGCTGGAATAACTCATGTTACTGGCAGTGAGTGGTGTACAGTCTTCTGAAAACTGATCACCAGTTTAAATCCTAGCCAGGCAGGGTTAGAGATCGCTGCTGTCAACAAAGATGTCAATTGATTTGGGCAAGATATTGTTAGTTGGACATTTGATAAATTAATGCCTATATAGAATATTAACTTTACTTCTCTAGCTGACAGATTGAGCTCAAATGTATGAATTAGCATTGTTAAAGTCATGTCTGTTTTCTGAGATGGTTGTTGAATTAGGAAGTGTTAGAGTGCATTGAAACTATGTTGTTTTCCTAAAGATACTTTTAAAAAGATTTAAAATGAGAAGTACTCTGAGTATATTTCAATTTTCTAAAGGGGAAAAAAATGCTAAGTAGTCTGCAGAAGTTATTGTACTGCTAGGTTTATCAGTAGGTTTGCAATAAATCCATGTTTTATATATAGAAACAGAACTGTATTAGCATTCAGTGAGAAAAAGGCTATTTTAGTCTGTTCATCCACTAAGGAGATAAAGCAGAATGTTATGTCAGCTTTGACAGCAACTCTGAGTTTTCCTGGATATGTCTAAGAAAAAGGTTTTATAACTATCACCATATGGAGGTATAACATGCGTTGCAGCCTAAAGCTATTTCCTTTGAAAGCAGAGCTCTAGATTCCTGTAATAAAACCGCAGATATAAAAGCCTGTTGTTAACTTGACAAAACAAGGTATCTGACATGGTTAAGTTATAGCATTTTTCACCAGAATAAATTTGCAATTTCCTATTAGTACCTGCAGTGGGATATAGACTAAGCACACATTTTAATTTTCCTGTGATTTTTTTGGCCAAGGGTCTCTAAAAACGGCTTTAGGTAGTAACTCCGGTCCTTTGGGTATCTGGTTAGTTCAGAGCCACATAGGACCTTATCCTTCCAGGTAGAAAAACCCACCCAAACAGACACTGTAGCTGTGTGACTATTTCAAGCCATTATGGGGAGAGAAAGGACACAGGTCTGGTAAACTGTCTAAATCAAACAAGGTTTGTTGAGTTCATGGGATTTTTTCTGAGCAGAAAAATATGGTGTGCTGTGGTGCCCTGGAGCTTGTCCAGCTCCTTTAGGCACATACATTCTTCAGACAAGAAGGTAACGTATACTCCAAAGGAGTGCAGAATTTCTGTTGCTTCTACGCTACTGTCCATTAAAGCAATATATAAAGACCAGGTGGGTAGTTTTAATGGAGAAGACATCTGCTGCCTTTTATCTTTTCCACATCTTTTTCCTATGAGGGATAGCTGAGAGAACAGGCTTTGACTGTCTTTGTCATGAGTGCACAGATAGTTCCACTGCTTCTTTTTGCTTTATCTTTGTTTCCAGTCCAGGAAAGAAAACTGCTCTGAGAAGTCTTTTTCTGCTTTCTGTCAAACTGCTTGAGTGGGGATGCAGCAGCACGAAGGGTTATCTTTTACATTGCATGAGCAACATAAAAAATTTTCCTTTCTCTACAACCTGGCATATGTGCTCCTTTGTCTGCTTTTCTTACATCTCACCACAGAAGATGATGCAGTGTGTAGGGCAACATGCACCCACTAGTACAGGTGAACTCCCTCTCTGTTTTGAACCACTTTTAACTAGTGAGCAGAAGGGAAAATATTCATAAAAGCAAACATTAAAGCAGCCTGTTGGAAAGTATGGTGATTGTTACAGGTTACAACAAGACCAAGAATCTAGTTGTTTGTTACATGTTCTAGCCAGATCTCTGTGTTTGTTTAAAATATAATACATCTATACTTATTTTGAATAAAAGACCATAGCCATACTGGTGTTTAACGTGAGTGTGTTCACATGTCAGGGCTTAAATTCAAGAAAGAATGAGTAAAATAGTTGTTGGCCCTCTTTTTTTTGACAAGAAGTCATCATCTTATTAACTGTTGGACGCAGGTTTATACAAGGTGTTCTGAGTAATAGCAGAGGTAATCACCGATGTTATGCAAAATAATGCTGTGATGTTAATGAAAAGATTTTTTAAATTAACAGTCTTTAGGGAATAAGAATAACAGTCATAACTCTGAAGGCATTTGCAAGTAAATAAATGTACTGTATATAACCAAAGTAAATCTAAACCTCTCGAGCACAGCAGAGAGCAACAAGTTTTAGGAATTCAACCTGAGATAGAACATTGTCATAAAAAGGTAATCCTCCCTATGTAGAATGCTATTTCCGTCAGCACCTCAGGAAAATCATAGACGTTAGATCACCATACATCAGTAGGTTAACGCCATTTCATCAGATAAAACCATTGCCAGCAAGACTCAAACTGTTTGGCGCAGGCTTTCTATAGCACTTGATGGAAAACCAATTCTTGTGATTACCTGCAATGTGATTATTTGCTACTTTCAGTTTTTATTTATAGGCTTAGAGTATATGTCTGCATAAGCATATTCACATTAATAAAATAACAAGTTGACAACGATTGACATTATGAATGATTAAACTAGAGGTAGTAGGTAACTAATATCTGTTGTACAACTGTTAAGATCTGGAAATGCTTTGATTCATAGATTAGATATAACTCTCCCTACTGTTGACACTGAGCAAATCCCCTCTTCTCTGTCATTCATTGGAATAAGGGGAAAAGTGCACTCATCTTAGGACAGGTTTGTACCACCACCAGTCAGTAGTAAGCATACTGTCTGTGTATCAAGACAAGCATGTGATGGAAGATTTTGGGGACATGGCATGGAAACTGAGGGGAACAGAACAGTCATCAATCGCCTTGCTGTGTTTGTGTTGTGTCTGTTTAGGTAATGTCCCTCCTGTCAACTGGCACACAATCAACACCTCACTTGCATAAAATGTGAAAGGAAGATATCATTAATTAAAACTCAGTGGAGAGGGCAACCTGAAGCATCTGCTTTGTTGTAAAATTCACTGAGGACTGAATATGAATTTTCTTGCTTAAAAAAAAAAAAAAAACAGAAAAAATCCTGAAAATATTTCTGTAGTTTCTTTCATAAGAAACTAGTCCAGCAGCTACATTAAGTGTCAGATGTGCTGACAAGCAAGAGGGAAAGGGAGAATGTGAAGAATGGCTTCTTTTGGCCCACAGGAGGAGAAAACCATTATCTGAGTTAGTATTCAAGAACATGTTACCTCCTCCTCCCACCTACCCTCAAGGGCCTGCATCTTCATCTGAACAAAATGTCTGTGGTTTTAGACTTTAAGTTGCTGTGTGAATGCTTTGCATAGCTGCCTTGATGCCAGGAATGCATTTCCCTTCTCCAGAGAAGCTTGTCCTCCTTTGCCTGACACCAGGATGGAGCCCCTCCTGTACCATGGCCAGTGTTTAGGTCCTGCTGAGGTGAGGGGACAATGGTGGGTGCCCTCATGGTGGCAGTGGTGAACCCCCAAAAGGGACTTTTTCTCCTCAGATTGGGGAATTTGTAAAGGGGACGAAGTCACTCTACCTTCCTTCCGGTCACAGTCTCCAGCTGCTCTCCATGGTGCGCTGAATGGTCTTTCAGTAATGGTCACTCCAGTCCTTTTTGGCTTATTTTTCCTTATCCATTTTTAGGTCCCTTTAGTATCTGCATAATAGCAAAGCTTCTTCCTCCCCCAGCACTGGCTGCAGCATGGTGCCATGCTTGCTGTTTGCCTTAGTGGCATCCATTTTGTGTTCAGCCCCAGCCTCTCCTCACCTCAGGGGACAGGCTGGTGGGCGCCATTTTGGCTATTCAAGGGGGTTGACATCTCCCCTGCCCGATATCTGGCCATGCAGATGCCTCAGGGAGGGAGCAGAGAGGTGGCCACATGCCCAGGTGACCAAAGAAAAGCAAATCTTTGGTAAATCTGTAGTTTGGTTGACCCTGGATGGATGGGAATGCAAGAACAGTGTGGCCCCAGGGCCAGAGGTGGGTTTCACCCCATCACTGAGGGCTGCGGTACTGGGGAGCGTCACCACAGCTGGGGTTTCTGGCAGCCCCCACACTCGACAATGGCTTATTGTAATATTTTTCCTCATTGTCATGCTTTCATTATGTGTAAGCTTGAGCCAAACTGAATTTCCAGGCGTGTGAGAAGAAGCAGTACTGTGACTGCCATTTATGTCTCCATTGGGAGGAGAAGGGGAGGTTGTAAAAAATTGGAGCCCCCCCCCCCAGGTAAAATTGCTTTTGATTTCTCAATGTATACTTTCAATTTTTAGGAGAAAGGGATTGGTAATATGAAAGAATGGGTAGTGTTTGTGATTCATGAGTTTGTATGTCTCATGCTGCCAACAGAGACTTACTGTAACTGTGTGAATAATCGTTTTGCTTTAGGGGAGGGGCTACTTAGGCGTTGCAAATCAGTCATAGAGCTGAACTTTGCTGAACTGAGACACTTGCAAACACAGTGTGCTCACTAAAAAAAGGCCCTTGAACCAAAATCTAAGATGGGGGAGACAATTCCTGACTTTAAGCAAACTTTCTGTTATGTGAGAGAGGAAAATGGGATTTGGGACCTAAACTTTTCTAGCCTTAATATTTACAAACTCATCCAAAGCCCAACAAAATTGGTCTCAGCATCTTATCATAAAGAATTTTCAGAATAGAGTAGGAGGAGGGAAAAAAAGTCAGTCCAAGCTAAGAGTACATGATGCACTTCTCTGTGATGAAAAAATGAATAATCAAAGCTGTTCTAGCATACTAAGTCTCCCCCCAGTTTGTAATTGCATTACATTTTTATCTTCTAGTATTGCTATTCAAGATTATACTTAAAAATAATTATGTTATATAAATTCAGGAGCCATGATCCACACAATTTGGTTGAATAGTTGTGTTTGTTTTCTCCTTGGTGAAAGGAGCGAGAGACCAGAGCTCAGGCATTGCAGTGGGATAGAAATGTGGTCCTGTTAAAGTAGGGTATAAAAAGAAGGAATATGTAATGTGTATAAACATGAGGAGAGGTAGGAGAGGCTGCTGGAAATTATATACATCTAGAAATATAAATATAAGCTAAATCCTAATACAGGAAGCTGGTCATACCAGCTGCAGGTTTGCTGCAGTTTCCATTATAACAACATGTTTACATGTGCATCATTTTGGGGCAGAAGTCCTGCATGACCTGTTGCTGCCTGAAGATTAGTGTTTTGCAAAAACTAAGGGAAAATCCCTTTGCTTCTTCATGAAAGCATTGAAGGAAAGTAGAATAAATATACATTTCTACTGTAAAAACACTTTGGTTGTGTTCCTTAAAGTGCTAGTGCAAAAAATTAAAAAAAAAAATACTGAGAAAAAAAGGTAAAATTGGAAATGTGAATGACTTGTTCAGGATTCCAGCCGTAACTAAAGAAGGCTTATATTCTCTTCTGAAATTACTCATTCAGTGTCTGAAAATGTTTACTTAAACGCTTCATCCTGCAAACACTTAAAGGTATTAATTTCATACTTGTGAATGGTTATTAAATTCAATCAATGTGAGATCACAGTCTAAATTCTGCTAAATTACTGCATGTTTCTTTACTAAAACTAGGAGGTCTAGAGTTGTCTGGTTGCTGTTGAGAGAATTTACCTAGGAAAGATTACAAGCCTAACAATCAAAAAATTTGCAAAAAATAAAAAATAAAATTAAGAAATCAAATACAATTGCTTTAACATCTGGAAGTGGGAGACTGCCCATTTTTGCTGAAAAGATTTTGTTACAGTAAAACAGATCTGATGCTGTGTTGGTTAAAATATTTCCTCCAAAAGATGGCTTCTGATTTTATCATAATAGCCAAAATCATTTCTCTGTTAAGCTTAGCTTTCCTGCAAAGACAGCAGGAAGATTGACCCTGAATAATCATCCTATTTATATATAGATGCTTTCCAGACTGCTCTCTGTAACAGAAACACTATGCTCTGCAGAAGGAGCTTAAATGTTTTCTGGAGGCACGGTTTACCACAGAGGCGCTACATCAGTGGCAAAGATGCTTCTTCTGACACCTTTTTTTTTCCCCTTGTATATTGGCTTCTGTTGATAAACAAATGACAAACATTACCGTCTCCTACAAAATTTTAAATGCCTGCCAGATGATACAGATTTACTGAAAACACTGCCTTCCCCAAGGGACAATGGGAAGAGAAAAGTAAGAGTCTGTCAATCGAGTAGTTGGATTCTAAGTCATGTGGTAAAAAGGTCAGCGTAAATTGGGCATGTGCTTAATAATTAGTTTCCAGAGATTAGTGATATGCCAATGACCCAAATTCCAAGAATTGTTCTTAACGCACACAGAGGGCATGCAGGTGTATGGGATTTTTAGTCTTAGCAGTAAAGTGGTGCATATAGACTATAGAACGAAAGAAAACAGAACTAGGGCTATTTTAAAGTAGACTGTAGTTTTGAAAGTTGAAAAGGGAATATATTAAAACATGAAAAAGAAAATTAAGTGTGAACAACACAAACTAGCCTGAGTACACTAAAAAGTGACAAGCCAAATGTGCAAAATTTTACATGTGTACTGGCTTTTGCTTCTCATATAAGCGGTTATATTGCTCAGTTTTCCTATGGTAGAAAAAGCTTTCCCAGTTGCTTGCATTTGCCATATGAAAGTACCTGGTGGGTACTGTAACATTGTAGAAATGGAGCACATTTTTCTCCCTCAGCTCAACACCGCAAGGATTCTCCTACCTCCCAAAAAGGCATGGTAGGGGCAGAAGGGAAAGAAATCCCACAGGATTAGATCAGTGTCAGAGCATTAACACTTACCTGATGACAACTGTAAGGATTAATTCAAGCTGGTTAAATCCTTCTTAGCTAGAATAGGAACTAGCAAACCATCTGGTGGAAAGAGCAGTATGACAGGGCTAAAAGGAAATACTGTCTGAGTTGTCAAAGGAAAAATACACCTCTCTGCAGACTTTTGGGAACTGCTATGTCTCCAAAGCATCTGGCCACAGCAAGGGACAGTTTTGCTCACAGTAGTTTAAATGAATAGTGGGGAAAAATATTGTGTTTCCATCTCAGAAAAAAAAAACCACACATTTTATGCTTTTGAATTACTGTAGTAATGCACAACTCTTGTGTAGAAAGGCTACTTGAAAAGTCATACATTCTATGAAAAAATATGCTAACATCTGTTCTGCTGTCAGACTGCATTATTATATTACTTCATTGTATGCATTTTCAAATGATTTTTATAGGTAAATCCCTTTTTGCACATGTTGTTCTCAGCCACCCTTTCCTGCTTTCTTCCTTTGAGGGAGGTGCTGTTGGTCTCTGTGCACACTTTGTTTTTCTGTAAGGTAGAGTAAATGAAGTGTGTGTAATCACAAAGACAAAATACAAGTGACCCAAAATGACAGGTGAGTGTAGGAGCACAATTCCTGGGGCTAGTAAAGAAGGCCTGGCCTACAAAGACAAGGTGATCAGGCTGATAAACTGCTTTTAGGTTACCTCTCCTGGAATTAAGAGTGTTTGTCTCTGGAGAAGATCAGACAATGTAAATTGGATTTATGGTGAAGTCTTTCTCCCCTTTGCGATGTCACTTCACTAATGTTTATACTAGCAATAAGGTTTTCCTTCTGATAAGTTTAAGCTTGGTTCACTTGTTTTAGTCTTATTCTAAATGAAGGAATCTGGAGAAACCTTGTAAGGAATTAAATTTACAGCCTGTATTTTATGAGGTGCATGCTGCCATTGACTTGTACATAACAGTAATTGGCTTACAGTGAATTACTGGTAGTGACTGCATGCAGTCTCACAGGAAGGAAGTTTTGAAAGCGCATTTAGTAAATACATTTTTCATCCATTTTGATTTGATTATTTTTGCCTTTTTAATTCTAGAAATTCTCTTGCTTACTTATCACAGTCTTGAAATGTAAAAATATTTATGCAGCTTATGTTGTTGTTCTATAGCAAGGTTTTACAACTTGGTTATTCAGAACTCGTTTGTCTGTGGAAAAGCTTTCTTTGTGCTTCTCCCTAAATATTGCTATGTGAAAGAATTTATAAATGCAGCAGATTGGCTTGTAAGCTAACTTAGCAAATGCTTTGCAAATACAAGAACTGAGCAAAACTGTTTGATTTCCGATGGAAAAATGCTGAAGCATTGGTCCACACTCTTCTTTTGAATATGAAAATTCTCAGTGTGTAAATGGCAAGGTAAATCTGAACAGGAGAGCCCAAGATCTGTAAGGCTTCTCTGGTATTTGCAATGAACCTGTTCTGTGCAGGACTAGATGTAATAAACATGCTTTGAGCCTGTGTTGCTACATCAGAGAACCACATTTTCTGTAAAAATTCTGTCAAGGACTTTAGTAGTGCTGTTCTTGAGCCCACCCTTGCCCTCTGAATGCTGCTGCTGGGTTTGAAAAAAACAGAATACATTGTTTCATCACTGTTCAGAAGTTTAATGGATTTTAAAAGATAGTTTTTGCTCAGAGTACTAGCCTAAAATGAGGATAAATAGGGATTTTTTGGACCCAGTTTTGAAATAGGAGGATCAAAGGAATCAAAATATCAGCATAGAGAAAAGAGTTTGTTTGCCAATGTCAGGTCTTACGGCTGGATGTAATGGGCTCTTTAGATCCACAGCAATATCAAGCGGGAAGCAACTGCATGTGCTTATCAGCTATCTTACAACGCAGAATCACACATTTCTGGCCTTTGTGTTATCAAAGACAGGGAGTAAGGTACCACTTAACAACTTCTGTGTGTCAGAATGTTGGACATACCCCAAAATCTGGAGTGATGTGGTTTGTGTCTTTTAGATCAGTTTATAAGCGATCTGTCTAATAACATCAGAATTGTGTGAAAGGTTGAAGCTGTCCATTCCCCTTTGTTTTGATCATGATGATAATCCATCAGTCTGGTCAGTGATCCTCACAAAATAGCCATGCCCTTAGCAGGAAGAATAAATAACAGGAATGAGTCACCAGGGCAAGCTTACAGGAGTCCTGAAGGGAAAAAATATCCTGGAAAAATGAGTCATGAAAAAGTATCTTGGCAAAGCATCTTGATAAATCATGAACTGTACAGCAATATTCCTAATGCTATCAATATTTTTTTATTAATTACTATTTATTAATTATTGTTACTTCTAAGCACAGTGATGTGGCACACTGCTTTGACTCCAGCGTTTGCCAGAAGTAGATGGATGGCACGAGAAGAGTTAAAACAGTGTAAGTGTACATGACACCTCTCCCTCTCCCTCCCTTCTTCCTATCTACCCCCATGTTCTCTCCCACCCCCAGCTGTTTTCAAATAAGGGATTTCTGGAGTCTGATGTATCATCAATTTTGTAAAGCCAGCTGCACGTATTTCCTAGGCATTTGCCCAGTTGCTTGTGATCTTATGTAAGTTTGTTGCGTATTAAAACCGGAAACGGCAATGAATGGAAAGGGCAGCAAAGGTATGGAACAACTTCCATGTGACATTTCATTGAGGAGAACTCTACAGCCAAAACACAAAAGGAGACAGTTCTTCACACAATTTGTGGTAGATCTGCACAACTCTTCACCAAAGGATGCTGTAGCTGCAGATTACAGGACCTTGAAATACAGCTGAACACGTGCTTTGGAAAGAGCCAACAAGATTAGTTTGTTCTAAACCTGTGTCCTGCAAGATTTCCTTTCTTTTGCAGTGCACGAACTAGCTCATGAGATGAAGCTGATTCTTATTCACCTGCTCCAGGCTGTTAAAGTGTATATAAACCTCCTTTAAGACAAGTTGTTTCTGTACTGTAGTTTCCACTCAATCATTCCTCATATGGGAGTTGTTTCATACATCTGATCATCCTCATTGTTCTCTCATGAACCTTTTCAATTTTTTTATGTTTTGCATGTGACCAAAGCTTCACAAGGTATGTGGTGTGAAAGAATCATGGATGTGTATAATGTTCTTAATAATTCCTGAGGTTTGCCTATTCTTTTTGGCAGCTACCAAGCACTGAGTCGATGATTTTATGAAAGTTTTTGTTTTAACCCTAGTTCCTGCAGTGTCCATTTTTCTCTAGCTGATGTTATTTTAGCAATTCCAAAACTAGTAAGTAATATTTTTCATAATAGGTATTTGCAAGATCGTACTTGTATATGCATACTGAATTTAATCAGCATTAGCAGTTTGAGTTATTTCAATCTGCATCTTTAGGCATATTATTATCTTTTTTACATTTGGCCTGAAATGAGTGTTAAATATCTTGTGGTGGCAGTTTGAGGTCACCATAATCATAGTTGCGTAACAAAAATATGTGAAACAGCTATGCCATCTGCAATTACACATGCTTTGTAATGGATAATTAATGAGATACCTTCAAGTTACTGAAAATATTCTCATATGGGTATGACTAATTATAGAAATCTGAAACTGAAATGCAATATTAGTGTTTCCTTTTTTGTCATTCTGTCACTAAAGGATTTATCGTAACTTCCTTTTCCTAGTCTGACTACCAAGGTCTGGGACTCTTCCTACAGCAAAAACTTACTGGTTTTAAAGGAGAAGCTTTTGTCTTTGCATAAGTCGAAAGAGATATTCTGTTTGCAGTGTTTGAGGAATGCATTTTGAGAATACGGTAGATCTTTTGCAAACAGTCCAGACAAGAGTGATGTGAGTTATCTGGGATATGGAAAATAAGGTGTATGAGGCAACCTGAAAGCATGAAGATTGTGTAGCTTAAGGAAGAGGAGACTGAAAAAGGATGTACAGTTTCATGGAATATAAAGCTGCTATAAAGGCAAAAGGACTAATTTGTTTTCCATGTCTATGAAATCTCTAGTACACAACCTCAAGAAAAATTAAGTTTGCAGAAGTTTCTCTAGGAAAGTGCCATACCTCCACACTGAGACCTTCAATTAAAGGCCTGTTGCTCCGGTTACAAAGCCAGCCAGCAGCTGAGGAGTGGGGGATGTAGTTACAACCTCAGCAGGACCTGGGAGTCAGGAACAGCTGCCCCTTGAGAAGTGAGACCAAATGAGACTCTGTCGATCCTCACAGTCAGCAGGAACTTGTGCATTCACTCAGTCCTGGCAGCTGAGGGAAGGGGGGGGTCCCTTGCCGCTATTACCACTACTGATCTGTTATGTCTTGTCCGTGTGAAAGGCAAGGGGTATGCTGATTGCAAGGAGTTTCTTGCAGCTTGGAGAGCTATATGCTCATCTGTAGTGCCTGAAGGAACTCTGTGGAAATGATGGCTCGAGGACTGCTGCTGCTGGTCCTTTAGGGAAGCTCTGGCTGTAGAAGAGCTTTGGGATGCTCTTTTTAGTGAGAGAGGGGTAGTTTTAATGTGCATCTGATATTATGGCATGCTTCTGCAGACTTTCAATGTTGAATGCTAGGTGAAGTTGAACATATTTTGAGTATGAAAGTGTCCTTCCTTAGATTCTTCCCAGTCCTACCTGTAGCTGGCAAAAGTAGTCAAGTAATAGTTTACAAAAACATTTTTACACAGAAAAATCAATCATATACCTAGGCTTACTGTCTGGTAAGAACACCACTATTTTGGGCAGGTTTTTCTCTTCAGTTGTTTGCACTGTAATTCCTTTATTTCAAACAGGTCTAATTCCCTGAAATTTCATTATCTATGAGATTTATAAATTGTTCTACAAATCTCGTCATACTTTGTTCTTTACCAGCTTAATATTGTTTCTTTTAAATCCAGTAGCAAAATCTCTTGAGAAGCTGGAAAAAAAAATTTAGCGCAAGCCAGCTGAAATTAATTTCACTGTCTAGAGCACAGTACTTTTACAGATGTAAATAATCAAATGCTTAGAAAATCTATGAAATCTTCACAGTTTGTCAGCCTCTATTAAAACACTCTCACGGAAAAGTTATCCAGAATTTAATGAGGATGAACCAGTTGGAGATTCTGTGATAATCAAAGCTGTTAAAGAGTTTAATGGAAAGTGATATGCTTTAAATAGGCTCTTTAATGAACCCATTTAGTTCTGTAGCAGATACATATACCAGAAAACATATAGCAGTATCATGTTATGTTAGGTTGTAATAATGCAAAGACTTATGCATGTGTTAATTAGCTATCTTGTTGCAAGGAATGTAAAAATATATGCATAAATCTTAAGACAACATTCTCTGAAATGCATACTGAAAAAAAATACTGTAAGAACCTGTGTAAGCCTACAAAGTTTTTCCCTGATCCAGCTGTTATATTGTTGAAATGAGATATTTCTGAAGTTTGTACAGGTGGTGCAGCCAGGAGGACTATTCCAAAAATGTAAGTCGATTGACAATAACAGCATACAGTGTAAGTACAAAAAAAAAAAAAAAAGGGTACTCATGAGTAACCTGATTTTTATATTTATTTTTAGAGCCACGTTATTTGATTTTTTATCATTCATTTTTACATCTTTGCTAGAGTCCAGAGGAGTAACAACTTTTTGGAGTTGTAGTGTTGGGTCATAGTTAATTTCAGCATTTATAGCCACATGCATGCCATAAAATTCTTTGGGACTTCAGAATAGGCTGAAGCCTATGCAGCAGATATGCCCGTGGGAATGTACGGGGCCAAGGGGAAGGTACCATTAAGAAAAAAATAATCTGAGGGAAAGGCTGGCAGTGGCAGGAGCTTGGAGCAGCAATGGCAGCTGGTGCAGGGGAAGTGGCTAGGTGGAGGAATGGTCCTTTTCCTGGGAATTTCAGCAAAGATGGAACTGGGGGAGAATTCGTCTCACATCCTGAGTGGTGCAACAACACAGAAAGAGGAGCCATAGGGCTGTTCTGGCGGGACAGGCAAAGTCTTAGGATATCAGCGCTGATGGCCTTTTTATCCTACAGCTCTTTTGTTGAGAGAAATGGGTATAACAAGCAAAGAATTTAATTTTAGGGACATGGTTTAGTGGGTGATATTGGTGGTAGGGGGATGGTTGGACCAGATGATCTTGGAGGTCTTTTCTAACCTTAATGATTCTGTGATTCATGCTGCCATCTGGGTGAGCTTGCAGGCAAAGAGCTTGCTCCTGTTGGCACAGATGAGGAATAAGCTGATTTTGATCTGTTGCAAAGGTTTTTGGCAAGCTGGTTATCACTGCAGGCAGGAAGCTATTCTAATTTACCACTATGGTTTTGAACCTTTTTAGTTTCTTTAATTGCCTTATTTCGAAGAGCTGTGTCTTCCATTATTAAATAGTCGTGGATATCAAGCATTGCACTCCCTTCTCCTTTCCCATTTTTGCTTTTTTTTGGGGTGGGTCTTTTTTTTTCTTTTTTTTTTTCTCTGTATAAAAATCAGCACCAGAGACTCAATCGCACTAATTAGATGGTTCAGTGACCTGAGAATAGAACCAAAGCTAGATATGTGTTGAGTTTTGATCCTACTGCTGGCCTAAACTTATATGACATTGTCTGTTCACGTCATAGTTAAAATGGTTTGTGGAGCATGGGACCGAGCCATGGCTTATCCGTGGTGCTTCAGTGTGGGTAAACTTTAGTTCTTACGTCTACATTTGTTTTCCACATCTGTACTACATGGTCAGTAATGCTCCCTACCCCTTGGGGTATGACTGTGTGTGCTATTTAATGCATATGTAACACTTCAAACAGCCATACAAGGGATGTTCAGGCTGGTCATGACATAGTTTTAAGCTCCTGATTCTGATCTTGTGCTTTGTGTAAGACAGTTGCAGTTCTTCTGCACTTATTAGCAGTAAGGAACTATCACAAGGGTGAACTGTGACACCAGAACCAGGCTCCAGGACTGCTTTTTATATAGTGTGATTCTGTATTTGATTTCCAAACAACCATTACTGCCATTTCTTGAAAATGCGAATGCTGCCAAGAAATCAGTGCTTTATGCTTGAAGTATCTCTGTAAGAGGACTACGGAAATAGAGTTTGCCAGCTTGTGTTTAAGGCAAAGTTTCTGACAGTGGCTGCAGTTGCAGTAGCTACAGAGAAATGCAAGTTGGCATGTTTAGCACACCTCAGAGCTGTGGAAGAGATAAACAGCACTTCCAGACTAAAGAAAAATAATTGGAAGAAAAGGATGAATTGCAGCACGAAGACAGCTTCATTTCTCAGCTGTAAGATACTGTTTATTTTTTAACCAAAGGCCAGGCAGCAGAGATTATTTCTATAGCTGTTTTTTTCTAAGACTATTGCAGTGTGGTTACAGAAGGGTTCAATACACTGTTTATTTTCCATAGTCATGTGGCTTAATTCTGTCTCTAAATGTTTGCTTTAAAACTCTGCTTTAAAACACTGGTAGCGTTCCTTGCAAGTTTGGAAAAATGAGTAGCAATAGTGCCTTTTAATACATGTAGTGGAAATGTTTCATCCCCTGCTGTGTCTTCGTGACTTATGGCTGTAGTTCACAATCTATCAGACATACCTTAAGCTTTGTGCTTGAGGTGAAACGTGGCCACTGCGGTAAGACTCATTGATGGGTGAGTCAGAAGGGATGTCAGCAAAAATGCACCTCCCACCAAAAGGGCCTAAACTTTGGGAAATATGAGGGAGAAGAATGCTTTAAAGAAAGGTGATAGTCAGCTTCCCCAGAGAACTCCTAAACAGGGTGAAAAGTGAAGTTCTCTCCAGATCCAGATGCAGAACAACAAAGTACTTCTCTCATGTGAGACCTGTTTTGTCTTTCACAAATGAAGACAACATATGCACAGTATGCAGAAATCAAGGGTAATTTATCTGTCAGGTTCAGCAAGTCTGTTGCATTTCAAATTTCTGCTTGGTTTACAACCTCTGTTGCTCTCTACAACAGCAAAACCCAGCCTCTGCTTCCCCCTTCCTGCTGGAGCTGCCTGGTTAGAGTCTCTTCCGTGTTTACTTTAGGTGTAAACTAGTTTGTCTGCTTGCATGCGTGGCTAATCAAATAGACTGTATGCCAACTGATGTGCTCCTGCTCAATTTCCCTACCAGCAGGGGATAATGCACAGCACTGTTTTTTGTAACCCTTTCAGCAGACGTTTTCAAATATCTCCCCTACTTTCAGCAACGTGCTGGTTGCAGCTAGTCAGAAATTGTTCCCCTTAGTCTGTAAGACACCAGCAGTGACTCTTCCAAACTCCACTGGCTGGCCTGCATGTTAAGTTTTTCTCTGGAATAGCTTTTACTGCCACTATCTAGAATAGAAACATCACCACCATTTCTGCTCTTGTATTTTCAGTAATAGTTGGCCATATGAGAGTCCTAAGGACAGTTTGGCATGCTTTTTCACAGAATCACAGAATCATCTAGGTTGGAAGAGACCTCCAAGATCACCTAGTCCAACCTCTGACCTAACACTAACAAGCCCTCCACTAAACCATGTCACTAAGCTCAACATCCAAACATCTTCTAAAGACCTCCAGGGATGGCGACTCAACCACTTCCCTGGGCAGTCTATTCCAATGCGTAACAACCCTTTTGGTAAAGAAGTTTTTCCTAATATCCAACCTAAACCTCCCCTGGTGCAACTTTAACCCATTCCCCCTCGTCCTGTCACCAGGCACGTGGGAGAATAGACCAATCCGCACCTTGCTACAGCCTTCTTTAAGGTACCTGTAGAGTGCAATAAGGTTGCCCCTGAGCCTCCTCTTCTCCAGGCTGAACAATCCCAGCTCCCTCAGCCGCTCCTTGCAAGACTTTTTGATCAACATTCTCTTGGTATACAACATGAATTGGTTGTCTCTGTACTGTCATAAAACTTGCTTCTCAGAAAACTAATGATGAGTCTAGCATCTTAATCTGTGTTTACCTCTCCTCTTGTGCCATTTTTAAATGGGAGTGTTAGCCTCTTCTTAAAGAAATACTCATCTGTAAACTCAGTATTTATTTAGAGCTTTTTTGCTAGTCTCCTGTTGAAGGAAATGCCTCTTATACCATACAGAACTGCTTAGAAATGCTGTTTCATTGCTAGCAAAATTGGTGATAGACTCTAGCTTTGGTAAGCTTAATTAAGGTAAAAAAATAGGCTTTGCATTTGAAAACATGGTAGAAGCTGATAAAAACTCTTCTCCTGAGATTAGTTTTTTGAGTATATATTGGTAATTTTCTTCCCCAGAAATCACTCATCCCTGCGCCCAGACTATTAATCAGCTATTCCCTGGGCTTGGTTTGTTTTCCTAGGGTGTTAAGGCTGGCCCAGTGCTGTGCAGCTCATGTACCTAGGACGTAATATTCTTGGCACCTCTGCTCCCTGTGAAATTTTGGAAAACAGACAAAGAAAAAATGCAGCTAGCACCTTACTGTGATGTTGCTACCTGGTCAGTTTAAGAAACATGGTCAATAAAAGCTAATTAAGATAGGCTTTTTGTTGCCCTGCGTTTCTTTTTTTTCCATGTATCCCTTGTCAGATGTAGGTCATGTTCATCTCTACTTGTCAATGCTGGTTTGCCACTGCTGTCTCTAAATCAATGAAAATGCACTGGTATTTTCTGTGTCTGTATCTCCTGGGGCATTGTTGGGCTTGGTGATACCATCATGTCAGTAATTGTACTGGGAGATGGTATGGAGAGTGTGGGATGTTCAGTGTATGAATATCATCCTGTGTTTCACAAAGTGCCTCACTGCATTCATAGAAAACCTGTTTGTGTTATTAAAGTCCTGTTTTCCTGAAATGCTCCACGTCTGCCTTGTGTGCCATTACAGTTAAACATTAGTTACAATTAAAGAGATGTTACTAAGTGTTTTGTTTTCTGTTTTAATCACATAGGTTAAAACTGGATTGCATTTAATGACCTCACATTATTTTATTTTTTTTCAAATTTTGAGTGCATTATTTACTAGTGACAGGTTAATCAACTTCCCAGTCACCTTGGTTCACTGAGAGTCTCTGCTTAAATGTTCCTAAGGTATGACTGAAGAGCAAGAAGCAAACACATAAATATCTACATCATTAACATTTCCCACTGAATTATCATTTGTTGCATTAGAAATGGTCAACGTTGGTAAACCTTTACTTGAAATAACGTCTCTTACTGTTTTATGTTGAGCAGTTAAAAATAGGTGAATGGCTTTGGACTTCTTGAGTTCTGCTCCTGTGCTTACAGCTGACATTTTACAGGACTATAGAGATGGATTTGCAGTGGTGGCTCTATTTCTGTGTGCTCTGCTTCTCTTAGTGCTTCCAGGTGTCCCTTGTCAGATGTAAGGTACATACACTTCTTGATGCAATACTCTCCCAGAATCAATAGCAAAGAGTTTGTATTTTGTTTCTGTGTTCCCCATGCATACTGTGGCCCTATATAGGCTAAATCTCAGTGATTCTCCTAGTGCCTTTTTTTTTCCTTTTTAGTCCTTAGTTTTTAATATGGACATATAATACATGGAATTCTTGATTCATCATTGCAAGTCCTAATACTAGCCATGAAACTAAAGATGTCATCTTTGGGACAAATTCAGCTTCAGGGCAAATTTTTGGTTAACTCTGTTGACTTAAACGGCATTGGTCATTCTAGGGCTGGTGAGGTACAGGTTCTGATCTTGCTTGTACTGTTTTATGGAGACCTGATGCAGAGGCTCGTCTTACTCCTGTTTTATGTCTGTAACCTTCTACATTGAACAGACAACTTGCAAATCCATTTTAGGCAAATTGACAGAAGATAGACAGTAGAGATCATGGTTTCTTAAACAAAGCATTTTGGAATGAGTCTTAGGCTGTTCCTCAGTCATGCTTACTAAAAACAGAGAATACGCTCTTGTTTGGAACCACTTAAGAAACTAAAGATGTTGACATTTTTTCAGGGTTTTCATTCTTTCTGCTCCAAGTAGAAATACAATCAGTATCATCCACAAATTGCTCTCATGTACTGGGTCAGATTCAGCATCCAATTCAAAGTCAAACCAGTGGGAAAATCTGTGAAGCTGCTGTACACCAAAATTAAAAGTGTGATTTTCTGATTATCAATGTTCATAAGGTTATAAACAGGGGGGAAGGGACAGCACAAAAGGTAAGTAAAATATGAAACAGCAAAAAGCACTTGCTGGATCAAGCAGTTGAAAATTGCCAACTTTCTTCTTTCCCAAAACTGATCTGAAGATTTTGATGTACATATTTGTCATATTTTCTGTGTTAGATTTCAAGCGTGGATGAAGTGTAGGAATGAAAGAATCATATCAGTTGCACCTCCTGATACCAACAGTTCTGACAATATGAAAGCAAACTTGTGGTTTCATTGGAGCAAAACTCTTGCAGCTGTGCTTGAAATATACTGTGAGTATATAAGGAAGAGGGAATCAATGGCCTGGTTAAGAAAATTAATCTTTGCCTGTGTTTCCAAGGCAACACAGACAGGGGAAGTGGTAGCTTCCATGCTTAGAAAGCAAGTTCATCATATTCAAGGGGACATTTGCTCTAGCAAAATCAAGAGATACCTGTTGTCTTTTTTAAACCCTGGTGAAATTACCCATATAAAGAAAAGTAAACACAGTGAAACTCAACACTTACCCAGGTGGGAAAGTTATTCTGGAGTTAAATTATTTACCATGGGGATACTCTTAATCATGTGTGAGTTAGTTTACTTTTAATATAGAGGATAAATACGGTGTCTTGTATTTACCGTGGTCAAAGACTATGTCCTCATGGAAATTTAGGTGAATTCACCAGCATATAAGTTTTGTTGTTTGAGTATAATCTTAAAAATTAAAACATCTACAAAAATATTTGCTCATCTTTTTACAGGTTCACAGTATTTTAGGATCTAACTGAAATAGGCAATATCAAAAGGGAAGGGAAGATCTTTCTGTTGTAGCTCAATAAGGGTCAGTAATAAGGGTCCTTCCTGCTAAGATGATTTGTTTAGTGTACATAGATACTTACAAATCTTGGTCAGCAGGTTGGCTTTCATATGCAAAAGAGTGTATTTGGGAAAAGCTGCACTGTTGCTAACATCAGCACATCCGCTTGGTTAGTGGGAAATTAGTGGAAATACCACAAGCTAATATAGTAATTGTTACCACTGATGCAGTGCTGCTGCTAGCAGCAGTTCACCACTCCAAGTCCCACTGGTAAACTCTTGCTGATCTGGTTTTTAAGGTAAGCTCATTGTTTCATTCTGTTTTCATTGTGTTTTTGTTTGTTTGTTTGTTTGCTTTTGACCTTCCTGTGCTTATTTTATTTTTGTTGGTGCATATTTCTAGACCAAGATAAGCTTCTGATCTTAATTTTTTTTAAAAGGTCTGTTCCAAAGCAGTACCATAAAATCGGTGACAGCAGGATCCAATGCCTAAAGTTTTAAGTATGAGTGAAAGGTTCTAAGGGGAAAGGAAGTAGTTATAAATTTAGTTGATTTGTGCTTATAGACTACTCACCCTGTTCTTCCGTAGTTTCTTCAACAGATACTATCTGAGCCAATGTCCCCTGCTTTTTCAGATTTTTTGAATTGGACCACTCTACTGTATCAATTTCTCTAGGTTATACTTTTGCATGGTTTTCTACAACAGAAAGATAAAGAAAGCTAATAGCGATTCTGCTTGTTACCTGTTGATTTAAGATTGTGCAATGGAACACTAGCAATAGCAGTGATGAGTGATTTTGAAGCTTAAAAAGAAAAAATAAATGAATTTTTCTTGTGTCTGATGGAGTAAGTTGGGTGAATATAACAGGTTCTGTTATATGTACTCTTTTCTTGGGCATTGCAGTTTGTGGCTATTAGTCCCTGAAAAATTATTTCTCTTCTGCTGAGGTAAGAATGAAGGATTCTTGGTGGAAACTTCTACTCTCCCATGTGAATTTTTATGATAAAACAACGGTCTGAAAGTGAATTGGATGTGTTTATGTTTCTAAAATCAAATTATTATCTTTTTTATTAACAAGGTGATATTTAGGACCCTTACATGTTTTCCTTTTGACATTATTACTTTTCCAGATTTGAAAAGGCAATTGGAAAAGTTTTTGGGGAAAGAGAGGTGGGTGAAGAAGTGAGGAACCGACACTTTCATTATACTTTAGGGCAAAAAAGATTTAAATGGAAATCTGAATATCTTTCAGGTTTTGCTTGATGCAAAGCTTAGTGTATTTTGAAATGTCTGGATGTGTTAGCATGGTTTTCCATCTCCTCAGCAGACGCTTAGAGATGTTAGTCCAGTGGAGGTCAACAGTGGATTCCTAGAAAGCTGTCATTCCAGCCTTCCCTCTCCTGCACTATTAACACTCCATTTTGTGCTCGCACTGACAAATTGTCAGCCTCCTGGAGCTGACAGCAGCTGAATTGCTCTTTTACCTGTAAAAGGCTGGACCATGACAACAGAGCAATGTGGAAATGCTTATGTTCATATACAACACCCTTCTGTAGATAAATATAAGATCAGGGTCCTGTGTGGTCTCATTCTGAAAGCACCTTTAATAGCAAAAATCGATTTTAAGCAGGAAGGGTGAGAAATGAAAGCCTGACTTGGGACGTGGAGGTGTTGGGCTATTTTGCGTGCTCGTTTATTTTTAATTGAAATCCCATTTGTAATGGGATTATAGTATTTGCCAAGATTTCCTGTGGGCTTTTAAAACATTGACTTCTTGACATCACTGAAAATGGGATGCTAGCTTTCTGTGGTTTGTGGAACCTAAGGCTGAATAATTGAGTCTTTAATGAGGCTTATTATTATCTGTTGCTGGTAAGATACATGGTGGTGATGGAAGGGAGAAGGAAGAGACAGAGAAAGAGGAGGAGAGAGTGCAAGAGAGAAATAGAGAAAAGAAAGAATGAAAGTTAAGAAAGGAAGGGGGTGAGGGGAAAAAAAAAGGGTAATTTTGTGCATTTCCTTGCATGTTTAAAGTCCAGGCAAGGGGAGGAAATCTCTTGGCCAATGCAGTTTAATGCCTTGTAAGGGACTCCAAACAATACTCTTTGAAACAGCAGCAAGGTAATAGATCTAAAGATTCAGATTACCTTACTTGACCCGGATGACATGGCTGTTTTGCCAAGAGCTTAGGGATCAAAGGAGAAGCCAGCTGTACAAAGGTCTTCCTGAAAGACCGGAGGGGAGAGGTTGTTGGCTCCAGTGAGATGACACGTACTGATTGAATAAAGTTCCTTGGTAAGCAGGGTGTCACTTTGATTCAAAAAAGATCAGGATTAGTCAGGTTTATGCAGGTGCTTGAAGGAAATGTCACTCACATGGAAGATGCTGTGAGTGTGCCTCTTGGTGTTGCATTAATCTTTCTGAGCACTATCTTCATTTTGGTAGGCTAACTATGTTGCAATGATGAAACCCCTGGGGTAAATCTGCAAACTCCTTCTGCCTACAACAGTATTTTAGATTCCGGCAAACTGTCACAACTATACCACTGACTAAAGCTTATAACCACCTGTGTCATTTGGCCTTCCCCTGGAAAAGTGGAGGTGTGGGCTTCTGACTTTAGAGCCCTCAACTTCTAGCTTGATTTCAAGAGGTCATTTTGTTGGCATGGAGGAAGCTGTTGCACCGAGGAAGCTACAGCAAAGAAATGGAGGCCAGCAGAAGGAATCACAAATCAAATGCTAAGCAGCAATGGTCTGCTGCTATGGAGAAGGTAATATTGTAACAGTGTGAAATGAGGAGGGTTATTTGAAAAAGAGTAGTAATGTGCCTACTCTGCTCAGCATTAGTAAGATCTTGACTGGAGAGCTGGGTCCAGCTTTGGATGCTGCTTTTCAGGAGAGGCACGGGCTGATCAGAGAGCATCAGGAGGAAAGCAGTGAGTGTGATCAAAGATCTAATATAATATAAATATAATTTTTAGGGAAAAAGTAAAACAACCCCAATTCTTCCAATTTAAAGACAGCCAAAGGAAGGACTGTGGGACATAAATCTGTAAACCCTTAAAAAAACCCTCAGATTGCAGTAGGGGAGATTTTGTTTATTTTTTTGGAAAGCTCTTCTAGCAGTAAGTGTAGTAAAGCCCTGGGGAAAAAATAAATACAGAGTACGTGGAAATTTGACCACTAGAGGATTTTAAGAACTAGTGTGACAGAAAAATTGAAGTAGTTGTGTTGGTACAACCGATCCTGTGGGTCAGGGTAGATAAGCTCTTTGGGGTCCTGTTTCTTTTCTTTTTGATCTCCTTTTCAATTTGTTGTGCCAACTTTCAGTTCTTATCCTGTCCTCCAAAGCATCTGCAATTGCGTTGCAAATTTTATAAGCACACTTCCTCTATTCTCACCCAAGTTATTGCATTAAGATATGAGTTCTAGACTTGCCCTAAACGTGATATGGTCCCACTTGCAATACCCTCCAGGTCTGATATTAATCTTTCATTGATGGCTGCATTTGGAGAGGAATTTGTTTCAGCGTGTTGCACATCCATGATTTGGTAGTTATACTCTGGGTGGCAGTTCCTTGTGGGAATGTCCCTTTCTACCTCGAGGGAAGAAACCTTTAGCCACTAGAGCACTTGCCCCATCCAGGCAGGAAGGTATACTGCTTTGACAACTTGTTGCCTTATTCTAATTAGCCTGTATTCTTGGTTCACATTTGTTTAAGCATGACTTTTCAAAGGATTAAAGGTTGGCTGACTGACACACTACTCAGATTCTCTTTTCACCTTTAAGACAGTGGTATATTTCCTCAACATACTGCAGATCAAATCCTGTTTTAGCAAGCTTAGGTAAACAGCCCATACCTCTGCAAGGACATAGCACATATTGTGTTTTATTGGAGAGGTCCAATCTAGTGATCTGTGTAAAATAAGGGAACAGTTTAGCCCAGCTCTTTGTAGAAAGCACTGCATAAAGCAATGTCCTGGGTGGGTGTGAGGCAAGTGTAAGACTGCACTAGTGTTGTAACTACACAGTAGTCATACATACTCCTGCGGCAAAGTGACCAAAACTTGTCCTGTTTTCTTTCTGCTGTAAATATTTAAAAGAGAATATGATTGTTTACAGGCTTGTGGAGTGGATCTGGCGCTTTTGAGAGTGCAATCTTGATTCAAACTGAAAACAACATACAAGGAGGAAGGGCAGTTCTAGCTGTCCTCCTGACTGCGGGAAAAATAACCTTTCCAGATGACGGGTCTCTGCCTCCTTGCCCATTTCCCAGGCAGGTAGCCCACTTTGACAGCAGGCTTTCAAGTACTCCTGGCAGGAAGGGGTTGTCTGCTCGGCCTTGTGTAAACAAGATGCAACCATTGTTCCCTGGAAGCTGGCCAGCACGACCCTAAACCAGGCAAAACAGAAATGCCTGCCTTTGAACTTGTACCTTCTATTTCCCAGTACTTTTATGAACTTATTTTTGTGGCCAGGTTGACATCAGGATATGGGTCATTAAAACAAATATATTTCAGGTGGTTAAAAACATCAGCACAATGTTAGCACAAGGAGTAGGTTAAGTGTGAACCTGAGGGAACACTCTGTGCAGCTTTGAGAAGGGAAACAGAAATAAACTATTCCCAGAGTAACTCCACAAAACTACTTGTACTATTTATCTACTGTATACAAAACAAGGGGTGGCAGGTAGCACAGTTCAATTAGTGCTAAAGTAAATCCAATTTTATTTAATACTACAGATTATTGCTGTGTTTGGGACACTTTGAAAGTAGCTAAAGTAAATTAAAGTAGCTGGCTAAAAACATGGAATTCAAGATTTCCATCCATCTTGCTGGTTAGCTGTATAAAGGAGCCTTGTATAAAGTCCTAGAGAACAAAACAAACCTGCTAGTGGGTTTGAGAAATTTTTCCAACAGACAGGATAAAACATATTTCTGCTCAGTTTTCATTCAAGACAGAAATATTACAGTAGTGTCCAGGAATACCTATAGGATGATCTATGATAGCTGCACAAAGAGCAAACTTCTGATTTACTTTGAGGAGTCTGTGTTCATATTTTCCCTTGCCTGTTGTAGATCCGTTTATGCTTGTGTCACTCATTTTAATAACACTTCTTGCTGTAATATGTAGGTGTTTTGATGGTACGGTTTTGGTATGCCCAGATCCTTCTCCCTTTCTGCTCAGAGCTCAATCACGTAAGGACAAACCAGACAAGCTGTATCCCCGCAAGGTGCATAGAGTGTCCTTAGGGCCACTCAGTTTTAGCTCCAAGGTTGCTGAAGGAAGCACACTGCAAGTGTTGTGGAAACTTCCTGATGCTCCCGGCCTGGGAGATGGTGCTGCGTATCCCTGCTGCCTGGCATACCCTCTGCCCTGCTTCCTGTCCTTCAGTGCTGCACCCTCACTGCATTTCCTCAGTGTTCCCTACATCTCAGGATGGTGGGGAGTGAGGATGACTCTCTGTTGAGAGTTTTATGTGTATTGGGTACATCAGTTGATTGCCTGCTTTGACACAGTAGTTCCCACTGGTATTGAGGATACCATCTGCTGCCAGATGCCTGAAGAGCTAAGCAGCATTTTGGGGGAGTGTGTGCAACTGTACAACTGGGTCCCCGTTTTTTGGAAAGTGAAACCAGCTACAGCTATGCATCTCTACAGAAAGCACTGGGACAAGAGGTGAGTGCAGGCATGCCTGAAAGACCTCTTAGGAGAAACAGGGACTGAATTCAGCCTGGATCCAGAGGAAATCATGCGAGACACAGCTAGATATACCTGCAACAGAGTGATGACTGTCTGGAGGGAGACTGGACCAGGCTCAGCTAGAAAAGGTAGTTACCATGCATGCTCAGGATGGCTTTCAGTACGGTCAGCTATTGGCAGGGTATGCTGTTGGCTGAATTTCATATGAAATGCTTCCATGGATCACTGATCTTGTTCTGGAGTGACCTATCAATGTGTAAACCAAACCTGGACTGTACTTTGAATGCTCCAAAGGAGGTCACTAAGACTGCAGTTGATTAAAAATTGACTTTTAGAAAACACATAATACATTATAAGGCCATGTGTATTGGCCAGATAAGGCAGAAAACCAAAACACATGGGGCTTTCAGACTTAGGAAATATATCAATATTTGGGTTTGTTGTTGTTGCTGTTGATTTCATGAACTGAATTGTTGCAAAACATATGAATGTAATCAGGTATATATAGATATTTTTTTTTACTACATCAGTGCAAATCTAAAGCAAACTGAGGATTATAGAGGAAGTCTTTTAATCTGCAAATGGAACCTTTGGCATGCTGCTTCATTTAGATGTTATACAAATATATTGGTCAGTAGATGAATGTTAACACCACCTTTTGAATTTTTTTCTTCCCTGCTTGCCCTTCTTTGACAGAGTTTGATATCAGAGTTTGAAAACATGCCAGTAGGTACTTCATGACAGACAGTGGCTTGACAAAAGAAAAAGCCTGGGTGTCAATTTCTTCCATGTTTGTAAATAGGATGCCTTAAAAGGCTTGTGTCCTGTTGCCTAAATTCCAGTTCATCCTCTCCACCTGCTATTTCCTGTTTGCTGGCTCTGAGCCTATTAGGTGCTGATAATGAACAGTAGATTGGTGACTGGAGTGGCAAGCAGGCACAGACAGCTCACAGCTTGGTTTCTATCAAGTCACTGATAATCCCAAACTGGTTTCTCTGCAAACTGACTTCTCGGGGTGGAAGTGGCCCCACTGGAGCTGTATTTTTTGTAGAAACAGGAGTGAAGTGTTATGGAGCTCACGCTGACTTGCATTCCTTGAGACTGAAAATTGCGCCTGAGGCTGGCAGTAGCTCCCGAAATGGTACTGCTTGGTGGTATTTGTGCATCTACTTTCTGCAGAGGCAGATGATAATCTCATTAAAAACCCTGCATTTGCTGTGAAAGGGACAAAGAGATGTGGATGTAGATCTGATTTCAATATCAAAACTGCCACTGACTTGAATCATGTTAGGAGCTTTATCTTAACTTCTTAAGATTTGTCTGTCACTAAAGAGCCTGATAATGGGAGGAAGGCCCACACCAAAAGCCCTGTACTGGGCACTCCTGATATTAGGGGCAGTTCAAATCTCACTCTTCAGTTGGTAACTCAGGCCCCTCTTCTGTTTACAGTGGGTAAATAGAAAGAGGTATGTGTGGGAGTTTTTGGTCTTAATGCATTAATGTCCTCAGAGGAAGAACAAATCATTAGAGTTCAGACAAATTAAATGTTTGTGGATTTATTTTAGTGGCCTAAATGAGGCTAGAATTCCAAATGGCCAGTTTTAATTTATTGTATTCATAATACAGTGAAGGCTTTTTCTCACAGCAAATGCTTTCTTTGTTATATTGATATAAACGAGTGTGTTGAACCCAGAAGGAAAATATCTTCAAAGTTTGATGCTTTCTTTTAGAATACTGCATTGAAATCTCTCATGGGATTACTCTGCTGCTAAGCCATGCTGTGTTTGAGAAGAAATTTATTAGTTCAGGTGAAGCACGAGTCCAGAAAGATAGTCTATGAACAGTTTCTTTGAACCAAATTTAGCTGAATTTAAATATTATTGACAGAGAAAGGGAAAGAACATGGTGGTCAGTTTTCCACCAACTATTTTGAGCTGAAATGATACAGGCATCACAGATTTCAGGAGATCTGTTGTCTTGCTCTCGTCCCGCTTCCTACAGTGAAGCTGTTTGCAATTTTCAGAGAAATTTAGGCTTGGTAAGATGATCTTTTTCAGGGAAACCTTTTCATTCTGGATCACATTTTCCTAACTGGAAATACAAACGACTTGAATTAGAAAGAATTTAATGTGCAAAGCTTGTGGTTTTTACAAAATATTTGGTTTTTGTCCTGTTAAGATCTCTCTGTTTAGCTGTTGATTATTAATTTTATTATGGATGGATGACAGTGTTAATACTTTGCAAGATTACCTGATGACTGGAATAGATGTTTCAACTTAACATATTGAAAAGAAAACAAAACAAATCAACATTAGAAACTTTGATATATAGGGTCATTGATTCATTTGACAATAAACAAGTGACTCATGCAAAAATGCAATAGCTCACTTCAAACATTTGGCCAATTTGGCCAACTGCTCAAGCAGTGGTGGTCTGCATGCAAGTGTCCCTAGATGGATGGTGGACCTGCTGCACTGCTTCTTGAGTCCCAAGTACATCATCAAAGGTATTGTTTTAAGCCATGATCCTTCAAAAGAGGGTACTTTCCCATTTGTGCTATGAAATATTTTTCCACATTTACTTTGTTTTATTTTTTTCTCTCATTTACATGTAAAATATTGCCATTTGGGGCTGAGTTACAGCTTTTAAAGCTTTAAAAAAAATCACAAAAATAAAATCAAATGCTGAGTAGTTGAGAAAAGAAACTCCCAAGTACTTGTTCTTGACCCTTTTGCAGGCGCATTCTGTGGCACTGATCAGTTGCCTAAATGACTGTGTTCATTTTGGGGCTTACAGTGGTTTGTGCAAACATAAACCATTGCTTATCACTAAAATGGTCCTTGGAGAACATGGGAGAAATAGGAATTGTTCATTCTCCTACTTTCCCCCTTTAAGAAGCTGGACAATGAGCAAAATCCAAGAGCAAAGTGCATTTCCTAGCAAGCAGGCTCAGCTGGGGTGATTTGTTAGAAGGCCTCCAGCTCTTACTATCAACCTTTTTCTGGAATTAAAAGCTTCAGGGGAAGATGATGGTGGTAGCGCTTTGGACTTCTCAGGAGAAGGGTGTTGTGAAGCACACCGTGAATCCGAGTCTCAGCAGAGATGCTTATTTTGCAGGAGTCTGCATCCTCTGTCTGTCATCTGTCTGTGACATGTTTCATGATACTGGATGATGCATTCTGTGAAAGATGAGACTTTTTCCCCTTCTAAACCCATTAAAAATCGTGGCATTTTTAGTTATGCTTTCATCATTCTCACACACATATACCTTCATTTTAGCTTTAATACTGTGGCTCACTGTTCAACAGTCTTAAATAAGTAGGGTGTAAGTACATGCAACTTTGACCTAAAGTCTAATCTCAATTTAGCAATGACTTTTTAATGAAAATCAGGACCTGAGCATGAGGACATCTAGCTTGCATCTAGCTTTGGATTCCAATTTCAGTTAGGTTCCGTTTGTGTTTTCTTGAGCTGTTAGAAAGTAAAAACCCCTGCATCTGGTTAGGGTTAGCTCTGAGCAGCCCTCTTATCACATGAAATGTGTTAAGTATTATCTGGAACAGTAGACTGTGTGCTGAATGCTCCTTTCTGCACATGTGCATTTTTAACAGAGAAGTCGGTGCATTTGGTTGCAGGTACAAGGATGAAGCCTTGCTACATTTTACTCCCACCGAATTAGCCAACATTTACATTGTTTGCTATTATATACCAATGCTACAGCAGAAGTCACTCCTCCTGCAGGTCAAAAAAATGGCCCTATGTGCATCTGGTTTAAGAACAACAAGTAAACCTGAAGCAGCACAGGGAACCCAGCTGATATGGAAAAAGGCCCCTAAATGAGAATGGTTTTCCTCCTGCTTGTACTGAAACTAGGATCCAGTGTTGCAGTGGTGGAGACTTTTATACCAGAAGCTCATGTTAGGAGGGATAAGGATTTGTACCAGCTGAGTTCCTTCTAGATAGGAACCGGGGAAAAAAAATAAACAAACAAACATAAAAGATGCTAAACACCTTGTTGTTACTCTTCCGTCTTGTTCTTAGCTTGGATTGTGTACATCTCTTCACTTAGCAAAGGAGTTACCACATTTGACACAAAACTAAAAAGAATATTAACTCAAGCAGAAAACTTTAATTGTTGTGCGGTTCATTCTTTTTGTAAAAACAACATTGTGATTGAAGTTTCCTTGATATTTATTCCTGACTTGTAAATATGGAAGGGAATGCCAAGTTCCATGGGGCATTGCAGAGGGACAGGACCGAGGAAGGGTGGAGGGGATGGGAGAAGTACAGCACTGTGCTGCAGGCTGCTTCACTTCCAAGGGGTGGTTTGCTTTCAGCTCCATCCCCATGAGCTGCCATCCTCAAATCTGTTTGCAATTCAGGTTCCAAAATCTTTGGTTACTGGAAGAAAAGGCTCTTTCACCTTCATTCTGCACCTCATTTCCCCATCCCTTCACCAAGAGGAAGACAACCCAAACCCAAATAACGCAGAAGCAATGTAACTATAATCTCTGTAGTGTTGCTTTTTGATAATGCATGGTTTATTGATACATGTGAAAGATTGCCCTGCTGGCAGTGCTTGGTGTGCTTGGTGCTCTGGCTACTGTGTTCACCTATTCTTGCAGGAAACTTTGGCAAATTAACATTGAAAAATGTCACAGCTAAATTCAAAGATCAAGTAAATTAGTAATAGTACAGCAGCTGTCTGGAGCAGTACCACAATCCTAGGAAAGTGACTGTTTTTCAGAAATGTTTCTCAGATGGTAGATATAATGTTTTTTGTTTTTTTCTCTGTCTTGATACAAGGCAAAAAGAAGTGTATTTTTTAAAAGTGTGGCATTGGATTTCTTGATTTCACTTATAATGGGAGAACAAAAGAGGTTGTCTGTTTTTTTGTGTTTTTTTGGTCTTGTTAACTTCCTGTCTGGATATTTTTTCTCAGCATCATTTCCTTCCACCAAGTAAGATTGAAATAAAGGAAGGAGTGAGGAAAAGGATACTACTAGGAAGATGTTCAGGTAAACATCCACAGAAATTACTTCCATGCACCACCAAGGTAAGATTTGATTTTTTCAACAGACATCTTTGAAATTTTCATATCCACTGAAAAAAGGGATTTTCACCAGGGAATTGTTCTGATGGTCTGACACCCTGCCTTGGTGTTGTAAACCTTAGTATTGTTCACAGAATCACAGAATCGTCTAGGTTGGAAGAGACCTCCAAGATCATCTAGTCCAACCTCTGTCCTAACACTAACAAGACCTCCACTAAACCATATCACTAAGGACTACATCTAAACGTCTTTTAAAGACCTCCAGGGATGGCGACTCAACCACTTCCCTGGGCAGCCCATTCCAATGCCTAACAACCCTTTTGGTAAAGAAGTTCTTCCTAATATCCAACCTAAACCTACCCTGGCGCAACTTTAGCCCGTTCCCCCTCGTCCTGCCACCAGGCACGTGGGAGAATAGACCAACCCCCACCTCGCTACAGCCTCCTTTAAGGTACCTATAGAGAGCGATGAGGTCTCCCCTGAGCCTCCTCTTCTCCAGGCTAAACAACCCCAGTTCCCTCAGCCGCTCCTCGTAAGACTTGTTCTCCAGACCCCACACCAGCTTCGTTGCCCTTCTCTGGACTCGCTCGAGCACCTCCATGTCCTTCTTGTAGCGAGGGGCCCAAAACTGAACACAGTACTTGAGGTGCGGCCTCACCAGAGCCAAGTACAGGGGGACAATCACCTCCCTAGACCTGCTGGCCACGCTGCTTCTTATACAAGCCAGGATGCTGTTGGCCTTCTTGGCCACCTGAGCACACTGCTGGCTCATATTCAGCTGCCTATCAACCAGTACTCCCAGGTCCTTCTCTGCCAGGCAGCTTTCCAACCACTCATCTCCCAGCCTGTAGCGCTGCTTGGGGTTGTTGCGCCCCAGGTGCAGGACCCGGCACTTGGCCTTGTTGAACTTCATACAGTTGGCCTCAGCCCATCGGTCCAGCCTGTCCAGATCCTCCTGCAGAGCCTTCCTTCCCTCGAGCAGATCGACACACGCACCTAACTTGGTGTCATCTGCAAACTTACTGAGGGTGCACTCGATCCCCTCATCCAGATCATTGATAAAGATATTAAAGAGGACCGGCCCCGGCACTGAGCCCTGGGGTACTCCACTAGTGACCAGCCTCCAACTGGATTTGACTCCATTCACCACAACTCTTTGGGCCCGGCCATCCAGCCAGTTTTTAACCCAACGAAACGTACACCAGTCCAAGCCTGTTTCTGTTTAGGTATAAAAGCTGTATTTGAAGCATCTACTGCTTTTTTTTTTTTTTTTTTTTGGTCATTGTGGAAATGGTTGATTACCTAAACCCACAGAATAAATTCTGTACCTTCAAAATAAAAAATCTGGAGTCTGAATCCTCTTCAGCTTAATACTTCCAAAACAGCAGAATTTTCCTGCAGCTCAGTGTCTGCTTATATGTTAGGTCTGGAAACTGTGTTAGGTATGGTATAACAGAGTATTTCTGACTGCAAGTCTGGTGTACAGATCTCTATTTGTCACTTTGATCAGAGTTTCTCTGTTGTAGGCCTAAATTGTATCAATCCTATAGTCAGCGCTAATCTGGAAACCTGAGTTGTGTCTGTCTTGAACTTGATCAACAATTTTTTGTGTGTGGCCATGGGGAATAATGGAGTTCAGATGATGACCTAACTGGTAAGAGATGCTTTTATCTATGTACGCTTTTTTCTTTGTATCTAGATTAAAACAAAACAGCCCTCAAGAGGCCATTTTCCCCTGCCCCATGTACAGTGTATTATGGAAGATCTACCAGAGCAGATGTTTTCTTCTGCATGCTTTAAAATTGGCTCTGGCAGCACTTCTTCTCTTTCTTACTAGTGTGAGGTCTGGGTTTCTCTCTAGCATCTTAAACTTGGCAGTGGGAAATTAAGTGCTGGGATTACAGCAAGAGACAAGAGTGCCCCATTTCTGGGTAAACTGGTGCATTTGAGAGCACAGCACAGAGGCACATAAACTTGTGCATATCCTCATATGCTTTTATTGCTTAAGATAAAGCAATAAAGGTTTGAATAACTTTGAATAAGGTTTGAATAAGGTTCAAGGTGCCATAGTGTAAACACTTCAATATTGCTCACTCTGTTATAGTATTCTGGTAGATGAATAATTTAATACACTCTATTTTAAGGGCCAACACTATTTCAACAATTGTCCAAGAAGGTAGTTTCTAAATTAAAAACCCTACTTTCTCTTTTCCATTGTGCATAATGTGAATCATTTATACTTGAGCTGATATTGTGGTAATGATCTTCTAAATGTACTGCTTTATAATTCATAATAAAATAGTGTGAGGTTGGACAGGGTTAAAAATTCAGTAGAAACAAGTGTTGATATGATATGTGACTTTATTATGATAATACATTACTGAAATATGTTAAATGCTGTTACAATACAGCCTTTTTGTACTATAGAGGCATAATATAATTGAAATTATATGGGAAAGGGAGACTTTCTTTTTTGTCATTTATATATTAAAAGCTTTAAAGCCTTCTGCAAGTTGGATTTCTTGATTTCTAATGTAATAATTTGACACAGAAATCTTGTATCAAATAATTCTAATGGAAATAGAGATACTGACATTTTCTGAAATCAGTGAGTGGCAGTATATAAACTCTGATCCTAGGTAATGCTGAACTAAAGCCAGACTTGTCTTATTTTACTGTAAACTAATCTTGCAATGAGTTTACCTTTTGCTGCCAAATTAAACCTCAGGTTCAAATCATTATGTCTGCAAGAAAGTAACCAAAACCCAATAGAAAGGTAATAGAAAATACAGAGGATAAATTGAATTTATCAGAAGGAATTTCAGATGAATGACTGCTTTACAAAGGGTAAAATAATTAAAATAATCTTGAAGACATAATCTTTCTGAAAAAATGTTTGGATGTAATCCTGCAAGCCCTCGGTCACATAAGTAATCCTGCCTCACAGAAGGAGCATATCTTGATGTCAGTAAAACTGTTTGCAGGGGAAAGGTTTACTCACATGACTTAGGGTTTGTATGTTTGTACTGTAATTAGTCTCCCTCACTCCCTCTCTCTCTCTCTCTCTCTTTTCTTTTTATGTCGGGAGTAACTTCCACAGTATTTGTCTTCCCACACCCCTTTTCTTTGAAATAGCAGTTGAGATATATACAGTCACAAACACAATTATAGTGCATTTTCATTCTGTGCAATTATAACAGCTATTAAAATTGTTTACACACAGTCACAGGGAGGACTATAAAAGGACCCAGGTGCTCTCAACATCCTGGATGTAGCCACACAGCTCTTCTGTTGAACAAGTTCATACTTCTCCCATAACAGATTGCAGTTCATACACATAAAATCAAGAAAATTCAAGTATAACTTGGCAGAATAGATGAGCATGTTTTCATATTGATATCTAGCATCTTCCAATAGGGAAGAGAAAACTATAAATTGACCTGTCTTCATGGATCAAGCCTGTTATGAATTTTAAATTGGGCAACAGAGGAAGACTTGATCAAGTGTCATTGAACTCTGTTGTCCTAGATTCTGACTTAGAAAGCAAGCCTACGTCATCTTGGGTCCATATCTAACTACTCAAATGTTTGCAGTATAGCTACTGAATGGACTTGTTTCCAACTCTTCCTTATCCTTGTGAGCATATGTCTAATTCTGTGCAATAGTTATGCAGATGAATACTTTCACCCAGCAACAGTAAGAGTTAACTTTGAATGTTCTTCCTGGATGATTACAGCAATCAGGGCTGGAACAAAGTGCAAAAGGAGAATTGATGCTTTGTTATAACTTGTGGGGATCAGACTCCAATCAGAGTGAATTAAATATGAAATATATTGGTTAAGTGCGTGTAATTGTCTTACACATAATGTGAAGGGGGGCAGCCACCACAGACGAGAGGTATGCAAGAGCCGTGTGATCACAGGGACCTAGGGTCCTTACATCGAGTTAATCAGACTTTGGTTTCTCTGGAAGATCTTAGTCCTGAAATCAAATCTTTAGTGTCTCTCCAACCAATCATATTTATCTAAGTATTCACTGTAAAAACTGTATCTTTTACAGCAGATGAAATTTGCCTAATTTAGATACCAGGTTTCCTGGTCTGTAGTTTTCCAGACTTCTCTTAATACTCGTATTAAAAGTTGGTTAAGTTACTTGCCACTTCCCAAACTTCCAGTTTCAAGACAGCCTTTCCATGGCATAGGTAGTAACCCATCGGTCATGTCACTGAAGTCCTGCAGAATCCATCACCAGTCTTTTAGAAACTCTTGGATCTGATCCCAATGTTCACTTCTGCCTTAGCGCAGTAACCTTTCTACTGACAATTTAGTTGAAGCGGGTCCTCATAAGAGTTCCTCAAAAAGGAGGATCCCAGCACCAGAACCTCATCAATCTCTTTTGGAATGAATACATTAACATGTCAGTTGTTCTCCCATATAAATTTGATCTTAGAGAGTACATTTTATAGACACTCACCTTAACAGCCACCCTGTTCTTGATGTTTGCAAAAGTATTAGTATTATTTTTGTCTTTTATGGATTGCTCCTCAAAAATTTTGTTTTGGCCTGCCTTACTATTTTCTCTGCTTGTATGTGTTGTTTTTTTTTAATTACTTTTTTTTAGGTTTAACCTGTCAGAGTTTTGCAGTCTTTCCTGTCTTCATTTGTACTTAACTTCAGCTTTTTGAAGGGTGTCTGCTTAATAACTTCTGTCATTCTGTTTGGCCATGCCTCTTTCTTTTTGCTTTTTCTCAAATCTTTTTGATGAACATTTGCTTCCTATTTCCAGTGTGGGGCTCTTAAGAAGTCAGAAAACTTGCAAGGATTTCTCTTAGCTGCTGTCTCTTACTATTTTTACCAAGTTTACACACTTTTATGTAGCTTTCTTACTTCAAGCTGCAGTGATTACTTTGGCATTTGCTCCTGGCAGGATGCTGGCCATGCGTATGCTGCTGCTGCTGCTGCAGAGCAGCTCTCAGGTGAAACACACTCAACAGGGCTTACTCATCACAGGGGAAAAAAAATCGCAACACCTTCCCA
Organism: Cygnus olor; assembly: GCF_009769625.2. Lineage (NCBI taxonomy): Eukaryota > Metazoa > Chordata > Aves > Anseriformes > Anatidae > Cygnus > Cygnus olor. The sequence goes on along the minus strand of NC_049176.1, from coordinate 15,675,842 downwards.
TGGGCCGCCTATGCTGCTGCTCCACAGATACATTAATATTTGGCAGTGTCAGGTTGATCATTGGACTTGATGATCTTAAGGGTCTTCTCCAACATAAATGATTCTGTGATTCTGTGAGTCTATTGCTGAACTGGCAGTTTGAGGAGATTTGCAATGAGAGAAGATTTTCTCTAAAATCTAAGACTAAAATCAAAGACCTACTGCAGAACTGGGATAACAAAATTGCTTGGAGAATTGAATTGCTATTTGGTCTGTTTCATTACACTGGTGCCTAAGCTTTGTGGGTAAGGCACAGATCTTTTGTTGAATGTCTTGTGTCATTCTGGAAATGGCAAATTAGCAAATGAACTGTTTAAAATGAATTTTAAAAAAAGGCTCCCCCAAAACCAGACAAATACAAATTTTTGTGTGTGTGGAGTCCCTGCTTTGAGCTTGTAAAGCTGTGGCCTCCTTAAAACAAAAAAAAAAAAAAAAGGGGGGGGGGGAACAAAGACCCAAACCCTCTCCAGAAACAATAGCACATCTGATGTTTGTGATCTTTCCGAGCATGTGAGATGGGGATGTACAAACAACCAAACACCAGGAATTTCTGTTGATTTTCTTTCTTATCTTTTAATGGAATAACCTTTCTGTGTGCTGTTTATTTGGAGACTATGAAGGAAAAGGGACATTGAAGTCCGATAGTTATTTCTTCAAACATACACCTGGGACCTCAAATATGTTACGAATCTCTATAGAATCATTACATTTACTTGACAACTTCTTAAAAAGAAAGCTGAAATACAGACTGTCAGTGTTAGTATCTTCTTGGCTTTAAGTCAGGGGCCCAGGGCTTACGAACATTTCATTATCTTTGGCTACTCTGCTGGCATCATGAATTTCTATTTAAAAATAAAAATCCTACTATGACAGGAAATTAATTTTCTTATCAGACCAGACAGGTAAATAGATTGCCCTGCTTTTAATATGTGTATGCAAATCCCTGCAAAAACTTAAGGAATAAAGAAACTGAAGGAGGTCAAACTGAAAGGTATTCCAAAAAACTACTTTATGTGGAAGGCATTGCTGTAACCTACGAACCAAGATACCCTTTCTCAGCAGAAGGAGAGAGGTCTTTAAGATGTTTTGAGAAGCTCTGGAGACTGCAAGGGTTATACAGAGACCTTCAGCTCCTAAGTTAAGCTTAATGAAAGCCTGGTTTGTGTAACAAGGAGATGTTCTGTAGCCTTTTGTTCTTTCTGTAATTTAGTCCAGAATTTTGGTCAACAAGAAAGGACTTATTTTCTCCTCATGGGAAACTGCTATAGAAAAGCTTGCCCTGGATTCTACCACGAAGTAGATTTTATTTTATGTTTTTTCCCCAGCTGTACTCTAGCTCAACCATTAAGTAGAATAACAACTGGTTCTTTTTAGAAACAGATGCAGCTTCTAGCAGATTAGCAAACCACTCCTTGGGGCAGGTGGTAAAAGAAACAACATACCCTTGTCTTTTGATGAAATGAAAGCTAGGTGAGGGTAATTCATTGCTCTACACCAGGCTCTCAGCTGTGTGCCACACAGTTCTAGTTCTGTCGTCATTTTCCACTTTCCATGACTGTTCTTATTGACACTAGTAATTCAACAGGTGTCACCTACTGCCATTGCCTTCTTTTGTTTGAATAAGGAATATGTATTAGCAAAGGAGGGGCTGTTTTGTTTTTTTTTTTTTTAGCCTTTGTTAGCAGCAAGCCTTTGAAGTTCCATCCCATTCACAGCTACTATAGCAGAGGGTTGATTCAGTTGACAAAACTGATAAGCTGAATGTAGGTAGGTAATTTTACTATATGTTTGAATGCAGACTATTATGTGGTTTATTAGTCCTTAGGACGCCATTTAACAAAAGCTACTCTCTTTGCCAAGCATTGTGGTGTAAGTAGCCATGTGTGCCCAGTCCTTCCTGTGCTGGGGCTTCATGGAAACAATTCAGAATGACTTTGTCTGCAAAGGAAAATGAAATCTGTTACTTGCTGTCTCCTGAAAAGCTCTTTGGAAGATCTCTTCTTTCAATGCCAGTGCCTTAGTAGCATTAGGCAGTAGCTACTGCTTTAGGTCTATAAAAAGGGAAAATGCATAGATTGGGATTTATATGTACTCTCCAGATGTCCGTAGTTATTCTGCCAGTTCTTGCCTGGGACAGCAGCTGTTAAATCACTGTTGAATGATGCCTTTTCCCTTATTGCTTAGGGCTCACCTGTGTCCTTGGCACCGGCATGCTCTGGATGTGATTATTGCCCTGAACAGCCTCTGGGAGTCGGAAGACCTTCAAGTTCCCAGTTGGCAGGCACGACCTTGCCGTCAGACACTTGGCCGGGAATTGCAACGCAGGCCAGTCTACGTGCACAGCGAGAAAACTACCCGCTGCACTGGGGGCAGGTGAAAGGAGAAGCCACAAAGCCTCTTCTCTCAGTCTTCTCAGGAAGTAATTTGCTCAATGAGAGCAATTGTGAGGGATATCCCTACTTTGCAGCTGCCTCACAGATACACATGTGCTGTCCTCAGGCTTCCACTGCTCTGCTGTGTAATCGCAGATCAGGTGAAACTGGTCAGGACCTGGGCCTTCAACTTTCAGGGCTTGATAACAGAGCTGAAATGATGCTCATATGTTGCAAGTTACTGCTGGTGACATCCTCAGTTTTTTAACTTGCTGAAGATAGCAGGAGTTGTTACCTGAACCTGCTATTTTGGTTTTTGCTTTTGTAGAAAAAGAGTGCCTGTTGAGCAAGATAAAGCAGTATATTGTACTGATAACTTAAATTACAGTGCTGACTTTCTTTTTAACCCACTTAGATAGAATTGTTCGATTCCAGCACTGTCAGGAACTCCGTTTCATTTTTTTTCCTCTTCAAGATTTGATTCACTGAACTACATAGGAAGTTACTTATTTTCAAAACCATAATAACAAAATATATTGTAAAAGCTGCAATGACCTTGAAGTTCATTTTTTAACGAGTAACAAAAGTCAACAAAATACTAGCTCTTAATAATCTGTAGAAGTCATCAAAAAAAAAAGTGTATGGTAAGGGAGGCACATAAAAACAGGTAATAATCACTTAAAGACTTCTGTTACTAATTATACTATTACTAGGAGCTAAACAAAATTAATGTAGCCATTCAGTCCTTTCAAAATGAAGGTATGCATTCTTTTTTTGTTGTTGTTTTTTTTCTTTTTTCTTCTTAAATACAGAGAAGGACAAAGATAAGCAAAATGAAGAAAGTCAAATCAAGGTCAGAGATTTAATCCAATATAAAGAGAACATCACTGCGTAGGATATTGAATAGCATGTGCTAAGAAGGGAGAGGATATGTGTCCATGCAGATATTAAGAAAAAAATGAAAACGTAAGCAGAAACGTTTTCTTTATAAACTTGCTTTAATATGCATGCCCATTTCTTGCTTCCTTTCCATACTCTAGGTTTAACTGGTTAAGTACTGTACATGCTGGTTGCCTGTGGCTTTGCTCTTGTGGTCGACTGCATTTCTAATTGTCAAGGGCACCTACAACACTGTCCAGGTACTGTTTTGCTCTGGTTTTTGTTGTTGTTTTAAATAAATAACCTAAATGGATGTTGTACTTGAGAAAACTGATGTTTACAGAAAATGAATTTACAAACTTTGCTCTTGAATAAGTCTGAGAAATTAAGTCTGAATTTGTATTCTGCAGCATTTCTCCTGAATTACTTATATCAGGAGACAAGAGTGATTGTAAAAGACTTGTAACCAAACTTACTTAAATTGTTGCTTGAGAATAGCTTGATTAGCAAGACATTATATAAGGCAAAAAAAAAAAAGCAAAAAAAATGATATATATATATATATATATATATATATATATATATTTAAAACGTCCAAGAAAATCTCCGACTGCAAGCACCCAGCAGAGAGGAGTGATGTTGTTGGATGAGCTGTGCAGTAGGTGTTTTGCTGAGCTGTGTGTAGCGCTGGGCACGCGGCTGAGTCTGATACCAGGCTGGACGTTTGCTGAGCCCCCATGATCTGCACTGAGTTTGAGGACAATGTAGCAACGTACCGATTTACATGTACATATGCTATGCACTCCCTCTTCTGGATAATTTTGTAGTGGCTGTGCTGGGGGAATTTTCTCCCTACAGGGCTGAGCCTTAAAAACTCATTGGGGCTGAAATTAGTGCTGCATGTGGGCTATTACTGCACTGTGCCTGTTCAAAATAGGTCTGGGATGTCTTGCGACCAGCTCCCAGACATATGGGTTGTTACCCCTTGTTTGGAATGATTGAAGGCAATGGTGGCACAAAGGGGACCTCACCGCATCTGGGCAGGTGCTATCAGAGCCAGAGGTTCAGTACTGACCACTTCAAAAATTAAGAATTTATATTTGAGTGAGGTGGCCTCATCCTTTGTAATGAATCACGCTGAAGGAATGTTTTGAATGCCCTAGATACCAGACATCCACAGCTTTGGTTACAATTTGGACACTGCAGCTCAGACTCATCAGTATGAAAATATGACTTTCATTTTTAGGAAAGGAACTGTGGTGTTGCAGTTACAGCATCTAAAAGAGAGAGACATCTGGCTCATTCCCACCTGCACCAGAGACATGCTGGCTGATCTGGGGCACATCATCCGGTCTCTCTCTTTTTTGCTGTTGTTGTTCCCAATAATTCCCTTTCTGTAAAACAAGGGTTACATTTCTGCTTGTCTTGTGAAGAAAACAAGCCACGTACTTGAGGTGATTTGATCTATGACATTACTGTGAGACATAAACACTCTTGAATAGACTAAATTAGGCAAAATTATTGCCTAATTAATTCCTTAGTGCTGGACAATATGCAAACCAGATTCTTCTGCATCCAGAAGTTTTTTACTTCCTGTCTCAGCACCTTTAGCTTCTTCCACTCTGAGACCTCTGGAAAAGTTAGTCTTAACATTAATTGGTTAATTAGTTAGTCTTAATATTAAGTTAATATTAGTCTTAATATTAGTTAGTTATACCTGAAAAAGAACAGAGTTTGGGGATCATCTGGTGTCTTTATTTGGTGTCTTGCTTCCCACACCCCTTATATGATGTGGAGGTATTAAGGCTCTTGTATCTCATATACCTCTCCCCCCCAATAACAAAAATTATTAATAACAATCTATTTTTAGACTATGATTGAGGTCTGAAAATCCTGTTTGGGCCATGGAATTTCATTGCTAAGCAATGTGCTGCTGGCAGAAGAGAATGCATCAATTTGAAGCCAGTGAGATTTACAGGAATAAAGTAAAGCTTTGCTTTAGGTTTTCAAAAGCTCAAACTGTGCCTGTGCATCCATTATCCATGACAGAATGATTATACTACAAAAAAAAAAAAAATACGTATCCAATCTTTTGTATTTTGGCTGCAGGCAGTTCGGCTGTGTCTGGTTGAGTGCACATTGTGTGTTCTTCCTTTTGATGCACAAACATCTCTAGGTTAGCGACGAAAGGGGCAGGGGTCCGAAATCACATTAGACTGTTCTCTCATTGTATTTAGACCAAACAAGACCACGCACTGCATAAAGGGGAATCTCTGTGGATCACCAGTTCCTGTAGGCAAACTCAGCCTCCTATTGTTCTGATGTGAAATTAAAAATATTGGTCCATAATATGTTGGGAAGGTTCCATACATCCTGAAAAGAATGAGCGATACATCTGATATGCCTTGGTTAAAAGCAAATCCACATATATCCATCCCCTGCAGTTGTGTATCAGCCCCAGCTAAACCCATCCAATCTCCAGCATAAAGTGCTCATAGTTTGGTGAGGGTTATGCTGATGAAATCGAACTGTTATTACCTGCCTGCTGTGTGTTTTTATCTGGGACAAGTCTTTATATTTGAGTAAGTGAATTGCTCGATATTTTTAGCACAATGGGACTAGCAATTAAAACACAAGCCTTGGAAGAACCAGCCACCTCTTTCTATCCATTTCAATTGAGATGTTCTGGTGTTTGAAAAGTTATAGCTGGTACAGCTGAGGACGTATCCCAGACAGACACTCTGGGATCTTACAGGTCGGCAGAGTTGAAAGAAGTTTGTGATCGAGTCAGGGACATCCTTGTGAAGTAGCAAGGTGGCACTCAGCTATGCAGGTCCATTTTCCAGAGTGCAGGAAGATCACTTCCTTGTTTATTCTTTCAGCTGGTCCTACTGATCCATAACACGCTGCTGAGCCATTCCAAGGTCTTCCCAAAGTTCTTCTTCACTCTCAGCCCTCACACATACCAGCCTTGCACACAAACGTGCATAGGTGACGTGTTTATTTACTGTATCTTCTACCTGTGTCCCCAGCAATGCTGCTCATCTGCAAGATTTGAAGTCCCAAATGGGACATGTAGGGTTTTCTGCTATTTATTTCAACCAGCTGCTTCTGTAAAAGTATTTAATGGTGTCTTGCACCTATGGTAAATGAAGGGCAAGGGTAACACTTGGTAGCCTTGATAGGGCTTGAAATGTTTTACAAGGAAAAGCTGGTTTTATTCCACATTTACTGTTATCTCTTGCTTATGTTGTTGCACATCTTTAAAGTGTTTCAAAATACACTAACAAAAGTAAAGAAGAAGAATAACTGCAGTTACTGTTAGTTGAATCACAGAATGTAGCATGTATGCTACAAATCACACCACTGTAGTCGCAGCTGCACAGGTAATATAGTGAACTGCTTTCTCCTTGTCTATTTTGTTACCTGGAATACGACTTTTTTTTCCACTTCTTCCTTTTTCCACCCTTCCACACACCCCTGCCCCCAAAGCATTTTGACTTACTTAGCTCTGCTCTGTCTCTGGGGTCTACCCCATTTTCTGTTGAGGAACAGGATACCAAACCATTCCTCACCCAAGGAAATGCTGGAAAATACAAAACCTTTCTGAATACGGTCTTTGCCCTCTGAAGTCAATTGGAGGCTAGCTACTGACACGCATAGGACCAAGTCTCAACCTCTTCAGGCCCTCAGCATCTTGTCAGGAGTTATTCCTTCAGCTGCCTGAGAGCTCAGGGCATGGATAGCTGCCTTTCTGACCTCCCAGAACATAACAGTGGTGGAGGGAAAACCAAAGCCCTATGCTAAGGAAGGGGGAGGAAGTTCAGGCTGCTTATGTGTGGTTACGGTTTCCTTTGTTTTTTCCTATTTTGCATTAGTGCGATTTTTTTTTTCAAGTTGCAGAAAGCAGACTTCACAGTGCTGGCAATAATATCCACCAAATATGCCAGGAAATATTTGTATCTTATTTTCTAGGGGTGCAGGGCTGTACTCACCTGTTTTTGAAATCTGGGCTTCTCTAAGAGGTACTAAGGCCTATTATAGCATAGAAATAGAAGAGAAGAGAATTTTATACAATACAAAATATGTTTTGGTGGCTTAAGTGGATAATTTCAGTGCTCAACAGGTAAAGACCCATTTCAAACTGAATTAGGTGTTCTCAAGCAGTGAATAAATCAACTGGTGGCTGTGTGGGAAGGGTGAGGTGCACACTTACATGGACACTGCTTTTTTGTCCAGCTTGCTCTTTCTTTGCTGGGTCCAATTTTAGATGTTTTTCTCTCCTGGCACACACTCTTTATAGCTCTTTCATGCCTGTGGTCAAAGGCCTCTTCTCCCACTTTGCTGTCAAGTCCATGACATGTTTAGTCTAATTTCCAGATACTTCCTGGATCTGCATCTCCAAAAGAGACGTACGATACTGCAAACGATATGCTGGTCTTCAGTAATATATGTCTTTTCTTTTTCTGGGTTCCTCTTTAGGGGAGGGAGACCAAGGGTTTCTTTTTGGACTCTTCAAGCAAAGCTCAAGCAAAATAAGTCACTGTTATCTTCTGAGACACAATTAGGTACATTTTTATCATTGTCTTTAGATCTGAAATTTGCTTTCTCTAAAAATGCTAGTCATGCCTCTCCTTGTGTCAGCAGCAGTAATGATTATATGAGTTCATTGCCAGCCAGATGAGTGCCTGGAAAGCAATTTATATACATTTTTTTCCTCTGTTAATTGCCAGATGGATCTACTGACTTGCCCTACTCGGAGGGCAGGAATTGGGAAAAGTGGGTGCATGCATTTTTGCAGCACAGAATTTGAATTGGCTTAAGCCATTTTTAAAAACTTACCTTTCTCATTCATAAATTTCCTCTTTTTAAAGAAAAGGATGGAAAATTGGTCGCAGGTGCATTCACAGTGCTTTACCCAGAAATCAGCTCATGTTTATTCCCTTCATGGAGGAGAGGGATTTCTGCATTCCATTGCTGAAGGTTAAGAGGTTATGACTGTCAAGTCAACGATTAAGTGAGTCCTTTATCTTTTCATGTTCTTTTTTCAATCTCATATTTTGAGAAGTGAGGCTACAGTATAAATTTTTCAATGTAAATGGAGATTCTGTGTTGTTCCAAAAGCTGGGAGCAGGTGAAAAGCAGGGTAGACTGCAGTAGCTAGAACATGTAGTAACACTGAGGTATTGTGATGCTATTTGTAGTCTATGAGGAGGATGGTTATGTGACACCCAAGCAGAAGAGACAGACTTGATTTGGCTGAAACCAAGAGAGACGGGCCAGGTAGATAGTATAGCCAGCACTTCTGAGCAGCCTTGTCAGGGTGGCACGAGCCTGCATCTTTCAATCTCTTGTAATTACACGTGTGCATCATATTTTGCTGCAGCCTGGTTTTTAGAAGGAGGGTTAAAGAAGAGCTTAGCACCTATGTGAGCAAGGTGGTCACTTAAAAAAATAATTTAATTTCAAAATTTACCATATGTGTTAAATACATGAAACCTGGGGAGATACACTTGGGTCTTTTTGCCTCTCCCAATACTTGTCTTGAGAAATTCACTCTGTTTTGCTACTGTTTTCTGATGTTTTGCACACCAAAAGCTGGGTAGAGATGGCTTAAGGCATGGCTTGGAGCCCTTGCACGCTGGCATGACCTCAGTGGGGAGGAGTGTGGGATGCAGGTTTGCAAAGGTCTCAAAAGAGCTTTTGCTTCTTGCAATGCGTTTGGCTTTCTGATGACCTACAGCCATTCTCCACCCATCTATGAAGTAATCTGTCTCTGAGTTATTTGCTTGGATGCCAGTTAAAGTCAGTAATACCCTGGTGGTCTAATTGTTTAGGAGATTTGTTGAGATAACTCAGAAAGATTTTATCAGCATGGTGCTCGTAATAAAGCATTTTAACAGAAGTGGAAGGAACTAAGTTAAGTCAGAGCTGTACCGGGATCACCTAACTCATTTTCTCTTGAGGTTACAATGTGCAGTGTGTGTTTTCTGCCTAAGGATATTAGACCCATTTTTCATGTTTTAGGGTATTGTTTTCTTAAGGTGAAATAGAGATGTGCCTGGATAAGTATTTCCAGTGGGTCTAGGCATCTTCTAGGCATCTGGGCATCTTCTTAGAGCATCTTCTAGTAATAATGCCTGTCCCTTTGGTTTGGGAGTGAGCTTAACACACACTTCATCCCTTTTGTCTGTATGTTTGCAGTGTCTTCCTAGGCAGTGCTGGTTAGATGCTTGCCACCAGCTGTGCAATTAAAACATACTATGTGTTCAATTAAAACATACTATGTGTTTGTATAAAAAGTCAATGACCTAGAGCATTACAGAGCATTATTGTGCTCTTTAAAATTAATCTGTATGCTCTGAAGACTATTTCTATAGCACAAATTGTCCTCCTTGTATTATCTGTGCGTGCTCTGAAGCAGTGCCAGTCTTCAGTGTTGGAGCTACAAAGCAATCTCTCATTATTTTGAGGCGTTCTGTAATTGTACTGTTGTTAGTGTAAGTCATGAATGAAAATCCCAGCAAAAGTAAAGCTGTAACTCTTAAAATTGTGCAATGGCCAAACTGTTATTTTTCCCTGGGGATAATCTGAAAGAAAAGAAATGTTTATATTGGCTTTGAAATGTTTCAGTCCGGTCCCAAACCACTGACCTCCTAAAAACAAAATGGAAATATGCCAACACCACCTTGAAAAAAGGCTGTTCCCCAAGCATGTGCTATCACCAGCCAGTTTGCCTGAATATTCACAAATAATAAATAAAAAGAGCCACACATTTAGCTGAACCAGAGAGCAATTAGGAACCTTGAATGAAAGTTTGCAGATGCTGGCTTTGAATCTTACGGCTTGTACGTTCCTGTCCCAACATTTCTAGAAGACTAAACGAGTGCTAGATCAATGAGGGCTGTCAGCATAACCTAGTTGTCCTAACATCCTTACTTTTAGCTGTTAATGTTATTCTCCATGAGTTCTATGTTAAGTATGTTTAAACACTGAAGAAGAAAAATTTCATGCCTTCTTGCTGAATCAGCAAACCTTGAAATCTGTTACTTCTCTTTTCCAGTTATTTATGGGTAGAGTTGTCTCCTCCCCAACACTTCACTCATGGATCCTGTAAATCCAGCAAAGAATCATGCAAGACAAAATAAGTCTTGATTACTTACAAAAGCCCCCGATGGAGGCAGAAAGTTCTGGTTTTAGACTTCTATTGTCTATTTTACTTTGTTACCTTTTCCCTTTTCCTCTTGCTCCAGTTGCCTTAGTTCTCCTCTGCCTGACCTAACCTAATATGTTTCCTCTTTCCCTCTGTTCTGAAGGCTGCTGGACAGCAGATATGCTCTTGTGTAGTACAAGTGTCCCGCATTCAAGTGTTGCAGCCCATGGCTGCTTTTCCTGTAAGTTTACATGTTTTAAGTAACAATCAGCCATGAATCTTTGTTCTGCCCTAACAGACTGGGGTAAATAGTGGCCTAATAAAATGTTAATTGGAGTAGTGACGGCTTATTGAACAGAGTTAAAATGCAAACGGAAGAGTGTTCTCTAAAATTTGCGTTATTTTTATTTTTATTTCTTACCCTGAGTGACTAAATCCCTGTCTATGATTTACACCTGATGAATGTGGGCAGGAGGTGGAAAGAAAGCTTCCAGCAAAGGCTGGGAAAAAGGGCCTCAAGCACAAGGAACTCCCAGCAGGAATGGAGGCAAATCTGCTAAGTGTGGCTCCAAGCCCTGGAGTGATCCAGTGTGTGTATTGCACAAGAGCTCTGCTGCTGGAAATTAAGTCAGCTCTTCAGCTGGTGTGGATTTGCATGTGTGAATTGTTCAGGTGTACTCTTCTTGCATACTCTCACAGGTGCTTCTAAAAGAAGAGAGAAAAGTTCACTTGCGGGTGTAGGAGTTTTCTTTAAGTCCCTGATCTTTTCCTACCTGCAAATCAAGGTATAGTTTCAGATTTTGTTTTCTTATCTACTCACAGGGTTGTTCCCTAACACAATGTTTAACATACTTTCAGGGTGATCCAGCAATACGCAAATATTTTACTTTGATCCACTAAACTACTAATTTAAAGGTAGAAAGGCACCAGCTTCTGGCATTTTGTTGCTGCAATTTTCCACCTATTGTCAGCTGTAATTGCAAGCCACCTAGGATTTAGTTGGCAAGGGCAAGATGTTGCTTGCACATTCTGTTTCTTATGTAAGAGAAATTAGAAGGTCAGCTTGCATTTGTGTATCAAATTTGTGATCACCCAACTATGGCATAGCGTCAACTTCTTGAGCCTCCCTGGCTGGTGTAGAACACTTTTAAGAAGTGCTAGATAATGTGGTTGTCTCTGCACTAGGTGAAATCAGGCTTCGCCTTGCAATAGAGCTGCACGTAACCTGTGGTGCCCACTAGCTATACAGGAGGCTACTAAGACACTCTAGTAGATCTGTCTTCTCTTGGCAGTGAGAGTGCATTTATAACCATTCCTATCAGTAATATGCTGCATACATATCCTGTTAAAAATATTATTTGAAACCAGGTAGGTGAAGTGAGAAATGCTTACCAAATATGGGCAAGCTGTCTGGGTTTCAAAACACATCTTCCATTGAAATTAAACTCATCTGCCATTGAAAATCCCTTCAAAACAGATGTCAGCACATAAAAATATTTTTGGATTTGTCTGGTGTATTTGGAATTGCAGCAAAATGAGATAAGATTTAATGAGTTGTTTTGAAATGGAAATACATTTATGTTTAAACAAAACAACCAAAATACTACTCCAGCAAAGTCTGAGTAGCCTCATTTACTCATTAAGAATACTTTGATTCTAAGGATGAGGTGACTTGTACCTGACTTAAAATATCTAAAACTTGTTTGCTTAAGGAAGGTAAGTACCTTTTCAAAGAGTATACCATAAACTTGCACAACATCATTCTGCTTGTTTGGAAGTAAGGTGGTTCTGTGCAATAAGCTACATGTAATTGTTACAGTGTTATATCACATGTATTTGAATAACTCCTGTTGTGTTCACCTAATCAAATGCATTAGTAGACAAGGGAGATGAGGTTTTCCCTTCCCACAGTGCATCACCAGTCTGCTACCTGACAGGGTGGGCCAAAGAATCTGGTTTTTCTAGTCTGATACTGTGATGAAAATAAACAGGCCTTGGGGTAAGTGACTGCTGAAACATTTTCTACCCTTTTTCTTCACAACTCAGCAAATCTGAAAAAAGTTTATAAACCAGATTATGTGGGTATAGGCAGTCCTGACGCAGACTTTTCCTCAGACTTTTCCTTTAGTTAAAACCACCAATTGTGCAGGCAGTGATTACTCTATTAATGGCTGATGTTAAAATTAGTTGCGAGTTATTTTCTCAGGTAAATAATTTTTCATCATAATTTCTTGGTCTCTTCTGTATCACTATAGTGATAAAATAAGCTGCATACATTGTACTAAATATTCTCTAGAAATCAGTACTGAGATTTTTGACTTGACTGAATGTGCACGTTGAGGACATTTTCACATCTGGGTGATTCCAACATCCTTTGGCTGGCATCTTCCAGAACATATTGCAAAAGGAAATGAAAACCTTTTTTGTGTTACATTGAAAAATAAATTGCTCATTGGAACATAGAATAGGAGTCACAGTCTATGCATCTGGCTGTCCATCCATTTAAAGAAACTAGTTAGATGGTCAGGCTCAGAGGAATTCAGTTAAGTGTTGGTTCTCTACCAGGGCGCTGATCAACAGTGGAGTACTGCAGGTGTCTGTAGCTGGACCTGTCCTGCTTAACAACTTTGTCAATGTCCTGCAGGAAGCTGTGGAGAGCAGTCTCATCAAGTTTTCAGTGACATAAAACTGGCAGAAGCAGGTGACAGCCTGAGAGTGGAGCTGCCAATCAGAGTGTCCTAGACAGGCTGGAGGGGTGGGCTGAGGTGAGTGAACCTTATGAAATTCAATTCAGTGCAAAGCCCTGCCCCTGGGAAGGCAGAGTCTCTGGCAGTGATCCAGCCTGGGTCTGCCTGGCTGGGGGGCAGCTCTACAGGAAAGTTCCTGGGGTCTGTTGGCAGTGAGTGGAGAGGAGCCCACCATGCCCTGGCAGCAGCAACCCGGGCAGCACAGACCAGGGAAGGGCCAGGAGATCAAAATGTGGATTATCCCCTTCTGCTCAGCACTTGTTAGGTCACATCCAGATACTGTGTCCTGTTTTGGGGTCCCAGTACAGGAAAGATTGCAAACTGAGGTGAATTCAGTGGAGGACCACCAGGATGCTTGCTCCTGGAGCACTTGCCAAGGGAGAAGAAGCTGAGGAGATGGAATTTGTTCGGCCTTGAGAAGAGACAGCTTTGGGGGGATATCCCAGCAGCCTCACAGTACCTACAAGGAGGTTATTGAGAAGATGGAGCTCTTCACTGTAGTGCAGGGTAGGAGGGATGTAAGTTTAAACATAAGTTCAACTGGATATAAGAAGTCATTTTTCCACTGTGAGGACAGTGAAACCTGGGAGACTGTGCAGTCTTCATCCTTTCATATCTTCAAGACCCTACGGGATGAAGCCCTGAGCAGTCTAGTCTGATCTCAGAGTAACCCAGCACAGAACAGAAGCTTGGAACCAGAGACATCCTGAAGTCCTTTCCAACCTGAATGGTCTTATGAAAATTAGATTGGAAGCAGTCTCTGGAGGTCATCTGGTCAAAGCAAGGCCAGCTTAGATAAAGCTCAGTCAAGTTCTGAATATCTCCATGCATGGAGACTCCAAAATCTTTTCAGGCAACTTGTGCCATTGTTTGATTACTCTCGAGCGTGACAAGACTGCAGGTAATTGGGATTTGACAAGTTTCATGTCTCTAAACAAAAGTTTTGGTAAAGTAGGTCAAGATGGAGTCAATTTAGATAGAGTAGGTAGAATCAGTATAGATGATGTGCCATGAAACTTCAAGCTACTCTTAAGAACTCAAATAAGATAAATTTGCATGTTGTTGATGTTATCATTGCTGACCTGACAAATTAAATTGTCTTTCTTTCATGTGTTTAGATGTATTATCATTGTACACTCATTTTGTTTTCTCTCTGTTTCCTACCATCTCCATGGTTATATAAAACTGTTGACACAATGGATTCATGGTAGATCTTCAGCTCAAGAGAGGCTGGAAGTGAGTAAAGTCTGTGCAAACGTTTTCCTCAAGCAGTGCCAATTAAATGCCAGTAGTTGCACCTCATGTTGGAGTTGATATATATTTATTGGGTATGGGGAAATACCAGGGGAGTTTTTAATACCTCAGTGTCCAGGACAGTAGGTCCAAGTGCCAGGGGTGTTGGACTGGCACTTCAAAAAAAGTTTTCACAGGGGAAGCAGTATGTACATCTGGAAGATTGTATTGCCTGAGCTGCATTGCACTAAAAATGTCTTTTCTGCAGTAAAACTAACACATAGTTTAACAAGTCATTATGTGGTGTCTGGGAGAAAAACAGTGGAAATGCAGAGATTGAGAATCATTTCCATAATATTCATTAATCCTTTCCTTTGAAGTAAAAATATTCCAAATGGTAGTAAATGTCCTTAAATTGTTTTGGCACTAGCAGCCAGCCTGTGGTGTCTTGAAAGTCATTGCTGCATATGAATAGATATGAGTTGATAATTTAAAGCAGGGGTTTATAGCTCCATAGGGATAACAAATAAGAAAGCAAAACAATGGCTTTGCATAAGAGCCTGTTAAAATCCTGTAAGAGTTTTTCTATAAATAGTGTGTTGTTTCTCTCAGTCATCTTTGACGAAAATACTAAATCCAGAAGGGCTGACATAAAAAATCCTGACTTACGAGGACTATATATAGTGTTTTTTTTTTTTTTTTTTTTTCCTAAAGTGATGCTGGGCATGATCAGCAATTAGGGTTGTTTAAGGGTGGTCATTGATCTGGGAGATAGGAAAGGTAATGCTTTGTGATGGATAGTTTGCATATTTTGAGTGACCCTATGAGAGTTCAGCATGGGAGAGGAAGCACAGCAGAAGGAAAGGGAGTATCAGCCTTTTTGCAGCAGCTGGCCGTGTTCACGATTTAGTGGCAATGCTGTCACACCTGCAAAGACAAGCAAGCAAGGTGTGAAGGTAGATTCAGTATCCCCTAGGAGACCAATTACTGTAACTGGGGAAAAATTGACAAAGGTTTGGTGAGATACGCTGTTCTTGAGGTTTTAATGAGGCAGAGCTGCTGATTGCTTTTAGCTCATTTAAAGGATTAGCTGGCAATAGGTGCTCCAGGGTTGAACTATTTTGTTTCGGGTTTGATAATCTGGGCTTCTAAAAAGTATCTGGAAAGTGCCAAAGACCTTATTTGAAGCACATGAAAAAAGTGGGAATAAATAGATATGTTGGTATATCTATGGTTTGTGGGTAGTAAGTGAGGTTTATGAGTGCTGGTAAGCTGGAAGAGACAAGAAGGTTCTTGGAGACAAGGTTGGGATCCCTTGCTAATAGAGTCAACCCAAGAAGACTTGAGTTTGTATGAGTACCTAGACATCTGGCCTCTAAAGACAAAAAATAAAAATAATTACATAAATCAGTTGCTGAGACTGGAAATCAGTTTTTGTTTTTTTTTTTTTGTTTTTCTTTTTCAGTAAGAAGCTGCAGAAAAGGCAGGAGATATTAAATTTTCCTTCACTCTCTCATTACAGATCAGAATTGGTCCATTTGTATGCACCCTCAACTCTGCACAGATCCTTCAATGAGATGTGTGTACCAACCGCATCTGAAAATACTTTCTCTTTATATTATTTTGAGCAATTTTACCAAAAACATTTTCTTTGCCCATTGCAGCCTAAAATCTTTCTTTGCTGCTTTAATGCACTAAGTTGAACAGATTTCAAGGTTAAGGTGTTACAAAACAAATGGAGAAAGACAGCTGTAATGAAAGGACTCCCTTCCTTTGGCCAATTAACATTGCTGAGATTTAGGACTTGCCTTTGCAGGAACTCTCAAGCAATAATCTGAATTAACTAAAAATGTGAACTTAATGTGGATTAGTCAAACTGCAGTAAGTCTTCGGGTGGTTAGTCACAGTCAGAATTAAAGTGGCCTTAATTTGATATAGCTAGCTTCATTCCCAAAGTCAAATTAACATTACCTGAGTTCTGAGTAGAGATTTTATTTACTCGGATTTAAAAGTTAATTTCTTGACTGTCCTTGTTTACAGAAGCTCTTGATAAATACAGCAACTTTAATAAGTTATTTCTGTCCTAAGCTAATTGAATCACCAGCAGTGGTTATTCCCAGCTTCTGAGGTGTGCTATCTGGTTTTCAAGATGTACAGCCATCAACATCTCCTTTGAGGGGGAAGGAGGGAGGATTTCCATAGGCAAATTTTCCCCGTTTGCTAGAAATTTCTTTCACAGGCAGGTGCTCAAAGCGTTTTCTTTCTTGTCATAGAGATCCTATATTTTCTGGGACTGTGAATAATTACTGGTATTTGTACTCTGAAGATATTTATAAACTCTGATTTATTTCTCCTGAGTCACTGGGCAATCTCTACAGCATCACTTGTTTCATAACTTCCTAACAACATGATTTAGTTAATACTTTTGTATTTGCCTTTGGAAAAGCATAACGTTATTCCTGCTCTCTTCAAGGTGCAGGCTGCTTCCAGGATGTATTCAAGGTAGTGTTAATGAGTGAACCTCAAAACTTGCAGATTGTCGAAGAATTTTGGATAATCATCAGAAAGTCTGGATGTTTATCTGAACCTTATTTAAACCATTCAAGCCTCTTCGGGCTGCAAATTTAGGTTAGAAACATTTTAAGTAAGGCTCCTGGTATTTCCTGTTTCTGACAAGGCCAGATATGCTCAAGTGTCTCTTTGAGGTGATATTTGTCTCCTGTTTTTACTACTGTTATGGGGTTATCAGGTCACCAGTTCTTGGATTCTGGTTCAGGAAAGGGTTTAAACATGTTCTTGGTCTCAAGTATAAAGCAAAACAACAAAGACTAGAGAATGTGCTTTTAAGGAATGAGATAGACAATAGGAAAAAAAATTCAGAGACAGAAAAGTTGTGACAGCTGGTGTGCATGTGACTCATCTGAGGCAGCAAACATCTGTAGATCATGAGCCCTTGATTAGTTTGTGGGGGAAGAGGAAAGTTGCTTATAAAAGACAAGTTAAATGAGAAGATAAATTAAGAGTGCAAATGAAAATGAGAAAGTGCCTTTATGTTCAACTAATGGTTTACATTAAGATTTACCAAGAAAGGGGGAATGCAAATGTTGTATACAAAAGTATGGAGACTGATTAAAAAAAAAATGCATTCATCCATGTCAAAGATCAGAATGTAGTAAATCTAACCTTAAAATACAAAAATGTGCAAACTGTAAGGGCTACATATCACACTTTTTTTTTCTCTGAAATGAGCTTGTCTTCTTAATCAGGCCTCAGAATTCAGGACAAGTTATTCAGATTTTAGGAAGTGTTTTGAGCAAGGACACTGGTATCTCCTGAGCTCCTAATGCAACCATCCTGGCTGAGGCTTTGTGGAAGAAATATGCAGGTGTAGGGCAAGATATTCATCTCAGCCAAACAGAGAACAAAACCTTTGGTAAGGAAAGAAGTTTTTCTTTGTAAATCTAATCAAATCTTAAAAGCAAGTTAACCATTGAAGTATCTGAAAGTTGCCTTTGAACTAGAATAGCTTTCATGTAAACTCAACTTGTCTTCTATGTGATAAAGTAAATAACTTTTTACCGAATGAATATTATTTTAATCTTTGTCCTTGAAGTTAACAAATTAACTTTCTCTGTGATTTCCCCATTTGTGACAGCCTCTGGCTGTGTTTTTACTGTCGTAATAGCTTCTGGCAGACTGCGTGTCTCTCACATTCACTACAAAGTAAACAGGAATTCTTTCCAAGGGTAACTGGCCAGGCTCCAATGGAAGAATGCAAGTTATTCATAAGTTCTGGTAGGCTCGTTTCTGCTTAATATGGTCTGTTTTTATTGTGGATTTTATGAAGGGGAAAAAAAAAGTTGTGAAATTTTTTAAATCCCCGTAGATTATTTTCTTCAAATGTGTGAGAAATTACACCCTCCTCAGCACATAGCTACATTGCCATTTGTCCTGCCTGTGTTAATCTTTTTTCCACCTTCAGTCACAAGAGGCTGAGCAGGCAGAAGGTTACGAAGATGTGGCTAAGACATGTCATACTATTTTGAGAACATAATTGATGTTGCAGACATGCACAGCAATCCATAGTGGTTCTGCTGAAGGTCTGCTGGAGTGTCAACACCATTGTCTGCCCTGCAGATTCCCCTTCTTAAGCACAGGCAGCAGCAGTAGGAATTTCTTTATGCCTAGCATAACCCTGGTAGAAAGGGAAGAAAAGTACTTTAGGGGTTCACGCAGATTCAGTATTATCAAGACAGATCATGGTCAGGGGAATCATGCTCAGTGCCTGTGTCTTTCATGGCATGTGGCACCAACAGGTCTCGTGTACCCGTGCAGCAAATCTCGGTTATTGTGCTTTTCCTGCTTTTGTCTGTTTTGGTCTCTTGGGCTTCTGGGTTTACTTTGTGGTTCTTTCTGTTCAAATGAGCTGAACAGCCCTTCAGTGTTTTCCCAGGGACTTGTGGGAGTATGTGGGATCATTCCTGTCTACAAATGGAGCTGGGGGGTATGTATCAGCAGGGGAAGAGCTATAAAGCTGAAGGCAGATGTTGACATAAGAACAAAAGGATATGCATTGTCCAAACATAAGCTGGAAATTGGATGGAGGCTTCTAAACAGAGTAATGAGGTTCTTAGAAGAATTAGGAGGAGAAGCGAGGTTTTAAGAGGGACTGAATGCATTATGAAAGGGATTATATAATAATTATACAAAAAAACTGTGGCAAAAAGAGGCTGGATTTGATGGCTCTGAAGCAATGAAATAACATTCAGAGCCTAATTTCCTCATCTTTCCTGGGTAAACAAGAACAACTATAGAACTAGGCTATAGCTGAGGACTATCAGCACTTCACTTTGCAGAATGAGTGGATTGTTAAGCCAAGTAAAAGTGTTTTCATGCCTGTAGCCAACATATGGGATAAATCAGCTGGTTGTAATTGGAAACAGTGCTACACTCGAGTCAATAGATTTTCATGGGTATGGGTGTAGGACGACATTTCATCAAAACCATTAGTAATTTGTGTATTTTGTTTTAATATTGCTATTCTTAAATTCACTATTAAATGAATATTAATTTTTAAGTGCTCTTCACTTACAAGTGAACATTCCTGGCTGAAGTAAATGTTTTATAATAACTTTTAGTATGAAATTCTAAGCTTCTTTGCCATCAAAACTGACTTAAATATAGCAAAAGTCATGATATAAATTGTATCTTTCTGTTTTTCTGTATAGGCAATACAGAAAACCTGGATTTCTCCAAGGTCACACCAGCAGACCTATGTTAAGGTGAGCAAGCAGAACCCTTTTAACATTGGATTTTTAGGTGGAAGACACTGTAGCAACTACATGCAATGAACGATGGGTGTCAAAATTAGTGTGCTATTAGTCAGGACCTGTTGGTAAGCCTCATGGGATATTTTGTGACTAACACGGATAGCAGCTGAGCAGATAATCTTTTTTCCTTTTTTTTTTTTTTCCAGCTGCCCTTTGGTTAGGGTTGAATAGACAGGTTAACTCAGTTCAATTTGTTCCAATCACCTCTCTTCCCATTTTCTGTTTTTCCTTTGACTGTTCAAGTGCCCATCTTTTGTTTCCACTAATGCTTGAAGAGGAGGTTTTAATTTCACATGAAAGAGCATATTGATGTGTGATGCCAGGGATTTACACCAGAATTGCTGGCATACTCAACTCTGTTTTGGCTGCCTATATGTATTTGGAAATAAGGGTATTAAAAAGGAAGGGGAGACTATTCATCCTAATGCTTAGCTTTATGTGGCTCTTTTAAAAGTTCAAAGCACTGTCCAGACATCATCTAAATAATCTCATGATCTTTTCAGGAATGTAAACAGAGTTTATCTCTGACACTGAAGCAAATTGCTCAAGGGCAGGAGTGGGAAGCTCCACTTCTCTTAGCGCTGCCTACTTTCTAAAGTTACTGGTAGAAATCCATCTCTTCAGCTATGATATGGACAGCAGAATGAATGAGGAAGGGATGCTAAGCAAGAAGGCAAGGTGAAAGCAACTCAGAGATTATTAGATAACAAAAGAATTCCCTGTGGGTAAACATTAATACATATAAAACACTGCTAATTCATGCTAAGCAAGCCTCCTTTTTGACACATTTGTTTATCAGGAGGCGAGTTTAAAGAAAATAGTGTAGACCGATGTTTTCATTTCACTGAATGACAAGAGTGTAACCAAGTATGTAAAATGCTTATGATACACAGCTGGAGAAAAGAAGAGGTAGCCAAGAGACAGGAGGAGTACTCCTCCCATTGTACTAAAGGAAGGACAATATTTCATTGCTTTTCAAGGAGAAAACCAGAGAAGCCAATGTTGTGGCACCAGTGCATTATTTTTAAATATCATTGCAAATGCAGTATCCCACAAAGCTGACAGGATTCCTTATACCAGGACATTTTGAGAAGCCTGCATTATTTATTTATTTATTTATTTTTAATTCAAGAACATATATGGAACTCAAAATGTATCAATAGTGTCCTCAGTCTACCCTGGAAGCAGTTCTGCATCATTTCTGCTCCAAGAGCACTAATTCAGCAGTGCCTGTGCCAGAGAGCAGTGGAGATCATGTCTTTAGACACAAGATTTTTGTGTCAGAAAGTTTTATCCAAAAGTGGTCACAGGTCAAGCAATGTTTTTATTCTTCTCCCCCACCTCCCTCATTTTGCAAAGAACAGCACATAGGGGTAACTTTATACATGGAGGATGTTCTCTTTCTAAAGTTTTGGGAATCAAAAATGTTTGTGAGTCATCAAGCTACACCAAAGATGTGCTTAATTAAGGATTGGAACTAAACTTTTTTTGTTAAACTGAACGAAATACATTTCTAATAATTTCAGTAAAAAATGGGGGTAGAAGTGTGTACCATCTGACAAGACTATGACTCAAAGGGGCTCGGCAAGTAGAAATGTAATGCTTTTTCAACCTACACATTTGAGACAGAATCAGTGGTTAAATTCTGAAGTTCAGTTTGGCTTAAATTTTCAGGTGAGTTTGGACCGAGAATCTTGAAGCAGTTGGCTGGGAAAATTGTCAAGCCATCAAGATCGACTCTTCCATCAGTCTGTTTTAGACCTGTCTCACTTCTGCATGTCCCCAGACAGTGCTGTTTATTGATCCTGATGGATGTGTAAGCCCGAGGAGATGTTGGTGTCGATTCGTGCTGCCACTACTCTGTGATGTTCTCTGAAGGGTTTTTTTTTCCCCTTTTCTCTTGACTTACTTATCTTTTCCTTCCACAGATCGTCACTCTTTTGCTCTCCTACTAGAGATGAACTAATAGTCAAATATGTGACAGGCTGTCCTGTTGCTTGGAGAGGTCCTATCTCATTTTTCTTTAAAAAATGAAAAAATTAATTTCCACAGAACTAACACAAAAGGTCAATGGCTTGCTCATTTATAAGTGCTTCGCTCTCCCTCTCTCTGCTTCTCTTTCTCCCCCCATGACTTTCTTTTCAAAGTATAATAAATTCCTTTCCTTGTTCTGGGTGTTTTCATCCACTTATAAAATTGACTAATGAATCCTTTGTATAAGTATTAACCTGATCTTTCAAGCAATAAATGGGAATAGAAAAAATGACAAATCTTAGTCCAGGTTCCTGTATTTCATACAAAACAGTTAATAGCATAATATTTAAAGCACGGGATTTTCCTGTCTCAGCTGTGTTGTTACTTTAGGTGTTGCCTATCAGCTCTTTGAAACCAGAGCTTTGAATTAAACTGTTGGCAGACATGGGTCTCCCTGGCAAGAGGTTCCGAAAGGAGGGAGGTGTAATCTAATAAATGTAATGGCTCATTTTTAACCATTTAACCATCTCAAAACCTTGGTGTTATTTTGATGGTCTGTCCAATTCTGTGAGAAAGGAGCCAGCTCTTCTGCTGTCTTGTGTTCTTCCATTCAAATCATGCAGCATAAACACGTTTCCAACTTGCATGGATTTTTAAATGTAAGATTTGATGAAGTAATCCTTTTCTTACCAGATGGATACTGTAACAGGATCCTGTTATACAGACGGTACAGCGTTGTCATAGTTACAAAATTTTCAGTCACAGCAGATTTAAAGAAAGATTTTTTAAAAGTGGCCTCTTCCAGATACCTCTAAAAGGTATCTGGAAGGTATCCCATTCTGCAAGTGGCCATTCTCTCAAAATCAGAACCTTGGAACTTAATCATTTTGATAAACACTTTAGAAATAAAACAAACAGAACAAAAAACATTTCCCCTTCAGGAAGGTTTTCTGATAAATGACTTTCAATCCCTAGAAAGCACGTTTTTTTCCTGTTTGAGGTATGGGAAATGAAGTCCTTTCTAAATAATCTTTGTGTTTTCATACAGCTGTTGCCTTTGCAGCATAATATGTTTGAGAGAAGACCTAGTGCCCAAGACAGACCTGGACACCAAAGGCAAGTATATGTACTTCTGTGTTTTCTTAGCTGTTAGTACCAGAGAGTGCCTAAGAACAGATCAGTTATGTTTATGCATGCAACAGTTGTACCACTGTTTCTAGGACAGATATAGGCTGAAGATAGGAAATGGATGTAAATGATATACCTGCACAAAGTGGAGGAGTTTGGCATAGCTGTCATCAGAGTGGTAAAAATCCTGTCATTTTGGAGCTCCAAGAACTGTTTAAAGCAAATTACAAATGATAATAAATTAAAATTAACGTAGTTTTAAAGTGGTATTTTGATCTGTCTCATTATACAGCAGAACAAATAGTTTTCCCCTGTAAATACTGTCTGTTGATATGTGTTGTTTCTCCTTAAGAAAGTCATTAGAAGACTAGGTTTCTTCTGCAGTACAAAAAGCTTATACTGTTGCTTTATATATTTCTCAAATACTTTCTAAAAAGCGTAAATTGTACTAGAGAATTTGTTTGGCATTGATAGGCAATTTTCCTTTGTAAGTTCCTCAATGAGAATAATTTTTGGACTGTTCCTGTTATTTAAATCAAATTAGTTTAAAACAAAACAAAAACAACAAGAAACCTCACTCGAGAGGAACGTAAACGTGCTTGTTTAGTTTCTCAGAGTTATTTTTATGCAGAAGGTAGCCACAATAGAAGATAGCGGTGTTTGTTTTTCAGCAGTTTTTGCACAGTTGCTGAACGTTTCATTCCCTGCTTCCCTGGGTATGCCATGAAGGAGCAGTTCCCAGAGAGAGTTCAGTTCCTGTTTGGCCTTTATTTCATTAATATTTATGTACACAAACATACTGACATGCCAAACAATGGATCTTCATACAGTGCACCAACACACACAGGCATACATGCTGCCAACATATTGTTTTCTTCGTGGCAGGAAATGATTTCTGAGCTTACTTTGCAGTTAGCTGGGAAGGAACGAAAAGCTGTATATTCTTCTGCTTCAAATCTCATTCCTAGGTGGAGTCAGGAAGATATTTCTAACTTGTTTAATTGGATAAGTTCATCACTGAGTATGGGGATTGTAGGAGGAGTGATAGGACTTCACTGGTTTTAGTATTGGCTCCTAAAAGAAACAGGTTTTCTAATAGGATTGAAGACTGACCTATTTCCCTGTTTTGACAGGAATGCTCCCTCCTGTTAAAACCTTCTCACTTGGGGAAGAATGGGAGTTACAGCAGCCAGGTTTCCCTCTTGTTTCCTCCCAGTGGTGTAATTGCAGCTTTTCATAAGCAAGTATTCTCATTTTTAATGCAAAAGTTAAATTCAGAGTTGTGATGACTAACTGTCATTTTGTCTTCGAGCTATTAAAGGTTGAAGTTTCTCAGATGAAACAGTGTGGCCAACTTTTGTTAGGACTGATGTGGTTGCCCTGCCTCTGCTTCCTGCACCTTTCCAAAAATGTTTATTCAGAAACTTTGTTCCAGGTGTCTTCCTGCAAGTGGAAAAGCTCTTGTAGCCCCACACCCCATTGCTCTTCCTGAGCGCTGGGCCTTGGGTTCTGCTCAGTGTTGGTGTTACTTCCCAAAGAGCAAGAGAAAGGCTTTGTCTCTGTCCTTCATAGCAGATATGAGTTTAACCCTCAATTCCTTATATCTTGATTTGTTAATTGTTCAAGAAAATTTAAAAAGACCATAGAGTTTTTCTAGAAGTGTGATTAGGGGAGGTGTGATTAGGGGAGGAAAGAAAGCAGTATGTTTGACTGCCAGGGTCTCTGCTAACATGACAGTGATCAGTTCAGCTTGCAAGCAAGCTGGTGCTTCGTGTGCAGGAGCTTTAAATTGAGAAATGCAATAGAAAATGAAATTTTGAGGGCTTTGAAAGAACGACATGGTTAGTTAAATCTGTGAGGGCAGTGAGAGGAGGCCCCTCTTGAGAGGTAGGTAGGAGGTTTTTAGAAAGAGACCTTCCATCATTGTTAGACTTGTTGAAGTCAGCAGTGCATAAGGACCGGCAAACACTATGAAGATGTTTCTCGTGCTGACTGCCCCATCAGTTGACCAGTTTTTGGCACCCTTGTTAGTATTCATGGCACATTGTGTACATGAGGCATCACAACGCTAATCATTCCACCTTGGTGAAAGGGGGAGTGTGGCTCTGGAGGTGGATACAGACCCACTCTAAATGGGGAGAGCTATGGGCTGTCTCATGTGATTGGAAGTTCACTCTGCTGTGGTGTGACTCAAGTTCTCCCCTCAGAGTAGAAGGGTGGGTGCTTCCTGCATCCACTAGAGATACTCCATTTTCTCAAGACAAGTGCTGTGGGTGTGCACCATAACTATTCTTCTGGGACTTCTGGAAAAGATGGCCAGATAGAGAAAGATGGTTGAAAACTTAGTGCTGAGAAGGCCAGTTTTGTTTGAAGACCCCCTTTTTTCTCTCCTCTCCCTCCATTCCTCATTCTCCTTCATTAAAGCCATGCCTGGTTCATTCATCTCAGGGTGGGTGTACTGTAGCACCAGTGTGGAGAAAGTCTTTGTTTAAGCTTGACCTGCTGCATCAATTGACAGCTTTATCATCTGGAGCCATCAAGCTAGTACCTTTTAAATGAAGCTCTGATGTAATTAAAAGCTTAAAAAAAAAAAAAAAAAGGGTAGTAAAACTGCATCACTCTGTTGTGAGACCATCTTTCTATAAAACTAATTAAGTTATTCAAATATCCTCCAACCTCAGGCAAAGTAGCTCTAACTGCAGAATGAGCTTGCAAGGACAGAGAAGCACAGAAATAGAAAAGAAATCTCTCTATTAAGCCCCCCAGTCCTTATCGTCAATGTTTTTTGTCTTGTTTCAGTGACCTGGCACAAATGGAAAGAAAAAAAATATAGTAGGCATGTTGATGATCATGGAAAGCAGAGCTGCGTACTTTCTGTATGCAGAGCTCATGATGGAGATATGCATTAGAAATGTATCATGTTTTGGAATGAAAAGGATTTAGTGAATTGTTGGGAATAGTCCCAGTTCTATCTCTTCCCTGATACTCATAATGCTGCTGTGAATATAGAAGTGCAGATAATCTAACTGTCTTTACTAGCTGCTGGTGATGGGCTCTTTATTTTCACAGTCATTTGAATTTCACTGAGTTTCTCTTGTTTAAGCAAGAACTACCTATTACTTTACAGTATTTCTGTATATATAGTATTTTTCAGTGTACAGTGCTCTTTACTGTTGTAAAAGAGAAATTTTGACCTTAGCAGTTGGAGTGGCATAGGCAGGCTGTGAAAGGATGCCTGTCTGGGGATAGTTTGTGGAAATGTTCTGCCTGCACACAAGAGATGGCAAGAACACTTCTGGAGGAGCACGTGCAGGAGCAAAGTTGCTCTGCTGTTGGAATAATACTAACATTTTCTGAGATTGCAGTCTGGAAAGCTGCATGACGCCTTGCAAATTGAGCAAATTTGCTCATATTCCATTCCCCTTCCACATCTGGTTAACAACAGCCATCCAAAAGTTTTCCCTGACTGTTGAGGTGGGTACTTGTATAAGATGGGTGGGCTGAGTAGCAGGGAATTGGATGTATGAAGCTCTGTTTTAACAATGAACTACAGATTGTGACTTTGGCAAGTTCTTTGACTGCTTTTTTGTTCAATATCTTCATGAATAAAATGTGCTTTGAGATCTCTAAATGAAGTAGGTTATGTAATAGATAAAACTTCTAGAAAGGCGGAGACAATAGAGGTTATTTTAATGTAAATGCCTCATTGGAAAGCAGTGAAACTGTTAGAAAATTAAATGAACAGTATGCTTTGATCCAAGCTAATGAACAAGTCTGTCTTCTCTTATGTTTAATGAACTGAGTCTTGATTATTTTTGTTGTTGTTTAACCAGGTTCAAAAGGTAATTAAAACATCTCTACTGGAAAATAACGCCCACAATGCATACAGTAATAGTGGGTGAGTTGGCACTTCTTACCAGAAATTAGCATAAATCCAATGTAAGGATACAGAATAGCCCAGCTCAGAAATATTTGTACTACATTTGGTTATCACCAGAGTATGAACATCCTTGAGCCTATGGTTTTCATTTGGGCTCATTGGAGGAAAAAAAAAAAAAAAAAAAGGTCTGGGTTCCCTCTTAATTTTATATTTGGAGTGCCACCTGATGAGATGAAATGGGAAAATAAAATTATGCTATTCCAAAGTTGAGAATTAATCACAGTTAGAGTAAAATAGTTGAAGTTACCTTCGGGGTGTTTCTGGAGAAGGTTAAGAGTTTGGAATTTGGCAAAAATACAGGAAAAAGGCTTGGGGAAAGGAGAGAGATTTTCTGTTGGCAGAAGATACCTTTTCCTTCTCTTTTGGTTCCTGGAATATTATTTGGTTCCTAAGAATAAAGAAATAATTGTCATCACAGAATAATTGTATCACAGAACAGTTTAGACTGGAAGGGACCTCTGGAAGCCATCTAGGTCCAACCTTCTGCTTGAAGCAGGTACAATTAGATCTGGGTCAAATTAGATCTGCTTACTCAAGGCCTCATCTAGCCCAGGTGTGATTGTCTCCAGTAAAGGGGCTTTCACACACTCTGGGCCTGTGCCATTTTGTGGAAAAGTGACTTCATTGTGAAAAAAGATTTTGTTTGCATGTGACTGGGATTTCCCACATTCCAACTTGTCTGTTGCCTCTTGCAGTTTCACAGTGCACTTCCAAGGCTGGCTCTGTCTCCTCCACACTTTTTCATAAGGTGGTTGTAGGCATCTGCCCTTAGACTTCTCCTCCTGGAGCTGAACAAACCCAGTAGTTTCGACTTCTCATGTGCCATGGGTTCTGTTCAAGGGAATATGACAACTGGAAACTCATTGTTGAATTGCTTCATTGCCATTTACTCAGAGATGTAGACTTGGTTTTTGAGATACCTTGAAAATACTAATTAAAATTTTAAGTTGCTTTTGTTATCCTCAGCAAAGCAATAAAGAACCTGGGACATGAAGGGGCTAAATATCTTGCTTAAGGTCTGGGGCTGAGAACAGTATGCAGAAATCTGGAATTGCAGCCATTGTCCTGTAGCCTGTCCTGGGACCTGCTTTGCAAAATAGACTTTTATTTTAACAGAAAAGGCCACTTGTTTTTACAGTTCTGGATCAGTTTTTAGGCCTGTCCTCACCAAAAAAATGTCTATGTCGATTGAGAATGTTGACATTAAATCATATGCTTTGCTTTGCAGAGAAAGGAATCTTCCTTAAGCAACCAAAATTACAAAAGTACATGATATGCAGAGGCTGACTACAGCGAAACATGCGAGTAGCAGCGGGGCTGGTGACCATGTAGCTTGTTACCTTAAACACATCCTTTGGCTAGAGCAGTGTGGTGCTCCTGCTTTGACAGAGCAGCAGTGTATCCACTCTTAATCAGTGTGCACCATGAAAAGAACTGCTACGTTGTGTAATAAGCTTTTGTAACAAGATGAGCCCTGCAAAAATTCAGAAGCTTTATAGATTTAACAGCCTCTATGGGTATTAAAGTGGGTTGACTGACAAAGCAGAGGAACAAAAGGTAGCTCTGAATGGAATTATTAAAGTCTGAACAATGGGGTTACATACCATCAGGTTTAGTGCACAGTAGATGGGTATGAGTCACTGTTTTCAGATTTATTTCGATTTGTGTTGCATAAGGGAGATAAAGAGGAAAGTTGTATGGTTGCAATTATTCATACTTAATATCTAATCCCAGTGATGCTTAAGTCATATGGCAGGGCATTGCTCTTGCCAGGATATTTATTTTTTTCAGGTAATCCCTGGCATAATTTTTTTTTCTACTGAAATCTCTTGAGAATAAAAAGATATCCTTTCTTTTAAACCAGGGGATGCTGTTTTACTCTGTGCCCTTTGTGTTTAAGCTGATAACTTCATAGTGAGAAGAGTTCGTGCTTCTTGCTTTAAAGTTGAAAATGCCTTAAATGTTGTAACTGGCAGAACCTAGCAAAGGAGAATGAAGGGGGAAAAATAAACTTTTTTTTTTTTCTTTAAATGTCACAGTGTCTACGCAAGGAAAGCTTTCTCATCTGAATGTGGTCTCCTAATACTGATTCTGAGTGAGTGGGAGGATTCCTCCTTCTGGTCTCTCAGGTACATTGGTATGCTATTTACAACTATGCCGTAAAAATTCTTCTTTTGATGAAATGGTTGGATACTACAGTTTTGAGTTGTTTGCATGCCTTTCCTTCCAGTCCATGTTTCCATGATGTGAGACCTGACACATCTCTTGTTCAGGGTACATAGGTCCCCTTTGAAAGGAACTTCATGAGGGATGATTCTGAAGCATGGATGTTTTGGTAGCCGTAACTGCTGATTCACAAAGAAATCAAATGTCCATTGCTGTTTTAGGCAGAAACATACCATGGCCTTGCCAAGACTCTTTTTAGATGGATCTTTTTTTAACACCCTTCAATACCTGTTGGTATTCTTATTGTCCTATATGCTAAAGAATTTTTTTTTATCTTTCAGTCCAGTATTTCTGCATCTGGCAATATGCTAGAGCAAGCTGTGGACTTTTCAGATCAATTATGTCTTACAAGTTGGAACATAAGCTTTTAAAACA